>NC_057800.1:505802044-506507044 GCF_018294505.1 Triticum aestivum | reverse complement strand
CAAATTTATGACCTTCAGTGATCTTACAACGAACAGGAGTTTTTCCATTGTAAATGAGTACGGAGCAATCAACGAATTCCGGCGAAATAGAAGATCTACGTGACCAAATTTTCCTGCTCCTCAGACTTTCTCTACTATGCCTTTTTTCGTGAACTACTAAATGACTCCTCTTGCTCCAAGCTCCCTTTTGTTGCCTTCTCGTTCACATCCTCGTTCAATTGAAACAAGCTTTCAATCAATATCTGCAGGCACATTATATAATTCCTATGTGGAAATTCATTTGCGGAAGACCTCCATTCAAACATGAGAAAAGCTTCTGGGCCCGTCCAAGATGGGATGGGAGAAAAAAAGCGAAAAAAATCTGGATTGTGCATTGGTCGGGATCTCCGTAACAAGTAGGTGAACGGTGATGATCAAAACCAGGAGAAAGATCTGAAAAAAGGGGACTTGGATAGGATTTTGACCACGATCAAAAGATAGGAGGGGTTCTCTTTCTTTCATCGCCGTCAAAAGCAAAGGCTACCAAAAAAACCTTTACTATCACGGAGATCGTTAAAGAAAACATGGATCCAAATGCCAAAGGGGAAAAATGGTGGAAAAGCTTCTCAAGGCCTCGTCCTCCTCACCGCGCAAGCATGGGAAAAACGTTATGTGCTATCGTTGCGGGGAGAAGGGTCATCTTGCGGAGATCTGCAGAAAAGAGGCGACCCGCTTCGTTTGTGGCGCCTTTGGCCACAGATCCTTCTACTGTCCTAGGCGAGGGAAGCAAGGTAACCAAGTAATCCTCTTTCTTGTGCTTCAGCCCTATGAGGATATGGTGAGAAACGTGGAACATTTGAGAAAACTTTCTTTGGCCATGTTACTTTAAGAAAACATAATTGCTTTGTTGGTCTCCTTGAAGTATTATTATTCTCTATGTCAATATGAACTTTTGTCTTGAATCTTCCTAATCTGAATATTTCATACCACAATTAACAAGATTTGCATTGAAATTATGCCAAGTAGCACTCCGCATCAAAAATTCTCTTTTTATCATTTACCTACTCGAGGACGAGCAGGAATTAAGCTTGGGGATGCCGGATACGTCTCCAACGTGTCTATAATTTTTGATTGCTCCATGCTATATTATCTACTGTTTTGGACTATACTGGGCTTTATTTTCCACTTTTATATTATTTTTGGGACTAACCTATTAACCGGAGGCCCAGCCCAGAATTGCTGTTTTTGCCTATTTCAGTATTTCAGAGAAATAGAATATCAAACGGAGTCCAAATGGAATAAAACCTCCGGGAACGTGATTTTCTCACCGAACTGATCCAGGAGACTTGGACCCTACTCCAAGGAGTCAAAGAGGCGGTCACGAGGGTGGGGGCGTGCCCACCCCCCTAGGGCACTCCCCCTGCCTCGTGGGCCCCTCGGTGCTCCACCGACGTACTCCTTCCTCCTATATATACCTACGTACCCCAAACGATCAGAACAGGAGCCAAAAACCTAATTCCACCGCCGCAACTTTCTGTATCCATGAGATCCCATCTTGGGGCCTGTTCCGGAGCTCCGCCGGAGAGGCCCGTCATCATGGAGGGCTTCTACATCATCATAGCCCCTCCGATGAAGTGTGAGTAGTTTACCTCAGACCTTCGGGTCCATAGTTAGTAGCTAGATGGCTTCTTCTCTCTTTTTGGATCTCAATACAAAGTTCTCCCCCTCTCTCGTGGAGATCTATTCGATGTAATCTTCTTTTTGCGGTGTGTTTGTTGAGACCGATGAATTGTGGGTTTATGATCAAGTCTATCTATGAATAATATTTGAATCTTCTCTAAATTCTTTTATGTATGATTAGTTATCTTTGCAAGTCTCTTCGAATTATCAGTTTGGTTTGGCCTACTAGATTGGTTTTTCTTGCCATGGGAGAAGTGCTTAGTTTTGGGTTCGATCTTGCGGTGTCCTTTCCCAGTGACAGAAGGGGCGGCAAGGCACGTATTGCATCATTGCCATCGAGGATAACAAGATGGGGTTTATTTCATATTGCATGAATTTATCTCTCTACATCATGTCATCTTGCTTAAAGTGTTACTCTGTTTTTAACTTAATACTCTAGATGCATGCTGGATAGCGGTCGATGAGTGGAGTAATAGTAGTAGATGCAGAATCGTTTCGGTCTACTTGTCACGGACGTGATGCCTATATACATGATCATTCCTAGATATTCTCATAACTATGCTCAATTCTATCAATTGCTCAACAGTAATTTGTTCACCCACCGTAGAATACTTATGCTCTTGAGAGAAGCCACTAGTGAAACTTATGGCCCCCGGGTCTATTCTCATCATATCAATCTCCATCACTTTAATCTTGCTTTGCTTTTTACTTTGCCTTTTACTTTTCACTTTGCATCTCTATACCAAAAATACCAAAAATATTATATCTATCAGATCTCACTCTCGTAAGTGACCGTGAAGGGATTGACAACCCCTAATCGCGTTGGTTGCGAGTAGCTATCGTTTTGTGTAGGTACGAGGGACTTGAGTGTGGCCTCCTACTGGATTGATACCTTGGTTCTCAAAAACTTAGGGAAATACTTACGCTACTCTGCTGCATCATCCTTTCCTCTTCGGGGAAATCCAACGCAAGCTCAAGAGGTAGCACGTGCTCGGTTTCGACCTCCGGTGGACATGGCCACGGTGGTGAGGAGCTCAGGCGGCGGCGCTATTTGGTCGGCAAAGGGCGACGGCTACAGGGCGTAACGAGCTCGGGGGAGAGGGGGTTTCGATGCGGAAGCTCATAGTGGTTGCAGAGGGCGTCGACGCGGGCTCGGAGAAGGCCGGACGGCGATGTACGGGTGGCGGCGATCTCGGACGACCGAGGAGGAAAACAGCGGCGTTGGAGGTGCAGCAGAGCTTGTGGCGCCGCTTGACTCGGTGGGGAGGATGACGACGTCGTGGCGGAGCTCGGGGACAACTCGGTCAGGTGAGGCGGTAGCTATGGCCGCGGCAAAGACGAGCGGTGGCGATGGTGGTGTTCGGTCGTGGGAGAGAAAGGGCGGCATAGGTGAGAATGAGCACGGGAGAGAATGAGAGGGTCCGGGGGGTGCGTGGCGCTCGAGGCCGTCTCCAGCAGCGAGCAAGCAGGCATGAGGTGGTCGGCGCGTGCCGGCGCTCATTGGGCACGCGCCCTATACTCCTAGCAGGAGGTGGGTGATTACTGGCAGAGGCCAGTGGGTTGGGCCTCTCCTGGGCCGCCAGGTAAGCACCCGGGTCTTTCTCTCTCTTTTATTTATTTCTGTTTTCTATTTTTCTTTCTTTGTTTTGATTTGATTTACAAACCAAACCATTTTAAAACTTTCTGTAAATTTTTATGTGAGCTCAGGGAGCTAGTCCAAGGTCACATGCAAACTTACAAAAAAATTTGAACTTTATTTCTTATATAACAAAAATAAATCAAACTCAAATATGTTATTGATTTAATTCAAAGGCCCAAAATAAATATCTATGAGATTCCAAAAATATTGTTTTGAGTTTTAAATCTTGCCAATATTTTTAGAGACTAAGAGGAACATTTTATAGGACTTCTTTGAAAAGATTTTAATGTTGATTATTTCTGAAGTGATTTCTGAGGGTTTCAACTAACCTCAATTCAACTTTCAGTATTTAGACATGATGCATGATACTCTCAAATGCAACTACTATAATTATTTACAGACAAGTATTGTAGGGTTGTGACAAATTCATATTTTGTTTTTGCGTTATATCTACTATATTCCAACTTCTCTATGACAAAAACTCATCAAATAAAACCATAGAGCCATCAAAACAAGCACACAACGCAAAGAAACATAATCTGTCGAAACAGAACAATCTGTAGCAATCTGACTATTTCTAATACTTTTGTAACTCTGAAAATTCTGAAAAATTAGGACGACCTGAGCAATTTGTATATTGATCTACTTCAAAAGGAATGGGTATTTTATCTCTCTCTAGTTAAAACTGATAATTATTTTCACGATCACAAAAGTTTCTATTTTTTTAGGAGGATCAAACAACTATCACCCAAGAAAATCCTAAAGGCTTTACTTGGCACAAACACCAATTAAAACATAAAAAAATCATAAAAGTAGCATAATTGTTCTAACACTCAAAAACATGAAGCAAAAAGCAAAATTAAATTTTATTCATTGGGTTGCCTCCCAACAAGCGCTATAATTTTACGCCCTTAGCTAGGCATAAAGCAAGGATCTGCGTTTTGTCATCCCCGGTTCGAGATCCATAAGATGCCCTCATGATTGATTCATATGGTGGCCTAATTCTTGTTCTAGGGAAGTGTTCCATACCCTTCCTCAAAGGTAATTGGAACTTAATATTGCCTTCTTTCATACCAATCACGACACCGATAGTGCGTAAAAACGGTCTACCAAGAATAATTGGACAAGACGGATTGCAATCAATATCAAGAACAATAAAATCTATGGGCACATAATTCCTATTTGCAAGAATAAGAACATCATTAATTCTTGCCATAGTCTTTTTAATAGTAGAATCCGCCAAGTGCAAATTTAAAGTACATGATTCAATATCGGTAAGACCAAGCACATCACATAAAGATTTTGGCATAGTAGAAACACTAGCACCCAAGTCACACAAAGCAAAGCACTCATAATTTTTAATCTTGACTTTGATAGTAGGTTCCTATTCATCATGCAATTTTCTAGGAATTGAAACTTCTAATTCCAATTTTTCTTCAAGAGCTTTCATCATAGCATCAACAATATGTTTAGTAAAAGCTTTATTTTGTTCATAAGCATGGGGTGAATTTACCATGGATTGCAACAAATAAATACAATAAATCAAATAGAAACTATCATAATTAAAGTCTTCGTAATCCAAAAGAGTGGGTACATCACTAGCTAAAGTTTTGACCTCTTCAAACTCACTTTTATCAATTTTCTCAACAAGATTTTCACCCTTTGAATTATCGGGACGCCTTCTAACTAAAGTTGACTCTTCTCCAGTCCGTTTTTCATCAATCTTAACTTTACTAAACAAGGAATCAATAGAAGAAACACAAATCATTTTAAGATCTTCATCACTTTTGCGGAAGTAATCACTAGAAAATGATTTTTCTAAAAATTCTCTTTTAGCTCTAAGCATAGCGGTTCTTTTCTTACTTTCATCCATGGAAACAAACAGAGCTTTAATTGATTCTTCTACCTTAGGCACAAAATTTTTCATCTTGAGAATTTCCACATCATGAGAAATTCTATCAACACTTCTTGACAAATCATTAATCGTATTCAACTTTTCTTCTATGGTAGTGTTGAAAACTTTTTGCATGTTTATAAATTCTTTAATATTATTCTAAAGATCAGAGGTGTTCCTATTATTATTATAAGAAGGATTTCTATAGGAATTACCATAATTATTAGAGGAATTACTAGGAAAAGGCCTAGGATTAAAATTACCTCTATAAGCATTATTATTGAAATTATTTCGAGAGATAAAATTCACATCTACGGCATCACTATTTTGCTCAATCAAAGTAGACAAAGGAATATCATTAAAATCAATAGGAGCACTTCCACTAGCAACCAATTTCATAAGAGCATCAACTTATTCACTCAAAGAAGAAATTTCTTCAACCGAATTAACCTTTTTACTAGTAGGAGCTCTTTTGATATGCCATTGTGAATAATTTGCCATGATATTATCACGCAATTTGGTGGCTTCACCCAAACTAATTTCCATAAAAGTACCACCCGCGGTGGAATCTAAAATATTACAAGAAACAAAATTCAATCCCGCATAAAAAATTTTGTATGATCATCCAAAGATTTAACCCATGAGTTGGGCAATTCCTTAACATCATTTTCATCCTTTCCCAAGATTTTGCAACATGCTCATGTTCAAGTTGCTTGAAACTGGGTTCTAAGGGAAATAATTTTTGCGGGCAGAAAATACTTAGTGATAAAAGCATCTTTGCACTTATTCCAAGAATCGATACTATTACGAGGCAAAGAAAAGAACCAATTTTTTGCAGAATCACACAAAGAAAATGGAAATAATTTCATCTTCACAACATGATTGTCCACATCTGTTTTATTTTTCATATCGCATAATTCCATGAAGGTATTAAGATGGGACGCGGCATCCTCATTAGGAGTACCGGAAAATTGATCTTTCATAACAAGATTCAACAAAGTAGTATTAATATCACAAGACTCTGCACTAGTGATGGGAGGATCAAGTGGAGTGCCAATAAAATCATTGTTGTTGGTATTTGAGAAATCACACGATTTGGTGTTCTCTTGAGTCATGATGACTACGTAATAAGATTGCACTCAAAAACAGATCCGGCAAGAAAACGGCGAACGAAAAAGAGGGGCGGATAAAACAGCAAATTTTTGTGAAGTGGGGGAGAGGAAAACGAGAGGAAAATGGGAAATATTGTAAATTGCGAGGAGATGAGATTTGTGATTAGGAACCTGGTATATGTTGAAGATCCTCCCCGGCAACGGCGCCAGAAATTCCTTTTGATGTTGCTTGAAGCTACGTCGGTATTTCCCCAAAGAGGAAGGAATGATACATCACAGCGGCGGTAGGTATTTCCCTATGATGTGAAACCAAGGTTATCGAACCAATAGGAGAACCAAGCAACACAACGTAAACATCACCTGCACACAAATAACAACTACTCGTAACCTGACATGTAAAAGGGGTTGTCAATCCCTTTCGGGTAGCGGCGCCCCAAGATGGGCAAACGGACGTGAGAGAGTTGTAAATATTGATAGATCGAACACCAAATAAAATAAATTGCAGCAAGGTATTTTTGTATTTTTGGTTTAGTAGATCTGAAAATAAAAGCAAAGGAAAATAGATCGCAAAGGCAAATAATATGAGAAAGAGAACCGGGGGCCGTAGGTTTCACTAGTGGCTTCTCTCGAGAAAAATAGCAAACGGTGGGTGAACAAATTACTGTTGTTAAATTCATAGAACTTCAAATAATCATGACGGTATCCAGGCAATGATCATTATATAGGCATCACGTCCAAGATTAGTAGACCGACTCCTGCCTGCATCTACTACTATTACTCCACACATCGACCGCTATCCAGCATGCATCTAGTGTATTAAGTTCATGGAGAAACGGAGTAATGCAATAAGAACGATAACATGATGTAGACAAGATCTATCTATGTAGAGATAGACCCCATTGTTTTATCCTTAGTAGCAATGATACATACATGTTGGTTCCCCTTCTATCACTGGGATCAAGCACCGTAAGATCAAACCCACTACAAAGCACCTCTTCCCATTGCAAGATAAATAGATCAAGTTGGCCAAACAAAACCCAAATATCAGAGAAGAAATACGAGGCTATAAGCAATCATGCATAAAAGAGATCAAAGAAACTCAAATACTTTCATGGATATAAAAAGATAGATCTGATCATAAACTCAAAGTTCATCCGATCCCAACAAACACACCGCAAAAAGGGTTACATCATATGGATCTCCAAGAGACCATTGTATTGAGAATCAAACGAGAGATAGGAATCCATCTAGCTACTAACTACGGACCCGAAGGTCTACAAAGAACTACTCACGCATCATCGGAGAGGCATCAGTGGAGGTGGTGAACCCCATCTGTGATGGTGTCTAGATTGGATCTAGTGGTCCTGGACTTTGCGGCGGCTGGAATTGATTTTCGCCGAATCCCCTAGGGTTTCTGGAATATTGGGGTATTTATAGAGCAAAGAGGCAGTTCGGGGGGCACCCGAGGTGGGCACAACCCACCAGGGTGTGCCTGGGCCTCCTGGCGCGCCCTGGTGAGTTGTGCTCTCTCGGAGCACCCCCCCCCCCCAGGCGCAACCTTGGCCCATTAGGTGTCTTCTGGTCCATAAAAAATCTCTGTAAAGTTTCGTGGCATTTGGACTCCGTTTGGTATTGATTTTCTGCGATGTAAAAAACATGCAAAAAACAACAACTGGCACTTGGCACTATGTCAATGTAACGCCTCGATGCGGCTATATCTCTCACGTGTCGAAGCACAACTTAGAGGCATAACCGCATTGAAAGCAATGTCGCAAGTGAGGTAATCTTCACAACAACCCATGTAATACATAAGGGAAAGAGATACATAGTTGGCTTACAATTGCCACTTCACACAATTACATGAATAAAATCATTACATCATCCAGATACACTCAAGGTCCGACTACGGAACCAAAATAAAAGAAGACTACCCCAAATGCTACACAGATCCCCGATCGTCCCAACTGGGCTCCACTACTGATCAACTGGAAAAAGGAACAACCTAAAGAACACGATCTTCATAGAGCTCCTCCTTGAGCTTGGTGGCGTCATCTGCACGGTTCAACGGCACCTGCAAACTGGTTTTGGAAGTATCTGTGAGTCATGGGGACTCAGCAATCTCACACCCTCACGATCAAGACTATTTAAGCTTATAGGAAGGGTAAAAGGTATGAGGTGGAGCTGCAGCAAGCGACTAGCATATTTGGTGGCTAACATACGCAAATGAGAGCGAAAAGAGAAGGCAAAGCATGGTCGAAAAAATATAATCAAGAAGTGATCCTAGAACAACCTACGTCAAGCATTACTCCAACACTGTGTTCACTTCCTGGACTCCGCCGGTAAGAGACCGTCACGGTTACACATGCGGTTGATGTATTTTAATTAAGATCAACTTCAGGTTTTCTACAACCGGACATTAACAAATTCCCATCTGCCCATAACCGCGGGCACGGCTTTCGAAAGATCAAATCCCTGCAGGGGAGTCCCAACTTAGCCCATCACAAGCTCTCACAGTCAATGAAGGATATTCCTTATCCCAAGACAATCCGATCAGACTCGGCATCCCGGTTACAAGACATCCTCGACAATGGTAAAACAAGTCCATCAACACCGCCTGAATGTGCCGACAAATCCCGATAGGAGCTGCACATATCTCGTTCTCAGGGCACACTCATATTGTCCAAACTTCCGGTAGGCCAGCCCAGAGTTGCCCCTGGTGGCCACCGGCGGCTGACAAGGTGGACCAACACTCAGAGGAGCACTGGCCCGGGGGTTTAAATAAAGATGACCCTTGAGTCCGCGGAACCCAAGGGAAAAATAGGCTAGGTGGCGAATGGTAAAACCAATGTTGGGCATTGCTGGAGGAGTTTTATTCAAGGCAAACTGTCAAGGGGTTCCCATTATAACCCAACCGTGTAAGGAACGCAAAATCCGGGAACATAACACCGATATGACGGAAACTAAGGCGGCAAGAGTGGAACAAAACACCAGGCATAAGGCCGAGCCTTCCACCCTTTACCAAGTATATAGATGCATTAATTAAATAAGAGATATTGTGATATCCCAACAAAAATAACCATGTTCCAAACATGGAACAAGCTCCAATTTTCACCTGCAACTAACAACGCTATAAGAGGGGCTGAGCAAAGCAGTAACATAGCCAAACAACGGTTTGCTAGGACAAGGTGGGTTAGAGGCTTGGCTTAGCAATATGGGAGGCATGATAAAGCAAGTGGTAGGTATCGTAGCATAGGCATAGCAAAAGAGCGAGCAACTAGCAAGCAAAGATAGAAGTGATTTCGAGGGTATGGTCATCTTGCCTGAAATCCCGCAAGGAAGAAGAACGAGTCCATGAAGAAGACAAATGGACGTAGTCGAACGGGTCCTCACAAATGCTACGTTATCGGAACCAACCCGAAGAAGCAACACCGGAAAGAAGCACACAACATAGTAAACAACCAACACATGACCATGGCATGATGCACAACCAAGTATGATGCATGTCCGGTTTAATGAGGCATGGCATGGCAAAGTGCACAAACAAACCTACAATTAAGTGGAGCTCAATATGCAACGAGTTGCATATTGATGGAACACTACATTCAAGTTATTTAGTTCGATCTCGTTTATGTACCCAACAATATTAAATGTTGTTTAGCATGGCAAGGGGTGAAGCATAAGCAAACTAAACATTTTAGGCAAGTTTAAATGAGGCCGGAAACATCAAACAAGAAGTCCGGAAAAGTCCTCATGTGCATTTTATGGATTTGGTACTATTCTGCCATAAACACAATTTTAGAGTTACTAAACATGCAAAGTGAGGCAACCATGTTAAACTAGGCATTTTTCCACCCCATTTACATATAAAGTTTGTTAAAATCCGACTTACGGTTATTTAGTTATGAATTAAAGCATTTTAACATGACATGGGAGCAAATTTAACCAAACAGCATTTTAAACATTTTAAACATGGATGAAAATTGAGTATTATTAAACTAGACAAAATTCTAAGAAACTTTCATATATAAAGTTTTTACAAAAGATGCACGGTTGGTGAGCTATGATATGCATGGAGCTTAGGGGTTTTTATGCAAATCTGTAAACTCTGGAATAATAGACAAATCACAGACACTAGAAAAAAACATACACGGGCCGAATTGGCTGGCCCAACAGGCACAGGAGAGGGGGTTGGGCGTTGCTCACTTTGGGCCCTGGCCCAGTTCGGTGGATGAGGCGGGGCAGGCCGGATCTGGCCTGGGCCGACTTGAGCTGGCCTTGGAGGCCGAAGGGGAAACAGGTGCTGCGCGGTCCACGCGAGACAGGGGCGCCTCGTCCTCCCTGTAGAATGAAGCAGAGGAGGGGCTCGGCTGGGTCAACGCCGGCGCAAGGCAGAGTGGGACTTGGCGCAGCAGTGCTCGGGCGGACGAGGTGGTCCAGCGGGAACCGCGGCGAGGCAGCAGCAGCTGGTCATGGACGGGGAGGTCGCGGCTCGCGGCATGCAAAGCTCCAGTGCTCGCGCCATGGCGGACTCCATGGGCTTGGCGGGACGGCATGTGGCTGAAGAAGGCGGGGTTGAGGTCGTCAGATCCGGGGGCGCCGGCGTGGATCCGGGAGCGGGGGTTTCATTTTCGACGCCGGAATGGAGGCGGGATGCACCGGCAGGGGAGCTTTGAGATTCGAGTGGATCGAGCGTCCATGGCGTCCTGCGAGGCATAGAGAGAGGTAGCGTTGAGAGAAGGGAAAATGGGAGGAGCACGGGAAGGTGGAGAAGGAGGGGGCGGCCGGGGCTCATCTGGTTGGCTCCTGGTTTGCTCGCCATCGCGGAGGTTGGCGGGATCGAGCTCGGGGAGGCACGGGAGGTGGTGGATGGTTTGGATCGGGAGGAGCTGTGGCGGCTGCAGAGTTGATTGGTGGATTTGGAATCGAGAGGGATCCCGAGGAAGAATTTTGGAGCGGCAGCGGCGGGGAGGAATGATGGGACAGACTCCCTAGATGTTAGGGTTGGCCTAAATATATATAGCAATGAGATAAAGGGCTATTTGTACCCTCCGATTTAGATCGAACGGTCGAGATAAAAAGGTTGGGGAGTCCAAATAAAGAAACGGAGACGTTTTTTAGATGTTTGGGGTTGATCCGGACACAGTGGTAGCGACAGCCTGAGTCGGGTCTGGGACAGCTTTTCGGACGCGCGCGCGAGAGGTCGGTTGGAACTCGTGGGCTGTGCAGAAGGGCTCGAGCTGAGAGAAGAGAAGAGAGAGAGGCCCAGCGACTATTTCCGAAGACCGAAAACGTCCGACGTAAGACCGGCTATAATGCCGCTATAGTTTAACGGTTGGGCTATCAAAACAAACTCCGAATGCGATGAAACTTGACAGGCGGTCTATCTACACTATAATAAGACCGCACGCCAACTTTCAACCCATTCCGAGAACATTTTCCGACAACTTATAAAATAAAATTTCGGACATGCCGCGGGCGCGTGCAAGTGTGTCTGGGCTCAGATCGGACAATGGAGAGAAGGAGGAGGCCGGGACAGATGCAAGTTTCGAAAACATGATGATGCAATGCACATGATAATATGACAAGATGCGACACGCAAGCAAAAGACAAGGCAACAACAACGAAACACCGGAAGACACCTGGCGCAGCGGTCTCGGGGCGTCACAGTCAATAGGTTAGTACCAAAAAATGATATAAAATGACTATAAAATAATTATAAAACATCTAAGATTGATAATATAACAGCATGGAACAATTAAAAATTATAGATACGTTGAAGACGTATCAGATGCTCATAATGAAGCTCAACTTCCGAAACATCTTTATAAACTTTACAGCAGAGTCAATGTTCCATGGGTTACTCTTGTATGGGAATCTTATTATCGTAATGTGGTTCCACATGGTACAATGCTTTTTGGTGGAAGGGTTTTTTCAAACTAGTGGAGAAATGTCAAAGGTCAAAATTCACGTGCATTCAGGCAACTTTGTTATCTTCTAGTCAAACCACTAGCAGCTTGGTGATTCAGATTTACCTCCCGGGGAACGTTTTGTAAGGCTCTTCTCCTATGTCATTGATGTTAAAATGCCTGTCAAAGAGGTTATGGATTCGGAAGAACTCTCTAGAATTTTCCATCTGTCGTTATCTACACAGGCTTATGTGGAGTCAACAATTGGCTGCTCTCCTGACTGATGTAAATCTTAGCTCTAAGACTCATGATGTTTGGCGATGGCTCACACCATCTGGTGAATACTGTAGTTTTTTAACTATAAACTGGCCTTTGATCATATTGTGCTTGATCCTATTTTTAAATGGATTTGGAGATGTGCATGCACATTGAAAATTAAGGTATTTCGATGACTCTTATTGGTTGATCATCTGAATACTAGGCATACGATGCAAGATCGACATTGGCATGTTGAAGATGATACTTGTGTACTCTGTACTTTGATGGTCCATGAAGACTGGGCACACCGATCTATTCTTTGCATGTAATTTCAGTCAATGTGTTTGAAATTTCCTCCAAATTTCATGGATTATCCAGCACAACGGGACTTTGTACTACATGGTGTTGGCTTCAGTACAACTTTAATAAAACTAGATGATACCCCGCGCGTTGCTGCGGGAACTCTTTGCTGGCATTAAAAATGGCATAATTTTTTTATATAACTGCAAATCAGCACTATAAATTCCAAGGTGAACAATGTAACAAAAGAGAACAGTTTCTCCACGGGTAGTAGACTGGGTCTTGTCGATGTATATGGCCAAAGTATAGATATCAACGTCTGATCCTATTGTATGACCAATGCCTCAGTGTGAATAGGATTTCTGTGAATTGCACTATAGTGTATTAGAGTATCAAAGTATGGAACACTGCCATGATACTAAGAAAGGCTTATTCTATTTTTTCCCTTTGAATTATGGGAGTAGATCTTCAATTCCCGTTGATTAAGAATAACAACCTGTTTGGCTTCATTACTTCTCACCTGTGTTTTGATTTTCGGCCGAAAAAAGTGGATTTCGGCCGAATTTCGGCCATCTCGGCCTGGGGCGAAAAATATATTTAGACCGAAATTGCTCAAATTTGGTAAATTTTGGTCAAATTTAAGTCAAATCGCAGTCAAAATTTAATCAAATTTCAGCCGAAAATTTTGAAAATGGCCGAAATTCGGCCATCTCGGCCTAGGGCGAAAAAAAGCTCAAACCGAAAATCAAAACACAGCTTCTCACAGTATAAATTCAAGCAAAAGTGGAATGTATCTGAATCGATTAGTAAAACATGGACCAATAAGTAGCGACCTAATAAATAGAAGACTGGGATTAAACGTGCTCACAAACATAACCTCTGTGGAGACGAAAAGATTAATAAGGCGAGTGACTTTTACAATTCTGAAGATATTTGACAAAAGCAAACAGGAAATCACAACTATTGGATGCCTCCGGCGTCCTGCAGTTTCAAATTCTTGCAAAAATAATAAATCAATCAAAATTGTAGACAATTAGGTGTACGGGGAAAACTGGCCACTTCTTCCGGTGGCTAGGAGTGATGTATACACATCCCTAGCCTTGATAGCTCCTCCTCACAATTTAGATAGATGAATGAACCGGAAGCTGAAATGATGGACCTGTAGAGCAGTTTCAGCAGATTATTTTAATAGTTGCGGAGAACTGTTTTCAAGCAAGGTAGGAGGGAGACAAAGGGGAAAGATATGTAACCTGTTAAGTATATTTGAACGCCTTTTTCACTGTACTGCGTGACACCGTAAGCACCTGCTTCTCAAATTCTGAATCGAACCTGAATATGCAGAGGTTTAGAACATTTGGAACCTTAACATGGCACACCTAAGGAAAAACAGAGAAGAACTGTCATGCAACACGCCACCACCCGGGATCCCATCTTTATGAGTGATCGTAAGCACCAAAAATCATAGACATCACAAATGACAACACCAAATGAAGGCAATCACTTTAAGGGGAAGATATGCTAACCGTCTTCTTGAAGCTGGGCTTGCGAGCATTGATATCTACGTCAAGGAGGCAGGGGGAGGCCGGCGAGCTTCTCCTCCGCGGCAGGGAGGGTCTCATCCGGTGCGTGCGTCCCAGGCCGTCAGCGCGAGGAGAAACCGCAGGGGAGGCATGGCGTGCGCAGAGAATAAATCGGCTGCGAGGTGATTGCTTGCCTGCCATGGCGGCCGCGAGGAGGCGTGGGGATACCGGCGACCTGCTCCTTCCCGAGGCCACCTTGATGGATCCCGCACAAACCGGGGCCGCGAGTCGCGTCCGCCGCGTCTGTTGCGTCCGATGCTGCCGCCTCGAGGAGGACCCGGAGCGGAGGAACGACAGAAGGGACGGGTCTGAACACCGGCGTGGGGAGGCCGGCAGTAGAAGGAGGACCCGGAGCAGGTGGAAAAGATTGGGAAAGATTGTTTAGGGTTCTACGGACGCCGTCTCGACCACGCAGTCGCCACACCCGCAAGGGGAACGTATTTGTAGCCCCGGTGAGGATGGAAGCGCAAGAGTGAGAAAAGTGGAGGGGAGGAGAAGTGGAGAAGGCCAACCTCCTCGGTTCTTGGCTCATTGAATCGGATAGCTAATGCATGGCTTGAATTTAGGAGGAAAGAAAAGGTCAGTTCACACCCGAGGAGGTGTGCTTGCGCCTTGCGGTGGGAATGCATGGTTGTGACGTGGCTACTTTGCTGATGTGTACATGCTGCATGTCAAGATAAATCACTTAGTGAGGATGAACTTCTTAAGTATATAGGATTAGTATTCCTCCGCCTTAAAATAAATGTCTTAACTTTTAATATAATTTTATAGTAAAATTAGTACAAAGGGAAGACGGATGGGCTAGTATGTGTGACTTTTATGGACATATAAGACGTGATGCTGGGGGCACAGTGCATGGCTCCAAGAGTCCGCGGAGTGTTCCTTCCATTCAAACGAAAGGGTTGAACGTTGACGTTGACGTTGACGTTTACTTTGAAAAGCATGACAAGACAATAAGTCTGTAGGACCCATTGGCAAATATACCAGTAGCTCTCCGCTGACTGCTTTTATGAATCTTCCCTGCCAGACACTCGTGGCCACAACACATTTCTTCCCATTTTTTCCTCGATGAAGCAAGTTGCACGCAAAAAAGATCGAAAAATTATCTGAACGTAGAGAAAAAAATCCTATGCGACCGGGTCGCACAGAGCTGATCGGGAGACCTTGTCCTGGATGCGACACCTGGCGATGCGAATCGTAAAGCAGCAACCGTCTCGTCCCCTAAAAAAAATAGCAACCGTCTCGTTCCCCACCTCCCTGTTTCCAAATCACGATTCAATCTCTTCACATCCCCGCCGGTGTGCTTGTCCCCGCCAGCAAAGCCGATGCTCCCAGGAGCCTCCACTTGTGTCACCGCTGGTGTGCTTGTACCCGCCGGCAACGCCGATGCTCCCGGGCGCCTCCACTTGCGGCACCGCCGGCCCACTACGATGCTCCAGCCAAGCTTCTTGCCAACGGTGTGTTGCTAAGCTCGTTCCGTCTCATGGACTAGAGTCACTAGTTGAGTCAATCGTCACTTTCCCTGTAAAAAACTAAACAAAGACACCTCCGTCTCTTCTGAATTTGTTCTCATACAAGATGCGGCCTAAATGAATTTGATGTGCCTCCATGGCCAAGCTGCCGGGGCACCAAGGAGTGTGGTCGTGGACAGCGAGGACGGTGCTCCTGTGCTTCCCGCATAGAGCAAGCAGGAAGAGCTGTTGCGGCGGCGGCGGCTACGACGACGGAAGACGGGTGAGCGTGGGCGCCGGCGAATGCAAAAATGGATTGGGGATTTGGTAAACAGACGCGGCTGTGAGGAACAGGAATGGGATTGCTTTAAGATTCGTTCCTCCAGGTGTTAGGCGCTGGAGTAGGTCTCACGTCCGAGAGCGTACGACCGGGGTCGTACGCTCTCGGACGTGAGACCTACTCCAGCGCCTAACACCTGGAGGAACGAATCTTAAAGCAATCCCATTCCTGTTCCTCACAGCCGCGTCTGTTTACCAAATCCCCAATCCATTTTTGCATTCGCCGGCGCCCACGCTCACCCGTCGGCCGTCGTCGTAGCCGCCGCCGCTGCCGCCGCAACAGCTCTTCCTGCTTGCTCTATGCGGGAAGCACAGGAGCACCGTCCTCGCTGTCCACGACCACACTCCTTGGCGCCCCGGCAGCTTGGCCATGGAGGCACATCAAATTCGTTTAGGCCGCATCTTGTATGAGAACAAATTCAGAAGAGACGGAGGTGTCTTTGTTTAGTTTTTTTATAGGGAAAGTGATGATTGACTCAACTAGTGACTCTAGTCCATGAGACGGAACGAGCTTAGCAACACACCGTCGGCGAGAAGCTTGGCTGGAGCATCGTAGTGGGCCGGCGGTGCTGCAAGTGGAGGCGCTCGGGAGCATCGGCGTTGCCGGCGGGCACAAGCACACCGGCGGTGACACAAGTGGAGGCTCCTGGGAGCATCGGCTTTGCTGGCGGGGACAAGCACACCGGCGGGGATGTGAAGAGATTGAATCGTGATTTGGAAACGGGGAGGTGGGGAACGAGACGGTTGCTATTTTTTTTAGGAGACGAGACGGTTGCTGCTTTACGATTCGCATCGCCAGGTGTCGCATCCGGGACAGGGTCTCACGATCAGCTTGTGCGACCCGGTCGCGTAGGATTTTTTTCCCCACTTCACCCTGCCAGTCTGCTACTGGCATTATATAGACACATCACGCAGGCTCACCCTTGATCCTCCTCCTCCCCGGCCAACCAACAAAAAAATGGCGCCACCGCGGAACCATCCCGGCCTGTTCCTCTGCCTCCTTTTGCTCGTGTCCACCGCCACGCTCTCCGCCGCGTCCTACTCCTCCGTCTGCCCCAAGCCCGGACACGCTGACGACCGCTACACCGACGGCAACGAAATCCTCTTACTCACCAGCTTCTTCCAGATCTCCACCGGTTACTTCTCCGAGGGCGCGGACAGCTTGTTCTCCGCCACCGACGATGATGACCTCTACGGCAGCTATCGCTCGTTTTCCCTTTTCCCCCACGGCGCCTCCCACACCAGCGACCAGGCTCTCGTGCACCTCACAGCTGCCACCCTCACCCTCACCGGCCCCCGCATCCGCACCTACGGCAGGCCTGGACGCCGCCGCAATTACACCGACACCGGGTCCATCTCCTTCGTCCTCGACGGCTTCTACTCCTCCGCCTCACTCGAACTCTGCATGGCCGGGAAGGGCACCGAGCTCGCCGCCGACGGCTCTCCCAAGCACTACCCCGACGTCGTCCTCCGCCTCCGCGTCCCCGACCGTCCCTCCCTCACCGATCCCTTCGTGACCGGCAGTCTAGAGGTCTCCGGCTTCGGGGCCATCCAGCTCCTCTCGTACGCCGAGGGCGACAACTACAAGTACGCCTCCGAGGGCGCGGCCTGCAGCGCACCGACGCCGACGCAGCCCGCCAGGGGCTCGCTCCAGGTGCTCGGCAGCGGCTTCGCCTGGTGCGCCCATCTGAAACAACAGCTCGTGACCTCGTACAGGCTGGAGCATGGCGGCGAACCGCTTCCGCGGCGGATGCACGTCAACCAGATGCAGTGCACCGCGGACGGCGCCGTGCGCGCGTACGTGGTGTTCTCCAACGACACTGGGTCGACCGAGAGGCGCCGATTCTTCAACTACCAGCAACACCGCTTCTTGGTGGACGAGGAGGCTGTCGTGGCCGACGGGCACTGGGACCAGGATCGGGGCCTGCTCTGCCTCAGGGCGTGCCGGGTGCGGCGCTCGGCCTCGCCGCCGTCTGCTCTGGCGGTGCCAAAGGACGAGTGCGGGATCAGGATGAGCTTCTGGTTCCCGGCCGTGTGGACGGTGCGGGACCGGAGCGTCGTGGCCGGGATGCTTTGGAACTGGAGCCAGACGGGTACTGGCAGCCACGACGGTGTGACAACAGCGTCGAGCATGGACGCCGCCGACAACGGATTCATCGACGTCACCGACGACCACAGAAGCAGCAACCTCTCAGATGTGAAGTACAGCTACAACAAGACGATCCTTGAGGTGGCCAAGAAGCATTACCTGAAGATCAAGACGAAGAAGATCAAGGGCTCGTTCCCGGCCGGTAATTACACTTACCACGACTTCATGCTTCAGTTCTACGGGAGAAACTCGGGGCATGGCCATGGAGAAGCCTACCCTGTGGCAATCGGTCCGGTGATGGTCTACGGGGATAGGCTGGCCGCCGACGATTCTCTCTCGCGGAATGGGGTGCTTGAGGTTGACACGAAGCAGGATCTGCTAAGTGTCAGCTACGATATACATTATCATGCTCCACCTGAAGGCTGGGTGCCTCCCACGAACCGGTCATACTCAGTTAGCCTTCACAAACGGCGAATCTCAGCAGAGGGCGTTTATGATCCCAAGAGGGGCATCCTGTGCATGGTCGGATGCCGAGAGCACAACGACTCGACCGACTGCCAAATGCTGGTCACTGTGAAGTTCGCCTCCCTTGATGCCAGGGGTAAGGGGCACGGCACAGGAGTAATCAGCAGCCTCAGAGACAAGTCCGATCGCCTTTACTTCGACAAGATCGACATCGGTTTGTACGGGATGTACTCGGACCAAGTGTCGGAGGCGATATCGAGGATGGACCTGGAGGGCATCATGCTGGTGGCGTCCACGACGCTGTCGTGCGTCTTCACCGTCCTGCAGATCCTCCGCACCAAGAACAACCCCGAGGCGGCTCCGGCGACGTCGATCACCATGCTCGCCATCCTCACGCTGGGCTACCTCACGCCTCTCGTGCTCAACTTCGACGCCCTGTTCACGAGCAGGAGGAGCCGGTACTCCTTGTACTGGACGAGCGACTGGCGCGAGGTGAAGGAGGTGGTGATGAGGGCGCCAACGCTGCTCGCCTTCGTGCTGCAGCTGCGCCTCCTTCAGCTCGTGTGGTCCGGCCGCCGGAGGCCGGCGGACCAGAGCAACACCGCCACGCCGTCGCCCGTCGTGTCCGAGAGGATCGTGCTGCAGATATGCTTGCCGCTGTACGTGCTCGGAGGAGCCCTGGCCGCGGCCGTCCACGTGATCAACGTCCGCGCCGCGAACGAGGAGCCGCTGGTGGTGCGCATCGGCGGAGAGCCGGCCACGATCTGGGAGGACCTCGTGTCGTACGGTGGTCTGATACTGGACGGCTTCCTGCTCCCTCAGATCATCCTGAACGCGTCGTTGGCAGGCTCCGGACTCCGAGCGATCTCGCCGTGGTTCTACGCGGGGGTCACCATGACCCGGGTGATGCCACACGTGTACGACGTGGTGAGGCGGCAGGTCTACGAGCCGAGCATGAGCTCCTCCGACCTGTACGCCAGCCCTCGGGGCGACCTCTTCGGCGTCGCGTGGGACATCATCATACCGTGCGGAGCGGGAGTGCTGGCCGTGCTGGTCTTCTTGCAGCAGCGGCTTGGAGGCAGCGCGTTGCTTCCTTCACAGAGGAAGAGATCCGGTGGGTATGAGATGGTCTCTAGCATCTAACAGAAAACGGGATACTGGTAATTCAGAACGAGGGCAGTCGTGGTCGTCGATGGGACAACAATGCGCTGGTTCCAAGAAAAAAGTATTGCTTGAAAGCAAAGTAAAGCTCCCTCATGTTTATGGAGTTACCAAAGCTAAATATCAGTCGATTTAGACTTAGTTATATGTTGCCGTCGATGTTATATTCGTAAGATCTTACATTAAAATATATGAAAAATATTTTTTTTTCTTTTTTACATGTTATGTCATTTTATTAAGACTTGGTTAAGTTTCAATCGATGGGACTAGCTACGAGTCAATGGACTTAAATAAGTTTTTGGTCAGTCAATTGACCCTGAATCATTTCGATTGACCGGCCAGAGGCGCGGGTGCAACCTGCGAACGCATTCTGGCCATGCATGTACTATGTAAGTACTGTGTACGTATATTTTTTTTTTACTATAGTTGTGTACGTATATTATAGGTGTATAAGAGAGCGCCTGGGCTCATGGATGATAGATGAAGATCGTGCATGGTGTGTTCTGAAGAGTAATACATATTTGCATGCAATGGTTTGTGATTATATGTGCAATCTCACACATGTATATATATATTTATACATGCATACAATACATATACGCGCATACACGTACGTATATATCGAAAATTCCGTTACTACTATGCAAAAATAAGTATATTATATTGGGATTTAAGAAAAAAATTCTAAAGCATAATGGATTAGTGACATCAGCATTACACTTACAAAAGAAATATCTGTATTGCCCTTACATTAGAAATATCTATCTTTCACAACTTCATGAAATAAAAACTAAAAACTAAATGAAGTTCTCTATGGAAGAATAAATTCATTGCATTGATATTACCCTTTCAAAAGAAAGAAAAATAAAACAAAACTAAAATAATGAAGTTTCTAATAAAGAACGAAACCCTTTAAGAAGAAAGCAAATGAAAAATAAGAACCTTTCAAAACTTGCACACAACTTTGCACTGAAATTGCACTCTTTGAAATATGCAAAAAAAAAGCGTATAATTTTGCAATTTTCACATTCTAATATAATTTACACACATATTATTTAGCACTTGCATTTACTTACACACACACAAATTAAAAAGTTATGTTTTCTAAGAAGGAATGAATTAGTGGGATTGGTATTACTCTTTAAGAAGAAGAAAAAATGAAAACAAGAGAAGTAAATAAATATGATTTTCATACATTTTACACAAAAGCTGCATTTTTAGAATATTTAAGAATAACCATATAATATTCAAATTTCACAAAAAATATGTTTACTGGTATTACCATTTAAGAAAAAACTAAATAAAGAACACAAAATATTTAAATTTCCTAAGTAAGTATGAATTAGTGGCATCGTATTAAAATTAAAGGTATTACACTAACAAAAAAACTAAAACTAAATCAAGATAATGAAGTTTACTAAAAAATAATGAAACCCTTTAAAAAGAAAGAAAATGAAAAAGGAAAAAAAATCAAAACTTGCACACAATTTGCACTGATATTACACTTTTAGAAATATGCAAAGAATAATCATGAAATAGCGCATTTTTGCATTCTACTCCCTCCGCATTTTTGCATTCTACCCTCCGTCCCACAACTTGCACATAACATTAGTAGCAAAAACTAAAATCATGAAATATAATTCCCACTTGAATAATGTAGTAGCAAAAACGTTCTTATATTGTTGGACGGAGGGAGTACTATAATTCCCACGGAGTATAATCGAAATGTTGTGTTTCCTTTAAGAAGAAAGATAACTAAAAAAACTTGCGCACAACTTTGCACCGAAATTGCACTTTATCGTAATATGCAAAACTAATCATATAATCATGAAATTTTGGCACATATTATATAGTATGTGTTTGTATATAATTACACTCAGCCAAAAACCCACAAAAAATAACCAATAAAGGAAAGAAAAAGGGAAAAGAAAAAACCTATAGAAACAAAAAATAAAAAATAAAAAGTGAAGCAAAACTATCCTTAAATAGAAAATAAAATCATATAAAAAACTAAAAAATAATGACAAAATTTGCACACAATCTGCAAATAAATTGCGCTTCGTTATAATATGCAAGAATAAACACATAATAGTGATTTTTTCGCAAAAACAATCTAAAGAAAGAATGAATTAGTGGCATTGGTATTTCATCCATGGTGTCTCTACTTCTCTGGATAAAAAAATGAATTAGTGGTATTAGTATTATCGTTTAAGAAGAAAGAAAAGTAAAAATAATAATGGGAAAATTTTCACGCGGTTTGAATAGAAATTGTGCTTTTATATAATATGCAACTATGCAAGAATAAGCAGAGATAGTGAAATTTCACAAAAAAAATCCTAAGTAGGAATGAATTAGAGGTACTGATATTACCCTTAAAGACTAAAAGAAAATGAAATAAAAACTTAAACAAAATTAAAATAGTAAAATTTTCTAAGAAACAATGAATTAATGTCATTGGTGTCCCGTTAAGAAGAAAGGAACTGAAAATAACAAATAATGAAATATGCACGAGCTCTACCTCAATGGGGTGGTGGTTCACCGGGGTGTATGGGCCCCGGGAGGATACGGACAAGGTGGCTTTCATGCAGGAGCTCAAGGTGATCCGAGATTTACATCCAGGTCCCTGGATGCTTGCCGGGGATTTCAACTTGATAGCGGATCCATCTGATAAAAGCAACGACCGGATCAACCGTCAGATGATGGGGCATTTCAAAAGGTGCATCACAGATTTGGATATGCACGAGCTCTACCTCAATGGTAGGAGGTCCACCTAGTCGAACGAGCGGCTAGAACCCACACTTGAGAAACTGGATAGAGCTCTTGTTTCCGTGAATGGGAGGCTCTCTACCATGCCTCCTTCCTGTCGGCGCTCAGCACTAACATCTCCGACCAATGATGACTTGGTGTCCCATGCTTCTCCCAAACTCGCGACCGATTTTCACTTTGAGGAAAACCACATTGTCTTCACATGCTCTTTTTTCATTATTTGTGCTTAGATCTTTCTTACTCCTATTTTTATGGGATTTTTTTAATCTTGTGTAATCTTCCTTGCTAGAACTGTCAAGTTATATTGGTCGATTCAAAAGTGTGATGGGAACATGATTGGAGTTGCTTTAAAATCATCTTTTTCTTATGGTCGATTTTAGATAATCAGAACCCAAGAAAGAGTATTAATGGAGTGATGGAACGTATTTGCTGAACTCTGGAACTGAAATCACTGAGGAAGTATTTGAAAACAATGTTTGGATGAGGCTATCATAACAAAGGAGCATAGAAAAGAGAAATAAAGTACAAATACCACCAAATAAATGGGCTTGTTTGTTAGGGCTTCAGGTTTGGTAGAATCAGTTGTGGATTTGTTGGGCTTGCAAATCTGATTCGACACCGGGATGTGCTTCAACCCAATACACTAGAAATGGACCGAATTAGATGCGGGCTGATATTGAAAGCTTATTTGAACTAGTTTCAAATTCGGCTTTTTAAAAGTTGAATCTGGTGGTGGTGGTGGGGGGGGGGGGTTGTTGAATTACAAATGGGCTTTAGGCCCATATAAACAATAATTCCTAGTTAATCTCTAACGCCCATCTGGGGTGTCATGACATGGTGGAAAGTTTAGTCCCATCATGCTAGTGGAAGAAAGTTTAGACCCTTCATAAGGGTTTCTCCTCCACATGCTATTGGAGTTTGAGAAGAGGAGTGATACACGTGCGCTCCTCTGCCGCCCGCCACACCACATGTGCATGCGTCATGTTGTTTGGACGAGCCGAGCCGATCATTTATGCGCTTTAATTTTTACCGTTCAGGGATGGTTAATTAATGAGAGATTAATTAGTTAATAAAAATGCCACTATTAGAGACGTTGGACCGTGGGTTATTTGTCTAACTCGGTCATGGTCCTAAGCCTAGGCCCACAACTCCTTACCCAATGGCCTATAGACCTATGTATCGGAGGCGTTGGAAACCAGCTGACACTAAGTTCCTCCTCACGCATAACCTTAGCTGCCACTCTACTGTTCCACTCACTGTTTGATTCTGGCGGTTTCATTCTACCAATTACATGCACGACCGTTTGGGAGAGTAGGCCTCCGGAACCCGCCCTTTTGTGATCCTGAACTAGGAGAAGGGTGATAATATTTTTGGGAGCGTCTCGGCGTGACTGCTCCCTATTCGTCTTCGTCCTCCTTCTCTGATTCGACTACTTCCCCTACAGCGACGCCATGGTTGACGCCGCCGGCAAGAAGAAGGCTTTGGAGGAAGCCGTAGCCGCTGACGTGGCATTAACCTGGTGTAAGGGCATATTTATCCCAAAGGTGTTTTGGTGATTGATGACAATGCATTTGCGGACTAATCGTGTGTCTTGAGTATTTCAGATATTTCATGACTAGGCACGAGACGGTTAGGAGCCCCTCGATGATTATTGAAGATGGCGTTTTTCTACGTTCCTTTTTCGGTGGATTTGAGTTGTAGGAAAGCCGTACTATTAAGAGGGGGTCCGCTTTGGAAAGGTTTCGGTGGAATCGTCACGTACACGTTTACTCCTCCTTGCACCGCCTTTCCTTTAGCACCTTGGAGCATCCTTCGTTTCTTCTTGTTTGTGCAAAAAGAAGTCTTTCTATCTGTTGCTGTTCTGAGGCTTGCGGTAGTACTGCTCTTAGGAGAGGTAGTACCTTAGGCCCCTGCGGTAGTACCGCTCCTTGGGAGCCGTAGTACCGTGAGCCCTGGTCCGGCACAGCTCCAGTAGCGGAAGTAGGAGCGGATGTAATTTTTTACATCCGCTCCCCGCGCGGTAGTACCGCTTGCCTTCAGCGGTAGTACCGTGTCGGACTTTTTGTACTATTTGGATATCAGCGGAACTAGCCACGGACGTTATCTGTCGACGGCCTTCCCAGGCTGGTCCAACCCTGCCTTGCGGTAGTACTGCAAGGGTGTGCGGTAGTACCATAAGGCCTTGCGGTAGTACCGCTTGGCAGGCGCGGTAGTACCGCTTATCGCTGGCTGGTTAAGTGGATAACGGTTGGATTTCTCTCTCCACTATATAAGGGGTATCTTCTTCTCCGAGTTGACCACCTCTTCCAACCCTAAGCTCCATTGTTGCTCCAAGCTCCATTTTCGCCCGATCTCTCTCCCTAACCAATCAAACTTGTTGATTTTCTAGGGATTGGTTGAGAAGGCCTCGATCTACACTTCCACCAAGAGAAATTCGATTCCCCCCACTAATCCCTTGCGGATCTTGTTACTCTCGGGTGTTTGAGCACCCTAGACGGTTGAGGTCACCGCGAAGCCATATTCCATTGTGGTGAAGCTTTGTGGTGTTGTTGGGAGCCTCCGATTAAGTTGTGGAGATTGCCCCAACCTTGTTTGTAAAGGTCCGGCCGCCACCTCCAAGGGCACCAAGAGTGGAATCAAGACATCTCGCATTGTGTGAGGGCGTGAGGAAAATACGGTGGCCCTAGTGAATTCTTGGGGAGCATTGTGCCTTCTTGATAACCCACAAGTATGGGGGATCGCAACAATTTTCGATAAGTAAGAGTGTCGAACCCAACGAGGAGCTAAAGGTAGAACAAATATTCCCTCAAGTTCTATCGACCACCGATACAACTCTACGCACACTTGACGTTCGCTTTACCTTGAACAAGTATGAAACTAGAAGTACTTTGTAGGTGTTGTTGGAAAGGTTTGCACGATAATAAAGAGTACGTAAATAAAAAGTAGGGGCTGTTTAGATAAAGAAACAATAAAGTAAATACAGCGAGTGTGGAAAAGTGATGGTAGGAGTTGTGAAATTTCCCCTAAGCAATTGACTACTTTACTAGACCGATAGCAAGTATTATGTGGGAGAGGCCACTGCTAGCATGCCATCCATGACTTGGAATTCTATGCACTTATGATTGGAACTATTAGCAAGCATCCGCAACTACTAATGTTCATTAAGGTAAAACCCAACAATAGCATTAAGATATATTGGTCCCCCTTCAATCCCGTATGCATCAATTTCTATGCTAGGCTGAAGCTTCTGTCACTCTTGCCCTCCAATACATAGTCCTATCAACATACAACTAACCATAGGGTGTGATCCACGCGTGCAATCATATGATGGGCACCAAAGGAAAGCAACATAACCACAAGAAAATTAAATCAATCATAGCAATTCATCAACCACCAATGGGACAACAAAAATCTACTCAGACATCATAGGATGGCAACACATCATTGGATAATAATATGAAGCATAAAGCACCATGTTCAAGTAGAGGGTACAGTGGGTTGTGGGAGAGTGGACCGCTGTAGATAGAGGGGGGAAGGTGATGGAGATGTTGGTGAAGATGGCGGAGGTGTTGGTGTAGATCGCGGTGATGATGATGATGGCCACG
Organism: Triticum aestivum; assembly: GCF_018294505.1. NCBI lineage: Eukaryota > Viridiplantae > Streptophyta > Magnoliopsida > Poales > Poaceae > Triticum > Triticum aestivum. Next base: position 506,480,820 of record NC_057800.1, on the reverse strand, counting down.
GCAGCGTTCTGGCGCCACCGGAAGAGAAGGGGAGAGGGGGCCCCTTCGTCTTCTTCTTCCTTGACCTCCTCCCTAGATGGGAGAAGGGTTTTCCCTCTGGTCCTTGGACTCCATGGCATGGGAGGGGCGAGAGCCCCTCCGAGATTGGATCTCTCTCTCTGTCTCTCTCTGTTTCTGCGTTCACAGATTCTTCCCTTTCACCGTTTTTTATATTCACAGAGATCCGTAACTCCGATTGGGCTGAAATTTTGATACGATCTCTATCCAAAAATTAGCTTTCTTGCGGCAAAAGAAGGGCACCAACCGCCTTATGGGGTGGCCACGAGGGTCAGGGGCGCGCCCCCCTACCTCGTGGGCCCCTCGAGCATCGTCTCGCGTGGATTCTTCTTCCCAAAAATCATATATATTCCAAAAAAAATCTCCGTCAGTTTTTATTCCGTTTGGACTCCGTTTGATATGGATATTCTGCGAAACAAAAAACATGCAACAAATAGGAACTGGCACTGGGCACTGGATCAATATGTTAGTCCCAAAAATAGTATAAAAAGTTGCCAAAAGTATATGAAAGTTGTAGAATATTGGCATGGAACAATAAAAAATTATAGATACGACGGAGACGTATCAACATCCCCAAGCTTAATTCCTGCTCGTCCTCGAGTAGGTAAATGATAAAAAAAGATAATTTTTGATGTGGAATGCTACCTAGCATAATCTTGATCATATGTCTAATCATGGCATGAATATTAAGACACGAGTGATTCAAAGCAATAGTCTATCATTTGACATAAAAACAATAATACTTCAAGCCTACTAATAAAGCAATCATGTCTTTTCAAAATAACATGGCCAAAGAAAGTTATCCCTACAAAATCATATAGTCTGGCTATGCTCCATCTTCACCACACAAAATATTCACGTCATACACAACCCCGATGACAAGCCAAGCAATTGTTTCATACTTTTGATGTTCTCAAACCTTTTCAACTTTCACGCAATACATGAGCATGAGCCATGAACATAGCACTATAGGTGGAATAGAATGGTGGTTGTGGAGAAGACAAAAAGGAGATGATAGTCTCACATCAACTAGGCCTATCAACGGGCTATGGAGATGCCCATCAATAGATATCAATGTGAGTGAGTAGGGATTACCATGCAACGGATGCACTAGAGCTATAAGTGTATGAAAGCTCTAACTGAAACTAAGTGGGTGTGCATCCAACTTGCTTGCTCATGAAGACCTCGGGCATTTGTGGAAGCCCATCATCGGAATATACAAGCCAAGTTCTATAATGAAAATTCCCACTAGTATATGAAAGTGATAACTCAAGAGACTCTCTATATGAAGAACATGGTGCTACTTTGAAGCACAAGTGTGGAAAAAGGATAGTAGCACTGCCCCTTCTCTCTTTTTCTCTCATTTTTTTGTTTTTTTTGTTTTTTAATATTTTTTTGGTGGGCTTCTTTGGCCTCTTTTTTTATTTGGGCTTCTTTGGCCTCTTTTATTTTTTTGTAAAGTCCGGAGTCTCATCCCGACTTATGGGGGAATCATAGTCTCCATTATCCTTTCCTCACTAGGGCAATGCTCTAATAATGATGATCATCACACTTTTATTTACTTACAACTCAATGTCTAGAACAAAGTATGACTCTATATGGATGCCTCCGGCGGTGTACCGGGATGTGCAATGATCTAGCGTAGCAATGACATCAAAAAACGGACAAGCCATGAAAACATCATGCTAGCTAACTTACGATCATGCAAAGCAATATGACAATGAATGATCAAGTCATGAATATGGTGATGATGGAAGTTGCATGGCAATATATCTCGGAATGGCTATGGAAATGCCATGATAGGTAGGTATGGTGGCTGTTTTGAGGAAGGTATATGGTGGGTTTATGGTACCGGCGAAAGTTGTGCGGTACTAGAGAGGCTAGCAACGGTGGAAGGGTGAGAGTGTTTATAATCCATGGACTCAACATTAGTCATAATGAACTCACATACTTATTGCAAAAATCTATTAGTCATCGAAACAAAGTACTACGCGCATGCTCCTAGGGGGATAGATTGGTAGGAAAAGACCATCGCTCGTCCCCGACCGCCACTCATAAGGAAGACAATCAATAAATAAATCATGCTCCGACTTCATTACATAACGGTTCACCATACGTGCATGCTACGGGAATCACAAACCTCAACACAAGTATTTCTATAATCCACAACTACCCACTAGCATGACTCTAATATCACCATCTTTATATCGCAAAACTATTGCAAGGAATCAAACATATCATATTCAGTGATCTACAAGTTTTGTGTAGGATTTTATGACTAACCATGTGAATGACCAATTCCTGTCATCTCTCTAAATAGGTATAAGTGAAGCAAGAGAGTTTAATTCTTTCTACAAAAGATATGCTCGTGCTCTAACAAATCTAAGTGAAGCAAAAGAGCATTCTACAAATGGCGGTTGTCTATGTAAAGAGAAACAGGCAATCCGAACTTCAAATGATATAAGCAAAGCACATGAAGCATTCTATAAAGCCATACTCAAAAGATATAAGTGAGGTGCAATGAGCATTCTATAAATCAACCAAGGACTATCTCATTCCAGCATGGTGCATAAAAAGAAAAAGAAAAACCTAAATGCAAAAAATGCTCCAAGACTTGCACATATCGCATGAACGAAACGAATCCGAAAACATACCGATACTTGTTGAAGAAAGAGGGGATGCCTTCTGGGGCATCCCCAAGCTTAGACGCTTGAGTCTCCTTGAATATTTACTTGGGGTGCCTCGGGCATCCCCAAGATTGAGCTCTTGCCTCTCTTCCTTCTTCTCACATCAAGACCTTCTCGGTCATCGAACACTTCATCCACACAAAACTTCAACAGAAAACTCGGTAAAATCCGTTAGTATAATGAAGCAAATCACTACTCTAAGTACTATTGCAAACCAATTCATATTTTGTTTTTGCATTGTGTCTACTTTAATATAACTTTTTCATGGCTTAATCCACTAATATAAACTGATAGTTTCATCAAAACAAGCAAACTATGCATCAAAAACAGAATCTGTCTAAAACAGAACTGTCTGTAGCAATCTGAGTATTCACCATACTTCTGATACTTGAAACATTCTACCAAAATTATGAAAAATAAAAAAAATTATAGTAAGGCAGTGCAAAAAGAATCAGAACCATTTGACGTTCCAGCTAAAAATGTAAAATCACGCACTACAGCCAAAGTTTCTGTCCTGCACCGTACAAACCATCAAACAAGTGTAAACATCCTAAAGGCAAACCTTGGAATATTATTTTTATAATACAATGGAATTGTACAAGGGGAAAATTATTTTTATTGAAAAGTTTCTGTAATCAAGATTCACAAAGTTTCCATGAGCATGAACAAAGTTCAAGGCTAGCTCCCACTTCATCAATGCTTGTCTTTCTCACTTTCGCTTTCCTTTTTGAAAAAGTTTTGGGTTCCCCTCTTTATTTTTATTGTTTTTAAACTATATAAAATCACTCAACAGAAATAAATGACTTTCTAAAACTTCCGGGTTGTCTCCCTGGCAGCGCTTTCTTTAAAGCCATTAAGCTAGACATATAGTGCTCAAGTAATGAATCCACCCGGATCCCAAGGTATATCAAAGCCAATTTTAATTAGCAACGATTTGTAATTTAGTAGTGAGCACAAAGAAACATATATCAAGCAACCACGAAGTCTAACTCTCTTCCTATGCATCGGCATGTCATAAAAGAACAATTCATGCACACAAAGTAAAGGCCAATGCATAGTATAAACAGTTTCTTGCAATTTTATCGTGCTGGAAACATAAGAGAGGTGGAGATATAGTTCCTTTCTCATAATAATTGCAAGTAGGAGCAGCAAACAAATGCATATTATATTCATCAAAATCATCATGTGCAACGGTAAAAGGCAACCCATCAATATAATCCTTAATAAAAGCAAACTTCTCTGATATAGTGTAATCGGGAGAATTCAAAAAGATAATAGGACTATCATGCGTGGGTGCAATAGCAACAATTTCATGTTTAACATAAGGAACTATAGCAAGTGCATCTCCATAAGCATAATTCGTATTGGCATCTTGGCCACAAGCATCATCAAAAAAGGATATTTCAAAAGAATCAACGGGATCATAACAGTCATCATAGCAATCATCCTTCGGTAAGCATGAAGGGGAATTAAACAATGTATGAGTTGAAGAGTTACTCTCATTAGAAGGTGGGCACGGGTGATCAATCCACTCTTTCTCCTTTTGTTCTTCGCTCTCCTCATCATCTTTTTCATCCAATGAGCTCACAATTTCATCAATTTCTTCTTCCATAGACTCCTGCAAAATATTAGTCTCTTCTTGGGCAGCGGAGTGTTCCTAAATATATTGTTTAACATAGGTATTAGAAGCATAATTATCATAGCAATATTTAAGTATAGCAAAATTTTCAGATTTGTGAAAAGTAGCATCATACTTTTCAATCAAAGAAGCAATTTCATAAGCACCCTCAAAAGCAACAAATTCTTCAATTTGTTGAACATCATAGTAACTATAAACACCTTTAGCATAATAAGATAAGATTCCATTATCAATAAACTCACATTGGTAGGGAAGGTGTTTCTTAGGGTTTTCAGAACAACAAGTAAAATCATATAATTCACATAAATTCCAAGCATAGCATTGCAAACGTTGAATTTGACTCCATAATAATTTCCCTTTTTTAGATATACGGTGTCGCACATAACAAGCATGCTCATCTAAAGATTTGCCCTCAACTAAGCTAGTTGGGGTTTCGGCACGAGCACAAAGGGATCGAAGATGATCCAAGTAAAAAGCTTCAGCAGTGTGATAGATTTTGAGTGGTTCTTCAACCATTGGTTCAGTAGGTACAACTAATTTTTTTGGTATTTTGCGTTTCCTACCCATAACTAAAGATAGAAAACAACTAAGAACAGCAAATAAAAATTACTTAGTGATAAAGCAAACAAGCACACACGAGAATATTCACCCCACGCTAGTGCTCCCCAGCAACGGCGCCAGAAAAAGGTCTTGATAACCCACAAGTATAGGGGATCGCAACAGTTTTCGATAAGTAAGAGTGTCGAACCCAACGAGGAGCTAAAGGTAGAACAAATATTCCCTCAAGTTCTATCAACCACCGATACAACTCTACGCACGCTTGACGTTCGCTTTACGTAGAACAAGTATGAAACTAGAAGTACTTTGTAGGTGTTGTTGGAAAGGTTTGCAAGATAATAAAGAGCACGTAAATAAAAAGTAGGGGCTGTTTAGATAAAGAAACAATAAAGTAAATATAGCGAGTATGGAAAAGTGGTGGTAGGAGTTGTGAAATTGCCCCTAAGCAATTGACTACTTTACTAGACCGATAGCAAGTATTATGTGAGAGAGGCCACTGCTAGCATGTCATCCCTGACTTGGAATTCTATGCACTTATGATTGGAACTATTAGCAAGCATCCACAACTACTAATATTCATTAAGGTAAAACCCAACCATAGCATTAAGATATATTGGTCCCCCTTCAATCCCGTATGCATCAATTTCTATGCTAGGTTGAAGCTTCTGTCACTCTTGCCCTCCAATACATAGTCCTATCAACATACAACTAACCCTAGGGTGTGATCCACGCGCGCAATCATATGATGGGCACCAAAGGCCAGCAACATAACCACAAGCAAATTAAATCAATCATAGCAATTCATCAACCACCGATGGGACAACGAAAATCTACTCAGACATCATAGGATGGCAACACATCATTGGATAATAATATGAAGCATAAAGCACCATGTTCAAGTAGAGGGTACAGTGGGTTGCGGGAGAGTGGACCGCTGTAGATAGAGGGGGGGAGGTGATGGAGATGGAGATGTTGGTGAAGATGGTGGAGGTGTTGGTGTAGATCGCGGTGATGATGATGATGGCCACGGCAGCGTTCCGGCGCCACCGGAAGAGAAGGGGAGAGGGGGGCCCTTCGTCTTCTTCTTCCTTGACCTCCTCCCTAGATGGGAGAAGGGTTTCCCCTCTGGTCCTTGGCCTCCATGGCATGGGAGGGGCGAGAGCCCCTCCGAGATTGGATCTGTCTCTCTGTCTCTCTCTGTTTCTGCGTTCTCAGATTCTTCCCTTTCACCGTTTCTTATATTCCCGGAGATCCGTAACTCCGATTGGGCTGAAATTTTGACACGGTATTTATCCGGAAATTAGCTTTCTTGCGGTGAAAGAAGGGCACCAACCGCCTTACGGGGTGGCCACTAGGGTCAGGGGCGCGCCTGACACCCTGGGGCGCGCCCCCCTACCTCGTGGGCCCCTCGAGCATCGTCTCGCGTGGATTCTTCTTCCCAAAAATCATATATATTCCAAAAAAAATCTTCGTCAGTTTTATTCCGTTTGGACTCCGTTTGATATGGATATTCTACGAAATAAAAAACATGCAACAAATAGGAACTGGCACTGGGCACTGGATCAATATGTTAGTCCCAAAAATAGTATAAAAAGTTGCCAAAAGTATATGAAAGTTGTAGAATATTGGCATGGAACAATCAAAAATTATAGATACGACGGAGACGTATCATGCCTCCACACCGCTCCAACGGAGATGTACTTCTCCTCAAAAGGAAGGAACTTCGGTAACACATCCTCGTCTCCACCGGCTCCACTCTTGGTTATCTCTTACCTTTACTTTGCAAGCTTATTTGTGTTATTTCCCTTGCTTGCTTGTGTACTTGTTGTTATTGCATCATATAGGTTGCTCACATAGTTGCATGTCTAGACAACCTACTTTGATGCAAAGTTTAATTTGGTAAGGAAAAGTTAAAAATTGTTAGTTGCCTATTCACCCCCCCTCTAGTCAACCATATCGATCCTTTCAATTGGTATCAGAGCCTCGTCTCTTTACTAAGGACTTTGCCATCCGAAGAGTATGGTTGACACCGTAGACGGTGTGGAGGAGCACTCCAGTGTGAATCCGATCTCGTCTACGGGCGATGGGGGAACCTCGATCTCTCGTGAGGAATTTAATGTGGCCTTGGAGACAGTGAAAACCTCCATGACGACCGAGGTTGAAAGCATGTTTACTAAATTCATTGAAGGGCTTAAATTATCCACCGCACCGTTGAAAGTGGGTGATCCCACTAACAAGGTGACGGATGCTAACTCCGACAAGGGGGAAGCTACTAGTGAAAAGGCTCCTTCCTCTAGTGGTAAAAATGGCACCGACATCTTTGCCCATGTGGAACCTCCACCTGTTTATGGTGGACCGATTCCTTCCACTTATTTGAATCATGCCGGTCCTTCCCCTAAGATTGTGAAAAATGAGGACTTTGATTCTTGGGTCTATCGGTTTAAGCGTCATTTAAATCATGTGAATACTAATCTTTGTAGAATCATTGAAGAAGGTTTCTATCCACATGACCGAAGCAACTTTACTCCAAGAGAAGCCGCGGATAATCAATTCAATGAGAATGCTCTCTTCATCATCCAAGATGCAATTCCACCGGAAGATCTTCCTCACCTCCGGCCCTACGCCATAGCCAAAGATGCATGGCACCAAGTTGTTTCTCTCTACCGGGGAAGCGCAAGCATTCAACGCTCCAACTATTAAGTGGTGTAAGATGAAGCCGATGAGTTTGCTATGAAGAAAGATGAAGAACCTCATGAGCTTTATCGAAGAGTAACCAAACTCGTGGTTTCTCTTCGAGATCATGGGATCAAGGGCATTGATGACAATTGGATCAAGTGCAAATTCCTCAAGGCAATGATGCCTTACCACAAGGCTATGTCCTCCGTCATTCATCAAAGGCCGGACTTCCACACCTTATCCTCAAGTGAAGTGTTGGATGAGTTTGTGGCTATGAGCATCTTGGACAAGACCGCCGACAATGCGGTGCTTTGCTCTCAAAGGGCAAAGAAGCCCAACCTTGCATTGAAGGCCAAGGTTTGTGTTGAAGAAGAAGAAGAAGGGGAAGAAGAGGAAAGCAACCCCGAAGATACAAAGTATGCCTATCATGAACACATGGCACTTGCTTCAAGGCAATTTTGGAGCAAGAAAAACTCAAGGCCAAACTTCAACAAGAACATCTCAAGTGGCACAAAGAGCAAGCAACGTGTGAGGACTTGCTATAATTGTGGCAATGTGAGCCATTTTGTTGCGGAGTGCCCGTATGAGAAGAGGGAAGACAATGGTGGCAAGCTCATCCGAAAGGACAAAGCCAAGTCTTTCCCAAACAAGAGCAACTTCACCAAGAAGACTCCTCACAAGGCGTTGGTGGTTCAAGAAGAATACCATGAGGATGATGATGATGATGATGATGATGATGATGATGATGATGATGAAGATGGTGAGTCGGTTGCCATGGCCTCTGTTGCCATTGCAACAACTCCACGAGTGTCTCTCTTCGACTCACCCAATGAGAACATCACCGCCAAGTGCCTCATGGCTAAAGCCACCAACAAGGAAACCCCCAACATCAAAACTACCATCATTAATAATCCTTCCTTGACGGATTGCATTGATGAATATGAGGGATCTAGTGTGGAGGAAAATGAGTTTGAGTCCTTTATGGGTAAACTCAAGGGTAAATCCAAGAAGCATTTCGTTGCTCTCTAGGAACAACTTGGTGAAGCCAATGACATGATCGAGGCTCACGAAGATACTATCTTCAAGATGGAGGGGCATAGTCATGAATATGCGGATGAGATTTCGGATCTTTCCAATGCTCTTGAGGAAGAGCGTGGTCTTCGTTTGGCTCTTGAGGAGTCACACAACGTTGATCACGCTAAGTTAAAGAAAGATTTTGATCATTCTCTTGTTGTTTCTCGTGTGCTAAACTCCAAGAAGGCCAAGCTTGGGGTTGATCTTGCTAGACTCAAAGAGGAGTTTGACCTACTTGAGAAGGCTCACAAGGTCGTGAAGGGTGCTCATGCTAGCCTCAAAGAGTCTCATGATCAACTTCAAGTAAAGCTAATGTAACGCCCCGAGACCGATGTGCCAGGTGTCCTCTAGTTATTCGTTGTTGTTGCCTTGTCATTGCTTGCATGTCATGCATTGCATACCATGTCATCATGTGCATTTCATTTGCATACATGTTCGTCTCATGCATCCGAGCATTTTCCCCGTTGTCCGTTTTGCAATCCGGTGCTCCGTTCTCCTCCGGTGGTCATTTCTACCTTTCTTTCGTGTGTGGGGATTAAACATTTCCGGATTGGACCGAGACTTGCCAAGCGGCCTCGGTTTACTACCGGTAGACCGCCTGCCAAGTTTCGTACCATTTGGACTTCGTTTGATACTCCAACGGTTAACCGAGGGACCGGAAAGGCCTCGTGTGTGTTGCAGCCCAACACCCTTCCAAAGTGGCCCAAAACCCACTTAAACCTCCTCCATCATCTCGGTCGTTCAATCACGATCGCGTGGCCGAAAACCGCACCTCATTTGGACTCTCCTAGCTCCCTCTACCTATAAAGGTGTGATCCCCTCCGAAATTCGCGCAGATAAAACCCTAAAACTCCTCCACGCGCCGCCGGACATTTCGTCCCGTGCCGCCGGACATGTCCGGCCATGCCCTCCACCTCACTCCGACGAATCAGACGTCGCCACATCAGCAGCGCCGCCCGCCGCAGCCAATCACAGCCGGCCACGTCGCCACCGTCGCTCCCTCCACCGCGCGGGCCCGTGGTGCCTAGATCCGGCCCGCCCGGGCCCGAACCGCAGCGCCGCCGCCCGAGCTTCTCCTCCTGCCGCGCATCACCACTGCCGGCGCCTGCCCGGCCGCGCCACCCGGCGTGCTCCGCCTCCACCATGCAGCGTCGCCGCGCCGCCCCGTATCCTCCCCGATCCGGCGAGGCACCGCGGCGAGCACGTCCTCGCCGGGGCCCGAAACCCCTGCACCATACCGCGCCCGCGCCGGCCTGCCCTTCGCCGCTCCGCCACCCGCCGGCGCCGGCCTTCTCGCCGGACGTAGGGGCCCCGCCGCCCTTGCCCGTCTCCGGCCAGATCCGAGACGCCGGCACCGCCCCGCACCTCCACCGCGCCGGATCCGCGCGTCCACGGCTCCGATCCGGCGAGCTCCACGCCCGCGCCGACGTCTTTCTCTTCAGCTCCGGTTAAAGCTCCGGCGAACCTCGGATTCCGCACCATTGACTTTTACCCCGAGGGTACAATTTTTCTCTAAGTCCCCGAGATTCCATGTTTCATATGCCCTTCTTCATCATGTCACAATTTTGCATCCGTAGATCCGTTTTGGGCATCTAGCATATCAAAATGTTCGTCTCAGAGAGTACATCATTTCATCTCATTGCATCATTTTCATTTGAGTTCATCTTGATGCCTGAAATGCTGTTGGAAGAGTACTATTTGAGATAATTGTCAGATCTGCTGCTCCATTTAGATATTTGTCATTTTTGCCATGATTATTGTGTGCATGATATGCCCCTGAGCCCTACATGTGTTTTGTTAATGTTTTGCCATCTATCCAGAGGTGCAACCCATGTATTTTTATGATGTGTGTGGTGACTAGCACAAGCTTACAAAGTGGTGCATTCATTAATGCTGATTTCAGGGACTTAGCAATTCCACTAAGTCCTTGATCTGTTTATCTCAATATGCCATATGTTCATGTTGTTTTCTAGTGATCCGTGCGTCTTTTGAGGATGATCAGTAAGGATGATTTGTTAATCTTGTAGTGCTCTATCCATCCATGTCTTTGTTTGCAATTATGGAGCACCCTAGCTTGAGTCAATCGAGCTCTACTTTTGCCATTTCGTGAATCTAGGCAGATTGTCTACTTGTTAGCGATTTTGTTGAGGATGTTGTAGTTGATCCGTGCATGCTATGCTATTGTTCTTGCCATGTCTAGCTTGTTTAATGTGTATTCTTGGTGGGTGTATGCTTAGATTGTCATGCCTTGCTCTATAGTGAGTGCATCGAGCTCGTTAACATGCCTACTTGATACCTAATTTGCATGCTCCAGTTTTTCACCAAGTCTGTAACCTGATTATGTTTTTGCCATGTTCACATGCTTGCAATTGTATTTCCTGACCCCTTTTGGCTCAAGGTCACTAGGGGACTTTTGTTAAGCTCTTTGAGTAGCTCCATGCCATGCTTTACTTTGCCATGTTCAGGCGCTGTAGCATATAGTTTTATTGCTCCAAAGTGTGCTACCTGATCTGAAATTCCAGACAAGTGTTAATTTCACCAAGTCTGAGATCTGTTTACCAATTGCACTTTTGCCATGCTTGTTTGAACCTGTTAATGGATGAATTAGCCATAGTTCAGTGTTCACATTTTGTTAAGCATCTTGAATGGATCCCTGATATGTATTTTGTTGCCATGTTTGAGTGCCGTAGCATGCTCATCTTGTTGCATTTAGATGGCTACTTGCTGTATATCGCAGACCGGTGTCATATTCAAATCGCTTGCCATTTCCAAACCGTAACTCCGATTCCGGTGATCTTTATATCGTTTTCAAGCGATTTCATCTCACCTTTCCAGTGGAACACTTGGATTTCCAAGTTGAGGCGAGGTTCAATCATTCCTTGTCAAATCTTGCATATGCATCACATGTCGCATCTCGCATATCATACCATGTTCATGTGTTGGTTGTTTACTATGTTGTGTGCTTCTTTTTCGGTGTTGCTTCTCCGGGTTGGTTCCATTAACGTCGTGATTGTGAGGACCCGTTCGTCTACGTCCGTTTGTCTTCTTCATGGACTCGTTCTTCTTCCTTGCGGGATTTCAGGCAAGATGACCATAACCTCGAAATCACTTCTATCTTTGCTTGCTAGTTGCTCGCTCTTTTGCTATGCCTATGCTGTGATATCTACCACTTGCTTATCATGCCTCCCATATTGTTGAACCAAGCCTCTAACCCACCTTGTCCTAGCAAACCGTTGTTTGGCTATGTTACCGCTTTGCTCAGCCCCTCTTATAACGTTGTTAGTTGCAGGTGAAGATTGAAGTTTGTTCCTTGTTGGAACATGGAGATGTTGTTCCTTGTAGGAAAATGTTTACTTGTTGGGATATCACAATATATCTTATTTAATTAATGCATCTATATACTTGGTAAAGGGTGGAAGGCTCGGCCTTATGCCTGGTATTTTGTTCCACTCTTGCCGCCCTAGTTTCCGTCATATCGGTGTTATGTTCCCGGATTTTGCGTTCCTTACGCGGTTGGGTTATAATGGGAACCCCTTGACAGTTCGCTTTGAATAAAACTCCTCCAGCAAGGCCCAACCTTGGTTTTACCATTCGGCACCTAGCCTTTTTCCCTTGGGAGTCGCGCATCCCGAGGGTCATCTTTATTTTTAACCCCCCGGGCCAGTGCTTGTCTAAGTGTTGGTCCAAACTAGAGCCCCTTGCAGCGCCACCTCGGGGAAACTCGAGGGCTGGTTTTAGTTGTACGGATTGCTTATCCGGTGTTGCCCTAAGAACGAGATATGTGCAACTTGTATTGGGATGTCGGCGCATCGGGTGGTCTTGTTGAACTTGTTTTACCATTGTCGAGGATGTCTTGTAGAACCGGGATACCGAGTCTGATCGGAACGTCTCGGGAGGAGGTCTATTCCTTCGTTGACCGTGAGAGCTTGTCATGGGCTAAGTTGGGACACCCCTGCAGGGTTTTGAACTTTCGAAAGCCGTGCCCGCAGTTATGGGAAGATGGGAATTTGTTAATGTCCGGTTGTAGAAAACCTGAAGTTGACCTTAATTAAAATACATCAACTGCGTGTGTAACCGTGATGGTCTCTTCTCGGCGGAGTCCGGGAAGTGAACACGGTGTTGGAGTAATGCTTGACGTAGGTTGTTCTAGGATCACTTCTTGATCATAGTTTCTTGACCGTGCTTTTGCCTTCTCTTCTCGCTCTCATTTGCGTATGTTAGCCACCATATATGCTAGTCGCTTGCTGCAGCTCCACCTCATATCTTTACCTTACCCATAAGCTTAAATAGTCTTGATCGCGAGGGTGTGAGATTGCTGAGTCCCCGTGACTCACAGATACTTCCAAAACCAGCTTGCAGGTGCCGTTGAACCGTGCAGATGACGCAACCAATGCTCAGGAGGAGCTCGATGAAGATCTTGTCCTTTCTGTTGTTTCGTCCTAGTTGATCAGTAGTGGAGCCCAGTTGGGGTCGATCGGGGACCGTGTCGCATTTGGGGTTCTTCTTTTATTTTGGTTCCGTAGTCGGACCTTGATTGTACTTGGATGATGTAATGCTTTATTCATGTAATTGTGTGAAGTGGCGATTGTAAGCCAACTATGTATCTCTTTCCCTTATGTATTACATGGGTTGTGTGAAGATTACCTCACTTGCGACATAGCTTTCAATGCGGTTATGCCTCTAAGTCGTGCTTCGACACGTGGGAGATATAGCCACATCGAGGGCGTTATGGCTAACCAAGGAGAAAGCCACTTTTCCTCGTATGATGTTAATCGATAATGCAAATGCTACTAACCCATGTTGTGAGCATGTGCATCTTGTTGAGGAGAACACTAAGTTAAAGGTGCAACTTGAGAAAGATCTTGTGTCTTGCATAAAAGGCAAGAAGAACCTCAACGACCTTTTGAGCAACCAAAAGGGAGTTGTGGCCAAGGAAGGGATTGGGTACATGCCCAAGTCCAAGAACAAGAAGAAGAATGACAAGGCCAAACGACCTCCTCCTCTCAAGCAAATCTTTATGAAGTAGGGAGAGGGTGCTACTAAGGAGAAGGAGAAGAACACCTTGAGGGGTAGTGGTGCCAAGAAGGGCAACGCTTCCCTTCCCAACAAAGCCGGCGACTTTAACCCTTCTTATGTGTTGTGCCGTGCTAGAGATGGGCATGTTTATGCCAAATTTGTTGGTTCTCCTTATGAGTACATTGAATGGTCTATTTGGGTTCCTAAGACCCTTGTTACTAACATCAAAGGACCCATTACAAAATGGGTACCTAAAACCAAGCATTGATCTCTTGTAGGTGTTTGCTTCCGGTGGGGGTTCATGGTTGCTCGATAGTGGAGCTACTAATCATATGACCGGAAGCAAGGACTTGGTGGTGGACGTGCAAACAATTCCATCCATGCCCACCAACGTCGAGTGGGGTGACGCCTCGTCCTCTAAGGTATTGGGACTCGGCAAGGTTGTCATTTCTCATGATCTTACGATCGAGAAGGTCATGCTTGTTGAGTCCCTTGCATATAATTTACTTTCCGTTCATCAACTAGCACTCATGGGTTTTCCCACCTTCTTTGATGTTGATACCGTGGCCCTCTTTTGGATCAAGACTCTTAAAGTAGCCTTTGTTGGGCATGTCGAAAACGGTCTCTATGTGATCAACTTTTTGGAGCGACTCACTAAGACCGCGACATGCCTAATGGCTAAAGTTGACATGGGATGGCTTTGGCATCGCCGTCTATCCCATGTCAATATGAGATCTTTGCAAAGTCTTCTCAAGGGGGACCATGTCCGTGGACTAACAAATGTTAGTTTTGCAAAAGATCGTGCTTGCAGTGCTTGTATCGAAGGAAAGCTACATGAAAAGGCTCACCCTCCCACGACTATCATTTTCTCGAAGAGGCCTTTGGAGCTCCTTCACATGGATCTCTTTGGGCCTCCATCTTTTGATAGTCTTGGGGGTAGGAAGTATTGCTTGGTGATTGTGGATGATTATTCAAGATACACTTGGGTATACTTCTTCAAGAGGAATAGTGAGACCCAACAAACCGTCATCGACTTTGCAAATGAGGCTCAACGTCAACACAATGCAAAGATCTTGACAATAAGAAGTGACAACGGCACCGAGTTCAAGAACTACACCTTGGATGAGTTTCTTAGTGATGAGGGGATCAAGCATCAATATTCCGCACCATACACCCCTCAACAAAATGGTGTAGCGGAGAGGAAAAACCGGACGTTGATGGATGTGACAAGGACCACGATGGCGGAGTTCAAGTCTCCATACAACTTTTGGGCCGAAGCCATCAACACCGTGTGTCATGCATCAAATCGACTCTACCTCCGCAAAGGCTTGAACAAGACTCCATATGAGATACTCACCAGGAACAAGCCCAACCTCAAGTACTTTCGGGTGTTCGGGTGTAAGTGTTTCATTCTCAAGAAAGGTGTTCGTTTGTCTAAATTTGAGGCTAGATCTCATGAGGGCATATTTGTTGGTTATGCTACAAACTCCCATGCTTACCGTGAACTCAATAAGTCCACGGGACTTATTGAGGAGACATGTAACGTGGAGTTTTGTCAGGACCCCGATTCCAAGTCACACTGATCTAGCCTGTAAAACCTCATATCACTTTGCGGCCTCACGCACGGTATTCCCACGGGTGTCGCCTTACCATGGCCCGGGACCGTTTGCACCTTTTGGCTCACGTATATGATAGTGTCGCTAGCATCCATACGATAGAGAACCCGGGCCGACATGGCTAGTCGTGAACCCAAAGCGGCACTAACTTACAGGGACATGCATACATGAATCATCATCGAGCATGTCGGTCAGCAACGTGTGAATCCGGGCTGTAGCACTAGGCTAACAGGACTCCGGGAACCCGGGCTGTAGCAGGCTAGGCAGGACTCCGGATGTCACCGCGTGACATTTCCCCGGAGGGACAGACACAGGAACGAAGTGAAACACATGCCGGCCAGTCAAGTGTTCCGGAGCAGTAGTGCTGGGCTAGCAGGACTCCGATGAACCGGGCTGTAGCGGACTACTATGGCTCATGGAAGCACTAGACTACATTTCCCCATAAGAGAGGCTGCCAAGGATAAACAACAAGATTGTCGGATCCCACACATACCAAGCATTTCAATCATACACACAATATGCTCGATATGTGTAAATACAACATGGCATCACAACAAAACTCTACAACTCAAAGTACTTTATTCAGAGGCTCCGGAGAGCCATATATAACATGTTCATACAGGTAGGGGTCACATGACCCGACACTCAAGTCATACAAACATACAAGCACATGCGGAAGCAAACTTGTCTGAGTACAGACAACTAGAAAGAAAGAAGGCTTTGTTGGAAATATGCCCTAGAGGCAATAATAAATTGGTTATTATTATATTTCCTTGTTCATGATAATCGTTTATTATCCATGCTAGAATTGTATTGATAGGAAACTCAGATACATGTGTGGATACATAGACAACACCATGTCCCTAGTAAGCCTCTAGTTGACTAGCTCATTGATCAATAGATGGTTATAGTTTCCTGACCATGGACATTGGATGTCGTTGATAACGGGATCACATCATTAGGAGAATGATGTAATGGACAAGACCCAATCCTAAGCCTAGCACAAAGATCATGTAGTTCGTATGCTAAAGCTTTTCTAATGTCAAGTATCATTTCCTTAGACCATGAGATTGTGCAATTCCCGGATACCGTAGGAGTGCTTTGGGTGTGCCAAACGTCACAACGTAACTGGGTGGCTATAAAGGTTCACTACAGGTATCTCCGAAAGTGTCTGTTGGGTTGGCATGAATCGAGACTGGGATTTGTCACTCCGTGTAACAGAGAGGTATCTCTGGGCCCACTCGGTAGGACATCATCATAATGTGCACAATGTGACCAAGGAGTTGATCACGGGATGATGTGTTACGGAATGAGTAAAGAGACTTGCCGGTAACGAGATTGAACAAGGTATCGGGATACCGACGATCGAATCTCGGGCAAGTATAATACCGCTGGACAAAGGGAATTGAATACGGGATTGATTGAATCCTCGACATCGTGGTTCATCCGATGAGATCTTCGTGGAACATGTGGGAGCCAACATGGGTATCCAGATCCTGCTGTTGGTTATTGGCCGGAGAGTTGTCTCGGTCATGTCTGCATGGTTCCCGAACCCGTAGGGTCTACACACTTAAGGTTCAATGACGCTAGGGTTATTAGGAAGACTTGTATGTGATTACTGAATGTTGTTCGGAGTCCCCGATGAGATCCCGGACGTCACGAGGAGTTCCGGAATGGTCCGGAGGTAAAGATTTATATATGGAAAGTTGTTGTTCGGGTTCCGGGAAAAGCTCGGTTTTTTCCGGTATTGTACCGGGAAGCTTCCGGAAGGTTCCGAAGGTCCAGAAAATGTTCCACCACGTCCAATACAGCAGCATGGGCTGTAGGGGGGCACCCTAACCTTAATGGGCCAAGGGCACCAGCCCCCCCAAGGCCCATGCGCATGGGAGAGGGGAAACCCTAAGGGGGAGGGCCTCCACTTGACTTGGGAGGCGCTCCTCCCCCCCTTGGCCGCCGCCCCAACCCTAGATGGGATCTAAGGGGGCCGGCCCCCTCTATCCCCACCTATAAATAGTGGAGGGGTGGGAGGGCAGTGACACCCCCTTGCACCTGGCACAGCCCCTCCCCTCCAATACCTCTCCTCCTCTGCGTGAGCTTGGCGAAGCCCTGCCGGAGAACTGCCACTCCATCACCACCACGCCGTCGTGCTGCTGTTGGACTCTCTTCCTCAACCTCTCCCTCCTCCTTGCTGTATCAAGGCGTGGGAGACGTCTCCGTTCCGTACGTGTGTTGAACGCGGAGGTGCCGTCCGTTCGGTGCTAGGATCATCGGTGATTTGGATCACAACGAGTACGACTCCATCAACCCCATTCACTTGAACGCTTCCGCTTAGCGATCTACAAGGGTATGTAGATGCACTCTCCTTCCCCTCGTTTCTAGATTACACCATATATTGATCTTGGTGATGCGTAGAAAATTTTAAATTTCTGCTACGATCCCCAACAGTGGCATCATGAGCTAGGTCTATGCGTAGTTTCTATGCACGAGTAGAACACAAAGCAATTGTGGGCATCGATATTGTCATTTTACTTGTCATTACTAGTCTTATCTTGATTCGGCGGCATCGTGGGATGAAGCGGCCCGGACCGACCTTACACGTACTCTTACGTGAGACTAGTTCCACCGACTGACATGCACTAGTTGCATAAGGTGGCTAGCGGGTGTCTGTCTCTCCCACTTTAGTCGGATCGGATTCAATGAAAAGGGTCCTTATGAAGGGTAAATAGAAATTGGCATATCACGTTGTGGTTTTCGCGTAGGTAAGAAACGTTCTTGCTAGAAACCTATAACAGCCACGTAAAAACTTGCAACAACAATTATAACACGTCTAACTTGTTTTTGCAGCATATGCCTTGTGATGTGATATGGCCAAAAGGATGTGATGAATGATATATGTGATGTATGATATTGATCATGTTCTTGTAATAGGAATCACGACTAGCATGTCGATGAGTATGACAACAGGCAGGAGCCATAGGAGTTGTCTTAATTTATTTATGACCTGCGTGTCAACATAAACGTCATGTAATTACTTTACTTTATTGCTAAAGCGTTAGCCATAGTAGTAGAAGTAATAGATGACAAGACAACTTCAAGAAGACACGATGATGGAGATCATGGTGTCATGCCGGTGACAACGATGATCATGGAGCCCCGAAGATGGAGATCAAAAGGAGCAAAATGATATTGGCCATATCATGTCACTATTTGATTGCATGTGATGTTTATCATGTTTTACATCTTATTTGCTTAGAACGACGGTAGCTTAAATAAGATGATCCCTCTCTAAAATTTCAAGAAAAGTGTTCCCCCTAACTGTGCACCGTTGCGAAGGTTCGTTATTTCAAAGCACCACGTGATGATCGGGTGTGATAGATTCTAACGTTCGAATACAACGGGTGTTGACGAGCCTAGCATGTACAGACATGGCCTCGGGACACATGCGAAACACTTAGGTTGACTTGATGAGCATAGCATGTACAGACATGGCCTCGGAACACGGAAGACCGAAAGGTCGAACATGAGTCGTATAGAAGATACGATCAACATGAGATATTCACCGTTGATGACTAGTCCGTCTCATGTGATGATCGGACACGGCCTAGTCGATTCGGATCATGTTTCACTTAGATGACTAGAGGGATGTCTATCTGAGTGGAGTTCATTAAATAATTTGACTAGATGAACTCAATTATCATGAACATAGTCTAAATTGTCTTTGCAAATATGTTGTAGATAAATAGCTCACGTTGTAGCTCCCTGTTTCAATACGTTCCTAGAGAAAGATTAAGTTGAAAGATATTGTAAGCAATGATGCAGACTAGGTCCGTAATCCGAGGAGTGTCCTCACTGCTACACAGAAGGCTTATGTCTTTGATGCACCGCTCGGTGTGCAAACCCCTACAACATCGTCTGTGGATGTTGCAGACTAAGGCATAGCCTAGTGGTGGGAAGGGGCTGATGCCTTCCCACCCACCCAGGTTCAAGGCTTGGTACTTGCAATTTGTGTTTGTTGCACCAATTATGCTGTAGGGGGTTCCCTTACAGTCTTTCTATAAAAAAACGTCGTCTGTGGATGTTGTGAACACTTGACAGACACATCCTGATGACTACTTGATAGTTTAGTGCACCATACTTTACGGCTTAGAATCGGGATTCCAATGACGTTTTGAACGCCATAGAACATATGATATGTTCCAAGAGCTAAAATTGGGATTTCAGGCTCATGCTCGTGTTGAGAGGTGTGAGACCTCTGACAAGTTCTTTTGCCAACAAGATGGAGGAGAATAGCTCAGCTAGTGAGCATGTGCTCAGAATGTCTAGGTACTACAATCACTTAAATCAAGTGGGAGTTAAACTTCCAGATAAGATAGTGATTGATAGAGTTCTCTAGCCACTATCACTAAGCTACTAGATCTTCGTGATGAACTATGACATGCAAGGGATGGGGCTGATCCCGGAGCTGTTCGCGGTGCTTAAGACCGCAAAAGGTAGAAATCAAGAAGGAGCATCAAGTGTTGATGGTTTGACAAGACCACTAGTTCCAAGAAGGGCAAGGGCTAGAAGGGAAACTTCATGGATGGCAAACCAGTTGCCGCTCCAGTTAAGGAACCGAAGGTTGAACCCAAACCCGAGACTAAATGCTTCTATTGTAAGGGGAACGGTCACTGGTAGCGGAATTACCCCAAATGCATGGTAGATAAGAAGGCTGGCAACTTCAAAGTATATACGTGTTATTAATGTGTACCTCACTAGTACTCCTGGTAGCACGTGGGTATTGGATACCGGTTCAGTTACTATTATTGGTGACTTGAAGCAAAAGCTACGGACTAAACGGAGACTGGCTAAGGGCGAGGTGATGATATGTGTTGGAAGTGTTTCCAAAGTTGATGAGATCACCATCGCACACTCCATCTGCCTTCGGGATTAGTATTGAACCTAGATAAATGTTATCAGGTGTCTACGTTGAGCATGAATATGATTAGATCATGTTCATTGCAATACGGTCATTCATTTAAGTTAGAGAATAATGGTTATTCTGTTTACATGAATGATACCTTTCATGGTCATGCACCCTATGTGAATGGTTCATTGAATCTCGGTCGTGGTAATACACATGTTCATGCCAAAAGATGTAGAGTTAATAATGATAGTACCACTTTCTCGTGGCACTGCCGCTTAGGTCATATTGGCGTAAGATGCATGAAGAAACTCCATGTCGATGGATGTTTGGAGTCACTTGATTTTGAATCACTTGACACATGTGAGCCATGCCTCATGGGTAGGATGGCTAACACCCCGTTTTCAGGTACAATGAAACGGGCAAGTGACTTATTGGAAATCATACATGCTGATGCGTGTGATCCAATGAGAATTGAAGTGTGCGGTGGATATCACTATTTTCTCATCTTCACTGACGATTTGAGTAGATATAGGTATATTTACTTAATGAAGCACAAGTCGAAAACATTTGAAAAGTTCAAACGGTTTCAAAGTGAAGTTAAGAACCTTCATAACAAGAATATCAAATTTCTACGATCTGATCGATGAGAATTTCTGAGTTATGAGTTTGGCAATCACTTAAGACATTGTGGAATTGTTTCACAGTTGAAGCCACCTGGAACACCACAGGGTAATGGTGTGTCCGGACGTCGTAATCAAACCTTATGAGATATGGTGCGATCTATGATGTCTCTTACCAATCTACCGTTTTCATTTTGAGGTTATGCGTTAGAGACAGCTGCATTCACTTTAGATAGGACACCATCTAAGTCCATTGAGACGACGTCATATGAACATTGGTTTGGCAAGAAACCAAAGTTGTCGTTTCTTAATGTTTGGGGATGCGATGCTTAGGGCTTCAGCCGGAGAAGCTCGAACCCAAAGCGGACAAACACATCTTCATAGGATACCCAAGGGTGACAGTTGGGTATACCTTCTATCTCAGATTCGAGGGCAAATTGTTTGTCGCTAAGAATGGGTCCTTTCTCGAGAAGGAGTTTCTCTCAAAAAAATTGAGTGGGAGGAAGATAGAACTTGATGAGGTTGTCGAACCTTTACTTCAACCAGAGAGTGATGCAACACAGAAAGATGTTTTCTGTGGTGCCTACGTCTGTTGAAGAGGAAGTTAAGCTTCGGATCAAGTTGCTATCGAACCTCGTAGGTCGACAAGGATATGTACTACTCCTGAGTGGTATGGTAATCCTGTCTTAGATATCATGTTGTTAGACAACAATGAACCTACGAGCTATGGAGAAGTGATGGTGGGCCCGTATTCCGACAAATGGTTAGAAGCCATGAAATCCGAGATAGGATCCATATATCAGAACAAAGTATGGACTTTGGTGGACTTGCCCGATGATCGTCAAGCCATTGAGATAAATGGATCTTTAAGAAGAAGACAGACGTGGGCGGTAATGTTACCGTCTATGAAGCTCGACTTGTGGGAAAGAGTCTTTTCACAAGTTCAAGGAGTTGACTACGATGAGAATTTCTCACCCGTAGCGATGCTTAAGTCCATCAGAATCATGTTAGCATTAGCTGTATTTTTCGATTATGAAATCTTACAGATGGATGTCAAAACAAGTTTTCTTACCAGTTTTTGTAAGAAAAGTTGTATGTGATACAATAAAAGTTTTTGTCGATCCTAAGGATGCTAAAAGGTATGCTGGCTCCAGCAATCCTTCTATGGACTAGAGCAAGCATCTCGGAATCGGAATATATACTTTGATGGAGTGATCAAAGCTTTTAGGTTTATACAATGTTTGCTAGAAACTTGTATTTACAAGAAAGTGAGTGGGAGCACTACAACATTTCTGATAAGTATATGTGGATGACATATTGTTGATTCGAAATGATGTAGAATTTCTGGAAAGCATAAACGGTTGTTTGAAGAGTGATTTTCAAAGGAAGACCTGGATAAAGCTGCTTACATATTGGGCATCAGGATCTATAGAAATAGATCAAGATGCCTGATGATACTTTCAAAGAACACACACCTTGACATGTTTTTGAAGGAGTTCAAAATAGATTAGTCAAAGAAGGGGTTCTTACCTGAGTTGTAAGGTGTGAAGTTGAGTAAGACTCAAAGCTTGACCACAGCAGAAGAAAGAGGAAGGACGAAGGTCGTCCCCAATGCTCTTGTCATAGGCTCTATACGGTATGCCATGCTGAGTACCGCACCTGATGTGTGCCTTGCCACATGTCTGGCAAGAGGGTACAAAGGTGATTTAGGACTGGATCACCAGATAGCAGTCAAAATTATCCTTAGAGGAATAAGGAAATCTTTCTCGGTTATGGAGGTGATAAAGAGTTCGACATAAAGAGTTACATCGATGCAAGCTTAACACTTATCCGGATAGCTCTGAGTAGAGATACCGGATACGTATAATGGAGCAATAATTTGGAATAGCTCCAAGTGGAACGTGGTAGCAGTATCTATGATATAAAGTTTTGCGAAATACATAGGGATCTGAATATGGAAAGACCCGTTGACTACAACCTCTCTCACAAGAATAACATGATCAAACCCAGAACTCATTGAGTATTAATCACATAGTGATGTGAACTAGATTAGTGACTCTAGTAAACTCTTTGGATGTTGGTCACATGGCGATGTGACCTGTGAGTGTTAATCACATGGCGATGTGAACTAGATTATTGACTCTAGTGCAAGTGGGAGACTATTGGAAATATGCCCTAGAGGCAATAATAAATTGGTTATTATTATATTTCCTTGTTCATGATAATCGTTTATTATCCATGCTAGAATTGTATTGATAGGAAACTCAGATACATGTGTGGATACATAGACAACACCATGTCCCTAGTAAGCCTCTAGTTGACTAGCTCGTTGATCAATAGATGGTTACAGTTTCCTGACCATGTACATTGGATGTCGTTGATAACGGGATCACATCATTAGGAGAATGATGTAATGGACAATACCCAATCCTAAGCCTAGCACAAAGATCGTGTAGTTCGTATGCTAAAGCTTTTCTAATGTCAAGTATAATTTCCTTAGACCATGAGATTGTGCAACTCCCGGATACCGTAGGAGTGCTTTGGGTGTGCCAAACGTCACAACGTAACTGGGTGGCTATAAAGGTTCACTACAGGTATCTCTGAAAGTGTCTGTTGGGTTGGCACGAATCGAGACTGGGATTTGTCACTCCATGTAACGAAGAGGTATCTCTGGGCCCACTCGGTAGGACATCATCATAATGTGCACAATGTGACCAAGGAGTTGATCACGGGATGATGTGTTACGGAACGAGTAAAGAGACTTGCCGGTAACGAGATTGAACAAGGTATCGGGATACCAACGATCGAATCTCGGGCAAGTATAATACCGCTGGACAAAGAGAATTGAATACGGGATTGATTGAATCCTCGACATCGTGGTTCATCCGATGAGATCATCGTGGAACATGTGGGAGCCAACATGTGTATCCAGATCCCACTGTTGGTTATTGGCCGGAGAGTTGTCTCGGTCATGTCTGCATGGTTCCCGAACCCGTAGGGTCTACACACTTAAGGTTCGATGACGCTAGGGTTATTAGGAAGACTTGTATGTGATTACCGAATGTTGTTCGGAGTCCCGGATGAGATCCCGGACGTCATGAGGAGTTCCGGAATGGTCCGGAGGTAAAGATTTATATATGGAAAGTTGTTGTTCGGGTTCCGGGAAAAGTTTGGTTTTTTCCGGTATTGTACCGGGAAGCTTCCGGAAGGTTCCGAAGGATTCTGGAGGGGTCCGGAGGTCCGGAAAATGTTCCACCACGTCCAATACAGCAGCATGGACTGTAGGGGGGCGCCCTAACCTTAATGGGCCAAGGGCACCAGCCCCCCAAGGCCCATGCGCATGGGAGAGGGGAAACCCTAAGGGGGAGGGCCTCCACTTGACTTGGGAGGCACTCCTCCCCCCCTTGGCCGCCGCCCCAACCCTAGATGGGATCTAAGGGGGGCGGTCCCCTCTCTCCCCACCTATAAATAGTAGAGGGGTGGGAGGGTGGCGACACCCCCTTGAACCCGGCGCAGCCCCTCCCCTCCAATACCTCTCCTCCTCCGCGTGAGCTTGGCGAAGCCCTGCCGGAGAACTACCACTCCATCACCATCACACCGTCGTGCTGCTGTTGGGCTCTCTTCTTCAACCTCTCCCTCCTCCTTGCTGGATCAAGGCATGGGATACGTCTCCATTCTGTACGTGTGTTGAACGCGAAGGTGCCGTTCGTTCGGCGCTAGGATCATCGGTGATTTGGATCACCACGAGTACGACTCCATCAACCCCATTCACTTGAACGCTTCCACTTAGCAATCTACAAGGGTATGTAGATGCACTCTCCTTCCCCTCGTTGCTAGATTACACCATAGATTGATCTTGGGGATGCATAGAACATTTTAAATTTCTGCTACGATCCCCAACAGGCTTGACAAAGCCTGTCTATCTACATAGGGCCCTTCACAAGCTCAGATCACCACATGGGTGGCAAATCACTCGTCAATGTTGAGATCTACATAAAACCCGTCGGAGGGGGCGGTGTTGTCGTCTGAAAACAGTAATTAAAGCAACATGAGTACAAAGGTACTCAGCAAGTCTTACAACAGATCCTACTATACATGCACATTCTCAAGAAGGTAGTGGAGTTATTGCAGCAAGCCAGCTTTGACTCTTGGCTAAGCTATCCTACGAGACACCACTTGTAAGATAGTTTTCGCACATGAGTCCACTAATCACCGTCACAATACTCCACCGTGGATCCTCCCTCGTCATCCTACAAGAGGGCCATCCGCGGTACTCACACTTATCTTGAGTCTTTTAGTAGTAACCATTAACTTGTCTATGAACTGCATAAGCGACCAAGTAATCCTTTACCACGGACGCAGCTATTCGAATAGTTTTATACCCTGCAGGGGTGTACTTCGTTACACATGTTTCCACCACTTAGCATCTGCACACGACATGTGCTCGGCAGACTTTAAGCGAAAGCCGACGTGGGTGTAGACCACGACCTGACTAACAACACAAGTCTCTAGTCCGGGTTTATCGCCTATTCAGGTTCCATCCGCAAGGAAATCTAGTCGGGTGTCCTCAATGGCCCCAAACGATGTGTGCAGGGTTCCCAAGACACCAAACGGGCAACTCGGTACATCGGGCCACGAGCCTACCGCATCACAGCCCACCCCTAAGGTCAGCGCTGCGCGCGGCCTCCAACAACTACAAACACCAGAAACTACTTGCAACTCCTAGACAGAGGACGAGAGGGGTCAGTAAGTCGAGCGCGGTCATATTTCAGGGCCCAATGTGTGTTAGTAGCTGAATCTTAAATCACGCATACAGATCTCAGTTCTTAAGGATGGACTCAATGAAACAACCCACCATGTACTCCTACATGGCCTCTCATCGATACCTTTACCAAATCATGTTCAACACTTCACTCTCATTACCGACACAACCATTCACTCTAGTTCATCACCCCGATGAGCCAGACCTGACACGACTCTAAGCATAGCAATCATAGCATGGTAGGAAACACAAACATGGCTCAATAAACTCCTACACATGCTAGTCGGTTTCATCTAGTTACTGTGGTAATGACAGGTCATGCAGAGGAAGTGGGTTCAACTACCGCAACACACATCAGTTTGAAACGCGTTGTCTTAATGAAGTAAACGAGAGCAGCAGCGAGAAGATGGGTTTGTATCGAAATGGTCAATGGGGTTGCTTGCCTGATGGAGTAGTAGTAGGGTATTGCCCTTCAGACGGATATTCGTAGGTATCCTCGGAGGCAGAACCTACCACGAAGAACACACAGAACACAATCATTACATGGCAATATGCAACAATATATGCATGCTATGACATGGCAATATGGTTGTGACTTGGCTAATGCATTCTAAAACAGGTTGGTTTGAGTCCATTTGATTCAAAGATTCAAATGAGAACTCATGATATTAAGTCATATAAGTGCATTAGCTTGTTTCACTTAAACAGCAAGGTTAAAGTGTTCTGACATGCATGAAACCATTACAGATGGAAAGATTGGATTTTTCTGATCATTTTTCATATATAAATATTTGCATTTGGAGTTACAGATTAATTTCCATGAATTTTTGAAGTTTAGAACGATTTCTGGAATTTCCTGTATAAGAATAATTCCAGTAATTGAATTACTGCGTCAGCATTGCGTCAGGGTGACGTTAGCAGGTCAAAGGCGCCAGCCCAGGTCAAACCTGACGGCTGGGACCCACATGTCAGTGTAACAACTAACTAACAGAGTTAGTTAGTGTTACGTTAGCACTAATCTATGTTAATTAGGGCCTGGGCCCACATGTCAGTGAGTCAACCCATTAACTAAATTGGTTAGCATTAATTAATCTAACACTAAACTAAATAGGGGCATGGCCCACACGTCAGTGACCCTGGGGGGTCAAACTGGGCCCACCCAAGGTCAAACTGGGTCAACGGAGTCAAACTCGCCGGCGTTTAGCCGCCGGTGAGGCCAGACGCGGCGGGGCTATGCGGGTTTCGTGCTCCGGCGACCAAAACGATGGCGGAGCACATCTACATGATGCGGGGTGTGAGCCGCGTCGAGTGGTGGTGGTGGTTGGGTTCGGGGTCGCCGGAAACGACACCGGCGACGAGCTGTGCGGCTGCCGAAGTTCGGCGAGGTCAAACTCGCCACTAGGGGGCACGGCAAGGGGCGTGCGGTGGTGCTACGGGTTCCTGGCGATGCGGTGAGTGTAGTGGACAAGGTGGTGTGGCCATTGGGTGGTCGGAGCATCGTCGGCGACGAGCTCGGTGGCGGCACGTGCGATGAAGCTTCGTGCGGTCGCTATGGTGCTCGAGAGAGAGAACGGGAAGGGTGGGGAGGTGACTGAGCTCACGGCGATCACGATGGAGCAGACAGCGAGGTCGGGGACAAGCTGGTGCGGCGGGGACGGTGAAGGGGATCTCCGGCGGTGGCAGAGTCGGGCGAGGTCGTTGCAGCGGCTTCGAGGCAAGCGAGCGCTTGGGGCTCGGCCTGCTCGAAGGAGAGGAGGGCGGCGGAGCTTCTGGACACGGTGGCGCGGCGCGGGGACGACAGTGGGCGCATCTACATCGGCGGTGCGGCTGCGGCTGCGTCGGCCATGGTGGGAGAGGGCGAGGGAGAGAGGCAGGGGGAGAATGGATGTGTCCAGGGGTTCGGGGAGGCGACATGGAGGTCGTCCAGCGCGTCTAGAGGCAAAGCGGCAAGCAGGTGGCGCCATGGCGAGCTCGCGCACACCGGCGTCACCTCCCTGCCTGCCTGGCGGGGAAGAAGCAGCTGGCTGGCACGGGCCAGCACAGTGCTGGGCCGCCAGGTGGGCTGGGTGGTGGGTTGCGGCCATGTAAGTTGTTTTTCCTTTATTTCTGTTTTCTTTATTTCTGCAAGTTTGTGGCATTTCTATAAAATACCTAGGCATTTCCAAAATTCACCAAACTGCACATGCTCACTGTATGGAACATATCCAACATGGAACATTTTCAGTTTGGGATTATTTGGACATTTAAAATAGTTGCTAGCATTTAAATGCCCAAATGCAAGTTACATATGATTTAATTCAATGATCTTGTGATGACCTAGAAAATTATGAACCCATTTTGTCAGAGGTTCTAACCCAAGACAAAAAGGATGGACTTTTTAGAAGGGCATTTCAGGTTCATTGAAAATGATTTTAGTAAACCCTAGTTGTTTTCAGAGGGGTGCTGGGGGTTCTGTCATCCCCATTTCAAATTTCTGGAAAAGTAAACATGATGCAACACTCTAATGCATGAACTAGCTAGGATGTGACAAGTTTGATGAGAATAACGGCTCCCAAGTGGAGCAAAGTGGTACTTGTGATGTAGGTGATGAAATTCCTCCCCAAGCCATAAGAATAATGGGTGTTGGTTTTATCCTACCCATTGAGGCACCCCTTGTGGCCGAAGGAGAAGGACAATGCTCCACTCTTGTGGAGCCATCACCAACCCAAGGCCCACACGCTTCCGAAGAACAAAGTGAAGGCCCTCAACCTCAAGAACAAGACCAAGGGCAAGGTCAATCTAAAGATGGTGTTGTAACATCAAGTGATGCCCAAGGTCAAGTTCTCTCCTTCGAGCAAGTTCAAGATCAAGAGCTTCTTCGAGATCAAGAACAAGCTCAAGACGGCACTCAAGATGATCAAGTGACCACTCCTCGTCTCACCTCCGAGGAGGAATTGGAGCGTCGTGCCGCCAAGATTGCTTCCAAGCTCTCCACCAAGGATCATCTCATGACAAATGTGCTTGAAAGCTTAAGAAAGGGGGTAAGCACTCGTAGACAATTAGCAAACTATTGTGAACATCACGCGTTTGTCTCTTGTGTTGAACCCCAAAAGGTCTATGAGGCACTCGAAGATCCGGATTGGCTCAATGCCATGCATGAAGAACTCAACAACTTCGAGCGCAACAAGGTGTGGAGATTGGTGCCAAGGCCAACGGGGAACCACAATGTCATTGGAACCAAGTGGATATTCAAGAACAAGCAAGATTCTCATGGGATTATCATTCGCAACAAGGCTCGGTTGGTAGCACAAGGCTACTCCCAAGTCGAGGGTATCGACTACGGTGAAACCTTTGCCCCTGTTGCTCGTCTTAAATCCATTCGCATGTTGATTGCATATGCTTCTCATCATAACTTTAAGTTACAACAAATGGATGTGAAGAGTGCTTTTCTTAATGGTCCCATTAATGAGTTGGTTTATGTCAAGCAACCCCCCGGATTCGAGGATTCCTACTTTCCCGATCATGTGTATCAACTCGATAAGGCACTCTATGGCCTTAAACAAGCCCCACGTGCGTTGTATGACCACCTTACCGAGTTGTTAC
The DNA here is from genome assembly GCF_018294505.1 of Triticum aestivum. Lineage (NCBI taxonomy): Eukaryota > Viridiplantae > Streptophyta > Magnoliopsida > Poales > Poaceae > Triticum > Triticum aestivum. The sequence goes on along the minus strand of NC_057800.1, from coordinate 506,451,630 downwards.
AAGACCGTGGTTTTGAAGTTGGGCTAATCGACCCCACTCTTTTTACCAAGAAGGTCAAAGGGGAGTTGTTTGTGTGCCAATTATATGTTGATGATATTATCTTTGGTTCCCCTAAAAAAGCTTTCACTGAGGAATGTGCCGCTCTCATGACCTCAAAGTTCGAGATGTCTTTCATGGGAGAGTTGAAGTTCTTTCTCGGGTTCGAAGTGAAGCAAAGAAGAGAAGGAACCTTCATCAACCAAGCCAAATACACTCAAGACATGCTCAAGAGATTCAAGCTAAGTGATGTCAAGCCGGCGGCCACTCCTATGCCCGTCAAATGCCAACTTGATATGGATCCCAATGGTAAAGCGGTAGATCAAAAGGTATATCGCTCCATGATTGGCTCTTTGCTTTACCTTTGTGCATCTAGACCGGATATCATGTTGAGTGTGGGAATTTATGCACGGTTTCAAGCCGCACCTAAGGAAAGTCACTTCGTGGCGGTCAAGCGAATCTTTCGATATTTGGCTCATACCCCAAACTTTGTGAAAGAACATGCGGTGCCCCCATGTTTGGTTTTGGTAATTGATGACAATCTCTATGGACTAATGGTTGCCTTGAGTTATATTTGAAGGTTTTGTCCATAGGCTTTTCTTGGAGTACATGTGTTGGTTTCAAGGAGAGTTTGTGTCGACCAAGGTGCTATTCAAGGAATTACCTAAAGATTGGTCTTGTGAGAGGTTGATCGAGACTAAGTCAAAGAGTGAATCAAGTTGATCAACCCACAAAGCGTAGAAGATGTACCGAGAGGGATTAAGCGATCCCATGGTATGGTAAGCATTGTCAATTATGCTTTGTGTACTAACCCATGATCTTTGTGAGAGTTCTTTGTGGGGTTAGGTTGCGGTGTGCAAATTCAGGTGAAGCATCACGAAGAGATCAAATGCTTGAAGCTTGCCGTCCATTGTGGTGACAATGGACTTGCGAAGATGTGCGGAAGAGTGGCTCACCCATAGTGGAGTATGGGGGAGCAATCAACTAGTCTTCGTCAAGCCAACGCAATCAAGAAAGGTGGTCCAACTTGAGGGAGTCAAGATCGTCATCATCTAGCTCAAGTGTACCATGTTCAAGGCAAAGGTTTGCCCTTAATAGGTTTTCTATTTTACCGGTCTCATGATGGTAGTTGGGAGACCGGGTTATAGGATCGGTTGCCATACTATCAAGGGGGCCTCTCGATGAGTAGCTTGACCGTATCATTCATAGAGAGATCAAACCATTGCATCCTTGCATCATCTTTCTTGGTTCTTGTTTGGTTCTCTTTGTGAGTCTTAGAGCTTATGGTCATCTTGATGACAAGCTTGAGTTCATCGAAAACGGAGTTCGCATGCATCTTCTATGATGTTTTCGATGTTGGAGGTTTTGCCGGTTCTTCTCGGTTGGAGGTTTCACTCCTCTTTTTGTTAGGCATACCTCCCCTGCCTCCTATTTTGATGCTACTCGTCGTCTTGTTTCCAGCAAGCTTGAGTTTTCTCAATTCAGAGCTCATATGCAGAAGTTATGACAATTCTTGTTTTCTTGGAAGTGGCTTTTGTCTAGCCCCAGCGGTAGTACCGCTTGTGTGTCCTCAGCGGCAGTACCGCTGCGGTACCGGGCCACTACCGCGTCGACTCAAGGGGGGCATTTCTCGTGTCGGGTTCAGCGACAGTAGGAGCGGTAGTACCGCTCTTGTGCGGTAGTACCACTGGGCCAAGCGGTAGTACCGCTGCGGCCAACGGTAGTACCGCTGGCTACAGAGGTAGTGCCGCTCATACTGCTCTTCCTCTCTGGCAGTTTTCAGCTCGTGTTTTCTCTCTCGTTCGGGTGTTTTGACCATGCTAAGCGGTAGTACCGCTCCTCCAGCGGTAGTACCGCTTGTGGAGCGGTAGTACCGCTCGTGTGCGGGCTGAGCACATAACGGTTGGATTTTCCCCCTCCTATAAAAGGGGGTCTTCTTCCCCAATGAACCTTATCTCTTAAGCTCATGTTCTTCCCCCATTGTTGACCTTCTTCGAGCTTGCTAACTCTCAATCCCTCCATGGATTCTTGCTAGTTTTTGAGGGAAAAGAGAGAGGAGATCTAGATCCACATTTCCACCAATCACTTTCTCCTCTGTGTGAGCGGAACCCCTTGGATCTAGATCTTGGAGTTCTTTGTGTTCTCTTTTTTGTTCTTCCTCTCATTTTCCTCCCTAGCATTAGTTGCTTCAGTGGGATTTGAGGGAGAAGGACTTGGGCACTCCGTGTGCCCTTGCCATTGCATTTGGTGCATTGGTTTGAGTTCTCCACGGTGATACGTGGAAGTTAAAAGTTGATAAGCTTATTACTCTTGGGTTCTTGGTACCCTTGAGCTTGTTCCTCTTGGGTGCTTGGGCGCCCTAGACGGTTGGTGGTGTTCGGAGCTCAATCATTGTGGTGTAAAGCTCCGGGCAAGCATCGGGGTCTCCAATTAGGTTATGGAGATCGCCCCGAGCAATTTCACGGGTACCGGTGACCGCCCCCAAGGGTTGCCAAAGTGTACGGGTTCGGTGACCGCCCCCAAGGGTTGCCATTTGTACGGGTTCAGTGACCGCCCTCAAGGGTCCCTTAGTGGAATCACGACATCTTGCATTGTGCGAGGGCGTGAGGAGATTACGGTGGCCCTAGTGGCTTCTTGGGGAGCATTGTGCCTCCACACTGCTCCAAATGGAGATTAGCATCCGCAAGGGTGTGAACTTCGGGATACACCATCGTCTCCGCATGCCTCGGTTATCTCTTATCCGAGCCCTTTACTTATGCACTTTACTTTGTGATAGCCATATTGTTTCTTGTCATACATCTTGCTATCACATAGTTGCTTATCTTGCTTAGCATAAGTTGTTGGTGCACATAGGTGAGCCTAGTTGTTTTAGGTTTTGTGCTTGACAAATTAACCGCTAGGTTCATTCCGCATTTGTTCAAGACTAAACCGTAATTATTTTAAAACGCCTATTCACCCCCCCCCTCTAGGCGACATCCACGATCTTTCACTTTGCCCTATGGTACCCAAGAGGAGCAAGCTTCAAGCTTGTAGGTTATTCGGACTCAGATTGGGCAGGAGACAAAGTGGATAGGAAGTCCACTTCCGGAGGGTGCCAATTTCTCGGTTGCTCTTTGGTGAGTTGGTCTTCCAAGAAGCAAAGTTGTGTGTGTCTCTCGTCCACCGAAGCGGAATATGTGGCGGCCGGTAGTTGTTGTGCACAACTTTTATGGATGAGGCAAACTTTAAAGGATTACGGTGTCCTTTGTGACAAAGTGCCTCTTTGGTGTGACAATGAAAGTGCAATCAAGATTTCTCTCAACCCGGTGCAACACTTCAAGACGAAGCATATTGAGATCTGGTATCACTTCATCCAGGATCATATTAGGCGAGGAGAGATCAAGGTCAACTATGTAAACACTCTTGATAACCTTCCAGACATCTTCACGAAGCCCTTAGATGGAGCAAGATTTCGCAAGTTAAGGCATGAGCTAAATATCATTGATTCGAGCAATGTTGCTTGAACCCGTGCACACCCCACCATACTCAACTTGTTATCTTGTTTAGGTGTAGGCATGGACATAGGGGGAGTGTTGTTCTCTCAATGAACTCTCCCTCCCCCCATTATGCATAAATTGATCAACTCTTTCACATTAGCCATTTTTTGATGGCACTTGTGCTTCAAAGACGAGTTTTGGTCATGGGCCCAAGGATAATTCTTCGCGGTGCCATACCAACTGACTCAAACATATGTGGCTCCGGCCACCGCCCTCTCCTTGGAGAGGTTCTCGTGTTTGGTCCTTGTTGTCTCTTGCCTTTCTTTCTTTCTCCATGTTGAGCGTGTTCTTGTGGTGTCTCGTTCGCTTGTCGTTTTTTTCACGTAGCCCCTTTCTTTTGTTTGAAACTTGCATCGTTTTGAGCTCACGGTACTACCGCGGCCTGCCACGGTACTACCGCTTGTGGAGTGCATGGTACTTCCGCACCCAGCGCGGCAGTAATTTTTTACTACCGCCTGGGGGAGCAGTACTACCGCTTTGGTGCGGCTCTTCTGCCCGGGCGGTACTACTGCGATGAGATGCAGTACTATCGCGCTGCCGAGGGCACGTGGGGTTAAGACCCGGGCAGGGGGAGTTCCAACTTCCCCATACCCATTCGTCTGTCTCTCTCCCCACTGCCTCTCTCTCTCTTGCTCAAGAACGGCGTCGGAGAGCCTCGCCGGATCTCCGTCCCGGCTGCTCTCCTCGGATTCCAACCGGTGGGATCGTTCCCCACCACTTCCTCTTGCCATGGATCAAGGTCTCTCCCCAAATCCCTCTCTCTTTTGTTCGTGCTTTCGCTTCTAGGTTTTGGGGAGATGCATGTTGATTCTTGAGATTTTAGGCCAAATCTTTGCAAGAATAGGATGTAGGAGAGTCGTGATGCATAGAAAGTGTACTTGATATGTTGTCCCGTGGTAGACTTGATCAACCGTAGTACTGCCTCGTTGTCGCGGTTGTTCTCAGATTCGTCTGTTCGGATCTGATGCCGTGCGGTACTACCGCCTAGCAGGTGCGGTACTACCGCTCGTACGGTACTACCGCTCCTCAAGCGCGGTACTACCGCACAGGCCGCGGTACTAAAACTCTACTGCCGCTCCAAGCCCTGGTACTACCGTGCCACCGCGCGATACTACCGTGACTAGGAGCGGCACTAATTTTTTAGTACCGCGCGACCAGGCCGTACTACCGCTGCTATCAAATCTTCTTCATGGCAATTACCATATGCATTTTCTACTGGTTTCTTGTGTTTTGCTGTGGTCTTTGTTTTGACCCGTCTTGCTTCTCGTGTGTGTTTGTGTTTTGTGTGTGTGTCTCAGGTGGTGGCTCCGATGTCCCTGCTCGTCGTTCCAATCCAAGCCGAGACACGGGTTCCAAGCGTCTGCGCAACCAAGAGGATGTTCCAGAGGGCTCCAATGCCCCAAGCGCAATGTCAAGACCACTGCTAGCAAGGTCAAGGAACCAACAAGGGACATGATGAGATACCTCTTGCTGAGTTTATCTCTCTCAGGAAGATCAACCCCTATGCGCATCCTTGTGCAAACTTTAGAGGGAATGAACTGTTTTGGACCAAGCAGCAGAATCTCATTTACTTGGATGTGATCAAGGCCAAGCAGAATCTGTATGTGGATGTGCACTGGATCGACATGCATCACATGAGGGAGGATAAGCATTGTCACTACTTTGGTGAGGCCTTGGACCTTGTGGAGCAGTTTGCCATTGAGGATGTGATCTCTTTTCATCTGGACTATGACCCTGAGCTGGTGGCCCAGTTCTTTGCCTCGGTCCACTTCCACTCTGGGGAGGATCGGAGGATGACCTGGATGACCAATGGACGCCAGTTGACTGCTACTTGGAAGGAGTTCATGGATTTGCTCAGAGTGCCTGATGAGGGTCTCCACACGCCTGTTGGTGTTCGCCCTCATGCCAACACCAAGTCAGCAAACAAGGACAAGCTTGTGCCATTCTACGTTGAGAAGAAGCTGGCCAGTGGCAAGCCGACGCGGGTGCTCAACTCGTTTCTTGACATCATGCACCGGATCTTCCGCCACTCCCTCTTTCCTCGCATTGGGGACAAGGACAAGGACAAGGTGCATGCCTTTATTGTGGACATGTTGCTCATTTGTGAGGAGGCCCGAGTTTCTCAGACTCAACCACTTGATATCTCACATATCATGTGGTGTGAGCTTCGGTTCGCGGTATTCACCCGCAAGGTACCCATCTATGGTCCGTATATATTCCTCCTGATCTCGAAGACTTGGGAGAAGATCTATCCCAATGAGGAGTTTTTGGCCCCTGACTGGATCCGTCATGACTCCCTCAGACTCCGCATCAAGCCCCAGTGGGCTAACACTACTACTCGTGCCGAGGCTGAGGCTGCTAAGAGGGTTGAGGATGAGGAGGAGATTGAGGAGGAGAGTGCGGTTGAGGACAGCTCTGCGAGATATGCACCTCCCTCCACTAAGCCCTCATGGGCGAAGAAGCTGAAGGCCAAGATGAAGGCCTTGTTCTGCATGCAGGCCAAGGGGCAGTATCGGACTCACGTGGCCTCCAAGGAGAGTCGCCGCAGCGATAAGAAGATCATGAGGGTTTTTGGAGAGGATGTTTCTGGCGGCTCCGAGGAGCAGGCTACATGTGGACTCGTTCTGAGGAGGAGCACATTCCCGCTGCCGAGTCTGACGAGGAGCGTGCGAGCGACTACTCCGCTTGAGCCACCACTTGTGTTGTAGGTGTCCTCTCTACCTTTTTGGCGTCTCAATGCCAAAGGGGGAGAGAGTGTAGGGATTTTCCGTGTCGTGTCGTGTTTGCTTCGCTTGTGTTTGGTTTGGTTTGAGCTTATTTGACCGTGTGAGACTTATCTTTCATATGGTGTAAGACATATGCACTCTATCTATCGCACCTTACTGAGCTTATGATATATTGTGCCTCTTAGTTCTTGCTCTTATCTACTATCACGCTTAGTGTTAGCATTGTCATTGCAAGATATGCCTTGTCTATAAAATATAGGGGGAGTGTTGATCCTAGTATGTGTGCCGTGCAGTCCAAAGCACTCATCTAACTAGCACACATCTAGGGGGAGCCCGTCTATATTTTAGAGATGTATGGTTTGTTCATGTTCTATTCTTTCTCCCTTGTGCAAATCCCGTATTGTCATCAATCCACCAAAAAGGGGAAGATTGTAAGGGCATATTTATCCCTAAGGTGTTTTGGTGATTGATGACAATGCATTTGCGGACTAATCGTGTGTCTCGAGTATTTCAGATATTTCATGACTAGGCACGAGACGGTTAGGAGCCCCTCGAAGATTATTGAAGACGGCGTTTTTCTACATTCCTTTTTGGTGGATTTGAGTCGTAGGAAAGCCGTACTATTAAGAGGGGGTCCGCTTTGGAAAGGTTTGGGTGGAATCATCATGTACACGTTTACTCCTCTTTGCACCGCCTTTCCTTTAGCACCTTGGAGCATCCTTCGTTTCTTCTTGTTTGTGCAAAAAGAAGGCTTCCTATCTGTTGCTGTTCTGAGGCTTGCGGTAGTACTGGTCTTCGGAGCGGTAGTACCGCAGGCCCCTGCGGTAGTACCGCATACCTTTGCGGTAGTACCGCATGTGGTCACGGTAGTACCGCTCCTTGGGAGCCGTAGTACCGTGAGCCCTGGTCCGGCACAGCTCCAGTAGCGGAAGTAGGAGTGGATGTAATTTTTTACATCCGCTCCCCGCGCGGCAGTACTGCTTGCCTTCAGCGGTAGTACCGTGTCGGACTTTTTGCACTATTTGGATATCAGCGGAACTAGCCACGGACGTTATCTGTCCACGGCCTTCCCAGGCTGGTCCAACCCTGCCTTGCGACCGCAAGGGTGTGCGGTAGCACCGTAAGGCCTTGCGGTAGTACCGCTTGGTAGGTGCGGTAGTATCCCTTATCGCGGGCTGGTTAAGTGGATAACGGTTGGATTTCTCTCTCCACTATATAAGGGGTATCTTCTTCTCCGAGTTGACCACCTCTTCGAACCCTAAGCTTCATTGTTGCTCCAAGCTCCATTCGCCCGATCTCTCCCTAGCCAATCAAACTTGTTGGTTTTCTAGGGATTGGTTGAGGAGGCCTCGATCTACACTTCCACCAAGAGAAATTCGATTCCCCCCACTAATCCCTTGCGGATCTTGTTACTCTTGGGTGTTTGAGCACCCTAGACGGTTGAGGTCACCGTGGAGCCATATTCCATTGTGGTGAAGCTTCGTGGTGTTGTTGGGAGCCTCCGATTAAGTTGTGGAGATTGCCCCAACCTTATTTGTAAAGGTCTGGTCGCCGCCTCCAAGGGCACCAATAGTCGAATCATGGCATCTCGCATTGTGTGAGGGCGTGAGGACAATACGGTGGCCCTAGTGGCTTCTTGGGGGGGCATTATGCCTCCGTACCGCTTCAACGGAGACGTACTTCCCCTCAAAAGGAAGAAACTTCGGTAACACATCCTCGTCTCCACCGGCTCCACTCTTGGTTATCTCGTACCTTTACTTGTGCAAGCTTATTTGTGTCATTTCCCTTGCTTGCTTGTGTGCTTGTTGTTGTTGCATCATATATGTTGCTTACATAGTTGCATGTCTAGACAACCTACTTTGATGCAAAGTTTAATTCGGTAAAGAAAAGTTAAAAATTGTTAGTTGCCTATTCACCCCCCCTCCCCCTCTAGTCAACCATATCGATCCTTTCACCTGGTCACTATGGGTATGATTTGTTCATCCCCTATTTACTCATTCAGTGCTAGTCGTATTTATTGTGTTTATAGATGTTTCAGTTATATATTCGGTACGTGCTCACATGTTTAGATATCGATACGAGCTTCATACTATTATTACCAGCATCATGATTTGTTCGTGTATTAAAAATAATAAAGAAGGTGTTAATACATCTAGCAATGGGGATGATTGGAGTTGCTTTAAAATCATATATTTTTATGGTCAGTTTTAAATAATCAGAACCCAAGAAAGAATATTAATGTAGTGGTGAAACTATTTGCTGAACTCCGGAACTAAAATCACCGAGGAAGTAATTAAAAATAGTGTTTGGATGAGGCTAGCAGAATAAAGGAGCATAGAAAAAGAGAAATAAAGCACAAATACCACCCAAAAAATGGGCTTGTTTGTTTAGGCCTCAGGTTCGTCAGAATCAGTTGTGGATTCACTGGGGCTGGCAAATCTGATTTGACACTGAAGTACACCGGGATCCGGGATATGCATCAACCCTATACACTATAGAAATAGCCCGAATCAGATTCAGGCTGCCGGTTCAAAATAGCTACTCCTTTCATCCGAAAATACTTATCATCAAAATAGATAAAGAAGGATGTATCTAGATCTAAAATACATCTAGATACATCCTTTTTTTATTCACTAGCAAAAGAGCCCGTGTGTTGCAACGGGGTAATAAGATTATGTTTCGCCACTTATCACAATTGCTCCATCTTGTCATTGTCATCAACATATTCATCCTCGTGCCCTTTTGGAAGTTTCCTTTCGTCCTTTTGCAACTTTTATTATGTATACGGCCTTGTGGTTTCCATCATCATACTGAGCAAATGCCAGTTAGAAAGGAGAGGTGAATGTGAAGGCCTACTCTGAGTGCCATCTTAATAACTGGAGCCTTGATCTGTTTTACTTTCCTTGTCAGCAAAATTAATGATTTTGATTTGCTTGTATCTGGGTTATATAACCAAATGCTCCTCTTGAAGCTAGTGTCTACATCCCTTGATGGTAATCATTATAACTGCAATAGAAGGCTGTGATGTTGCATCGTATATATTTGGGTGGGATCATGCACATGGAAAAATTTGGTACCAACGATGGTGAAGGGTAAGAAAGATGTAGGTTACCTAAAAATATATTCAACTTGAAAAATGATACTCGCTCTTTAAAGAAATATAAGAGTGCTTCAATTATTTACAGAGGGAGTACGTGTCAAATACTGTATGGTCGGTAGAAAGCATCTACCTAGCTTTTACGACATCCGTTACTGCAGGTGTTGTTGCAGCCAGTTGTTCAGCAGGCAAGGGCATATACATCAGCTTGAGCTCTAAGCAAAGAAGATATGTGAGGGACCGATTCAACGGGGATGACCGTGTCTGCCTCCCATCGAGACAACTGCTTCTCCTGTGAGCTCCCACTCGAGGGAAGCGAGGCATGTGGAGCCAGCTCGGTTCTCAACATCGGCAAGCTCCCCATCTCGTTGTAAACTTGTAGACTAATCAATGCCAAATCACAAGTATGTTTAGGGCGATCAAAAGTTGTCGTAGCAGTACTTTTTGTATCGGTCTCTCCATGGAGTGCATATACGTATAAATGATATAATCAATCACAAGATGACCAACTCCCCTATGCTGATATGTGCATACGATGTGATCATCGAGGGTCCTTTATACCATTGATGATTGATTGATGGAAGCAATGGCTGATGCGATCAATATAGTGGTACTAATGTACCCGATCGAAAACGTGTTGCATGGCGTCTAGATCCATGCGTCCACATGCTAGGGCTGCCGCTGAAGGCGACGGCAAGCGGCCCTAGCGACAAATTTGCTGAGGCGAGCCTATTTTTTAAGAAGCGTGTTGGTTCTGATATTTTTATACATGTGTATATCTAGTCCTATGTCCACGTTCAACAGATTCAGATGGAATATCAAAGGAAGATGAGCGAAAACACCGCGTGTATCGTCTGTGCCTGACTCGGACCAATGCGACGTAAAACATTAGGCCGACGAAAAGATTTTTCAGGTATGTATGTATATTTAAAATTTATACACATTTTCAGGGTTTTTTTTCATATATAACATGTTATATTTTGAGTTAGTGTTTGATAGATAAATATTTTGAAGACCATTTTAATCCATGGGACGTAAAAAATTAGGCCGGCGAAAGGATTTTTCAGGTATGTATGTATATTTAAAATTTAAACACATTTTTAGGTTTTTTTTTCATATATAACATGTTATATTTTGAGTTAGTGTTTGATAGATAAACATTTTGAAGACCATTTTAATCCATGGGACGTAAAAAATTAGGCCGGCGAAAGGATTTTTCAGGTATGTATGTATATTTAAAATTTAAACACATTTTCAGGTTTTTTTTTCATATATAACATGTTATATTTTGAGTTAGTGTTTGATAGATAAATATTTTGAAGACCATTTTAATCCGTGGGATGTAAAAAATTAGGCCGGCGAAAGGATTTTTCGTATGTATATTTAAAATTTATACACATTTTTCTTAGTTTTTTTTTCATATATAAGATGTTACTTTTTGAGTTAGTGTTTGAAAGATAAATATTTTGAAGACCAGTTTAATCTGTCAGAAAAAAGAAAAATTAAACAGGAAAAAGGGAAAAAATAAAGGTTAAACAGCAAAAGATGAAAAAAGTTGAGAGGGCAGGGGATCGAACCTGCGTCTCCCCGGTAGAAGACCCACGCTCCAGCCAATGCAATACCTGAATCCTTCTTTCGCATTAGAGACAACCAACTAAATAACCAGAGACCACTGCCGCGACTTGTGAAAGAAAACTGAATCGTTTTCCCTACTTATAGATGGCATTGGTGGGTAATATTTAGCAACTTTAGGGGCAAATTATATGACGTACCACCAGAAGCAATATCTGCTTTATTGTTAATAAAAAAATAACTAGCAAAAATGCCCGTGCATTGCAACGGGAGAAAAAAATCAACTCCGCTAGTACAATGGCTCAAGACCACATGATGCTCCATCCTTCGCATACTCTCTATCTATCTATCTATCTATCTATCTATCTTTCTCATTCAGACATTTCGCGAAGCATCGGGCATGTTAATTGCAGTCTCTTTTTTTACCAAGGAGACGTGTGCACCCCTTCAGGCATCACTTTTTTTTTGCGGGTCACATTTCTTGCTACATGAACTCTGTGCAAAACACAAACAATTCAGAGAGTATTTATTGGCATGAAAAAGTTCCAGATCATTTTAATTGAGTAACAATATTCATCACTAATCAGGCCTGCAAGCCAACGGGTAACCGTAGCATTTTATTGCAACTATATAAAAATATAAAATAAATTGCCCCTGAGCTCACAGTTGCATCGGCAGAAATTTTATGGCACAAGGAATACATTAATAATCTGATAATCACAGGATCGTCATTGATACACTTCAGAATTCCAAGTCAACTCTCATTTTCCTACAGTTCTTAAATTATTGCTGCCATGGTACGGTTTGACATAAATTACATGAAATAAAAATGATTTGTTTTCCCACACCCCACAATGCATCCTAGGTTTTTCCGAACAAAAATCACAAATGACAGCCACTGCTAACTATACAACATTTTCAAATTAGCCAGTTAGGCGGGCACCTAACAACATGAAATTTCATCGCAGCACCTTCCCCCACACGGCGGTTTAAATTTGGCACTGACTTTTTCAATTTCCTTCCCGTGAAGACGCACCCTAACCTCAGTGTTGTCAGCCAAAACACAGATTCTGCTAAGTTATCCGATATACCTCTTAGTCTACCGGGTGCTCGGGAATCTGGTTTCACTCCAGACTCCTCGGACTCCGTGAGGCACTGTCCCTAATGCCATCATTATCCACCCTGCCGCCACTGTAATGCGCGGCCACGGATGATTCCCGCAGCCCGCACCAGGTCCCCCATGTACACATCAATGTGTATGTGCGGTGGCCAGTGCAACATCTCTCCTGGCGTCATAACATTGTTATGCTCTACCCGGTGCTCCGTTATGTACCCCCCCCCCCCCATTATCTAATGTCCGTAGCAGCCTTATTATCGCAGGACACTCATAGCGGCACGACCTTGTATTCTCACGCAAAGCATCCCCCTGCTCCAACGGATGTTTTACCATCAGACCAGACCCTTCATCCAGCACAAATATGAAGGAGAACTGGATTTTTAATTGATATACTTATTGAGCAACCACAAACAGTCTCCTGCATGGTCCTCCGCTTGCAGGATTCAATCGGCTCTTCCCATGCCTGATACTAAACCCATTTTCCCACTAATACAGGTTGTAAAAGTCGTATGCCTCTGTCGGCGCCCTCTGCAAAAACCATTATGGACTTCTCAAGAGTACCCATGCTAACGAGGCATAGGGTTCGCTCTGTCGGATTCGCTTCCACAAGAACTCTGCGATAAAGCAAAACCCAAATCAGCGACCTGCCGTTCAGGGAGAAACACTTTAGACACAACAAAATTACCAATCCAGCGAACAATGATTAAAAAAAAGTTAAGACAAAACAAAACAAAAACACACAAGGAAGGCCGTGAAGGCTTTCAGAAAAGAAACACACAGGACAGAACACTGTTTTTCTTTCCTGAAATTACCCTAAATGGCGCCCGTCCCTTGGCGACAGCATTCCTGAACTCCGGTGCAATTTTATTCACTGAGCGATGCAAAACACAGACCCCATCCTCCCACCATAAATTATGAGCTCATCACCCGCCCTCTGTACACGGATTTAGATACCAACTTTTTCACTACCCCTACAAAATCTTATGCACCTGATCTACAGCTTGTTTTTGCATCCAACACTGCATAAAAATAACTCTAAATGTATGACGGAAAAATCAAACACACAACTTAATTCCATGGGCACACAAAATCTGAGGTGCAGCAACGCAAAATCATTTTGCAACTCTCGCAGCGACCCGGCAGAACAGCCTAACCCCTTTCAGCAACATAAGTACATGCATTTTTTCAGTACAGAACACATACTCACAACAGCACCTCTATCAGAAAATTACTTTCACCACAGCGCCCTACGCCACCGCAAGCGAACACTACAGCAAAATGAACGCCTAATTCCATTTTCTACCCGTCGTCACGGTTCACCAGAAAATTAGCACAAATATTCACAACACAGAATTCAGACACCCATACCTCTTGATCCACCCTGGTCCCTGGTGCCTGCGGATCTGGCTTCATAGCTGACGCACCATACTCCGCCGGGCCGATGTCCCTAATATCCTCGTCGCCCGGATCACCACAACTGTATTGAGCAGCCACTGAAGAATCGCGCAGCCCAGCCTAACATCGGAAAGGATATATTGAAAAGCAAGTGCTTGGCTAACAACACACATGGGAATAATGGTGAGCAGAGTATGAATTGCTTAATGCCCCAAAAATCTGTTTAAACAAGACTGCCATGCAAGGTATACATCTAAATAAATGAGGGCCTGATATATACTTATACTAATCTAGGGGATAAAATGAAGTTAAGTTATCCTTTCAGTAATCTTTCCAAGCAAAATCCCTTCATAGCTTTATGCCATATTGGTTGAGCTACCTCAAGAAGTCTAAAAACTTACACGACCAGAAAACTAACAGTGATAACCTGAACCACTGAGCTAAGCTTATATGCCAGATCACTCAATCCCGTTGAAGGCAAATTAAGCAGTTAATTGCATTGAAGATTCAGATACAATAGACAGATACGTAAGACGCATCACTATTATGTGCATAAATAAGTTAAGTGCATACATGTTAGAATTACAAGATGATGATGTTGTTCATACCAAATAGTATCCCATCGCTACTCATGTGTCTATGCAATATGAATCATACAGAAAGATACAAAATCTTGGTAGTTTGTTCAATGCATAAAGGCCTTAATTAAGCTGGTTCCTTACAGTAAAGAAAACAATATTAATCATCTTGGAAATAATATGTGTAGGTACTGTTTCGTTCAGTCTTCTGCTTGCCTGATGGATTAATTCCTGGTCCATGAGATCTATGCTCTTACCATTATTTAAAAATAAGGATAAGGCCTATGCTCTTAGAATTACTTGAAATCACCAAGTTCTCTTTCAGATTGCCCCAAGAACCAGGTCAGAACTTCGTAACTCTAATTCCTCTAATGGATGTGTTTCAAGTACTCGCAAAACCTGTCAGCACAAATACATCAACAATTCTGCAGTAGATAATCGTGTCATCAGATAGTAGTACGTATCATCGGCTCATCTCATGTTATCTAAATCTACATGGACCAATCAAATAATGATAGATCAGTGAAAGACAATGAAAAAAATACAAACAATCTTCAGGCTCTGTAGTGATTGTTCCTATTCTTCGTAGGCTACATCCATATAAAGATGTGCAGCAGATAACAGCGACACGACCGCTGGGAATAGTGGCTGCCTGGCCGACCACAAGAGATAAGGTACAGCCAGCGGCCCAAGATCACACAAAATCGCTACAACGATTTATCGCAACATTAGCAGCCAGATCCCCAAATCACCCCAGTGCCCATCCATCCCAATCCATATACAGTAGGGGCAGGAGCTCGTCAGCCCCAGCACCTTCAGCCACAACAGTTGTCTGTGCTCCACCTAGTCTCCACATGGAGCACGAAGACCACCACCCAGAGGATGATAGGGTCGCACGGCCGTCCTTCTCCCCCGCCTACACGACGCAACCGTATCCGCCATGCTTTTCTTCCACCCTCGCAGCGAAGCACGTGCTCCACCCACTTGACGCCGCCCCATGCTCCCTTCCTCCACAACCAAGTCGCCGCCCCACCTCCACCAAGACTTGACCGAAAGGAAGGAGACGAACCTGGGGCCGCCGGAGACGTGCCGGCGAAGCCCTGCCAGAAACCCTAGCCATGGGGCCGGGTGGGGTTGCAAGCGGGCGGTAGAGGCCGGGAGCAGAGAATCTGGAAGGAGGAGAGGGAGGCGCAGACCGCGGGGAGCTCGGGGGCGTGCTGCGCGGCACCGGAGCTCGCCGGAAGCAGGCGGCGTGGGTGCTGGCGGCGGCGAGGACTTCCTCGGGCGAGAAGGAGAGGAGGTGCCCGTGCTCTGTGTGTGGTCGGAACGCGGGTTGAATACCCCAAACTGCAGGGCCTTTTTTGCAAGAACGAAACGTTTTCACAAATTAGCCACTTTAAAAAAGGACTGCGGGTTGAATAATGGAAAACCATAGGGGCTTTTTTGTAAAACGTGCGCGACGACGGACGACCAGAAGCGATAGCCGCTTTATTAGTAGGTAAAGATAAAGATATATATATATATATATATAATTATATATTATATATTATTATTATTATTATTATTACTAGCACAAATGCCCGTGCGTTGCAACGGAAAACATTCTTAACCGTCTATGTGTCCATTTATTTCCGTTTGTCTTGCCCTACTGTCCTTCTTCTCCCCCCTCCCTCAAAATCCCTATTAACATTAATTCATATTTAAACTTTCCTAAAAAATATGATAGTCAGAAGATAAAGAGTTTACAATGCATGGAGCTCTTTTATTGACACGTGGCAGCCAGCAGTAGGAGCACACACCCCACGCCAACATGGCCACTTCTCTGGACATCATCATCGGGCCTCGTTGGGGATCAGGATTAGGGCACGCAGAGCGGCGATAGAGATGGTAAAACAGACCCCCCTCCCCCCCCCAGCTGGCGTGCGGCAGAAAACAAGACGCGAGCAAGATGCACTGTAGTCACATTTCCTCTACTCTTCATCCCTCCCTATCTCACCAACAACGTCAATGACATCCAGAGTTGAGGATATGTTAATTGTTAGCAAGTCACGTGGGCTGCAAATATCTTCTCCCTTCAGAAATATTTATTTCCATATTCATTCATTTTTAATTATTGTATATGATGATGTAGCAGGCATGAACATTAAACTATGACAATAATGCGGACCAACCTGTGGTTGGATGGTTAGAGGGACAATGGTACCCTGAGCCCACCAGGGTTCAAGTTCTGGACTCGCATTATTCTTGAATTTATTTCAGAATTTCCGGTGATGCGTTTCAGTGGGAGGAGACGTTCCCGTCGACGACGAGCCACCTAAATCTCAAGATAATATGCCGGCTCAGTCTTTCGGATGTGCTAATGGATAGGATGAGCGTGTGTGCATTCATAGTAATAATTGTATGCGTGTATGTATGAGCGCTTGCGTCTATACTGCGTTAAAAAAGCTATGACAATAACAACAAATAACAACAAGTAATTATATCGGTGCTCATTTAGAAAAAAATGCAATGGATGCTAGGCTGCTAGCACGCGTAGCAACATCCAGCAGCTTCTCGGCACTCATCAGTGCAGCCATTAAAAAAAGCAATCCACACCAAGAATCCCCACCGAGAGCTACCCATTGTGTGGACGTTATCCACGTTGCCATTCCTCCCAGCGGCGCTGCTATCCTTCCTCTTATCCATCCATCCGGCCGTCCATGAGCTCCTCCCATGGAGCTGCACGAGCGCCCGAGCCTCCCCGTGCCGCCTGCGTCGGCGAGCACCAGTAGCAAGCCGCGCCGCCCCCTGCCTCTGCTCCCTTCTCCTTTTTCCTCCTCCTTCCTCTTTCTTCTCTCTCTCTTAACCCCCTCTCTCTTCTCGTTGCTACAGGACCACGAGCTGCCATGGATGTTGCATCGAGCTCAAGTCCAACAGTCCAACCCTAGGAGCCGCGCCCTCCTCAACCCTGTCCAGATCCAGGCCGTCCCTGTCGGATCCATGTCGCCCCGCCGCAAGTCCCTGGAGAGTTGCCGCTGCACTTTCTTCTTCCAACGCGAGGGAGCAGCGCTCGAGCGCAGCGACGACCGCTCGCCAGGATGCGTTGACCCGCAAGCCCCCCGCTCGCCTGGACACTCTGCTCGTCGCGTTAACCGCACTGGTTCGCGCGTGGCACGCATCACACCTAGCCACTGCACGCCTGCTCGCCTGCACGTTGCGCCGAGGGCCCAGCCCAGCTGCTCATGCGCATCGAGACCGAAGGAGACGAACGCTTGCCTCCTGTTCATCTACGCATCCACGACCGAGGACGAAGCCGTAAGCTCGCTCCAACCTCCCCGCCCCTGATCTCACACCTCTCCGCGGCTGGGATGTTCGTGGCAGCGGGGCGGCGGCTGGGCTGTGTGTTAAGGGGGGCCGCGCCGAGATCCAGCCTCCTGCCTCTCGCGCCTCAAACAAGCTTCGCTCCGGTGTCCATCGAGTGCACGCCGTGCTCCGGCCGGTGCCCCGCCTCGGCGCGGACGCCCGCCGCGGCGCCGGCGGCGCGTGCCCGGCGGTGGAGAACGGCATGATAAGCGGCGAGATGCGCGGTGGTGAGCCAGTCCAATAAGAGATAGGGTCATGGGCATAATTTTTAACAAATGCAAGGGTGTTTAGGTAAAAATGAAACGTTTTCCAGAGTGCCACTTAAACAGGGACTGCGGGTTTATTTCAAAGAAACAGAGGGACTGTTTTGCAAAAACGCTGACGACGTACGACCAGAAGCAATCGCTGCTTTATTAGTAGGTAAAGATAAAGATAAAGATAAAGATAAAAATAAAGATAAAGAGGTAAAGATAAAGATTATTATTATATATAGGAGAGATTAGAGGAGATTTTGATGACAACTATTTCCGAACGGAGAAAGTATTTATCAAATTTAGCTTTTTCAAAGCTGAATCTGGTCCTAAAGCTGAAACAAACACCGCCGTTACCGTACATATGGTAGTATGGAACCCACGCTCCTGAAGTACCCGGCTAGCAGTTTTGCCGACGAAACTATTAGGGCTGGAATCAAAACTCAAAACTCGCGAGCTAAACAAGTAGCTTGTGACCGCTCGAATCGACTCGAACTCAATGACTAATGAGCCGAGCCAAGCTCTAATATGAACAACAAATCAATACATCTCACCATCTAGCCCAAGCGCCTATCACAACTCTGCGAAAGCCCCGCCCTTGATCCCCAATGTCCTACTTCCCCTAGCGAGTGGTGACGCCGACGGGCTTCATTCTCTCGGCCGCCTCTCCCTCGTCTAGTACTAATGGCTAGGAGAGTTGGCATTTCTTTTGTGATATGTGCATACTAAAACTGTTTCGCTTACGTTATGCATGCTTAATATACATATTACATACTTATGTAATCATTTTTATGATCATTATATTTGTTGTTCATATGCATAATTAGCTTAAACAAGCTGGCTCCTGAGTTACAGGAGTCGAGCCATGCTTTGATCTGAGATCATTATATTAACGAGCCGAAACTACTACCCAAAAAGGCTTTCGCCCCGTTTTATAAATAAAACAACGATCAACAACAACCCCGTACAAACGCACACCACCACAACACACGCACACACCCGAGGCAAGATACATAAGCGCTGAGCGCAGCAACACCACCCCAAGCACTACAAGAGCAGCCGGGTCCGCGACCGTGAACACGCCACCGCGAAGAGATGAAGCCGCATATATATGACGAACCGTGGGCTCCAAGGCGGGGCCTTCAGGAAGGATACGACACCGGAGTACCGCCACCGCCCGACCCGAGAGTCAGAGTTTCCCCTGGAGCAACACGACGGGCAATGATGGCCGCAACGACGCCTTCAGGAAGGGAACGAGCTTCGCCGCCGCCGGTCCGTCCGAGGATAGAGCAGGTTTTCACCCAGGCCAATACTCACCGCCACCGAACGCCACACCCCGGCGACCATGCCGTCCACACGACCATGGTCACAGGGCAGCACCCAGGCACGGGCTTTGCCCAAGAGCACTGTGACACCACCCCCAGGGCCGCTGCCCCGGCATCCAAGACCTCGACGCCACCTACCCAGTTACCCAGCGCCACGCCACCTATAGAGACGGGTGGAAAGGCCCCACCTTTCGCACCCCTGAGCTGCCCCCAACCAGCCGCCATCGGCCCGTCCTGCTGCCGGGCGCGAGACGGCCGCGGTCCTGCTGCCGGGCGCGAAACGGGAGCGGTCCTGCTGCCGGGCGCGAGACGAGCGCGGTCCTGCTGCCGGGCACGAGATGGGCGATGGACCACGGCTAGGAAAAGCCCAGTCCATCGACGGAAGTGGAGCGCGGGCGACAGGGAGAGGAATTGAAGGCCGCCGCACGCCGCCTACAGACGAACCGACGCCGAAACATGCCAGCCGCCGCCGCATCCGACTTGCCAAGCTACCATGGAACCCCCCACGGCCGGAGCAGCAGCCACACCAGGCCACTACCCATCCCGCGCCGCCCGCCGGACTCCAGGCACTGAATCCGCCGGGTACGTAGCCACCAGATCGGCCAGCGCACCGGTCGCACCACCTGCGCCGCCGTACACACCACCACACCTGCGCCGCCACCTCCCCCAGCCAGGACGGCCAAGGCAGAGGAGGCCGCCCGCAGCCGCGCCGCCCGAAGGGCCAGATCTGGTCGAGCAAGCCACCGCATCCCGTCCCCAAGCACGCCCCCCCCCCCCCCACACACACACACGACGCCCGTCACGCCGCCGCCACTGCACCGGCGCGCCGCCGCGCTGCCGCGCCCGCCGTCAAGCGGGGCACCCCGACCCACCGGCCTCGGCCCGCCCCGAGCTCGACGCGAGAGGGGACAGGGACTCCCCGCCGCCGCCGGCGACAACCAGGCTTCGCCTGGCCGCGCCCTCTGGCGGCGGCGAGGGAAAGGGGAAGAGGGAGGGGGGGACCCGGCCGGCGGCGGCTAGGGTTTCCTCCCGGTCGCGCGGGGGGCGACTCGGGAGGGGAACGGGGAGCTGCTCCAGATTTATCTATTTTTATCAATGACTCCTCCAGTCGAAACTACTATACAGACCACTTTTCCTTGGACGATTTGTGGACGACACTAAATCTGCGGCTGGGCTGCACTTTCTGCTTTGCATGGACGGTTCTAACCAATATCGTCGTGCAGGCATCGGCTTGACTTTGTCGTGTGTTAACGTGTTGAGCCAAGCTAGCTCGCTATCTAAACGAGCTCTAGCGAGTCAGCCGAGCTGACTCGACTCACTCAAATTCCACCTCTAGGAACTACTCCGCTTGGCACTCGCCTAAGGAGATGGTGGGGTTCTGCCTGCCGGTCTCCACCATTACCTCTACGCCACAGAAAGGAAAACAAAACAAGAGAGGCCCAACCAGATGTTCATTTTCCTCTAAATCTGGAGGAATGTGTTAACATGGAAATAGGAGGTCAACAAAATGCCCAGTATTTCAACTGATATAAGACCAGTTACAGAAAAATGTACCAGAGCCTGTAGTGTCATATATTGATAGTATTTCAACTGATATAAGATTAGTTACAGAAAAAAGCACCAGAGCCTGTAGTATCATATTGATTTCCAGTACAGTTCCTTTTGCTTTATACAAGTTGCTGACTACACTTTGAAGTGGTGACTTGAACTCTTCTTTAGTTGCTTGTTGGTATGTTGACTGAGACGGAGTGTATATAAAACTCTACCAAACTCTTATCAGCCTGACAGAGAGCAGTATCAAATCGACCGGATACAAATACGCATATTCGATGTATTTCTTGATACTGAAAGAGGAAGTAAATCGAGTCCGTTACAGCACTACTCAGAAATTTATCGCGGCTGCAACATACTCCATGCTTGGGAATATACTGGCTGTAATCATTCATGTACTTTCACCAGGAAGCGTCCGTGTATTTTCTTGCTTCCATCCTAGCAGAACCGAATAAAAATAACCGAGAGTTATAACCATTAAAGCACAATGAGGGCAGCACCGACAGAACGTAATCGTTAAAATAATGTAGGCGAACTAATGCCAGGTACCTAACCAGTAAGACATTTAGTAAAAAGACATCAACAAATAACAAAACACTAGAAATGATCTAGTGTCTGACATGGATAATATCATACACTAAAAACATCTAAGTTCATGAATTTAATTGTTTTAGCACAATTATATGGAAGTTCTGAGTGAGCAGGATAATACCAGTCATTGTTCAAGAGTTTTGAGATCCATCAAGTTCATTGCTCAGCATATGGTGCAGAAGAATATCAACCATCGTACCCTTTGACCTCACACTACAACACATAAATGATAAGACTGCAAAGCCTGCCACCGTGTGTTAATATATAATAATAGAAAATAACAAGATCTACATTACCGCATAGACCGGCGTTTCTTTATTCCTCCAGACGTAGGATTCTGCAGGTGATGGAGAGTGTCCTAAAATATCAGCCATTTCAATCCGTATAAAAAGTAGCTTAAATATTCATCTCATTCTCACCTGGATATCAACCTCTTCACCTTTCTCCAGTTCCATCTCAGCAAAAAATGCCTCCAACACAAATGCTACAATCTACGAAGATAAAAGAAATACAAAATTTATAATCAGTAACTAAGCATCTAATAACATATAATGAGCTACTACCTCCGATCCATAAAAAGTGTCGCAGTTTTGAACTAAACCCAGTTCAAAACTGCGACACTTATTTTAGATCGGAGGGAGTACAATTCTTGGAAATATCCACTTCTCAACAAATTCTAGCCATGCACAGGTCAGTCATTCAAAATCTAAAATTATGCGAAGTTAGAAACTTCATGCATGTTACTGGATGAACAAAAAAGTGAGGATCTATTTAAGATCTTACCAGATTAAGCAGTAGTAATATTGAAATAAGGTAAAAGCTGACAAAATAAATCAGGCTCCAAGAATTTCCAGTCAGTTGCCAATAACTCTGAAAGTATTAGAAAGAAAGATAAAGAAACACAGGTTAGAAAATACAAAAATCTGTTCAGTATTTTTACCAGATGTCTTCGCATTGATTAGGAAGACAATCCTGACCACTTTAATTCATTTTATAGAACAGAGAAATATTCTTACCTCCATCCATACTTGCCAATTGCCCATCACTAACAAATTGAACAGAGTAACCATACCACTTGGATAGTCATTGAAGTTAAAAAGAAGATAACTGAATATGTCAAGGGAAAAAATGCAAGAATTATGTGAAACAGATACATTTCAAAAGCATGATTTAGGTTTAGCATAGCAGTTAAGTGGTCCATGACAAATGATAAAACAATAACTCGTAAATTTACCATAGCAAGGCCAGTAGCAGGCTAGCCGGTAACTTGGCGGTTACCAGCCGAGTTCCTTATCTATTCTAGCTTGATATTTGTTTATAACATATATTTTTCCTCATATTATTGTGGTTTTTTGGTTTTATATGAGCATTAAATTGTTGTTTCATGTCAATTCATATGAAAATTTGAAAACATCTCTTTCAGACTGACATTATATTACCAATCCGAGCTAGGACGGCCAGTAAGCGCCAGTTACAGAGGTTAGCAACGACGTATTTGAATCATTGGCCACAAGAAACTGTAAAATTCCTAGTGGAATCCCAACAGTGGAAGAAGAACAAACAAGGATACTCATTATTGAAGAGGTCCGTTTCTTCTAGTGTTGGGTTTCCAGCATACACGATGCCCCCAAAAATCTGCAAATGAAACAGACTAAACTATCAGTTCACAAATAGTAACATGTCAAAAGTGCTAGTGATATTTCAACAGTGAAGATGTCCAGTTCAGATTAGGATAAGTTCAACTCAAACAACAGTAGTAATTAGTGCATGGGTAAGCTGTGAACAAAGAAAGAAAAAATAGCAATAACTGGCACAAATAACAAACTATTGTATGTAGGTGGATCATTGTCCAAAGAACAGATTGGATCTTAAACTTAATATGCAAACATTCTAACCTGCAAACCAAGGGAGCAGTACATGCAAAGAACACAGAATACTATCCCCAAATATGGCATCAAACTAGACATCAGGGTAAAGAATGTTGCAACAAATGCTCTGAAACGTTGAACTTGCAGCAAAATTCTTGTTAAGCGCAACACCCTTCCAAGGAGAAGATATCGAATCCTGTTGGGCAAACATCAAATGAAAGTTACATATCTGACCGCAAGATCGCAAAGATTGAGCAAACAAGATAATGTCAGATTCTTTCAGATGTGATAGCTCGAAACATTTCAAAGTAGCTAAATGTTGAAATGGTAATTCCAACAAGTACGGCTCATCACTACATATATCTCAGGGGGTTAATTTCTGCTTGCAGTTTCTTGTTACAGTGGAATCAAAGTCAGTGGCGGAGCCAGGAAAATTGTATCAACAGGGCCGAATGATGTTAAAACTGCTTGGGGAGGGCGAAGCCAATGAAAAACATGCTTTTGACAGGAAATAATCACTAATTTTAGCGCTATTCATCAGCAAATTAGCACTACATCTCTGATGTTAAGGGGGGGGAGGGGGGGTCAGGGCCCCTGCTGCCCCCCCCCCCCCCCCCCCCCCCCAAAATCGCCGTCATACCAAGAAGCATACTTTAGTTTGGTTGAACTGGTTCTAGCCTTGTGGGCCATTATCGTAGATCATGAGGTTTAGGACTGGGTTTTGACCTCATAAGACACATGGAGGTCATTCATTTTTGTTCTAGAATTTTAATAAGAAGAGCACACAGGATACTGGAATGGAAATATTATCGATACGTATGGTGACTTGACTAAAATTTGTAAAGTAATGCATCCAAAATAGTTAAAATTACCATTCTCCATTTGAAAGAAAGGGAAGCTTTGACGGGAAGGCAAATGTTAGAGTCTCTCCAATAACTACAAGGAAATCATATGTTAGATTACTGCAAGAATATAATGTAAGATATACTAGCTTCCATTGAAAAGTTATTAAAGATATGAAGTACTCAAACAATAGTACTCCATCCGTAACCTGATATAAGACGTTTTTTGACACTGTCAAAAACGTCTTATATTAAGTTACAGAGGGAGTAGCTGTTAACTTATTTTCAGTGCATGCATGGAGGAACAATACAGCTCCAGGATAGACAAAAGCTTAACTTTAACAAGAACCATGCATTATATTTCTTTAGATCATACATATTGATTTGTAAGTTGATGACTCTGATCAATGGTGAATCAATTATGCTCGATCATATGTTTTCCATAATCTTGTACACACAATTACTAGATGTAGTTTTCTTTTCTTTTTATGAATCCTATAGAGTTGTGAAAAGGATCTGATTCCTCCCGTTTGAACCAAAATATTCTTAGTGCAGATGTTTTTCTTAACAATACAAGATAAAAGGTATCGATAGAAGAAACCGAATAAAATTTCCTCGAAGAGAACGTGTGATAAACTTACATATAGTCCAAGTAAGCACAAAATCAAATTTGTTTTGGCCTTCCATCCAATAAGCACCAAATCCTAATGAAAATATTTTCAGTGCCATCTCGGCTACATAAATCCATCCTGCAAAATATTACTTCGATTAACATCTCAATATAAATTTTCCAGGAAGATGAAAAAAACATCAATAAAATATGTTAACTGACTGGTGAGGTGCCAACAGGAAAGACGAAAGGGGACAATAATGAAAGAAGTGTGATGTGAAGTCCAAGTGTTGCCGTGCAACACATGCACCAAGCAAATGTGGCGGGGAAGTGTGATTCTGCAGAATACAAGCTAAGGCTAATATGTACTGCCACACTTTTTAGGCCACTGCTAGCATATGCTCTGGGCATTAATGCACTAAAGTTCTACTAAAAGAGGTGACCTCTAGAACGAGTTCATCTTTCATAACTTAATTTACTTTTGAGAACACATCACTTGAATATATGATACAACTACGATATTGATTCGTTTAAATTCTGATATTCCAATATATAACTTGCTCAAGTTCTGCTCGTTTTGTACCTTACAACCAGTGTGACTAACCAAGGTTCGATATGAATCATGCAGTACACCATTACAGCCTAAACTTGGAGCAACACAAAGATGCTTAAGTATGACATTCCACCGGGATAAAAATGGCTTGCTCAAGTTCTGCTCGTTTTGAACCTTACACCCATTGTGAATTTGTGACTAAACATGCTTCCATATGAATTATGTAGAACACCATTACAGCCTAAACTTGGAGCAACACAAAGATGCTTACATATGGCATTCTACCTGGAAAAGAAACTGCTATAAAAGGGAAAAAGGTTGAGATGGTTTTGGAAGCCAACAAGATGATAATATATGTTATTCAAGTATGTTGGAATCAGATAATGTACACCTTTTATTCGGAAATAAATGACACTTTGGACATAGGCACGGTCTCCATTGTGCAACTTCTACCATTACTTTTCATATAAATATGTCAGAGAAAAAAATAAAATCATGCTATTGCGGTAATATTCTTCACGATAGATCTAATGGTATTATTTTCACCTATCCAATTTCAATATATTAATAGTCAACGTCAGAGAAACATTTGACAGCGTCCTTTCTAGGACATGATATACTTCCCCAGCGGAAGTTATATTAGGTATAAATTCATCAGATAAAATCATAATGCTGCTTACATAGAACTGTTGAAACAATGTCACCACAAGATCCTTACCAAGAAAGAACTCTACTTCCTGCCACGTTTCCTGTGAGGAGCTGTTTTCTATATCAAGCTGCAAATATCACATTAGCAAAGAGATTGTCAGGGATAGTTTGCAATTGTAAGTTCAATTGTTTTGATTTTTAGTTGTAAGAGGATGGTGGGTTGCAAACATTTATGCTACCAACTATTCATCACTTAGCAAACATGCACACGAGAGCGGACAATAAGAAATGAAGAAAAAATAGCTACTTCAAACTTCATTTCGATTATTATTTTTGCTCACAAATAGGACTCCCAACAGTTATAACCTTTTCACTTACAAAATACCCAAAGTCCTATAATTAACAAAGCTCATGTCGTGCCAATTTTTAATTAATACCGTTGTTAACAAATCAGGCTTCTTCTCATAAGTTCATCATTTCTAACAAAAAAATATTCCAATTTGGACACCGTAGTTAATGAATAATGCTGCAAACACTTGCTCCCAACTAATGTGAAGAATTGTTTTTTCTTTTACTATATTGGACAAAGAGCATTGATCTTTCTTTTTCACAAAACTTCGGTGCATAAGTTGCGAGAATTGAAAATATTATGGTTCTACCTATCAGATATACGCCCATCATAGATCATATATCATATTTATTGGTCAATCATCATATCACACCACCAAGTATAGCATTTATACAACTGTCGATTCTAAAAATTGTAAATGTAAAAGATTTCATACCGTTGTTTCGATAATGACGGCAACTAGGTTTACCAGAAGAACGAAAATAATAATGAACTCAAACACCCGGCTCCGCACAAAAGATTTCAACCTCCCACAAAGTGGTGAATGGTAGAATGGGAACTTTTCCAGATAAGACGGCTGCAAACATGTGTACAACACTGAGTCAAATAATTCAGAATGTTGGTTACAGTAACACGGTATTAACATAAAATAAATATATATTTAAATTTCAAAGTATTACTACCCCTGGTACAAAATAAATTTATATCCTTGCTAATCAAACCTTTCAAATTTTCACCGTTCATATATTTCCACAACAGGCAGATTATGCTTAAAGTCTAATTGCTATTCTTCAATTGCAGTTCTAGAACTTTTACTGAAATACTATATTAAAATTAACAGCCAAAGGTGTACATCAGTAACCGCATCATTTTTGTAACACGGAAAATGTATGGGATCATGAATGCCAAAGTAAGAACAATATACCGGTGGTTCTTTCTGAAATTTTATTGCAATGGTATTGCATAGGTCAGCAAATTCTTCGGAGGTAACCTGGACAAGATAAATAAATTAGAACAAATAGGCACCAAAATCTGAGTTGAAGAGGACTCAGACATGGGCGGTGAGGGAGTACACCCCCGCCTCCCACCAACAAAGCTAAGCTCAGTTCCTTGCAACTATTGACCAAGGTTCAGGCATTTGTAAATCTTAACAGAAACTCTAAATTCAGATTGCAAAATTATTTCTGCGCCAACTCTTGTATTTGCATGTACCATCAGTTGGAGCAAGCAACATTATGAATATGTCATTCTTTCTTCAACACAATACTAACAATATTATGTACTTGCTGACTTCACAAAGCAAAACATGCCAACTGAACATAAGAAGAACACATACCTTGAAATCACCACTTCGATCAAGCTCGGCAAAAATTAATTCAAAATCTTCCCTTGAGGTTTTTGGTAAGGACCTACAAAAGTGAAATAAGTTATGTGATAGCCATAGCTGGCAGAGGAGCTAGCAACAAAAGAATATGAAAATATCTCAATACTTGTTTCGTCTCAACTTTGGTATTATCACGTTGCTTCCAAAAAAAGGAGGATGCGGTGCGAACTAAGTATTTTAGGCCAAACTGTTTGATGAACGTAAGCTTTAGATCTTTTACGGAAGTTCGAACTAATAGGGTATTAACTATTGTTCATTCTGTTGTTCGACCAGCGCAAACAGCCTTCGTGCACGGACGACACATTCTGGAGGGAGTGGTTGTCCTACACGAAACTATTCACGAACTCCACTCCAAGAAACTCAACGGAGTTATTTTTAAAGTGGACTTCAAAAAGGCTTACGATAAAGTCAACTGGCCGCCGCCGGCCTCCTAGCTCCCTTAGCCCCCTTCCCCTGCCTCCCTGTCATGGAATCCACCGGTGCCGCCCCTACCGACCGTTGAGCGACCCTCTCCGGCGAGCGCGTGTCCTCTGGCGACCGCTAGCTCAGCTCAGAGAGCGAGTCCTCGACGCGCTCCTACAGGGACGTCGCCCTCACCCCACCGGCCCCGGCGGAGTCGCCGGCTGCGAGGGGCCCTGGCCGCACTGCGCCGGCCTCCCGCGTGCCCGCCAGGCAGCGCCTCGGCCCCCGCTCGGAGGTCCACCGCATCTCTGGCGGAGCCGTGCTCGACGCCGAGGGGTTCCAGCAGCCGCGGCGCAAGAACCGCCGCTGCCGCCGGCCGAGCCAGGATGGCACCCCCAGCCCATCGCCTCCTTGCCGTCGCAGCCCGTCTCCGGAGGAGGTGGCTGGGCTGTGCAGGCGCTGCCTCACCTCGGGCCATGAGTCTCGTGACTGCGACATGCGGCGCAACGACGGCACGCGCCCACGCCGTGACACCCCTGGCCGTGACGGCCCAGCGCCGCCCCCTCCCATGCGTCGCCACGCCGCCACTGGCCACCGCCCCACTGCCGCGCCCTGACGCGCCTGTGCGGGTCATCATGGCGCAGTCCACGGAGATGGAGGAGTCCGAGCGGGTTCTTGGCCGCGCCATGGTGGCCTCCATCACCGGCAACAGGCCGCAGGTGGCCGCGGCCGAGGTGGCCGAGCTGCTCCTCCGCTCTCTCTCGCTCTCCGAAGGCGACTTCACCGTGCACGAGCACCACCCCGAGGACTTCCTCATCTTCTTCTCCTCCCTGGACACCATGCGTCGTCTTAATGGCGAGCACTTCATCAGCTCGCCTCGGTTCGCTCTGTCGCTGAGGCCATGGTGCAAGCTGGCGCACACTGGCGCTGGCGGGTTCGAACACCGCCATCGAGCTCGAGCTCCGCGGCATCCCCGCCCAAGCCTGGCATCTCTCCACCGCCGAGCACATCCTCGGGGAGAGCTGCTGGATTGAGAGGCTGCATCCTCGCACGCGTTCTCGTGAGAACCTGGCGGTCTTCCGCTTGTCTGGCCGCGTGCATGATCCAGCCGACATCCGCCTGGCCGCCATTCTAGAGATTGTCGAATTGCTGCCAGCTCGCGTCCCCTCAGAGGCGCCGGAGATCAGGACACTCATGTACCCCATCTCCATTGCACTCGTGCGCACCACCCCACTCCAGGCGCTCCCGCCCGGTGTTCAGGGCAACGACGACCCCGGCCGGGGCGGCGCTGGCTACGGGCACGGCCAAGGCCAAGGCCCCGGCCCGGACGGGCGCGACGCCGTGGCAGAAAGCGCAGAAGAACTGATGCTGCACCGGGCGGCCGAGCCAACGGCATGGCCATGGACGCGCATGCATGGCGCGCCTGCGACCGCTCGGGGCGGACCGACGGGCTGAACACGGCAACCTCCTGGCCTCAGCCGGCGTCGGCGGCGGTGGCGCCGCCCGCCCGGCCGTTGAGGGATGCCATGATGTCGTGGCCAGGTCAGCATGGCCCCACGCACTCTCGTCGTCGTGCTAAAAGAGAAAAGAAAGGGGGAAGAAGGGGCCCGCGCCAGCAGACTTTGGCGACAGGCCAGACGCAGGCAGCTGCCGCTACCGCTGACAGCGCCAGGACGGCTGCGCAGGCGCCAGCTGGCGAGCTCCCACTGGTGGCTGGCGCATCGGAAGGCCAAGGAATTTCAAACCCGGGCTCTCCCCATGATCCCGAGGACGATTCCGCGGGGCCCGCTCCTGCCGCGGCTAATCCAATGCCTTGTCGGGATTAGCAATGCCAGGTCCCAGACTCCCAGCCCATGGCGCCAGAGGGATCAGAGAGGCCAGGATCGCCTGCCGCCTTGTCGGGGCAAAGTGGCATCTCGCCCACTCTTGTCGCCCCGGCGGGTCCAGGAGCCGCCGCTGACCGGTCTACGTTGCCCCTTGGCCCCACACCGGCGATTTCGGCGGGAGAGGGCACACCGGTTCCCGCCCCACCCGTTCTCGCGCACGCGCCAGAGGCCTCCCCCGTTGCTGATGCTGGGCCAAATAGAGCTGGGCCGCCCGATGCCGAGCCCACGTCTCCCACACTGCTGCCGCTTGGGGCGGCCGCTGGTCCGCCAGCCGCTGGATCGCTGGATGCGGTGGCCCCGAGCCCAACCCTTATGCAGCGGCCCCCGGGTTTCTTCCCGCCCGCGCCCAACGCCGATCGCCGCCCGTCGGGTCGCAGCCCACGCTCTCCGGCACCTGGGCGGTTCGCATCGCCGCCAATCACGATGCGACGATCTCGCAGTCGTGTGACCACGCCGCAGGCCTGGACGCTTGGCGAGTTTCTTGCTGCCGCCACGAAGCACATCAGCGCGTCGCTGCCTACTCCTGGAAAGAGGCCACGTCGCCCCCTCAACTTTGCCCCTCGGCGAGGCCGTTCCGCGGTTGCCGCCACGACTGCGGTGGCGCCGCCGACAGCAGAACGGAGGGCCCATGTGCAGATCCTGCGCACCCTGGGGATTGTGGGCATCAACCAGAAGATCACAGCAGTTGAGATGAAAGCCTACGACGACATGTTTGCGGCGCCAATCCCCATGTCTGTGCTCAAGGCCATCGCCGCCCTGGTCGACCGGGTGATCCCAGCATGCTTCACGTCCCCCGCGCGCGAGGCCGTTGCCAGCTTGTGCTAGACCTGCCGGCACGCTCACCGTCGACCCCTTGCTCATGGATCACGGACTTAAGATCGCTGTTTGGAACGTTCACGGACTCAACTCGCGCGCCCGGCGCACTGCCATTCGCTCTTTGTTGGGTACTACCGGCGCCTCTACTGTATGCCTACAGGAAACTAAAATGGCTTTGATCTACTCGTCCATCGTGCTTGACATCCTCGGCTCCGAGTTCGACGACTACACGTACCTCCCGGCTGATGGCACACGAGGCGGCATCCTCCTCGCCTGGAAGAGCAGGGCTGTCTCGGTCTACGGACCCCCTGCTCACCCAGAACGCGCTCACGACGAAAGTGTCCGTGGCTTCCGGGACGCCGTGGTGGCTGACGACGGTCTATGGACCACAGGACGACGCTGATAAAATCCTGTTCCTTCAGGAGCTGCGCGACATCCGTGCGGCATGCCCCGGTCCGTGGATGCTCTGCGGTGATTTTAATCTCATATACCGCGACAAGGACAAAAACATGGGTGGCCTGCATCAGCGCATGATGGGCAGATTTCGCCGCGCCATCAACGACCTCGCCCTAAAGGAGATCTACCTCAATGGGCGTCGCTTCACTTGGTCGAACGAGCAATCGCCACCCACGATGGTGCACCTGGACCGCGTTCTGTGCACCTCGGATTGGGAAGATGCGCACGGCGAATGTCACCTCCGATGCCTTGCTTCGGTGGTGTCGGATCACTGCCCATTGCTGTTGGATTGCTCTCCCATGCCGTCGGCTCACAAACGCTTCCACTTCGAGGACTACTGGCTCCGGCTGGACGGCTTCCACGACACCGTGGCCGTGGCCTGGGGCTCGGTGCACGACGACGACCCCTTTCGGCGGCTGGTCAAACGCCTCCAGGCCACTGCGCGCCGCCTCTCGAGTTGGAGCGCCAAATCCACGGGCAACATTCGGGACAAGCTGGCCATATCCCGTGAGCTGATCTTGCGCTTCGACAAGTCGCGGGAGGACCGAGCGCTCTCGCCTCCGGAGGAGTGGCTGCGCAAATAGCTCAAGCTCACCTATCTCGGCATGGCCTCCATGGAGCGCACGATCGCTAGGCAGCGCGCCCGCATCGCGTCTCTCAAAGACGGCGACGCCAACACGAGTTTTTTCCACCGGCAATGCTCCTTCCGCCGGCAGAAAAACCGTGTGCACAACCTTGTGGTGGACGGGCAGGTGCTCTCTGGCCACGAGGAGATGGCAAACGCTGCTTTCATGCATTTCGATGGCTTGCTGGGCACCGCCGTTGACCGGGAACGCACGCTGGACCTTTCCCAGCTCATCGCCCCAAGTGACCTCGAATGCCTCGATGCGCCCTTCTGCCAGGAGGAGATTTGGGAGGGAGTCAAGCGGATGCCGGCGCGCAAAGCGCCTGGGCCAGACGGCTTCACCGCGGAGTTCCTGCGCGCTTGCTGGAGCATCATCCGGCAGGATGTCTGGGACGTTTTCGAGCTGCTCTACGCTCTGCGAGGGCGCAGGTTCAGTAAGCTCAACCAAGCGTTGTTGACCCTGCTGCCCAAACGAGCAGATGCCCACAAGCTCGGCGACTATCGGCCGATATGCCTCATCCACATCGTGGCCAAGATCTTCGCGAAGGTCCTGTCCTTGCGCCTAGCTCCCAAGCTCGACACCCTTGTCAGCCGCAACCAAAACGCGTTCATCGCCGGGCGGAGTCTTCACGACAACTTCATTCTCGTCCGGCAATCCCTCAAGATGCTGCGTCAACTGGGGCGCCCAGGATCATGCTTAAGCTCGACCTCACGCGTGCCTTTGACTCCATCTCCTGGCCCTTCCTCTTCGAGGTGCTGCGCCAGTATGGATTTGGGGACAGATTCAGAGAGTGGCTGGCCATTTTGCTGTCCTCGGCGAGCACCCGTGTCATGCTCAACGGTGTTCCCGGCCCGCCAATCTGGCATCGCCGCGGTCTGAGACAAGGCGACTCCACCTCCCCGCAACTCTTCGTGCTCGCGGTGGACACACTTGGGAGGCTGATGCGTCGCGCCCTCCAGACGGGCATCCTCCAGCAGCTGCACCCCCGGCGCGCCATCCCGGCAATCTCTCTCTACGCCGACGACGTGATGCTCTTTTGCCATGCTAATGCCGAGGAGATTTCCGCCGTCAAAGGCATCCTTGACGTGTTCGGCATGGCGTCCGGGCTCCGGGTGAACTATACCAAGAGTTCTGCCACGGTGATACACGGCGATGAGTCGACGACGGGGCTATTGAAGCTGCTTGGGTGCCCGGTCGTGACCCTGCCGGTCACCTATCTAGGCATTCCGCTCATCATCCGCCGCCCCTCTGCGGCCCAGCTGCAGCCCCTCGTCGACGCGGTGGCCGGCCAACTCCCTTCATGGAAGGCATGGCTGATGAACAACGCCGGACGGCTGGTGCTCGTCAAGTCGGTCCTCAGCACGATCCCGATTCATCAGCTGCTCGCACTCTTGCCACCGAAGAAAATCCTTAAGCAGCTCGAGAAGATCCAACGTGGGTTCCTTTGGGCCGGCCGAGCTGATGCCCACGGTGGCCACTGCCACGTGAACTGGCGCCGGGTCTGCCGCCCGCTCGATTATGGCGGCCTTGGCGTCCGAGACCTGGAGCGCACGGGGCTCTCGTTACGGCTGCGCTGGCTATGGCTCGCGCGCACAGACGCTGAGCGAGCATGGCATGGGCTGGACCTGCAATTCACTTCGGAGGAGCGCGCACTCTTTTACGCTTCCACGACCATGGCCATTGGGGACGGCAGGACCGCCCTGTTCTGGGAGGATCGCTGGCTCGGCGGCCAATCCGTCCGCAACCTTGCTCCTTCAGTGCATCCCCAAGCATCGCCGGAAATCGCGAACTGTGGCGGAGGCCTTGGACGGCAATCGTTGGGCGCGGGATATTCAAGGTCTGCTCGGCCTTCCAGAGATTGGTGAGTACCTGCAGCCATGGCACTTGGTGCAGCAGGTCGAGTTGTCCAACGCGCCGGACAAGTTGCTTTGGAGTTGGACTGCCAATGGCGCATACTCTGCCCAGTCCTGCTACAGGGCAACGTTTCAGGGAGCAACGGGCTGCCACTCTTGGAAGCTCATTTGGAGGAGCTGGGCGCCACCCAAAGTGAAGTTCTTCCACTGGCTGGCATGCCAGGACCGCTGCTGGACCGCGGAGCGACTCGCCCGCCGCGGCCTGCAGCACCACCCGCGGTGCCTAGAAACATAAGTGTTCTCGCCGAGACTACCGCCTACCTATGTTTATGTTATCCCTTGGAGACTACCGCCCCATTAGTCTCATCCACATCTTTGCCAAGCTGGTGGCAAAGAAGCTAGCCACCCAGCTGTCGCCGAGGCTAGGGGCGCTGGTTGAGGAGAAACAGTGCGTGTTCATCAGGAAATGTTGCATTCATGATAATTTCATGTTTGTTCAGCAAATGGCGAGATATTTGCAGCGGCTGGGTGAGCCATGAGCCATGCTAAAGCTGGATACCGTCCATGCGTTCGATTCAGTGTTTTGGGTTGTGGGCTCTTCGCTTCAAAGTGCTTCGCGGGATAGGTTTTGGCCCACGCTTCCGTGAGTGGATTGACATCCTCCTGTACACTCAAGTAGCACGAGTGATGCTCAACGGCGAACCGGGGCCTTCGGTTTGGCACCGCAAGGGCCTGCATCAGGGCAAGACACTCTCCCCAATGTTGTTTGTGTTGGTGATTGATGCTCTCAACAGGTTGTTTGCTAGGGCCAGAGAGTTCGGGTTGCTCCTTGGCTTTGCGCCCCGCGACCTGATAATTACTGTATCGTTTTATGCAGACAAAGTCTTCATCTTCTGCCTCCTGGGTATGGGGGAGCGTTCTATCGTTCGCAACTTGCTTGCGCTCTTCGGGCATGCATAGGGGTTGCA
The DNA here is from genome assembly GCF_018294505.1 of Triticum aestivum. Lineage (NCBI taxonomy): Eukaryota > Viridiplantae > Streptophyta > Magnoliopsida > Poales > Poaceae > Triticum > Triticum aestivum. The sequence goes on along the minus strand of NC_057800.1, from coordinate 506,417,252 downwards.
CACCAACTATGCCAAGTGCTCAGTGTCCCCCATCGGTTGTTCGGAGGAGGAGGCCCTTGAGGCAGCATAGGTTATGTAGTCTGCTACCTCCCCTAGGGCTCAAGAAGCCCTCGAGTGTGGTGCTCTAGCCCTTGGTCAACAGGATCATGGATCGCCTCCCAACTAAAGGTCTTGTACAAACTCTTCTTTCTATCAATGCACCCGCAAGGCTTGAGTTTTCTCAAGAGAAAAAAATTAAAGATCATCAAAAAGACTTACTGATGAAAAAATAATGTAGAAAGTGCTTTGATACAAACATACAGTGTAATGTATGAGGGGACTTCGGCTACCTGTACTTGTTCAGCTCATTAAGCAATGATATGCACTGTTCCCTGTCGAGATAACCCCGATTCTGATGTACAAACAACAGGCAAGATCAACAACAAACTTGAAATACAACAAATGAATGAACACAAACATGAGTTGGCACTACAGCAATATGTAACTACTAAAGTGTGAATATATTACCCACCTTTCCTCGTCAGTTCACATTAGGCATATTTCAGTTTATTTTTTATTATGGCAGCTTTAATATTTAGTTGTAGTAGTAGCTTATTTATATTGCATGTGTCAATTTCTGATTCACCAGTGACTTTATAATATAAAGTAGCTCACACGTTATTTTTTTCAATGCTAGAACATTTCCCCCAAATTAGTAAGGAAACAGCTGCTTAATTGATAGAACACTTCATTCGAACTAATGGAACATTTGCTGTGAATGATGGACATTGTTTATAGATTGTCATGATATTGTGATAACAATTGGTAAAAAAAATATTTAAAACAATATGAACACCAAATATGAACTATTGGAATCTTCACACACAAAAAAAAGTTTTGTTATTTGCACTTTTTCCCTGAAGAATATTTGGGTTAACTTAAACATGGTCCAGAAACATTTTGGTGTATGTGTGTGCGTGTGGGGGGGGGGGGGGGGGGGGGATTCGGGGATTCTTCAAAATGAGATAACGTAATTGGGTGGAACCCCAGGAACTTCTCCTAGTTGGATTCTCAAAACTGACGATTCAAGTGATTTAACTATATTCTGGCAAAGGGTTACTTGAACACCACCAGCCATTCTAAATTATATAGGAAGTTTACCAAAATACATTTGCTAAAATATAGTACATCAGTGTCCAAGAAAACATAACAACAGAACACTCACGTTGGTATCAATAAGATCAAATGCCTTCTGTAATATATTTTTCCTGATAGAGTCCACCTGAACAAGTTGCTTTGCGAACTGTATCACCAAATGAATGCCATGTTATTGTTGTATTTACTATTAGGCAGAAGAACACACAAGATTCAGAAGTAAAGAGTATAGTAAAAGCGAAGAGATAGGACACAAGTAAAAATGTACCTGCTCCTTAAAGCTATCATAGATGACAGCAAGAATCAAATTTGTCAGGAAGTAAACTCCCAAAAGCACGTAGACGATGAAAAATAGGGAATACCAGCGGGATATCCTGCTCCAAAATATGTATGGTGAACTTGCATGTGTGTCGACTGCCATTATCATAAACACATCAGAAATATTGATAACCATCTTACTTGTAAGCAGGCACCCATACATCAGGATTATTGGAGGTGGTGAAGAGGACAAACATCTGATACAGCGTTACACCATATGATGAAAAAATGGTCTTCCCTTGTGGAGTATCCTCAAATGTTACATAAGCTAGCCAGCTTGCAAATAAGAGGAACAACAGAGAGAGAGCCTACATGACATAGACGGTCTAAGGTTATACATCAAAGTGAACAGATAATGGGTTGCAAACATTAAGGTGAACATGCAGAAGCACAGGAATCGTTATGTTAAAGTAAATAGACATAAGAGTCTAAGAGATGAACATATTAGCTGTTGGTATCTCTATATTAGACCAGAAGAGGTATAATTGAAAATTATATTTGCCACAGTAAAGCACTACAAGCAAAGATGTGGAATTAACCACCCACCCTGTGTCCACCACACAACTCAACTGCATGTGCCACATACCCTTTACTCCATACATTGATCATAATTAATGAAAGATCCTCATGACTTCAATGGATAAAATTTGTAATGACTTGTCCTGGAGTGAATTTGTTAATCCTTGCACGTCTTACAATGCATAGGCATGTAGAATTTTGTGTATAGATATAACCTTACCAAAACATTGAGGTATGTCCCAATAAGACCGGCCAGTGTGATAGCACACATTCGCAGTTCCCTATTGCAGACAGAAGAACACGTTAATCTATCTGTTAAACCCATAGCATATGACATTTGTTGGATAAAAATCAGTATATATCTAAGCTCACAATCAAATTTACATTTTTTGTCCTTTATTGTATACAGAAGCACTTTAGCATACGCACCAGCTTTAGGTGCATCCTCTGTGTGTGTGTGTGTGTGTGGTGCGCGCGCGCGTGCATGTATACGTATCTATTATAACAATGTATCAATTATCATTAAAAGTATAGCTCATTAATTATTCTTAGATACATCAATACAAGTGTTATGAAAATATATCATTGGATTCCTTAGTTTATGCAATATACCTTTCTTATGTAAAGAAAACAGTATGCAAATAATATAACTATTATAACATATATGAACTCAAATGGATTTTTTTTTTTGTAGAACTCACTTTGGGGTATCTAGTATTTATTAATGAAGTGTATGGAAATGACAAAGAGGTATAGCCGGTTTATCTATGTGGTATACGAGGAGAATCGCCCCCCAACCCCCACAAACACACATATTAATTATCAATATATTAAGATAGGACCTTCTCACTGTGTTCAGTAAGGTACCAGCAGTCTGGAACAAACAAAACACTGCATACCTGATAGTCATGATTAGAAACACTACGCGGATGTATGGAGCTAATCTGAAAGGTTGGGAACTAAAGGCAAACACCAGTATGTCACATGCTAAGATGAAGAGAAGAAGAATCTACAGGTAGAGCAGAAAAATGGGTAAGCCATAGTGAACTAGAAAGCAAAATCACACATCTAACACAGCAAGGTAGTCTAATAAAATTCAAGTTTGAAAATAGACTGTCAAAATATGAAAGGACCTAAACTGTGAGAAGTGTGCATGCAAAATAATATAATTAATGTACAAAAAAGGGAAAGCCCAATTAAAATTTGAACTTCAGCTCATGTTTACCAACACATAGTTTCCTAATGAAATCTTCACTCAGTCAACAACATATACTCCAACTTATTGTGTCTAATAAGTAGTAACTATTTTTCCTTGTTCCTCACTGTATTATAAGGAAGAACAGCCAGAAATGTTCAGTGTCATTTTGTCAGAAAGTTTTCCCATCTCCCATTATTTCTGCAGTAATCTAAACTTGGGCCTATATAAAAGCAATTTATTGACCTCTATTTGCCATGCATCTTTCACAGTGCATCGAAACAACATTCACTAAGCCAACTCCTGTGAATTATTAGGTTTTCTATGTTATCTGATATTTGCAGAGATGTACTGGAAAATTATGTGCTTCCGAGAAGACAGAATTGTTACCTTCAACTTATTCGTGGTGCTCCTCCAGAAAATATTTAGGCCTTCATAAGAAAGTGGACAAAAGATATCCATTACAAGAATAACAAGTGTAAGCCCCTGAAATTTAAAAAGAACCATTTACAGATCAATACATCAGATTCAGGTTTTCAGTTCTCCATATAGGTCACTACATGCTTTTGGATCAAGATATGCACATTTCATATTATGATAGGATAGCTCCAATCATACAAATTCGAGGATAACAGAATTCAGGTAGCTGAATCCACTAAAATACATATGACCTGATGCAACTAATTCTGCAACACATCTCAAAATTCAACAGATTTTTTAGCGGCCAAGTTCATTTCACTTATTTTCAGGTTGCATTGATATTCTCCATAAAAGTGGAAGTGCAATTCTCAAAGCAACTTGAGGGCTTGACTTACTAATCTAATATTGACCTGCTTTAAGATTTCTGTAATTAAGGTTTGGACGGAGCATAGAAGTACTACCCTTATGAATAAAGCCGTACCTCGTAGATGAGTGATTCAGTTTTGCTGAAGTATGGCAACTGCCCGAGAAAGTAAAGATCCCTTTGATCACAAGCCTGTAGAGCATCTTTCCGGCACCATAGAGGCTTCTGAAATGCAAGCGACAGAACTCACATCAATACCATATGGGAATCATGAGACTGTGCCTAATTTGTTCTTTATTTTGACCATGGAAAGTTTCCGCACTTAAGATGCCTGGTCACTGTTAGAATAATACAACACCAATCTTGACCTAAAGAACCTATACAAAATAATATACAGATCCCACTTTCTAAGAACTAACCTCGTGACTGTAAGAAAGAAAGAAAAGAACTAACCTCGAGAAAATTCAAAAGAATCAAAGCAAACAGGTTAAGTGACCACAGCCAGTCCAACCGGAGATACACAAAATAGAAACTCATTGCCCTCCCGAACCTCGTATCATTCAAGACATCCTCAGGGATACCAACACCATCTTCTGCCTGCCAAAGTAATTGTAATTACTAATTAGACTTTCGAGTAAGTCAAAAGATGCAAAAAAAATTAACAGATGAACAGTACGTTTTATATCACCATAGAAGCTCCAACAAATATTCTTCCCGAAAGAAAGGTTATCCAACATAGTCTGATAAGTGCAGCCTAGCTAAGATTCAGTTACCCTGATTTCCTTGCAAGAGAAAATGGGACTTACTGTTTCAAGGCCCTTGGTGTAAGGATGTCTCTGCAATATGACTAATATTATTTCATTGTATAAGTTCGAATAGAATGTCAAATTCCATAATGTAAAATATTGGATCAACTCGTAACATGTTTTGGCACTTCATCAGATAGACAATAAGCATCTAACACACACGAACCAGCCGAGACCTAGACCCAAAAAAAACTTCCTAACCATCTCCGCACGACAGCGGCGGCCACGTGGACCTCGGCACCAGATCAGCATGCTAAGCTAGGGCCGACAATCCATCAAACACCAGTCCTACGCCACCACACTCACAGTTGCCGGCCACAACAACCAACAACACAAGCCCCTCGAGGCTAGAGCGTCTCAAGTCCCAGTTATACTCTACAGTAAACAGCTACGCTCGGCGAAACAGGGCAAAGTGGAGCAGAGGACCAGCAGAGCGAGAGAGAGCCAAGAGAGGTGGACTGGGAGTGGGAACCGACGAGGTCGACGAGAGCGGCCGCCTTCTGGTAACGGTCGCCATGGGCTAGCGCGTCCGACCGCCTGCGGTACTTCCTGGAGCCCTGCCCGCCGGCCCCGTCGCTGAGGCGGCGACTGCCGGAGGACGCCAGGCCGCGCTCCGCCGCCTCCTCGGTGATGAGAGGCGCCTCCGCTTCGCTCATCTCTCTCCCCCTGGCTAGACTGAGATGCAAGCGGAGATCTGAAGGCTGAAGCTACGAGCGGAAGTGGAACCCGAAGCGGAGGTGGAGGCGGAAGTGGATTAGTTTAAACAGGTGTTGTGTCTTGTGTGGAAATGGGAATATGGGATTAGAAGTAACCGGAACGGATCGTGTTCAGGTAGTAGTCGACCACGTTGCGGCCATCTCGACTGGCCGCATACGAAGCACAGGTCGCCCGTAATCCCGTTGGGATTAGCGCGTGGACCGACAGCGGGCAGGGAGACGGGGCACCAGCGCCCGGTAGCTCATTGGTGGACGCCGGTGTTTGGTGTTTGGCTTTGACGGTGGACGGCCGTACAGGTCGTTTGCGCGGGGGTAGCTTTCGGCACAGCTGGGGTTCGGATGGTGATGTCTGCGAGGCATTATCGTGAAGAATTTTGCATGCCCGTTCTCGTGGTGACGTGGCTGCTACAGGTGTGCAAAAAATTCTTGAGCAGTGGATGCAGACAGCATTGATACGAATCTCAAGATTCCGACCAAGAAGCGTGAGGTTGAATTTGTGTTGTCATGATTATGTTCGTACTTATGATCTGTCATGATTATGTGTGTACTTATGAGCGCCATGTGTAATGCCATGATGCAATTTTGTTAGTAAAGTTTTCTTTTTTAACCGGGCTAAGAGCATGTCTAACAGAGCCCTCACAAACTCAACCTTCAAAACAAGTTTGAGGGCTGAGAAAATGTCGTTTTGAAGACCGAAAATCTTTATTCTGTTTTGAGGGTTGGTTTGAGGGCATTGATCTGCGCCCCGGCCTTCAAACCTTCAAAATAGGCACTGGTCTGCGAACTCGGGCGGAGGCGGAGTCGAGCTCGGGCGACGGGGCAGCGGGGCGGCGGGAGGCGGGGGGCGGTGGGGCGGACGGTGCGACAGCGGGGACGGGCTCGGGCGGGGCGGGGAGGCGGACATCGGGGACGGCTTGGGCGGGGCGGCGGGGCAGCGGCCAAATCGAGGCGCGGTGGGGCAGCGGGGGACGGCGGCGACGCGGCGGGGAGGCGGGGGACGGCGGTGGCGGTCGAATCGAGCGCGCCGGCGCCGACGGCTCCCGGTCAGGTGGAGGAGGAGGGGAGGCAGTTGGGGGAAAATTCCCTCCCGCGTGCGCGCGTTGACCGAAATGCAAGCGCCTTCAGTTTTGCCTCTCAATCTGCACTAGTGCAGGTCTAGCGGGGAAATGAGGGTGCAGCCTTCAAAAAAATTTGAGGGTTTGAGGGTTCTGTTCCACGCCAAGTTTCGGTCTCAACCCTTAAAAACAGTTATTTTGAGGGTTTGACGAATTTGAGGGCTCTGTTAGACATGCTCTAACCCCCTTTCCATTACTGAGAACGGAAGTCTCACAGGAGACGGGAAAAGAAAGGGAAAGCGAGTTCAATGCATTGTTGGAAAACCCACTACAACTGTCCGACATTGAAACGGCTGCTATGGAGCGAAACCTAGAAGCACCATGATCAAACTAGCCCTATTAAAACACAGGGAAGCAGTGGTTCAGGGCGCAAATAAAGCCCACGACATGGCAAAAGCAACAAGCTAAGATGAGCTACCAATAACGCTAGACAAAAGCAAAGCTTCGGGCAGGTTGCACGACCACCAACGAACTCCAGCAGCAAGCGTCAAAGTTCAGATTCAGCCTTCTCCAGTTGGCTTATGGGTTGCGTCACATACCCTCAACAAATGCATCGTCCCTGCACGGATCATCTTGGTTGCACTTTGCATCGTCTTTGCGTCGCCTTCTTTCTGGAGACCTGCCCAATACAACAAAAAGGAGCAAGCGGTAAACACAATCTTAAAAGGAGATTTGATCATTTTTTTCTCAAAAGTAGCTCGATTTCGAGCTAACCAAATAGCCTAGATAACAACAACTAGACCCGTTGTTGGATATTCCCCACGGGACGACCTAGCTAGGAAGAAATGACCCGGCCTAGAGCACACCGGCTCATAGGTCACTTCGACTCGCCGGATCAATGCAAATGACAGACCCAGAAGACTAGGGTGTGGCTTGATGGAGGCCGGCTCGAAGGAGGCGTTTGATGGGCTGGCTTGACGAAGGCCCAAGGGTGAAGATTCTCCTTAATTGGGAGATGAGTAGAAAACAGAGTAAGACACATGTTGTGGTACGACTCGGAATCTATTGTAAACCTAGAGACTCGACCTATAATATAAAGGGGAGCCCCTAGGGAGAAAAGACTTGAGTTACAATCAATCGAGAGCTAGATTAGCGATTCCGCATCCTTGTAATCGAGATTTCCAGCAACGTCAATCAAGCAAGAAGTAGGTCTTTACCTCCACCGTGAGGGGCCGAATCTGGGTAAACTTGTGTCCTTCGTTCCCGATCAACCCCTCTCAAGCGACCACCTAGTTGCGATGGCCTCCAGACGTAGTCCATTCACAAGGATATCTGCCGTGACAAAACCATGACAGTTGGCGCCCACCATGGGGCTCACGCACGGTGGTGTTGAGTTCTTGGAGGGCGCTCTCCCAGAGATCGAGGGATACGCGGTCAGCCAGATAACGAAGAGTCGTCGAGGCAAGCTCTACATCGATGATTCAGACTGGCGCCCTCAGGCCGACTTGATTGGGTACGGGCATCGGGTCCCCTTCGGCAAGATCCACGTCTTCATCGGCGTACTCGGCGAATCTGGTCCCGAGCCAGACATCTCCTCCAACATCATCGAGCCGGCTCACCACGCCAGACCCGGCCGGACTCACGCTTTCGTTTGTTTCACTCATGGAGTGGATCTAGCGGGTAATTCTGCATCTGGCGGTGACATGCTCATCTACTCCGATGGCGAGTCCTCAGTCGACGATGTTGAGTCAATTCTTCCACTTTTTGATGATAAACTCAGGGTCTATTCCGATGACGATATCGGCCCGGAGGCCTCCGAGCCGCCACGACACGCGGCGGTTTACATGGCCGGAAACCAGAATTAGAACTTGGTTGGTACCGCGTCAGCTCAAAACTCCACTATTGTTGGGACCGTGATAGGGACTGGCACCTCAGCGTCGGCCCCTGATGCTGCCGGCTCAGGCCGGACGCCAGTTCAAGCCCTGGTAGAATTAATGACCATGTTGGAAATCCTGCTGGCTTCTCTAGTGACTGCAAAGAATCAGGCTGAACGCAACACTAAAGTGGCGAAACTTTGCGAACAGATGGGCAAGGTTCAGGAAGATATCAATGTCGAGAACGTCCACATGGCTGAGGTACAAGCTCATATCCTCAGGGAAACTGAGCACCTGCAGGCGGAGACACTGCACCTCAATTTTTGTCAGCACGGAGCGGACGCGGTACACTAGAGGAGGCATCAGAGCCACTTGCCATCTGGTTACGCGGGCACACATATGTTTGATACGCCGTCAGGGGCATCCATCCCAGGGGCAGGGACACATACACCAGACGGGGCGCCTTTCATACACCGATTGACGCAGGTTGTGCCCCCCAACACAGCCCCATTGCAACCATGGCCGACTCATCAACACGCGTTGGCTCAACCACACCCGGCGAGCCTGCTCGTTTCCAAACCCCGGCAGGACATTACTCCAACCTGGTGGATAACATGCTGGCGGCAAATCAAAACCTTGCGGTGATCCCAATCACCGAAAATAGCCCAGTGGAGGTTGAAGCCAGGAACGCTATCGAGATGTTGAAGACTGCGGTCACCCAACCGGTGAACTACTCCTACAGCCAGCAGAGACACTCCACCCCTCGCCCAGGTCATGGTAGGAGCCAGCACGCTGAGTCACCAGCGGTGTCTAGCAGCGTGCGTCGGGACCGCAAGCATCAGCAACATGACCCGCCTCGGCCCACAGTCTCAGATGCACAAGCAATTGTTGATGCGGCCTGAGCAATGCGGGATGCAGAGGCAAGGAATACAGGAGTGGCATAGCCCCCACCTGCCACAACCCAGTCTGCATCACAAGGAGCTGGTGTCACCAGGGGATACCATGCTTAGTACCTGCCTTACGCAACGAGTGCATGCCAACTGACTTCAAAGGTCATCGCAAAGTCCCCAATATCATAACCAATTTAGAGTCGGCGGCGTGGATTGAAAGCTACAAGCTCGCTATGGACATGTTGAACATCAGCGACGCGGTCTGCGCCAAATACTTGACCATGATGTTGGTGAAGGAAATATGCCCTAGAGGCAATAATAAAGTTGTTATTTATATTTCCATATATCATGATAAATGTTTATTATTCATGCTAGAATTGTATTAACCGGAAACTTAGTACATGTTTGAATACATAGACAAACAGATTGTCTCTAGTATGCCTCTACTTGACTAGCTCGTTAATCAAAGATGGTTAAGTTTCCTAACCATAGACATGTGTTGTCATTTGATGAATGGGATCACATCATTAGAGAATGATGTGATGGACACATCATTAGAGAATGATGTGATGGACAAGACCCATCCGTTAGCTTAGCATAATGATCATTTAGTTTTATTGCTATTGCTTTCTTCATGACTTATACATGTTCCTCTGACTATGAGATTATGCAACTCCCGAATACCAGAGGAACACCTTGTGTGCTATCAAACGTCACAACGTAACTGGGTGATTATAAAGATGGTCTACATGTGTCTCCGATGGTGTTTGTTGAGTTGGCATAGGTCGAGATTAGGATTTGTCACTCCGTGTATCGGAGAGGTATCTCTGGGCCCTCTCGGTAATGCACATCACTATGAGACTTGCAAGCAATGTGACTAGTGAGTTAATTACGAGATGATGCATTACGGAATGAGTAAAGAGACTTGCCGGTAACGAGATTGAACTAGGTATGATGATACCGACGATCAAATCTCGGGCAAGTAACATACCGATGACAAAGGGAACAACGTATGTTGTTATGTGGTTTGACCGATAAAGATCTTCGTAGATTATGTAGGAACCAATATGAGCATCTAGGTTCCGCTATTGGTTATTGACCGGAGATGTGTCTCGGTCATGTCTACATAGTTCTCGAACCCGTAGGGTCTGCACGCTTAATGTTCGATGACGATTTGTATTATGAGTTATGTGATTTGATGTACCGAAGTTTGTCCGGAGTCCCGGATGAGATCACGGACATGACGAGGAGTATCGAAATGGTTGAGACATAAATATTGATATATTGGAAGGTTATGTTTGGATACCGGAATGGTTTCGGGAAGGTTCGGACATTTTCCGGAGTACCGGGGTTACCGGAAGCCCCCTGTCAATGTCAAAACCGGCGGATCTCGGGTAGGGGGTCCCGAACTGTGCGTCTAAGGTCGATGGTAATAGGAGACAAGGGACACGATGTTTACCCTGGTTCGGGCCCTCTCTATGGAGGTAATACCCTACGTCCTGCTTGATTGATATTGATGAGTATGAGTATTACAAGAGTTGATCTACCTCGAGATCGTAATAGCTAAACCCTAGAGGTCTAGCTTGTATGGCTATGGTAATGAATCTGCCCTCCGGACTAAGTCCTCCGGTTTATATAAGCACCGGGAGGATCTAGGGTTACACAAGGTCGGTTACAAAGAAAGGAATCTACATATTTGGTCGCCAAGCTTGCCTTCCACGCCAAGGAGAGTCCCATATGGACATGGGTGTAGTCTTCGGTCTTCGTATCTTCACGGCCCATCAGTCCGGCCCATGGTTAACAAGTCGGACGCCCGAGCACCCCTTAGTCCAGGACTCCCTCAGTAGCCCCTGGACCAGTCTTCAATGACGAGGTGTTCGGCACATAGATTATCTTCGGCATTGCAAGGCGGGTTCCTCCACTGATGACTTCCGAGTAGTGTGTTCGGCTTTCTATTTAATGTTGTACTCCTCGGCTTCTGTGTATCAACAACTTTAGTTTCCACGTGTCGAGCGAATGCAAGAGGTCAGGGTATTTTTGCATATACCAACCCGACCGTACCACAAAGGTGCCTATTTAAAGAGAATAGATCTCAAATCCATTCCACACCCCACGAAAAATCCTCAGAGCTTGCTAAGAAAAACCACCCCAACATGGCTAACGCTCCCGGCTCTTCCTCTCGTCCCCACGGCTCCAAGAAGGGTGATTGGGAGAGATGTTCCGTATCCCACAATCAGTTGGCGAAGCTGCAGACACAGGGCTTTCTTCCCCCCGTGGACCTGGTTCCTGTATGAGCAGGGATGACGTCCTTCAAGGGCGGGGCTCAAACGGAGAACTTCCCCAATCCGTCCAGGGGAGAGCGAGTATGCTTCGTCCCCTTCTTGTTAAGAGGTGTCGGATTTCTGATCCATCCCTTCTCCGAGGTCTGCTGGAGTATTACGGCCTCCAACTGCGCAGTCTCACCCCTGCCTCTATCCTTCATATTGCGGGTTACGTCGCTTTATGCGAGCTGTTCCTGGGCTGTGAGGCCCACATTGATTTATGGAGAAGACTGTTATGCCTCGTCCCTCGCAATCAAGGTGGGTCAATTTTTGAAGTGGGAGGCGCCGAAGTATGGCGCATCGCCGGGACCGGATAGCTCTTCGGCAAGCCAAAGAAAACTTCCGAAGAGTGGCCTTCCGAATGGTTCTACATCGACGACATCACTCTTCCCGACCCCGTCCGTATGGGCCTCCCCGAGTTTTCAAGTGCTCCGCTGAATAAACCCCATAGCTGGCGTCCTCGGAGCCTCGAGGAAGAGGATAGTGTAGAGATCAGCCTGCTGCTGGGCAAGATTAAGATGCTTGCCTAGTCCGGATTGTCAATAGTTGTGGTAATGGCGACCTCTATAGCACGGGGGGTCCATCCACTCCAATACAAAGGGTTGCCCATGTGGCATTATAACGGGGAGGACGATGCCTCACGCTATGGTCGGAAAGGCCCGAAGACCCCCGCCGCCCTGGCCAAAATACTGGCCGAGCTGTATAAAGGGGAGAAAGAGGAGTTCACCTGTCTCCAACATCGAGACGGATTTTCCATGTATAATCCTCCCAGCTGGGTAAGCTTCAGCTCCACTATTTTACTCCTGTCCCTAAATCATTCTTGACAGACAGTATCTTATTTGCTCATAACAGGAATGGCGAAAGGCTGTTGAGGGGATCCATGACCCCTCAGCCGGAGAATCACAACCGAGATCTTGACCCCGGATATGAGGAAGATCCGGACATATTTGTAGAGCTCGAGGATGGAATATTCTATCAGATGAGCTATGATGGTACATATGTACCCATCATCGCCGATTACCCCAGCCTCCTTCCTGCTTCACATGTAATTAATCCGGAGATACCTTGTCCAAGAGAGTTTTCTCATTCCTCCTTACCCACCGCACTGTCTTGTGCTCAAAAGGGGAGGCGCTCGGTGCGCCATGCTGTCCCGGGGGCATCTCCGAAGAGAGCATACCCCACACTAGGCAATCCTTCGAAGAGGAAGGCAAACGAAGATACGGTCGAGCCTTCATCAAAGAGGTATGAATTTGCAAATATGCACCTTGGCAGTCACATCCAACTGTGACCTTTCTGTTTATCCTGTATCAGGAAAAAGGTGTGCCGAACTATATCCAGGGGTCCGGCCTAGTCCGGCCAGCCATACTTCCAGCAGCCAGGATCCAGATCCTACCGTGAAGACAGGGGCTGATGCAGGGGTGACGCCGGACTGTCCTCCAGCTGAGGATTCGGATGACGTATCCATCACCAACTCGAAAGTGGAGAGCGCCATGAATCATCGGCGCCGCAGGGCCGTTTTACAAGACCCTGGCTTTTCAGAAGAGGCATTTAATGCCTTCAGCTCGATTGATGCATATATCCAAGCTACTCGAGATGGGCTTTACAGAGCCACAAAGCAGCATTTAAAAGATGTGCAGGTAAGCGTAGATTTAATAAGTATATACCAGTAGCCCCCGAGACTTAAAGTAGTTGATACAACTGATTTAAGGATCAATGTATAACCAGGTGCTTATAGAGAAGAACACCCTGTTAGCTCAGGAACTAGAAAAGTGTCAAAACCAGCTAGCTGCTGCCAATGCCGAACTGGAGAAATTCAAGAAGGCATCCCCTGGTAATGTCTCCCTCCATCGAGAAAACACAATGGTACAGTAATAATGCAAACTTAGTTGCTTACCTTTTTGTTAGATCATTAGACTAACTGCAAGAACAGCTGGACGCCGCTCGAAGCGAAGAACATGGAGCCAAAAAACTGCTAGCAGCGGGCGAGCGTGTGCCAACAAAAGTCGTTCAGGAGAAAAACAAGCTCCAGGATGCGAACACCCAAATGCGCGAAGAACTGAAAGATGTACGGGCCCAGCTGGCAGACTCCGTGAAGGAGAACAAAAAACTGCGAGGCGACATATTCAGTATGTGGCCGTATTTACCGTAGAACAGTTTGAAAGTAAAAGTAGCTAATATAGCTGTGATTGCAGGTATATTAACGAGCCGTCCCGAAGAGGGGGTGTCCGGATCATCAAGTGATCTTCTGCAACGGCTGTCGCAGTTACATGAGCAAGCTTGGCAAGCAATGCAGAGTGTAGCCAAGGCCTTATGGCCATCTGACTCCCCTCCAGGGAGTATGGAGAAGCTTGTAGAGCTGTTCAAGGGAGTGCGGCGGCGTATCCGACTGTGGAAGATATCGACTTGCAGAAAGGGTGCGCGAGAAGCCTGGGCCATGGTAAAAACACGATATACCAAGTTGGATCCGAATCACATGGCCCGAGTTGGACTGCTAGGGTCAAATGGGGAAGAAATTCCCGTTAGTTTAGTATATGGCCAAGTAGAGGTGGCTGCTAGATACTCCCAACAGGATTGTAAATTAGACCACCTGTTGGACGTTATGGAGGAGGAAGTTTTTGAGTCCTAAGTGACTTTCCTTCTAGCTGGATAATAAAAACAATTGTCATGGCCGACCTTTTCGCTTTGACCTCTGGACCCGAAGGTGCGGAGTGTTTCCGAATACCCTAACGGTAGAATATACCGGGGTATGCATGGGAACCAGGCGTAGGGGTCATAATTGCTTGAACAGACAATGTGTATCCGACTAGTTATGTTATATTACACTATGTAAGAAACATCTTCCAGAGAGAATAGTTTCTTTAAGGGTTCCATTCCTTGGGTGTGCATGCGTTTAATGTGCATGTCCGAACTGTGATTGAAAAAATTGCAGAGTAAGTAACTTCTGGGATTTCACAATGGAGTGAATGCGGAAACATCTTTAATTCGTCGACCGAATATTCTCTTAAGAATGCTAGCTTTCGGCTTCACCCAGTCTGAGGTACACATCCGGATGACCCGGCAGTAACAATCGCAGAGGTGCTCCCTTTATGCCCTAGCCGAACTAACGGGAACGTAAGGCATAAGCACAGGAGCCAGGCAACCCAGCTTGGCCAAAACTTAAGTCATATCAATGCATATAATGGCAAAGAAAAGGTATGTATGGGAAAACGCATATGTGGTGAGCTTGATGCTCAAAGGATAATAGCAAGCTTCTGTATGAGAAGCCCCAGGTATAATGAACGTACATATGTGGAGATGTACGCATCAGGGGAGGACGGTCTAGCCATACTAAAGCCGTAGGGCTAAAAAGCAAAACTAAAAAGGAAGGATAAAAACGAAAAGAGAGAGAAAAAATAACGTTAATAACAGGAGGAAGGAGACGAACACAGAGTTCGACGCTAGGCATAAAATCGTCGGAGTCTGGCCGCGTTCTAGGGGTTCGGCTCCAGGTGATTGTCTGACGCATCACGCAGGCGGTACGCTCCTCCGGTGAGGATTTCGTCAATGATGAAGGGACCCTCCCACTTGGGCTTGAGTTTGTCCTTTTTCTTCTCTGGCAGGCATAGAACGAGTTCACCAACGTTATAAGTCTTGGCATGTACTTCTCTGCTATGATACCTGCGAGCCTGCTGTTGATAAAATGCGGAACGGGCTTTTGCGACGTCGCGCTCCTCCTCCAGGGCATCTAAGTTGTCCTGCCGATCAAGCTCGGCTTCTCTCTCTTCGTACATGCGCACTCGAGGTGAGTCATGAATAATATCGCAGGGTAACACTGCTTCTGCACCGTACACCATGAAGAAAGGTGTATATCCAGTAGTGCGGTGGGTGTGGTCCGCAACCCCCAGAGTACGAAGTCAAGTTCCTCCACCCAGTGCTTGTCTGATTCTTTCAAAGACCGCACTAGTCTAGGTTTGATGCCGCTCATAATAAGACCATTAGCCCGTTCGACTTGACCGTTTGTATGTAGGTGATAGACAGAGGCATAATCGAGCTTAATGCCCAGATTAGCGCACCAGGTTTTCACTTCATCGGCTGTGAAATTAGAGCCATTATTGGTGACTATGCTGTGTGGGACACCATAACGGTGTACCGCGCCAGATATGAAATCTATTACTAGCCCCGCTTCGGCTGTTTTGACTAGTTTGGCCTCTATCCACTTAGTGAATTTATCCACCATGACCAGCAAATACTTTCTCTTATGGCTTCCTCCTTTAAGGGGTCCGACCATGTCGAGTTCCTAGACCGCAAAAGGCCAAGTGACGGGGATTGTTTGTAAGGCAGTGGGGGGCATATGGCTTTGGTTGGCGAAGAGTTGGCATCCGACGCAACGTTGAACAAGGTCCTATGCATCTGCTCGGGCTGTAGGCCAATAAAACCCTATACGGAAGGCCTTGTTAACAAGGGCCCGAGCTGTGGCGTGGTGACCGCCGAGTCCAGCGTGAATCTCGGCCAAGAGTTGCCGCCCCTCTTCCTCGGAGATACATCTTTGAAGAACTCTGGTAGCGCTTTTCTTATAGAGCTCTCCGTCATGAGCCTTGTAGGCCTTCGAACGCCGGACAATACAACGGGCCTCAGTATGGTCCTCAGGAAGCTCCTTCCTGTTAAGGTAGGCTAGGAAGGGTTCGGTCCATGGGGCAATGACTACCATGATGAGATGCGCCGACGGTGTTATTTTGGTGGCTGAGCCTCCGATGATGTCAGTGTTTTCGGAATCTGGGTTTATGTTCGGATCCGGACTAGTGTTGCCGTTTTCCCCCTGCCACACCAAGGATGGCTTAAAAAGCCTTTCCATAAACATATTAGGTGTAATGGGGTCGCGTTTAGCACCGATATGAGCAAGGACGTCCACCGCCTGATTACTTTCTCGATCCACATGGTGGAACTCGAGCCCCTCGAACCGGGCTGACATTTTTATGACGACATTACGGTAAGCTGCCATATTTGGATCTTTGGCGTCGAAGTATCCATTTATTTGAGATATTGCAAGGTTTGAGTCCCTGCGCACTTCTAGGCGTTGTATGCCCATGGAGACAGCCATCTGGAGACCATGCAATAAGGCCTTGTATTCGGCTGCATTGTTGGAGTCTGTGTATTGTATTTGGAGTACGTACTGAACGACATCTCCAGTTGGTGACGTTAAGATGACGCCCGCCCCTCGCCCTGCTAGCATTTTGGAGCCATCGAAATACATAACCCAATTAGAATATGCGCCGTACTCTTTAGGGAGTTCGGTCTCTGTCCATTCGGCGACGAAGTCAGCCAGTACTTAGGATTTAATAGCTCAACGTGGTTTGTATGTAATGTCAAATGGAAGGAGCTCAATGGCCCATTTGGCAATTCAGCCCGTGGCATCACGGTTGTTTATAATGTCATTGAGTGGTACTTCGGAGGCCACCGTGATCGAACACTCCTAGAAGTAGTGACGGAGTTTTGGGGATGCCATGAAGATCGCATATGCTATCTTTTGATAATAGGGGTACCGGGATTTGCATGGTGTAAGGACAGTGGATACGTAGTATACTGGCTTCTGAAGCGGGAATTTGTGTCCGTCTTGTTCTCGTTCGACAACGAGCACGACGCTCACCACCTGATGTGTTGTCGATATGTATAATAACATCGGTTCGCTGGCATTTGGCGCGACCAAGATTGGGTTGCTTGCAAGAAGGGTTTTTATTTCCTCCAGTCCGGCTGTTGTCGCGTCCGTCCACTCGAAGTGATCGGTTCACCGTAGAAGGCGATAGAGTGGCAGTGCCTTTTCTCCCAATCTGGAGATAAAGCAGCTTAGAGCTGCCATGCAACCCGCGAGCTTTTGGACTTGTTTAAGGTCTGTTGGCGTAGCCAATTGTGAGAGAGCTCGAATTTTGGCTGGATTTGCTTCAATTCCTTTGTTGGAAATGATGAAGCCCAGCAGTTTTCCGGTAGGGACGCCGAAAACGCACTTTTCAGGGTTGAGCTTAATGTCATACGCGCGGAGGTTATCGAATGTGAGACGTAAATCGTCTATTAATGTTTTGACGCACCTAGTTTTGATGACAACGTCGTCCACATAAGCTTCAACTGTATTGCCGATCTGTTTCTCCAGGCATGTTTGAATCATGCGTTGGTATGTGGCGCCGGCGTTCTTGAGCCCGAAGGGCATGGTGTTGAAGCAGAATGGCCCATATGGGGTAATGAATGCTGTTGCAGCTTGATCGAACTCCTTCATTTTAATTTGATGGTATCTGGAATATGCGTCAAGGAAACACAGTGAGTCGTGTCCAGCGGTAGCATCAATGATTTGGTCAATGCGGGGGAGGGGGAAGGGATCCTTAGGGCAAGCCTTATTGAGGTCTTTAAAATCGACGCACAACCGCCAGGATTTGTCCTTCTTTGGTACCATCACCAGGTTTGCCAGCCAGTCCGGATATTTTATTTCTCTGATGAATCCGACCTCAATTAGCTTGGCTAGCTCCTACCCCTTAGCTTGATGTTTGAGTTCGGAAAGCGCCGCAGTGTTTGCTTGACGGATTTATATCCCTTTAATATATTGAGGTTGTGTTCGGCCAACTCGCGTGGGATTCCTGGCATATCAGAAGGGTGCCAGGCAAATATATCCCAATTCGCGCGGCATCAACCGTTGGGTCTAATTGTGCTCCGATGGATGCTGTCTTCTTGGGGTCCATTGGATGGACTTGGAATTTGACTATTTCTTCTGCTGGTTTGAAGGAGGTGGATTTGGGTCGTTTGTCTAGGACCACATCATCCCTATCCACCGTGGAGCGCAGCGCGGTTAATTCTTCGGCCGCGAGGGCTTCAGATAATGCCTCGAGGGCCAAGGATGCGGTTTTATTCTCGGCGCGGAGTGCTATATCCGGATCACTAGCTAGAGTGATTATACCGTTGGGCCCAGGCATCTTAAGCTTCATGTATCCATAATGGGGTACTGCTTGGAAGCGCGTAAATGCATCTCACCCTAAGAGGGCGTGATATCCGCTATTGAAAGGGGCCACTTGGAAGGTTATTTCTTCGGACCGATAATTCTCTGGCGTGCCGAATACCACGTCGAGTGTTATTTTTCCCACACATTGTGCCTCCTGACTGGGAATAATTCCATGGAAGGTCGTGCTGCTTTGCTCAATGCGGCTCCTGTCTATTTCCATTTTGTGGAGTGTATCTTCGTAGATGAGGTTTAGTCCGTTGCCGCCGTCCATGAGGAACTTGGTGACCCGAAAGCCGTCCACGATTGGACTGAGGACCAAGGGGGCTGGTGCTCGGACTGTCCTGTATTTTAGTTCATCACCGGCATTAAAAGTTATAGCTGTGTCGTTCCAAGGGTTTATCGCTGCTATTTGACAGACTTCAGCGAGTCCGTGTAGTGCTCTTTTGCGCCTATTGTTTGAGGCGAATGTCTCAAAGACCGTCAGTACTTTGGGGTCGTTTTCCTCTGGAGGGTGTTGTTCTGGGTTATTCTTGGTGAGGATATCCTCGCCGCTTTTGGCCACTTGCCAGAGTATCCAACATGCTCTAAGGCTATGTGTTGGTATGTTATCCGGTGTTGCGTGTATTTTGCATGGCCCATCAAGCCATCCTTCCAGAACGGTTCCGCGCCCCATACTGGACTTGTATTTCTTTACTATTGAATTGGGCGTGTTGCAAGGGTGCGCCCTTTTCGCCTGAATAAGGGGTTGAGTGGGGGCCGATGATTCCCAACGAGCTGCTTGAGTTTTCCAGGCGCTTTCCATTGCATTGTATTTCTGTACGATAGTTGCCAAGTCAGCGAAGTGTAGGATGCGACGGCGGTTGATGGCGTTGAGGATTCCTTCATCCCTGCAATTGTTGCGGAACACTGAGATCGCTTCCTCGTCACGACAATCTTTAATCTTGTTTTTAACAAGAAGGAATCCGGCCCAGAAGTGGTGGACTGTTTCCTGAGACTGCTGTTTTATGCTCATGAGAGCGCTTGTATTCGGGTGGGTTGGTGGATTTAAATCTGAACCCTGCCCCAGTTTTGGATCCGGAGTCTGGAGGTATTCCGAACTTAGATCGGGCTCCGGAATGTCCACTAATTTCCTAGGCCCGTCGTCTGATTCTATGTTCGGAGGGCAGGATGCTTCACCTCGCAGGTAGGTGTATCGGCCCAGATGTAACTTACCATATTTGTACTCCAACTCTTGCCATTTTCGGCTCTAAGTTATGAGATTCCCTCGTGGTTGGGTTTTGTCTTCATTTTGCTTTTTGTTCATGTCATGCTTTTCATATCATGTCATTTTGTGCATCTCATTTGCATACGTGTTCGTCTCATGCATCCAAGCATTTTCCCCGTCGTCCATTTTGCAATCCGGCACTCCTACGTCCTCCGGCGCCCCCTTTTGTCTCTTTTCGTGTGTGGGTGTTAAACGTTCTTGGATTGGACCAGGATTTGCCAAGCGGCCTTAGTACACCACTGGTAGACCGCATGTCAAGTTTCGTGCCATTTGGAGTCCGTTTGATACTCCAACGATTAACCGGGGATCCGTAAAGGCCTCATGTGTGGTGCAGCCCAACACCCCCTCCAAAGTGGCCCAATAACCCATCCAAAACCCCTCCATCCTCTCGGCCGTTCGATCACGATCGCGTGGCCGAAAACCGCACTCCATTTGGACACTCCTAGCTCCCTCTACCTATATAAACACCCCCTCCGAAATTCGTAGTCCAAACCCTAAATATCGCCCCCGACGCCACCGGACATGTCCGCCGCCGCGCCCGCACCAGTGGGAGGCCGCCACGTGGCACCCCGGGAGCCTCCACCGCCACCAGCCCGCACGGCCCGTGCGGGGCCCTACGGGCCTATCCGGCCCGCGCCCGCTCCCGCGCCCCGCGGAGCCCCGCGCCGCCGCACGCCGCCGCGCCGCTCGCCGACCCCGCCGCCACTCCGCCCGCGCCTCCACCTCCACGCCGGCGACCGCGCCGCCTTGCGCACCCCGACCCGCACCGGCCCCGCGCCGCCCTTCGCCGGCGCGCCCGCCTCCGGCGACCGGCGCCGCGCCCCTCCCTCCGGACGTCGTCGTCTTCTCTGACGAGATCCGGTGGATCGGGACAAGATCCACCGGGATCTCATCCAAACGAGTGCCCCCATCCCGGACCCCTCCGTCCCGGGTCGAGCCCGTCCCGCGTTGACTTTTCACGGAGGTGAAATTCCTCTAAGTCCCCGGATCTGTAACTTTATGATGCTCCCTTCATCATGCCATAACTTTGTGCTTGGTGGTCCGTTTTGTGCTTATGATATATCAAAATGTTCATCATGATGTGCTCTTCATTTTGTTCCATTGTGACATGCTTGTTTGAGTCCATCTTGATGCCCAAATCGTGGGTGCAAGAGTGCTATAAAATGTTAGCTCATGTTACTTAGCAGATTATGAGCATTTGTCATTTTTGCTACATTTATTGTGTGCTGCATATGGGCATGAGCTCTACATGTGTTTTGGGCTATGCCATGCCATCTTTACAGGGGTGTATGCCATGTATTTTTGTGATCAATGTGGTGACTAGCACATGCATGCAAAGTAGCTCTCGTGATATTGCTGATTTCAGGGACTTAGAATTTGGCTAAGTCATTTCCCTGCTGTTATTTTTATGCCATGTATTCATGTTACTACAGTGAGATCCATGCTTCTTTTGAGTATGTTCAGTAAGGATATTTTGGACATATGGTTATGCTCTATCCATCCATGTCCCTGGTTGCATTTATGGAGTGCCCTAGCATGACTCAATATTGCTCTACTTTTGCTATAAAATGTTCCTGGCAAGTTGTTTACGTGTTAATCAATTTTGGCAAGGTTGTTGTAGTCGATCCATGCATGCTATGCACTTGTTCTTGCTTTGGTTAGCTTTGTAATCATGTCTTATGGCTGGTTATATGCTTGTCTTGTCATGCAATGCCTTGTGGTGAGTGAATCGAGCTCGCAATGAGGCCTTCATAATTCTGTTTTTGCCATGTCCAGTTTTCTGCTAAGTCTGAATCTGTTAACGAAACTTGCTATGTTTACATGGGTGCCATCATATTTTTTGTGCCCTTTTGGCTTATGGTCAGTAAGGGACTTTTGTTATATGCTTTGAGTAGATCGATGCCATGCATTTGTTTGCTATGATCTGTTCCTGTAGCATGTTGTTATATTGCTCTAAACATTGCTTCCTGATGTTAATTCCTGACATGTTAGTATTTTCACTAAGTCTGTGAAGCTGATATCTTTTGCACTTTTGCCATGCTTGTTTGAACCTGCTTTTGTGTGATTTAGCCGTATCTCAGTGTTCATATTTTGTCAAGCATCTTGAGTAGATAACTGTCATGTGCTTTGTTGCTATGTGGTAGTGCAGTAGCTTAGTTTCTTGTTGCATTCTAGATGGCATTGTGCTGTTAATCGCAGAATTGTGCCATTCTTGTTTTGCTTGCCCTTTGCAAACCGTGCATCCGATTCCGGTGATCTTTATATCGATGTCGACCGAAATCAACTCATCTTTCCAGAGGCACACTTGGTTTGCCAAGTTGAGGCCTGATTCAATCTTTTCCTTTTGGAGCATGCATATGCATTGCATATCACATCCCACATATCATGCCATGTTTTGCATCATGTTGCTTGCGCATTGCACCGTGGTTGATTGTCATTTCCTTTGCTTGTGTTCTTGCTTTGGGTAGAGCCGGGAGACGATTACGTGATCGAGGAACCCGTTGAGTATGCTTATGAGGATAAAGCTTACGTCAACTCGGAGAACTTTGCAGGCAAGATGACCATACCCTCGAAATCACTTCTATCTTTGCTTGCTAGTTGCTCGCTCTATTGTTATGCCGCGATACCTACCACATGTTTTATCATGCCTCCCATGTTGCCATGTCAAGCCTCTAACCCACCTTTCCTAGCAAACCGTTGTTTGGCTATGTTACCGCTTTGCCCAACCCCTCTTATAGCGTTGCTAGTTGCAGGTGAAGATGGAGTTTGTTCCTTGTTGGAACATGTTTATTGTTGGGATGTAATTACTATACCTTGTTTACTTTAATGCACCTATATACTTGGTAAAGGGTGGAAGGCTCGGCCTTATGCCTGGTGTTTTGTTCCACTCTTGCCGCCCTAGTTTCTGTCATACCGGTGTTATGTTCCTTGATTTTGCATTCCTTATGCGGTTGGGTTATAATGGGAACCCCTTGATAGTTCGCCTTGAATAAAACTCCTCCAGCAAGGCCCAACCTTGGTTTCATCATTTGCCACCTAAGCCTTTTTCCCTTGGGTTCCGCGGACTCAAGGGTTGTGACGCCCCGAGACCATTGTGCCAGGTGTCCGCCAGTTATTCGCTGTTGTTGCCTTGTCATTCGCTTGCATGTTGCATCTTGTCATGTCATCATGTGCATTGCATCATCATGTTTTAAAACTTGCATCCGTCCCGGCCTCCTCGTTCCTTCCGTTGTTCGTTTTGAGTCCAGGCACACTCGCACGCGCCCGCGACATGTCTGAAATAGTATTTTATAAGTGGCCGGAAAATGTTCTCGGAATGGGATGAAAGTTGGCGCGTGGTCTTATTATAGTGTAGATAGACCGCCTGTCAAGTTTCATCGCATTCGGAGTTCGTTTGATAGCCCAACCGTTAAACTATAGTGGCATTATAGCCGGTCTTTTCGTCGGACGTTTTCGGTCTCCGAAAATAGTCGCCGGGCCTCCCTCTCTTCTCTTCTATCAGCTCAAGACCGTCTACACAGCCCACTACCTACCGTCAGGTCCAACCTAACCTCTCTCGTCAGCCCGCGACCCTCCTCGCGCGCGCCCGAAAGTTGTCCCGGACCCGACCCGAGCAGTCGTCACCGTTGTGTCCGGATCATCCCCAAACATCTACAAAACATCTCCTTTTTCCTATTTGGTCTTCCTATGTTTTATTTCTCGACCGTCCGATTAAAATTGGAGGAACCAAATACCCCTAACCAAAAATTCTCGTTGCTATATAAATAGATGGAACCCTAGTCCTGTCCCATCGATCCATCTAATCCTTCCGCCGCCGCCGCCCATGTTCCTCGGGAGCTTGTCCCGTCGCCAACCAAATCCCCATCGGGATCCATCCCTCCCCAACCATCGCTCGCCATCTACAACCAACCAGTGCATCCCCACCTCTCCTCGATTCCAGCCACTTCCCTGCTCGATCCTGGAGGGGATCGAGGCCACCAGCAGCCCCGAGCTCTCGAGCGAGACCGAGCTCCCCCATCTTTGTGCAGCGCCGACAACCATGAGCCAGCCTCGCCGGAGCCCAGCAGGAACTGCTCGTCGTCCCCCTCTCATTCCTCCCGTTATTCTTCTTCCTCTGCTCTAACCTCTCTTTTTTTCCCATGTTCCACTGCAGGAGCACGAGCTCCCTCCTCCTCGTCCCCGTGCCCGCAGCTGCAGAGCAGGATCCGACCCCGACGCCCCCATCCCCGTCCTCCTTGTTCGGGTCCTCGTCGGATCCGGCAGATCTTCGTCGTTGTAGCCCACGCCAAGTCCTCGCCCTTGCCTCGCGCTCCTCTTCTTCCTCGTTTTCCTTGCGCTGCTGCTGACCCGTCTGCCGCCGCTGTTTGACGCCACAGGGCTCGTCGCCGACCTCCCCTGCCGCCTGGACAAGTCCGGCCTCCCGCAGCACCTTTCGCCCCTGACCGTGGCCGCGCCGCCGATCGCCAGCGAACCAGCAGGGAGCCGCCGTCGCCGTTTGCCTTGTCGCCGGCCTGCTACCTCCTTCCTCCTCGAGTCCCCTGCCTGGATCCATGCCGCCCCGGCCTTCAATGCACCATCGTCGGAGTCCAAGCTGCACGAAGCCACCGCTCCATCCTCTGCTTCGAGCTCTGAACGAGCGAGCGCACCAGCGAGGCCGGTTGACCGCGTCGCTGCCTCCAGATCCAGGCCCAGTTGCGCGCCCCTGCAGGCCTCCCCTCTCCACAGTTCCGGGCCGAGGCCCGATGTGAGGAACTTCCCCAGCCCAGCTCGGTTCCATTTCAGCCCATGTTTATTTTTTCCCTCTCTGCGAATTTAGTTATTTTTCCTGAGACTACAAATTTGCAGAAAAGTCCCTAGATTTCATGCATTTAATAACTTCACAACCGTGCATCGGATTAAAACAAACTTAATATGAAAAATGCTTAGATTTCCGTCTAGTTTCATAATATGTCACGTTCATCCATGTTAGGTGGTGTTTTGGCAATATGCACCCCGATGCATATTGAGCTCCACTTAAGTTGTAGTGTTGTTTGTGCATTTTGCCATGTCATGCATATTTAAACCGGACATGCATCATACTTGTTTGTGCACCGTGCCATATTCATGTGTTGGTTGTTTACTATGTTGTGTGCTTTCTTTTTCGGTGTTTGCTCCTTTGGGTTGGTTCTGGTAACGTCGTGTTTGTGAGGACCCGTTCGTCTACGTCCGTTTGTCTTCTTCATGGACTCGTTCTTCTTCCTTGCGGGATTTCAGGCAAGATGATCATACCCTCGAAATCACTTCTATCTTTGCTTGCTAGTTGCTCGCTCTTTTGCTATGCCTATGCTGCGATACCTACCACTTGCTTACCATGCCTCCTATATTGTTGAACCAAGCCCCTAACCCACCTTGTCCTAGCAAACCGTTGATTGGCTATGTTACCGCTTTGCTCAGCCCCTCTTATGGCGTTGTTAGTTGCAGGTGAAGATTGGAGCTTGTTCCAGGTTGGAACATGGAGATGTTGTTCCTTGTTGGAACATGTTTACTTGTTGGGATATCACAATATCTCTTATTTAATTAATGCATCTATATACTTGGTAAAGGGTGGAAGGCTCGGCCTTATGCCTGGTGTTTTGTTCCACTCTTGCCGCCCTAGTTTTCGTCATATCGGTGTTATGTTCCCGGATTTTGCATTCCTTACGCGGTTGGGTTATAATGGGAACCCCTTGACAGTTCGCCTTGAATAAAACTCCTCCAGCAAGGCCCAACATTGGTTTTACCTTTCGCCTCCTAGCCTTTTCTTTCCCTTGGGTTCTGCAGACTCAAGGGTCATCTTTATTTAAACCCCCGGGCCAGTGCTCCTCTGAGTGTTGGTCCAAACTAGAGCACCGTGCAGGGCCATCCCTTGGCAACTTGGGTTACGTCGGCTCCTGTACGCTTAGCTTATCCAGTGTGCCCTAAGAACGAGATATGTGCAGCTCCTATCACGATTTGTCGGCACAGCGGATGGTCTTGCTGGACTTGTTTTACCATTGTCGAAATGTCTTGTAACCGGGATTCCGAGTCTGATCGGGTCTTCCCGCTAGAAGGATATCCTTCGTTGACCGTGAAAGCTTGTTATGGGCTAAGTTGGGACACCCCTGCAGGGATTTGAACTTTCGAAAGCCGTGCCCGCGGTTATGGGCAGATGGGAATTTGTTAATGTCCGGTTGTAGAAAACCTGAAGTTGACCTTAATTAAAATACATCAACCGCGTGCGTAACCGTGATGGTCTCTTTCCGGCGGAGTCCGGGAAGCGAAAACGGTGTTGGAGTAATGCTTGACGTAGGTTGTTCTAGGATCACTTCTTGATCATAGTTTCTCGATCGTGCTTTGCCTTCTCTTCTCGCTCTCATTTGCGTATGTTAGCCACCACATATGCTAGTCTCTTGCTGCAGCTCCACCTCATACCTTTACCTTACCCATAAGCTTAAATAGTCTTGATCGCGGGGGTGTGAGATTGCTCAGTCCCCGTGACTCACAGATACTTCCAAAACCAGCTTGCAGGTGCCGTTGAACCGTGCAGATGACGCAACCAAGCTCAAGGAGGAGCTCGATGAAGATCTTGCCCTTTGTGTTGTTTCGTTCTAGTTGATCAGTAGTGGAGCCCAGTCGGGACGATCGGGGATCTGTGTCGCATTTGGGGTTCTTCTTTTATTTTGGTACCGTAGTCGGACCATGAGTGTATTGGATGAAGTAATGCTTTATTCATGTATTTGTGTGAAGTGGCGATTGTAAGCCAACTATGTATCTCTTTCCCTTATGTATTACATGGGTTGTGTGAAGATTACCTCACTTGCGACATTGCTTTCAATGCGGTTATGCCTCTAAGTTGTGCTTCGACACGTGGGAGATATAGCCGCATCGAGGGCGTTACAAGGGTCATCTTTATTTTAAACCCCCGGGCTAGTGCTCCTCTGAGTGTTGGTCCAAACTGGAGTCTTTTGCAGCGCCCCCTCGGGGAAACTCGAGGTTTCGTTTTAGTTGTACGGAGCGCTCATCCAGTGTGCCCTGAGAACGAGATACGTGCAACTCCTATTGGGATTTGTCGGCACATCGGGCGGCTTTGCTAGTCTTGTTTTACCATTGTCGAAATGTCTTGTAACTGGGATTTCGAGCCTGATCGGGTCATCCTAGGAGAAGGAATATCCTTCGTTGACCGTGAGATTTTGTGATGGGCTAAGTTGGGACACCCCTACAGGGTTTTGAACTTTCGAAAGCCGTGCCCGCGGTTATGGGCAGATGGGAATTTGTTAATATCCGGTTGTAGAAAACCTGACACTTAACTTTATTAAAATGAATCAACAGTGTGTGTAGTCGTGATGGTCTCTTTTCGGCGGATTTCGGGAAGAGAACACGGTCTCATGTTATGCTTGAACGTAAGTAGTTTCAGGATCACTTCTTGATCTTTATAGCTTCTCGACCGTGCTTTGCTTCTCTTCTCGCTCTCATTTGTGTAAGTTAGCCACCATATATGCTAGTGCTTGCTGCAGATCCACCTCACTACCTTTTCCTACCCTTAAGCTTAAATAGTCTTGATCGCGAGGGTGTGAGATTGCTGAGTCCCCATGACTCAAATATTACTTCCAAAACCAAATGCAGGTGTCGATGATGCCAGTGCAGGGGACGCTACCAAACTCAAGTGGGAGTTCGACGAGGATTCATGACGTTACTATGTGTCTTTTCCAGACGATCAGTAGAGGAGCCCAGTTGGGGCGATCGGGGATCTATTGCATTAGGGGTTGTCTTTATTTATTTTGGTTCCGTAGTCGGACCTTGATTGTATTCTTGATGATGTAATGCTATATTTATGTATTGTGTGAAGTGTTGATTGTGAGCCAACTCTTTATCCCTTTCTTATTCAGTACATGGGATGTGTAAAGATTACCCCTCTTGCGACATGCCTACTATGGGGTTATGCCTCTAAGTCGTGCTCCGACACGTGGGAGATATAGCCGCATCGTGGGTGTTACAAGTTGGTAATCAGAGCCTTCCCCGACTTAGGAGCCCCCTGCTTGATCGAATCGCCCGTGTTGTTGAGTCTAGAAAAAATGTTTTGAGTCTTATAGGATTATATATATAGGAGAGTAGGATTCTTTTTACTCCTCAATCCCTTCATCGCTCTGGTGAGGCCTCTTGACATAGAGTTTTGACTCTTCTCTTCTCAAATTTCACGATTTTTTTAGGATCACGCGGGTAGCTTGGAATGTTCTGATGGTTTTGTGACGAGAACATTGTTCTTGGTGCCTCCTGACATTTAGGGGTTGTGGCAGTGTCCCGGAGAGTTGAGCTCCGAGGTGTTGTCGTCACAATTTTATCGTTGCAATTCTGGAATACCTGAGTTCGCCGACATCGAAAATCTCCTTTATGTAGTTGTTGGTGAGATAACCTCGACGCCACTGATAACCCAAAAGTATAGGGGATCGCAACAGCTTTCGAGGCTAGAGTATTCAACCCAAATTTATTGATTCGACACAAGGGGAGCCAAAGAATATTATCAAGTATTAGCAGCTGAGTTGGCAATTCAACCACACCTAGAAACTTAGTATCTGCATCAAAGTGTTTAGTAGCACAGTAATATGATAGTGGTGGTAGCAGCAACAAAAGTAAAGACAGGAAAAGTAATGTTTTTGGTATTTTGTAGTGATTGTAACAGTAGCAGCGGGAAAGTAAATAAGCGTAAACCAGTATATGGAAAACTCGTAGGCACCAGATCAGTGATGGATAATTATGCCGGATGCGGTTCATCATGTAACAGTCATAACATAGGGTGACACAGAACTAGCTCCAATTCATCAATGTAATGTAGGCATGTATTCCGTATATAGTCATACGTACTTATGGAAAAGAACTTGCATGACATATTTTGTCCTACCCTCACGTGGCAGTGGGGTCCTATTGGAAACTAAGGGATATTAAGGCCTCCTTTTAATAGAGAACTGGAACAAAGCATTAGCACATAGTGAATACATGAACTCCTCAAACCGGAACATAGCCGGCCCCCTCTCTCCTTGTCCTATTCGGACTAGGGGTGAGGGGCGCGCGGCCCAGCCCTGGTCGCCTCTCCTCTTCTTCCACTAAGGCCCACTAAGGCCCATATAGTTCCCGGAGGGTTCTGGTAACCTCCCGGTACTCCGGTAAAATCCCAATTTCACCCGGAACACTTCCGATATCCAAACATAGGCTTCCAATATATCAATCTTTATGTCTCGACCATTTCGAGACTCCTCGTCATGTCCGTGATCACATCCGGGACTCCTAACAACCTTTGGTACATCAAAACGTATAAACTCATAATATAACTGTCATCGAAACCTTAAGCGTGCGGACCCTACGGGTTCGAGAACAATGTAGACATGACCGAGACATGTCTCCGGTCAATAACCAATATCGGGACCTGGATGCCCATATTGGCTCCTACATATTCTATGAAGATCTTTATCGGTCAGACCGCATAACAACATACGTTGTTCCCTTTCTCATCGGTATGTTACTTGCTCAAGATTCGATCGTCGGTATCCAATACCTAGTTCAATCTCATTACCGGCAAGTCTCTTTACTCGTTCCGTAATACATCATCCCGCAACTAACTCATTAGTTGCATTGCTTGCAAGGCTTAAGTGATGTGCATTACCGAGAGGGCCCAGAGATACCTCTCCGACGATCGGAGTGACAAATCCTAATCTCGAAATACGTCAACCCAACATGTACCTTTGGAGACACCTGTAGAGCACCTTTATAATCACCCAGTTACGTTGTGACGTTTGGTAGTACACAAAGTGTTCCTCCGGCACACGGGAGTTACATAATCTCATAGTCATAGGAACATTTATAAGTCATGAAGAAAGCAATAGCAACATACTAAACGATCGGGTTCTAAGCTAATGGAATGGGTCATGTCAATCAGATCATTCAACTAATGATGTGATCCCGTTTAATCAAATGACAACTCTTTGTCTATGGTTAGGAAACATAACCATCTTTGATTAATGAGCTAGTCAAGTAGAGGCATACTAGTGACACTCTGTTTGTCTATGTATTCACACATGTATTATGTTTCCGGTTAATACAATTCTAGCATGAATAATAAACTTTTATCATGATATAAGGAAATAAATAATAACTTTATTATTGCCTCTAGGGCATATTTCCTTCAGTCTCCCACTTGCACTAGAGTCAATAATCTAGATTTACACGGTAATGATTCTAACACCCATGGAGCTTTGGTGCTGAACATGTTTTGCCCGTGGAAGAGGCTTAGTCAACGGGTCTGCTACATTCAGCTCCGTATGTATCTTGCAAATCTCTATGTCTCCCACCTGGACCAGATCCCGGATGGAATTGAAGCGTCTCTTGATGTGTTTGGTTCTCTTGTGAAATCTGGATTCCTTTGCCAAGGCAATTGCACCAGTATTGACACAAAAGATTTTCATTGGACCCGATGCACTAGGTATGACACCTAGATCGGATATGAACTCCTTCATCCAGACTCCTTCGTTTGCTGCTTCCGAAGCAGCTATGTGCTCCGCTTCACATGTAGATCCCGCCACGACGCTTTGTTTAGAACTGCACCAACTGACAGCTCCACCGTTTAATGTAAACATGTATCCGGTTTGCGATTTAGAATCGTCCGGATCAGTGTCAAAGCTTGCATCAACGTAACCGTTTACAATGAGCTCTTTGTCACCTCCATATACGAGAAACAAATCCTTAGTACTTTTCAGGTATTTCAGGATGTTCTTGACCGCTGTCCAGTGATCCACTCCTGGATTACTTTGGTACCTCCCTGCTAAACTTATAGCAAGGCACACATCAGGTCTGGTACACAGCATTGCATACATGATAGAGCCTATGGCTGAAGCATAGGGAACATCTTTCATTTTCTCTCTATCTTCTGCAGTGGTCGGGCATTGAGTCTGACTCAACTTCACACCTTGTAACACAGGCAAGAACCCTTTCTTTGCTTGATTCATTTTGAACTTCTTCAAAATCTTGTCAAGGTATGTGCTTTGTGAAAGTCCAATTAAGCGTCTTGATCTATCTCTATAGATCTTTATGCCTAATATGTAAGCAGCTTCACCGAGGTCTTTCACTGAAAAACTCTTATTCAAGTATCCCTTTATGCTATCCAGAAATTCTATATCATTTCCAATCAGTAATATGTCATCCACATATAATATCAGAAATGCTACAGAGCTCCCACTCACTTTCTTGTAAATACAGGCTTCTCCGAAAGTCTGTATAAAACCAAATGCTTTGATCACACTATCAAAGCGTTTGTTCCAACTCCGAGAGGCTTGCACCAGTCCATAAATGGATCGCTGGAGCTTGCACACTTTGTTAGCTCCCTTTGGATCGACAAAACCTTCCGGTTGCATCATATACAACTCTTCTTCCAGAAATCCATTCAGGAATGCAGTTTTGACATCCATCTGCCAAATTTCATAATCATAAAATGCGGCAATTGCTAACATGATTCGGACAGACTTAAGCATCGCTACGGGTGAGAAGGTCTCATCGTAGTCAACCCTTGAACTTGTTGAAAACATTTTGCGACAAGTCGAGCTTTGTAGACAATAATATTACCGTCAGCGTCAGTCTTCTTCTTGAAGATCCATTTATTCTCAATTGCTTGCCGATCATCAAGCAAGTCAACCAAAGTCCATACTTTGTTCTCATACATGGATCCCATCTCAGATTTCATGGCTTCAAGACATTTTGCGGAACCTGGGCTCACCATCGCTTCTTCATAGTTCATAGGTTCATCATGATCTAGCAGTATGATTTCCAGAACAGGATTACCGTACCACTCTGGCGCGGATCTCACTCTGGTTGATCTACGAAGTTCAGTAGTATCTTGTCCTGAAGTTTCATGATCATTATCATTAGCTTCCTCACTAATTGGTGTAGGTGTCGCAGAAACAGTTTTCTGTGATGTACTACTTTCCAATAAGGGAGCAGGTACAGTTACCTCATCAAGTTCTACTTTCCTCCCACTCACATCTTTCGAGAGAAACTCCTTCTCCAGAAAGTTTCCGAATTTAGCAACAAAATTCTTACCTTCGGATCTGTGATAGAAGGTGTATCCAATAGTTTCCTTTGGATATCCTATGAAGACACATTTCTCCGATTTGGGTTCGAGCTTATCAGGTTGAAGCTTTTTCACATAAGCATCGCAACCCCAAACTTTCAGAAATGACAACTTTGGTTTCTTGCCAAACCATACTTCATAAGGCGTCGTCTCAACGGATTTCGATGGTGCCCTATTTAACGTGAATGCGGCCATCTCTAAAGCATAACCCCAAAACAATAGCGACAAATCAGTAAGAGACGTCATAGATTGCACCATATCTAGTAAAGTACGATTACGACGTTCGGACACACCATTACGCTGTGGTGTTCCGGGTAGCGTGAGTTGCGAAACTATTCCGCATTGTTTCAAATGTATACCAAACTCATAACTCAAATATTCTCCTCCACGATCAGATCGTAGAAACTTTATTTTCCTGTTACGATGATTTTCAACTTCACTCTGAAATTCTTTGAACTTTTCAAATGTTTCAGACTTATGTTTCATTAAGTAGATATACCCATATCTGCTTAAGTCATCTGTGAAGGTGAGAAAATAACGATATCCGCCACGAGCCTCAATATTCATCGGACCACATACATCTGTATGTATGATTTCCAACAAATCTGTTGCTCTCTCCATAGTACCGGAGAACGGTGTTTTAGTCATCTTGCCCATGAGGCACGGTTCGCAAGTACCAAGTGATTCATAATCAAGTGGTTCCAAAAGTCCATCAGTATGGAGTTTCTTCATGCGCTTTACACCGATATGACCTAAACGGCAGTGCCACAAATAAGTTGCACCATCATTATCAACTCTGCATCTTTTGGCTTCAACATTATAAATATGTGTGTCACTACTATCGAGATTCAATACGAATAAACCACTCTTCAAGGGTGCATGACCATAAAAGATATTACTCATATAAATAGAAGAACCATTATTCTCTGATTTAAATGAATAACCGTCTCGCATTAAACAAGATCCAGATATAATGTTCATGCTCAACGCTGGCACCAAATAACAATTATTTAGGTCTAATACTAATCCCGAAGGTAGATGTAGAGGTAGCGTGCCGACCGCGATCACATCGACTTTGGAACCGTTTCCCACGCACATCGTCACCTCGTCCTTAGCCAATCTTCGCTTAATCTGTAGTCCCTGTTTCGAGTTGCAAATATTAGCAACAGAACCAGTATCAAATACCCAGGTGCTACTGCGAGCATTAGTAAGGTACACATCAATAACATGTATATCACATATA
The DNA here is from genome assembly GCF_018294505.1 of Triticum aestivum. Classification (NCBI taxonomy): domain Eukaryota; kingdom Viridiplantae; phylum Streptophyta; class Magnoliopsida; order Poales; family Poaceae; genus Triticum; species Triticum aestivum. Next base: position 506,384,066 of record NC_057800.1, on the reverse strand, counting down.
CCTTTGTTCACCTAGCTATCCTTCTTATCCGCCAAATACTTGGGGCAGTTCCGCTTCCAGTGACCAGTCTGCTTGTAGTAGAAGCACTCAGTTTCAGGCTTAGGTCCAGACTTGGGTTTTCTTCTCTTGAGCAGCAACTTGCTTGCTGTTCTTCTTGAAGTTCCCCTTCTTCTTCCCTTTGCCCTTTTTCTTGAAACTAGTGGTCTTGTTGACCATCAACACTTGATGCTCCTTTTTGATTTCTACCTCCACAGCTTTCAGCATTGCGAAGAGCTCGGGAATAGTCTTATTCATCCCTTGCATATTATAGTTCATCACGAAGCTCTTGTAGCTTGGTGGCAGTGATTGGAGAATTCTGTCAATGACGCAATCATCTGGAAGATTAACTCCCATCTGAATCAAGTGATTATTATACCCAGACATTTTGAGTATATGCTCACTGACAGAACTGTTCTCCTCCATCTTGCAGCTATAGAACTTATTGGAGACTTGATATCTCTCAATCCGGGCATTTGCTTGAAATATTAACTTCAACTCCTGGAACATCTCATATGCTCCATGACGTTCAAAACGTCGTTGAAGTCCCGATTCTAAGCCGTAAAGCATGGCACACTGAACTATCGAGTAGTCATCAGCTTTGCTCTGCCAGACGTTCATAACATCTGGTGTTGCTCCAGCAGCAGGCCTGGCACTCAGCGGTGCTTCCAGGACGTAATTATTCTATGCAGCAATGAGGATAATCCTCAAGTTACGGACCCAGTCCGTGTAATTGCTACCATCATCTTTCAACTTTGCTTTCTCAAGGAACGCATTAAAATTCAATGGAACAACAGCACGGGCCATCTATCTACAATCAAACATACATAAGCAAGGTACTATCAGGTACTAAGTTCATGATAAATTTAAGTTCAATTAATCAAATTACTTAAAGAACTCCCACTTGGATAGACATCCCTCTAATCCTCTAAGTGATCACGTGATCCAAATCAACTAAACCATGTCCGATCATCACGTGAGATGGAGTAGTTTCATTGGTGAACATCATTATGTTGATCATATATACTATATGATTCACGCTCGACCTTTCGGTCTCCGTGTTCCGAGGCCATATCTGCATATGCTTGGCTCGTCAAGTATAACCTGAGTATTCTGTGTGTGCAACTGTTTTGCACCCGTTGTATTTGAACATAGAGCCTATCACACCCGATCATCACGTGGTGTCTCAGCACGAAGAATTTTCGCAACGGTGCATACTCAGGGAGAACACTTCTTGATAATTTAGTGAGAGATCATCTTATTATGCTACCGTTAATCAAAGCAAGATAAGATGCATAAAAGATAAACATCACATGCAATCAATATAAGTGATATGATATGGCCATCATCATCTTGTGCCTGTGATCTCCATCTCCGAAGCACCGTCATGATCACCATCGTCACCGGCGCGACACCTTGATCTCCATCGTAGCATCGTTGTCGTCTCGCCAATCTTATGCTTCCACGACTATCGCTACCGCTTAGTGATAAAGTAAAGCATTACAACGCGATTGCATTGCATACAATAAAGCGACAACCATATGGCTCCTGCCAGTTGCCGATAACTCGGTTACAAAACATGATCATCTCATACAATAAAATTCAGCATCATGTCTTGACCATATCACATCACAACATGCCCTGCAAAAACAAGTTAGACGTCCTCTACTTTGTTGTTGCAAGTTTTACGTGGCTGCTACGGGCTTAAGCAAGAACCAATCTTACCTACGCATCAAAGCCACAACGATAGTTTGTCAAGTTGGTGCTATTTTAACCTTCGGAAGGACCGGGCGTAGCCACACTCGGTTCAACTAAAGTTGGAGAAACCGTCACCCGCAAGCCACCTATGTGCAAAGCACGTTGGGAGAACCGGTCTCGCGTAAGCGTACGCGTAATGCCGGTCCGGGCTGCTTCATCCAACAATACCGCCGAACCAAAGTATGACAGGCTGGTAAGCAGTATGACTTATATCGCCCACAACTCACTTGTGTTCTACTCATGCATATAACATCAACACATAAAACCTAGGCTCGGATGCCTCTGTTGGGTAACGTAGTAATTTCAAAAAAATTCCTACGCACACGCAAGATCATGGTCATGCATAGCAACGAGAGGGGAGAGTGTGATCTACGTACCCTTGTAGACCGACAGTGGAAGCGTTAGCACAACGCGGTTGATGTAGTCGTACGTCTTCACGGCCCGATCGATCAAGCACCGAAACTACGGCACCTCTGAGTTTTAGCACACGTTCAGCTCGATGACGATCCCCGGACTCCAATCCAGCAAAGTGTCGGGGAAGAGTTCCGTCAGCACGACGGCGTGGTGACGATCTTGATGTACTGCTTGTTGGAAATATGCCCTAGAGGCAATAATAAATTGATTATTATTATATTTCCTTGTTCATGATAATCGTTTATTATCCATGCTAGAATTGTATTGATAGGAAACTCAGATACATGTGTGGATACATAGACAACACCATGTCCCTAGTAAGCCTCTAGTTGACTAGCTCGTTAATCAATAGATGGTTACGGTTTCCTGACCATGGACATTGGATGTCGTTGATAACGGGATCACATCATTAGGAGAATGATGTGATGGACAAGACCCAATCCTAAGCCTAGCACAAGATCATGTAGTTCGTATGCTAAAGCTTTTCTAATGTCAAGTATCATTTCCTTAGACCATGAGATTGTGCAACTCCCGGATACCGTAGGAGTGCTTTGGGTGTACCAAACGTCACAACGTAACTGGGTGGCTATAAAGGTACACTACGGGTATCTCTAAAAGTGTCTGTTGGGTTGGCACGAATTGAGATTGGGAATTTGTCACTCCGTGTAAACGGAGAGGTATCTCTGGGCCCACTCGGTAGGACATCATCATAATGTGCACAATGTGACCAAGGGGTTGATCACGGGATGATGTGTTACGGAACGAGTAAAGAGACTTGCCGGTAACGAGATTGAACAAGGTATCGGTATACCGACAATCGAATGTCGGGCAAGTACCATACCGCTAGACAAAGGGAATTGTATACGGGATTGATTGAGTCCTTGACATCATGGTTCATCCGATGAGATCATCGTGGAACATGTGGGAGCCAACATGGGTATCCAGATCCCGCTGTTGGTTGTTGACCGGAGAACATCTCGGTCATGACTACATGTCTCCCGAACCCGTAGGGTCTACACACTTAAGGTTCGATGACGCTAGGGTTATAAAGGAAGCTTGTATGTGGTTACCGAATGTTGTTCGGAGTCCCGGATGAGATCCCGGACATCACGAGGAGTTCCGGAATGGTCTGGAGGTAAAGATTTATATATAGGAAGTCCTGTTTCGGCCATCGGGACAAGTTTCGGGGTCATCGGTATTGTACCGGGACCACCGGAAGGGTCCCGGGGGCCCACCGGGTGGGGCCACCTGCCCCGGGGGCCACATGGGCTGTAGGGGGTGCGCCTTGGCCTACATGGGCCAAGGGCACCAGCCCCTAGAGGCCCATGCGCCAAGATATAGGAAAAAGGGGAGAGTCCTAAAGGGGGAAGGCACCTTCGAGGTGCCTTGGGGAGGATGGACTCCTCCCCCCCTCTTAGCCGCACCCCTTCCTTGGAGGAGGGGGCAAGGCTGCGCCTCCCCCCTCTCCCCTGCCCCTATATATAGTGGAGGGGAGGGAGGGCATCCATACCTGAGCCCTTGGCGCCTCCCTCCCTCCCGTGACACCTCCTCCTCTCCCGTAGGTGCTTGGCGAAGCCCTGCAGGATTGACACGCTCCTCCATCACCACCATGCCGTTGTGCTGCTGCTGGATGGAGTCTTCCTCAACCTCTCCCTCTCTCCTTGCTGGATCAAGGCGTGGGAGACATCGTCGAGCTGTACGTGTGTTGAACGCGGAGGTGCTGTCCGTTCGGCACTAGATCATCGGTGATCTGAATCACGACGAGTACGACTCCATCAACCCTGTTCACTTGAACGCTTCCGCTTAGCGATCTACAAGGGTATGTAGATGCACTCTCCTTCCCCTCGTTGCTAGTCTCTCCATAGATAGATCTTGGTGACACGTAGGAAAATTTTGAATTTCTGCTACGTTCCCCAACAGTGGCATCATGAGCTAGGTCTATTGCGTAGATTCTTTGCACGAGTAGAACACAAAGTAGTTGTGGGCGTCGATATTGTTCAATATGCTTGCCGTTACTAGTCTTATCTTGATTCGGCGGCATCGTGGGATGAAGCGGCCCGGACCAACCTTACACGTACTCTTACGTGAGACCGGTTCCACCGACAAACATGCACTAGTTGCATAAGGTGGCTGACGGGTGTGTGTCTCTCCCACTTTAGTCGGATCGGATTCGATGAAAAGGGTCCTTATGAAGGGTAAATAGCAATTGGCATATCACGTTGTGGTTCATGCGTAGGTAAGAAACGTTCTTGCTAGAATCCCATAGCAGCCACGTAAAACATGCAAACAACAATTAGAGGACGTCTAACTTGTTTTTGCAGGGTATGCTATGTGATGTGATATGGCCAAAAAGGATGTGATGAATGATATATGTGATGTATGAGATTGATCATGTTCTTGTAATAGGAATCACGACTTGCATGTCGATGAGTATGACAACCGGCAGGAGCCATAGGAGTTGTCTTTATTTATTTGTGACCTGCGTGTCAACTTAAACGTCATGTAATTACTTTACTTTATTGCTAACCGTTAGCCATAGTAGTAGAAGTAATAGTTGGCGAGGCAACTTCATGAAGACACGATGATGGAGATCATGGTGTCATGCCGGTGACGATGATGATCATGGAGCCCCGAAGATGGAGATCAAAAAGGAGCAAAGTGATGATGGCCATATCATGTCACTATTTGATTGCATGTGATGTTTATCATGTTTATACATCTTATTTGCTTAGAACAACGGTAGTAAATAAGATGATCCCTTACAACAATTTCAAGAAGTGTTCTCCCCTAACTATGCACCGTTCCGACAGTTCGCTGTTTCAAAACATCACGTGATGATCGGGTGTTTTATTCAGACGTTCAAATACAACGGGTGTTGACGAGCCTAGCATGTACAGACATGGCCTCGGAACACACGCGAAACACTTAGGGTTAACTTGACGAGCCTAGCATGTACAGACATGGCCTCGGAACACGGAGACCGAAAGGTCGAGCATGAGTCGTATAGAAGATACGATCAACATGAAGATGTTCACCGATGATGACTAGTCCGTCTCACGTGATGATCGGACACGGCCTAGTTTGACTCGGATCATGTAATCACTTAGATGACTAGAGGGATGTCTATCTGAGTGGGAGTTCATAAGATGAACTTGATTATCCTGAACATAGTCAAAAGGTTTTTGCAAATTATGTCGTAGCTCATGCTATAGTTCTACTGTTTAGATATGTTCCTAGAAAAAAAATTAGTTGAAAGTTGATAGTAGCAATTATGCGGACTAGGTCCGTAAACTGAGGATTGTCCTCATTGCTTCATAGAAGGCTTATGTCCTTAATGCACCGCTCAGTGTGCTGAACCTCGAACGTTGTCTGTGGTTGTTGCGAACATCTGACATACACGTTTTGATAACTACGTGATAGTTCAGTTAAACGGTTTAGAGTTGAGGCACCAAAGACGTTTTTGAAACATCGCGAAACATATGAGATGTTTTGAGGGCTGAAATTGGGATTTCAGGCTCGTGCCCATGTCAAGAGGTATAAGACCTCAGATGACTTTCTTAACCTGCAAACTAAGGAGAAAAGCTCAATTGTTGAGCTTGTGCTCAGATTGTCTGAGTACAACAATCATTTGAATCGAGTGGGAGTTGATCTTCCAGATAAGACAGTGATGGTTCTCCAAAGTCATTGCCACCAAGCTGTTAGAGCTTCGTGATGAACTATAACATATCAGGGATAGATATGATGATCCTTGAGGTATTCGCGATGTTTGACACTGCGAAAGTAGAAATCAAGAAGGAGCATCAATTGTTGATGGTTGGTGAAACCACTAGTTTCAAGAAGGGCAAGGGCAAGAAGGGATACTTCATGAAACGGCAAATCAGTTGCTGCTCTAGTGAAGAAACCCAAGGTAAAACCCAAACCCGAGACTAAGTGCTTCTGTAATAAGGGGAACAACCACTAGAGCAGAATTACCCTAGATACTTGGTAGATAAGAAGGTTGGCAAGGTCGATAGAAGTATATTGGATATACATTGTGTTAATGTGTACTTTGCAAGTACTCCTAGTAGCACCAGGGTATTAGATACCGGTTCGGTTGCTAAGTGTTAGTAACTCGAAATAAAAGCTACGGCATAAACGGAGACTAGCTAAAGGTGAGCTGACGATATGTGTTGGAAGTGTTTCCAATGTTGATATGATCAAGCATCGCACGCTCCCTCTACCATCGAGATTGGTGTTTGCGTTGAGCATAGACATGATTGGATTATGTCTATCGCAATGCGGTTATTCATTTAAGGAGAATAATGGTTACTCTGTTTATTTGAATAATACCTTCAATGGTCTTACACCTAAAATGAATGGTTTATTGAATCTCGATCGTAGTGATACACATGTTCATGCCAAAAGATATAAGATAGTAATGATAGTACCACTTACTTGTGGCACTGCCATGTAAGTCATAATGGTATAAAACGCATGAAGAAGCTCCATGTTGATGGATCTTTGGACTCACTCATTTTTGAAAAGTTTGAGACATGCGAACCATGTCTATTGGTGTATATGCATGAAGAAACTCCATGCAAATGGACCGTTTTAACTCACTAGATTTTGAATAACTTGGGACATGCAAATCATACCACATGGGCAAGATGACTGAAAGGCCTCGTTTTCAGTAAGATGGAACAAGATAGCAACTTGTTGGAAGTAACACATTTTGATGTGTGCAGTCCAATAAGTGCTGAGGCATGCAGTGAATATCGTTATGTTCTTACTTCACAGATGATTCGAGTAGATGTTGAGTATATTTACTTGATGAATCACGAGTCTGAATTATTGAAAGGTTCAAGTAATTTCAGTGTGAAGTTGAAAGATCGTCGTGACAAGAGGATAAAAGATCTATGATATGATCATCGAGATGAATATCTGAATCACGAGTTTGGCACAGAATTAAGACATTGTGGAAATTGTTTCACAACTGATACAACCTGGAACACCATAGTGTGATGGTGTGTCCGAACATCATAACTGCACCCTATTGGATATGATGCATACCATGATGTCTCTTATCAAATTACCACTGTCGTTCATGGGTTAGGCATTAGAGACAACCACATTCACTTTAAATAGGGCACCACATAATTTCGTTGAGACGACACCGTATGAACTATGGTTTGGAGAAACCTAAGTTGCCGTTTCTTAAAAGTTTGGGGCTGCGACGCTTATGTGAAATAGTTTCAGGCTGATAAGCTCGAACCCAAAGCGGATAAATGCATCTTCATAGGACACCCAAAACAGTTGGGTATGCCTCCTGTCTCAGATCCGAAAGCAATAAGGGATTGTTTCTAGAATCGGGTCCTTTCTCGAGGAAAAGTTTCTCTCGAAAAGTTGAGTGGGAGGATGGTGGAGACTTGATGAGGTTATTGAACCGTCACTTCAACAAGTGTGTAGCAGGGCACAGGAAGTTGTTCCTGTGGCACGTACACCAATTGAAGTGGAAGCTTATGATAGTGATCATGAAGTTTCGGATCAAGTCACTACCGAACCTCGTAGGGTGACAAGGATACGTACTACTTCAGAGTGGTACAGTAATCCTGTCTTGAAGGTCATGTTGCTAGACAACAATGAACCTACGAGCTATGGAGAAGCGATGGTGGGCCCGGATTCCGATAAATGGCTCGAGGCCATGTAATCCGAGAGAGGATCCATATATGAAAACAAAGTGTAGACTTTGGAAGAACTACTTGATGGTCGTAAGGCTGTTAGGTACATATGGATTTTGAAAGGAAGACAGCCAATGATGGTAAGTGTCACCACTGAGAAAGCTCGACTTGTCGTTAAGATGTTTTTTGACAAGTTCAAGGAGTTGACTACGATGAGACTTTCTCACTCGTAGCAATGCTAAGAAGTCTGTTGGAATTATATTAGCAATTACTGCATTATTTATGAAATCTTGCAGATAGGATGTCAAAAACATTGTTTCCTCGACGATTTTTGAGGAAAGGTTGTATGTGATACAACCGGAAGGTTTTGTCCATCCTGAAATATGCTAATAAGTATGCAAAGCTCCAGCAATCCTTCTGAGGACTGGAGTGAGCATCTCGGAGTTGGAATGTATGCTTTGATGATGATCAAAGATTTTGTGTGTATACAAAGTTTATGAGAAACTTGTATTTCCAAAGAAGTGAGTGGGAGCACTATAGAATTTCTGATGAGTATATGTTGTTGACATATTAATGATCAGAAATGACGTAGAATTTCTGGAAAGCATATAGGGTTATTTGGAAAGTGTTTTCAATGGAAAACCTGGATTAAGCTACTTGAACATTGAGCATCAAGATCTATAAGGATAGATCAAAACGCTTAATAGTACTTTCAAATGAGCACATGCCTTGACGTGATCTTGAAGGTGTTCAAGATGGATCAGTCAAAGAAGGAGTTCTTGCCTGAGTTGTAAGGTATTAAGTTAAGACTTAAAGCTCGACCATGGCAGAATAGAGAGAAAGGAACGAAGGTCGTCCCCTATGCTTAAGACATAGGCTCTACAGTATGCTATGCTGTGTACCGCACCTGAAGTGTGCTTTACCATGAGTCAGTCAAGGGGTACAAGAGTGATCCAAGAATGAATCACAGGACAGCGGTCAAAGTTATCCTTAGTAACTAGTGGACTAAGGAATTTTCTCAATTATGGAGGTGGTAAAAGAGTTCGTCGTAAAGGGTTACGTCGATGCAAGCTTAACACCTATCCGGATAGCTCTGAGTAGAGATACTGGATACGTATAATGGAGCAACAATTTAGAATAGCTCCAAGTAGAATAGTTATTTGGAATAGCTCCAAATAGAACGTGGTAGCTGCATCTAGGAGATGACATAGAGATTTGTAAAGCACACATGGATCAGAAAGGTTCAGACCCGTTGACTATAACCTCTCTCACAAGCATAACATGATCAAACCCAGAACTCATCGAGTGTTAATCACATGGTAAATGTGAACTAGATTATTGACTCTAGTAAACTCTTTGGGTGTTAGTCACATGGGGATGTGACCTTGAGTGTTAATCACATATCGATGTGAACTAGATTATTGACTCTAGTGCAAGTGGGAGACTGTTGGAAATATGCCCTAGAGGCAATAATAAATTGATTATTATTATATTTCCTTGTTCATGATAATCGTTTATTATCCATGCTAGAATTGTATTGATAGGAAACTCAGATACATGTGTGGATACATAGACAACACCATGTCCCTAGTAAGCCTCTAGTTGACTAGCTCGTTAATCAATAGATGGTTACGGTTTCCTGACCATGGACATTGGATGTCGTTGATAACGGGATCACATCATTAGGAGAATGATGTGATGGACAAGACCCAATCCTAAGCCTAGCACAAGATCATGTAGTTCGTATGCTAAAGCTTTTCTAATGTCAAGTATCATTTCCTTAGACCATGAGATTGTGCAACTCCCGGATACCGTAGGAGTGCTTTGGGTGTACCAAACGTCACAACGTAACTGGGTGGCTATAAAGGTACACTACGGGTATCTCTGAAAGTGTCTGTTGGGTTGGCACGAATCGAGATTGGGATTTTGTCACTCCGTGTAAACGGAGAGGTATCTCTGGGCCCACTCGGTAGGACATCATCATAATGTGCACAATGTGACCAAGGGGTTGATCACGGGATGATGTGTTACGGAACGAGTAAAGAGACTTGCCGGTAACGAGATTGAACAAGGTATCGGTATACCGACGATCGAATCTCGGGCAAGTACCATACCGCTAGACAAAGGGAATTGTATACGGGATTGATTGAGTCCTTGACATCGTGGTTCATCCGATGAGATCATCGTGGAACATGTGGGAGCCAACATGGGTATCCAGATCCCGCTGTTGGTTATTGACCGGAGAACATCTCGGTCATGACTACATGTCTCCCGAACCCGTAGGGTCTACACACTTAAGGTTCGATGACGCTAGGGTTATAAAGGAAGCTTGTATGTGGTTACCGAATGTTGTTCGGAGTCCCGGATGAGATCCCGGACGTCACGAGGAGTTCCGGAATGGTCCGGAGGTAAAGATTTATATATAGGAAGTCCTGTTTCGGCCATCGGGACAAGTTTCGGGGTCATCGGTATTGTACCGGGACCACCGGAAGGGTCCCGGGGGCCCACCGGGTGGGGCCACCTGCCCCGGGGGCCACATGGGCTGTAGGGGGTGCGCCTTGGCCTACATGGGCCAAGGGCACCAGCCCCTAGAGGCCCATGCGCCAAGATATAGGAAAAAGGGGAGAGTCCTAAAGGGGGAAGGCACCTCCGAGGTGCCTTGGGGAGGATGGACTCCTCCCCCCCTCTTAGCCGCACCCCTTCCTTGGAGGAGGGGCAAGGCTGCGCCTCCCCCCTCTCCCCTGCCCCTATATATAGTGGAGGGGAGGGAGGGCATCCATACCTGAGCCCTTGGCGCCTCCCTCCCTCCCGTGACACCTCCTCCTCTCCCGTAGGTGCTTGGCGAAGCCCTGCAGGATTGCCACGCTCCTCCATCACCACCACGCCGTTGTGCTGCTGCTGGATGGAGTCTTCCTCAACCTCTCCCTCTCTCCTTGCTGGATCAAGGCGTGGGAGACATCGTCGAGCTGTACGTGTGTTGAACGCGGAGGTGCTGTCCGTTCAGCACTAGATCATCGGTGATCTGAATCACGACGAGTACGACTCCATCAACCCCGTTCACTTGAACGCTTCCGCTTAGCGATCTACAAGGGTATGTAGATGCACTCTCCTTCCCCTCGTTGCTAGTCTCTCCATAGATAGATCTTGGTGACACGTAGGAAAATTTTGAATTTCTGCTACGTTCCCCAACACTACTGTCACAGGGCTTCGCCTAAGCACCGCTACAATATTATCGAGGATTATGGTGGCAGGGGGCGCCGCACACGGCTAAGAATATGATCACGTGGATCAACTTGTGTGTTTCTGGGGTGCCCCTGCCTCTGTATATAAAGGTTCAAGAGGGGGAGGCCGGCCGGCCACCATTGGGCGTGCCAGGAGGAGTCCTACTCCCTCCGGGAGTAGGACTTCTCCCCCAATCCTAGTTGGAATAGGATTCATGAGGTGGAAAAAGAGAGAGAGAGAAGGAGGGGGGCGCCGGCCTCCTCTTTCCTTGTCCTATTCGGACTAGGGGTGAGGGGCGCGCGGCCCAGCCCTGGCCGCCTCTCCTCTTCTTCCACTAAGGCCCATATAGTTCCCGGGGGGTTCCGGTAACCTCCCGGTACTCCGGTAAAATCCCGATTTCACCCGGAACACTTCCAATATCCAAACATAGGCTTCCAATATATCAATCTTTATGTCTCGACCATTTCGAGACTCCTCGTCATGTCCGTGATCACATTCGGGACTCCGAACAACCTTCGGTACATCAAAACATATAAACTCATAATATAACTGTCATCGAAACCTTAAGCGTGCGGACCCTACGGGTTCGAGAACAATGTAGACATGACCGAGACATGTCTCCAGTCAATAACCAATAGTGGGACCTGGATGCCCATATTGGCTCCTACATATTCTATGAAGATCTTTATCGGTTAGACCGCATAACAACATACGTTGTTCCCTTTGTCATCGGTATGTTACTTGCTCGAGATTCGATCGTCGGTATCCAATACCTAGTTCAATCTCGTTACCAGCAAGTCTCTTTACTCGTTCCGTAATACATCATCCCACAACTAACTCATTAGTTGCATTGCTTGCAAGGCTTAAGTGATGTGCATTACCGAGAGGGCCCAGAGATACCTCTCCGACGATCAGAGTGACAAATCCTAATCTCGAAATACGTCAACCCAACATGTACCTTTGGTGACACCGGTAGAGCACCTTTATAATCACCCAGTTACGTTGTGACATTTGGTAGCACACAAAGTGTTCCTCCGGCACACGGGAGTTACATAATCTCATAGTCATAGGAACATTTATAAGTCATGAAGAAAGCAATAGCAACATACTAAACGATCGGGTGCTAAGCTAATGGAATGGGTCATGTCAATCAGATCATTCAACTAATGATGTGATCCCGTTTAATCAAATGACAACTCCTTGTCTATGGTTAGGAAACATAACCATCTTTGATTAACGAGCTAGTCAAGTAGAGGCATACTAGTGACACTCTGTTTGTCTATGTATTCACACATGTATTATGTTTCCGGTTAATACAATTCTAGCATGAATAATAAACTTTTATCATGATATAAGGAAATAAATAATAACTTTATTATTGCCTCTAGGGCATATTTCCTTCAAATGTTAGCTAATATCTACGTCCCGGATGTTCTTATCGAGATGGGCGACTTCAAATTTCTGGCTTCTCCAATGTTCTCGGTGACTCGGATGTTGATCTAATTCTCGGCATGGACTGGCTTTCTAAGCACAAGGCTCACCTTGATTGTGCTGCCAGGCAGATTCAATTAACACACTCTTTTGAGGATGTGATCGTCTTTGCCGCTTGGTTTGATACCATTCGACTGTTTTCTCTCAATGAGAAGGGCGAGTTGAATGCCATCTCTCAGATTCCAGTCGTTTGTGAATATTAAGACGTCTTTCCATAAGAGCTTCCCGGAATGCCCAAGACAGCATTCAGAACAAGCTATGGTTCTTATGAATACACTGTCATGTCTTTCGACCTTGTCAACGCTCCTCCAACATTCTCTCGCATGATGAACTTCATCTTCAACCCTTACACAAATGATTTCATATTGGTGTATCTCGATGATATTTTGGTCTTTTCCTAGAACAAGGAGGATCATGCTAAGCATTTGAGATTGGTTCTCGACAAACTCAGAGAACATCAGTTCTATGCGAAGTTTTCAAAGTGTGAGTTTTCGCTCGATGAGGTTCTCTACCTTGGCCATATCATCTCCGCCAAGGGCATTGCTGTTAATCCTGAGAAGGTGTCTGCAATTATGAATTGGGAACCGCCTCAGAATGTGAAGCAGCTCCGGAGTTTTCTTGGGCTTGCAAGCTATTGTCGAAGATTCGTTGAGAATTTCTCTAAGATTGCGAAGCCTCTTTCCAACCTCCTCCAGAAGCATGTGAAGTATGTCTGGACGCCTGAATGTGACGTCGCTTTCAACACCCTGAAAGAGAAGCTAGTCACAACTCCAGTTCTGACTCCTCCTGATGAATCCAAACCATTCGAAGTTTTCTGTGATGCTTCCCTGCAAGGTCTCGGTGCTGTGTTAATGCAAGAGAAGAAAGTTGTGGCTTATACCTCTTGCCAGTTGAAGCCTAACGAAAAGAACTACCCCACTCACGACCTCGAGCTGGCGGCAGTTGTCCATGCTCTTTTAACATGGAGACATCTCTTGTTGGGAAGGAAAGTGGACATCTTCACTGATCATAAGAGTCTCAAGTACATCTTCACTCAACCCAACCTCAACCTCAGGAACACTCGTTGGGTCGAAATGATTCAAGAGTATAATCCGAGTATTGAATATATACTCCAGGCAAGGCCAATGTCATTGATGATACCAACTTTTGCCATGGTGAAGAAGGTGAAGAATGGGATAGCCAAGAGCCAACCCAAGTACAAGTGCTATCGCCTTGATGACAAAGATACTCTATTCTTCGAGGATCAAATTGTTGTTCCTAAGGGTGATCTACGTAAAGTCATTATCAACGAGGCTCACAATTCACTCCTATCTATTCATCCTGGAAGTACAAAGATGTACCATGACCTCAAGCAGTCGTATTGGTGGACTCGAATGAAGTGAGAAATTGCTCAGTTCATGAATGAATGTGATGTCTACAGAAGAGTGAAAGCAGAACACCAACGACCAGCTGGTCTCCTCCAACCTCTTGCCATTCCAAAATGGAAGTTTGACCATATTGAGATGGACTTCGTGACTGGATTTCCCAAGTCCAAGCGCGGAAATGATGATATCTTTTTTGTCATCGACAAGCTTACTAAAGTGGCTCATTTTCTTCCTATCAAAGAATCTATCACAGCAGCTTAGTAGGCAGAGCTATATACCTCCAGGATTGTCTCCTTGCACGGCATTCCGCAGTTGATATCTTCAGATCGTGGAAGCATCTTTACTTCTAAGTTCTGGGACTCCTTTCAGAAGGCCATGGGCACCAACATTCGCTTCAACACAGCCTTCCATCCTCAAAACAGTGGACAAGTCGAGCGAGTCAATCAAATTCTTGAAGATATGCTTAGGGCTTGTGTCATTTCTTTCGGTATGAAGTGGGAAGATTGTCTTCCATATTCCGAGTTCTCCTACAACAACAGCTTCCAAGCGAGTTCAGGCAAGGCCCCATTCAAGATTCTCTATGGCAGAAAGTGTCGTACTCCTCTTAATTGGTCACAGACTGGTGAACGCCAACTTCTTGGAAATGACTTAATCACAGAAGCTGAAGAAACGTGTAAAGTCATCCGTGAAAATCTCAAAACTGGGCAATCGCGTCAGAAGAGTTACTACAATAGCAAGCATCGTGACTTGGCTTTCGAGATCGGAGACCATGTCTACCTTCGCGTCTCTCCAATGAAAGGTACTCATCGCTTTGGTATCAAAGGGAAGCTTTCCCCTAGATACGTGGGTCCTTTCAAGATCATTAGCAAAAGAGGTGATCTCGCCTATCAACTTGAGCTTCCATCCAACTTTGCAAATGTGCACGACGTGTTTCACCTGTCTCAGCTTCGCAAGTGTTTCAAGACTCCTGACCGCACCGTCAACTTCCAAGAGATTGATCTCCAAGAAGACATGTCTTATCATGAGCATCCCATTGCTATTCTTGAAGAAACCGAGCGCAAGACTCGCAACAAGTCTATCAAATTCCTGAAAGTGAAATGGTCACACAATTCCGACCAAGAAGCCACCTGGGAACGTGAGGACCACCTTCGTTCCGAATATCCGGAGTTCTTTCAGTCCTAGATCTCGGGACGAGATCCTTTCATAGTGGTGGAGTGTTGTAACGCCCCAGATGTAACTTACCATATTTGTACTCTGACTCTTGCCATTTTTGGCTCTAGGTTATGAGATTCCCTCGTGGTTGGGTTTTGTCTTTGTTTTGCTTTTTGTTCATGTCATGCTTTTCATATCATGTCATCATGTGCATATCATTTGCATACGTGTTCGTCTCATGCATCCGAGCATTTTCCCCGTCGTCCGTTTTGCAATCCGACACTCCTACGTCCTCCGGTGCCTCCTTTTGTCTCTTTTCGTGTGCGGGTGTTAAATGTTCTCGGATTGGACCGAGATTTGCCAAGCGGCCTTGGTACACCACCAGTAGACCGCCTGTCAAGTTTCGTGCCATTTGGAGTCCGTTCGATACTCCAATGGTTAACCGGGGATCCATAAAGGCCTCATGTGTGTTGCAGTCCAACACCCCACCAAAGTGGCCCAATAACCCATCCAAAATCCCTCCATCCTCTCGGCCGTTCGATCACGATCGCGTGGCCGAAAACCGCACTCCATTTGGACACTCCTAGCTCCCTCTACCTATATAAACACCTCCCCCTCCTAAATTCGCAGTCCAAACCCTAAAAATCGCCCCCGACGCCACCGGACAGATCGCCGCCGCGCCCTCACCAATGGGAGGCCGCCACGTGGCACCCCAGGAGACTCCACCGCCGCCGGCCCGTGTGGGTCCCTCGTGGGCCCATCTGGCCGCGCCGCCAGCCCACGCCCCGCGGAGCCCCGCGCCGCCGCCCGCCGGCGCGCTTCGCCGCCGCCGCTCGCCGACCCCGCCGCCACTCCGCTCGCGCCTCCACCTCCGCGCCGGCGACTGCGCCGCCTTGCGCGCCCCGACCCGCGCCGGCCCCGTGCCGCCCTTCGCCGGCGCGCCCGCCTCCGGCGACCGGCGCCGCGCCCCTCCCCCCGGTCATCGTCGTCTTCTCCGACGAGATCCGGTGGATCGGGACGAGATCCACCGGGATCTCATCCAAATGCACACCCCCATCCCGGATCCCTCCGTCCCAGGTCGAGCCCGTCCCGCGTTGACTTTTCGCGGAGGTGAAATTCCTCCAAGTCCCCGGATCTGTAACTTTATGATGCTCCCTTTATCATGCCATAACTTTGTGCTCGGTGGTCTGTTTTGTGCTTATGATATATCAAAATGTTCATCAAGATGTACTCTTCATTTTGTTCCATTATGACATGCTTGTTTGAGTCCATCTTGATGACCAAATCGTGGGTGCAAGAGTGCTATAAAATGTTAGCTCTTGTTACTTAGCAGATTATGAGCATTTGTCATTTTTGCTACATTTATTGTGTGCTGCATATGGGCATGAGCTCTACATGTGTTTTGGGATATGCCATGCCATCTTTACAGGGGTGTATGCCATGTATTTTTGTGATCAATGTGGTGACTAGCACATGCATGCAAAGTAGCTCTCGTGATATTGCTGATTTCAGGGACTTAGAATTTGGCTAAGTCATTTCTCTGCTGTTATTTTTATGCCATGTATTCATGTTGCTACAGTGAGATCCATGCTTCTTTTGAGTATGTTCAATAAGGATGTTTTGGACATATGGTTATGCTCTATCCATCCATGTCCCTGGTTGCATTTATGGAGTGCCCTAGCATGACTCAATATTGCTCTACTTTTGCTATAAAATGTTCATGGCAGGTTGTTTACGTGTTAATCAATTTTGCCAAGGTTGTTGTAGTCGATCCATGCATGCTATGCACTTGTTCTTGCTTTGGTTAGCTTCATAATCATGTATTATGGCTGGTTATATGCTTGTCTTGTCATGCAATGCCTTGTGGTGAGTGAATCGAGCTCACAAAGAGGCCTTCATAATTCTGTTTTTGCCATGTCCAGTTTTCTGCTAAGTCTGAATCTGTTAACGAAACTTGCTATGTTTACATGGGTGCCATCATATTTTTTGTGCCCTCTTGGCTTATGGTCAGTAAGGGACTTTTGTTATATGTTTTGAGTAGATCCATGACATGCCTTTGTTTGCTATGATCTGTTCCTTTAGCATGTTGTTATATTGCTCTAAACATTGCTTCCTGATGTTAATTCCTGACATGTTAGTATTTTCACTAAGTCTATGAAGCTGATATCTTTTGCACTTTTGCCATGCTTGTTTGAACCTGCTTTTGTGTGATTTAGCCGTATCTCAGTGTTCATATTTTGTCAAGCATCTTGAGTAGATCACTGCCATGTGCTCTGTTGTTATGTGGGAGTGCAGTAGCTTAGTTTCTTGTTGCATTCTAGATGGCATCATGCTGTTAATCGCAGAATTGTGCCATTCTTTTTTTGCTTGCCCTTTGCAAACCGTGCATCCGATTCCGGTGATCTTTATATCGATGTCGACCGAAATCAACTCATCTTTCCAGAGGCACACTTGGTTTGCCAAGTTGAGGCCTGGTTCAATCTTTTCCTTCCGGAGCACGCATATGCATTGCATATCACATCCCCCATATCATGCCATGTTTTGCATCATGTTGCTTGCGCATTGCACCGTGGTTGATAGTCGTTTCCTTTGCTTGTGTTCTTTCTTTGGGTAGAGTCGGGAGACGATTACATGATCGAGGAACCCGTTGAGTACGCTTACGAGGATCAAGCTTACGTCAACTCAGAGAACTTTCCAGGCAAGATGACCATACCCTCGAAATCACTTCTATCTTTGCTTGCTAGTTGCTCGCTCTATTGTTATGCCGCGTTACCTACCACATGTTTTATCATGCCTCCCATATTGCCATGTCAAGCCTCTAACCCACCTTTCCTAGCAAACCGTTGTTTGGCTATGTTACCACTTTGCCCAGCCCCTCTTATAGCGTTGCTAGTTTTAGGTGAAGATGGAGTTTGTTCCTTGTTGGAACATGTTTATTGTTGGGATATCATTACTATACCTTGTTTACTTTAATGCACCTATATACTTGGTAAAGGGTGTAAGGCTCGGCCTTATGCCTGGTGTTTTGTTCCACTCTTGCCGCCCTAGTTCTATCATACCGGTGTTATGTTCCTTGATTTTGCGTTCCTTACGCGGTTGGGTTATAATGGAACGCCTTGACAGTTCGCCTTGAATAAAAATCCTCCAGCAAGGCCCAACCTTGGTTTTATCAATGGCCACCTAAGCATTTTTCCCTTGGGTTCCGCGGACTCAAGGGTCTTATTTATTTTAAACCCCTGGGCCAGTGCTCCTCTGAGTGTTGGTCCAAACTAGAGTCCTTTGCAGCGCCCCCTTGGGGAAACTCGAGGTTTGGTTTTAGTTGTACGGAGCGCTCATCCGCTGTGCCCGGAGAACGAGATACGTGCGACTCCTATCGGGATTTGTCGGCACATCGGGCGGCTTTGCTGGTCTTGTTTTACCATTGTCGAAATGTCTTGTAACCGGGATTCTGAGTCTGATCGGGTCGTCCTGGGAGAAGGAATATCCTTCGTTGACTGTGAGAGCTTGTGATCGGCTATGTTGGACACCCCTACAGGGTTTTGAACTTTCGAAAGCCATGCCCGCAGTTATAGGTGGATGGGAATTTGTTAATATCCGGTTGTAGAAGACCTAACACTTAACTTTATTAAAATGAATCAACAACGTGTGTAGTCGTGATGGTCTCTTTTCGGCGGAGTCCGGGAAGAGAACACGGTGTCGTGTTATGCTTGAACGTAAGTAGTTTCAGGATCACTTCTTGATCTTTATAGCTTCTCGACCGTGCTTTGCTTCTCTTCTCGCTCTCATTTGCGTAAGTTAGCCACCATATATGCTAGTGCTCGCTGCAGATCCACCTCACTACCTTTTCCTACCCTTAAGCTTAAATAGTCTTGATCGCGAGGGTGTGAGATTGCTGAGTCCCCGTGACTCACAGATTACTTCCAAAACCAAATGCAGGTGTCGATGATGCCGGTGCAGGGGATGCTACCGAACTCAAGTGGGAGTTCGACGAGGATTCAGGACGTTACTATGTGTCTTTTCCGGACAATCAGTAGAGGAGCCCAGCTGAGGCGATCGGGGATCTATTGCATTAGGGGTTGTCTTTATTTATTTTGGTTCCGTAGTCGGACCTTGATTGTATTCTGGATGATGTAATGCTATATTTATGTATTGTGTGAAGTGGCGATTGTAAGCCAACTCTTTATCCCTTTCTTATTCAGTACATGGGATGTGTAAAGATTACCCCTCTTGCGACATGCCTACTAT
Source organism: Triticum aestivum (assembly GCF_018294505.1). Taxonomy (NCBI): domain Eukaryota; kingdom Viridiplantae; phylum Streptophyta; class Magnoliopsida; order Poales; family Poaceae; genus Triticum; species Triticum aestivum. Next base: position 506,364,727 of record NC_057800.1, on the reverse strand, counting down.
GCGGTTATGCCTCTAAGTCGTGCTCCGACACGTGGGAGATATAGCCGCATCGTGGGTGTTACAAGTTGGTAATCAGAGCCTTCCCCGACTTAGGAGCCCCCTGCTTGATCGAATCACCGACGTTGTTGAGTCTAGAAAAAATGTTTTGAGTCTTATAGGATTATATATATCGGAGAGTAGGATTCTTTTTACTCCTCAATCCCTTCATCGCTCTGGTGAGGCCTCCTGACGTAGAGTTTTGACTCTTCTCTTCTCAAATTTCACGAATTTTTTTTAGGATCACGCGGGTATCTTGGAATCGTTCCGATGGTTTTGTGACGAGAACATTGTTCTTGGTGCCTCCTGACATTTAGGGGTTGTGGCAGTGTCCCGGGGAGTTGAGCTCCGAGGTGTTATCGTCACAATTTTATCGTTGCAATTCTAGAATACCCTGAGTTCACCGACATCGAAAATCTCCTTTATGAAGTTGTTAGTGAGATAACCTCGACGCCACCCAGTACTGGGGCGGGAGTTCGGGAGTATTGCCATAACTCGTATAACAGATGCTTTTCGAAGGTTGAGGTAAATGATTTCTGAGGTTTATTGGTTATGTGTTGAAGGATGGATACAGCTGGATGTAGGATTTGCTAGTTTTGGGTGAGATATTATGCTTCCCCTATATCCCCAACACCTGATTGCATAACCAGAAAGTTTCAGGAGTTTCATAGGTGGGAATTCATGTTGCTCTAGTATTTCTTCTCGCAGATATTTGGTTTGTGATTGGGTAATCCTTACCAATTATTTGTTCATATTCGTACCTTGTTGCTTTATTCATCTATCTCTATCTAAGTGGCTTCTCAACTTATCAAAGTGTGATGATTTACTTTGGAATTCATTCGTTCATTCTTGTTCGAATGTTAAGGCTATATGTTGCAATTTTGATCCATTGATTCAGCTTGGATATATGTCTTTCAAGATGCTAACGGATGTCAACCTCTTCAGGATGGCTCCTCCAATGCGTCAAAATCCAGAACCTCTGCCACCACCTCCACCTCCGGAGGCATGGCAAGCTGTCATGGCCGCCACCAACGCCAACACGCAGATGCTTTTGCAACTCTTGCAAGAGCGTAACCAAGGAAATCAAGGCCAAGGCAACAATCAAGCTCAGTTTGCTACCCTTAATTAGTTCCTCACAAACCAGCCGAAGTCCTTCAGTAACTGTGTCAAGGCCACAGGCGCTGACGATTGGCTCATGGATATCTGCAAACATTTTGAGTGTAGCAACGTCAAGCCTGAGGACTTTGTCAAGTTTGCTTCGTTCCAACTCAAAGACCAAGCTGCTAAGTGGTATCTACAATACAAATATTCTAGAGGAGGTCATGTGATTACCTGGGATGATTTCCGCCGAGACTTCAAAGCTCACCACATTCCTAGCATGAGGAGGTCCGCAATCTGAAGCAAGGCAACACGTCTATTTACCAATACAACATCCTGTTTCAGAGACTCGCTCGCTTCGCCAAACAAGACATCCCTGATGAGAAGAGCATGATTTATCAATTCAGAGGTGGCCTTAGAGAAGATTTGCAACTAGCTCTTGTGCTTTTTGAGCCGATCGAGTATGATGAGTTCTACAACATGGCACTAAAGCAAGAGGCTGCTTAGCTCAAGTGCGATGCTTCTAAGAAGAGAGTCAGGGATGCAACCCCTTCTTCTTCAACTCAAGTGGTAGCTAAGCAACAAAGGTTCTGGTTGCCTCCTCCTCCTCCGTTCCGTCAGCCTTATCAGCAGAAGAGTAAAGGTGGCAATGGATCTTCCCACCCACCCAACCCAGGCTATTAGAACAAAGCTTCGTATCATGCTCCAAGGTCAAGTGCTCCTTATCACCGGCCGCTCTCAGAGGTTACTTGCAACAAGTGTCAGCAGAAGGGGCACTATGCAAACAAATGCTTCAACCAGAGGTGCCTTCCGCCTCCTCCTCCTGTGAGATCTGCCAGCAATGCAGTGGTCAAGCATAATCCCAAGCATGTGAAGGTTAACATGATTAACGCAGCTCAGGCAGAGGACTCTTCAGAAGTGATCATGGGTAACCTTACAGTTAACTCTATTCCTGCCAAAGTTCTCTTTGATACTGGTGCATCGCATTGTTTCATTTCAAAACCTTTTGCATCAAAGTATGAGTGTGATTATCAACAATTGCCTAGAAATTTATCAATTGTGTCCCCGGGCAAGCAAATGTCAGCTAATATCTGTGTCCCGGATGTTTCTATCGAGATGGGCGACTTCAAATTTCTGGCTTCTCCAATTGTTCTCGGTGACTCGGATATCGATCTAATTCTCGGCATGGACTGGCTTTCTAAGCACAAGGCTCAACTTGATTGTGCTGCCAGGCAGATTCAATTGACACACTCTTCTAAGGATGTGATCGTCTTTGCCGCTCGGTATGATACCATTCAACTGTTTTCTCTCAATGAGAAGGGCGAGTTGAATGCCATCTCTTAGATTCTAGTCGTTTGTGAATATCAAGACGTCTTTCCAGAAGAGCTTCCAGGAATGCCTCCTCACCGGCCAGTTGAATTCGTCATCGATCTTGAGCCTGGCACTGAACCTGTTTGCAAACGTCCTTACAAGCTTGGACCAGAAGAGTTGAAGGAGCTGAAGAGACAACTAGATGTACAAGAGCGTATGGGTCTGATCCGACCGAGCTCTTCTCCATGGGGTTGTGGTGTTCTTTTTGTCAAGAAGAAGGATGGCACAGACCGACTTTGTGTCGACTACCGCCCATTGAACAAGAAGACCATAAAGAACAAGTAGCCACTTCCCAACATCAATGAGCTATTCGAGCAACTCAAGGGTGCCCAAGTATTCTCCAAGCTTGACCTCCGTATGGGTTATTATCAGATTCGCATTCGTGAACAAGATATCCCCAAGACAGCATTCCGAACAAGCTATGGTTCTTATGAATACACTGTCATGTCTTTCGACCTTGTCAACGCTCCTCCAACATTCTCTCGCATGATGAACTTCATCTTCAACCCTTACACAAATGATTTTGTCTTGGTGTATCTCGATGATATTTTGGTCTTTTGCAAGAACAAGGAGGATCATGCCAAGCATTTGAGATTGGTTCTCGACAAACTTAGAGAACATCAGTTCTATGCGAAGTTTTCAAAGTGTGAGTTTTCGCTCGATGAGGTTCTCTACCTTGGACATATCATCTTCGCCAAGGGCATTGCTGTTAATCCTGAGAAGGTGTCTGCAATTGTGAATTAGGAACCGCCTCAGAATGTGAAGCAGCTCCGCAGTTTTCTTGGGCTTGCAAGCTATTGTCGAAGATTCGTTGAGAATTTCTCTAAGATTGCAAAGCCTCTTTCCAACCTCCTCCAGAAGCATGTGAGGTATGTCTGGATGCCTGAATGTGACGTCGCTTTCAACACCCTGAAAGAGAAGCTAGTCACAGCTCCAGTTCTGACTCCTCCTGATGAATCCAAACCATTCGAAGTTTTCTGTGATGCTTCCCTGCAAGGTCTCGGTGCTATGTTAATGCAAGAGAAGAAAGTTGTGGCTTATATCTCTCGCCAGTTAAAGCCCAACGAAAAGAACTACCCCACTCATGACCTCATGCTGGCGGCAGTTGTCCATGCTCTTTTAACATGGAGACATCTCTTGTTGGGAAGGAAAGTGGACATCTTCACTGATCATAAGAGTCTTAAGTACATCTTCACTCAACCCAACCTCAACCTCAGGAAGACTCGTTGGGTCGAAATGATTCAAGAATATAATCCGAGTATTGAATATACTCCAGGCAAGGCCAATGTCATTGCTGATACCAACTTTTGCCATGGTGAAGAAGGTGAAGAATGGGATAGCCAAGAGCCAACCCAAGTACAAGTGCTATCACCTTGATGACAAAGATACTCTATTCTTCGAGGATCGAATTGTTGTTCCTAAGGGTGATCTACGTAAAGTCATTATCAACGAGGCTCACAATTCACTCCTATCTATTCATCCTGGAAGTACGAAGATGTACCATGACCTCAAGCAGTCATATTGGTGGACTGAAATGAAGCGAGAAATTGCTCAGTTCGTGAATGAATGTGATGTCTGCAGAAGAGTGAAAGCAGAACACCAACGACCAGCTGGTCTCCTCCAACCTCTTGCCATTCCAGAATGGAAGTTTGATCATATTGAGATGGACTTCGTGACTGGATTTCCCAAGTCCAAGTGCGGAAATGATGTTATCTTTGTTGTCATCGACAAGCTTACTAAAGTGGCTCATTTTCTTCCTATCAAAGAATCTATCACAGCAGCTCAGTTGGTAGAGCTATATACCTCCAGGATTGTCTCCTTGCACGGCATTCCGCAGTTGATATCTTCGGATCATGGAAGCATCTTTACTTCTAAGTTCTGGGACTCCTTTTAGAAGGCCATGGGCACCAACATTCGCTTCAGCACAGCCTTCCATCCTCAAAACAGTGGACAAGTCGAGCGAGTCAATCAAATTCTTGAAGATATGCTCAGAGCTTGTGTCATTTATTTCGGTATGAAGTGGGAAGATTGTCTTCCATATGCCAAGTTCTCCTACAACAACAGCTTCCAAGCGAGTTCGGGCAAGGCCCCATTCGAGATTCTCTATGGCAGAAGTGTTGTACTCCTCTTAATTGGCCAGAGACTGGTGAACGCCAACTTCTTGGCAATGTCTTAATCACAGAAGCTGAAGAAATGTGTAAAGTCATCCGTGAAAATCTCAAAGCCGCGCAATCGCGCCAGAAGAGTTACTACGATAGCAAGCATCATGACTTGGCTTTCAAGATCGAAGACCATGTCTACCTTCGCGTCTCTCCAATGAAAGGTACTCGTCACTTCGGTATCAAAGGGAAGCTTGCCCCTAGATACGTGGGTCCTTTCAAGATCATTAGCAAAAGAGGCGATCTTGCCTATCAACTTGAGCTTCCGTCCAACTTTGCAAATGTGCAGGACGTGTTTCACGTGTCTCAGCTTCGCAAGTGTTTCAAGACTCCAGACCGCACCATCAACTTCCAAGAGATTGATCTCCAAGAAGACATGTCTTATCATGAGCATCCCATTGCTATTCTTGAAGAAACCGAGCGCAAGACTCGCAACAAGTCTATCAAATTCCTGAAAGTGAAATGGTCACACCATTCCGACCGAGAAGCCACCTGGGAATGCGAGGACTACCTTCGTTCCGAATATCCGGATTTCTTTCAGTCCTAGATCTCGGGACGAGATCCTTTCGTAGTGGTGGAGTGTTGTCATGCCCCAGATGTAACTTACCATATTTGTACTCTGACTCTTGCCATTTTCGGCTGTAAGTTATGAGATTCCCATGTGGTTGGGTTTTGTTCATGTCATGCTTTTCATATCATTTCATCATGTGCATCTCATTTGCATACGTGTTCGTCTCATGCATCCGAGCATTTTCCCTGTCGTCCGTTTTGCAATCCGGCACTCCTACGTCTTCCGGCGCCCCCTTTTGTCTCTTTTCATGTGCGGGTGTTAAATGTTCTCGGATTGGACCGAGATTTGCCAAGCGGCCTTGGTACACCACCAGTAGACCGCATGTCAAGTTTCGTGCCATTTGGAGTCCGTTTGATACTCCAACGGTTAACCGGGGATCCGTAAAGGCCTCATGTGTGTTGCAGCCCAACACCCCTCCAAAGTGGCCCAATAACCCATCCAAAACCCCTCCATCCTCTTGCCCGTTCGATCACGATCGCGTGGCCGAAAACCGCACTCCATTTGGACACTCCTAGCTCCCTCTATCTATATAAACACCCCCTTTGAAATTTGCAGTCCAAACCCTAAAAATCGCCCCCGACGCCACCGGACATGTCCGCCACTGCCGGACAGATCGCCGCCGCGCCCGCACCAGTGTGAGGCCGCCATGTGGCACCCTAGAAGCCTCCACCGCCACCGGCCCGTGCGGGGCCCTCGCGGGCCCATCCGGCTGCGCCGCCGGCCCGCGCCCCGCGGAGCCCCGCGCCACCGACGCGCCGCTCGCCGACCCCGCCACCGCTCCGCCCGCGCCTCCACATCCGCGCTGGCGACTGCACCGCCTTGTGCGCCCCGACCCGCGCCGGCCCCGCGCCGCCCTTCGCCGGCGCGCCCGCCTCCGGCGACCGGCGCCGCGCCCCTCCCTCTGGCCGTCGTCGTCTTCTCTGACGAGATCCAGTGGATTGAGACAAGATCCACCGGGATCTCATCTAAACGCGCGCCCCCCATCCCGGATCCCTCCGTCTCGGGTCGAGCCCGTCCCGCGTTGACTTTTCGTGGAGGTTAAATTCCTCCAAGTCCCCGGATCTGTAACTTTATGATGCTCCCTTCATCATGCCATAACTTTGTGCTCGGTGGTCCGTTTTGTGCTAATGATATATCAAAATGTTCATCATGATGTACTCTTCATTTTGTTCCATTGTGACATGCGTGTTTGAGTCCATCTTGATGCCCAAATCATGGGTGTAAGAGTGCTATAAAATGTTAGCTCCTGTTACTTAGCAGATTATGAGCATTTGTCATTTTTGATACATTTATTGTGTGCTGCATATGGGCATGAGCTCTACATGTGTTTTGGGCTATGCCATGCCATCTTTACAGGGGTGTATGCCATGTATTTTTGTGATCAATGTGGTGACTAGCACATGCATGCAAAGTAGCTCTCGTGATATTGCTGATTTCAGGGACTTAGAATTTGGCTAAGTCATTTCTCTGCTGTTATTTTTATGCCATGTATTCATGTTGCTACAGTGAGATCCATGCTTCTTTTGAGTATGTTCAATAAGGATGTTTTGGACATATGGTTATGCTCTATCCATCCATGTCCCTGGTTGCATTTATGGAGTGCCCTAGCATGACTCAATATTGCTCTACTTTTGCTATAAAATGTTCCTGGCAGGTTGTTTACGTGTTAATCAATTTTGCCAAGGTTGTTGTAGTCGATCCATGCATGCTATGCACTTGTTCTTGCTTTGGTTAGCTTCATAATCATGTCTTATGGTTAGTTATATGCTTGTCTTGTCATGCAATGCCTTGTGGTGAGTGAATCGAGCTCGTAAAGAGGCCTTCATAATTCTGTTTTTGCCATGTCCAGTTTTCTACTAAGTCTGAATCTGTTAACGAAACTTGCTATGTTTACATGGGTGCCATCATATTTTCTGTGCCCTCTTGGCTTATGGTCAGTAAGGGACTTTTGTTATATGCTTTGAGTAGATCCATGACATGCCTTTGTTTGCTATGATCTGTTCCTGTAGCATGTTGTTATATTGCTCTAAACATTGCTTCCTGATGTTAATTCCTGACATGTTAGTATTTTCACTAAGTCTATGAAGCTGATATCATTTGCACTTTTGCCATGCTTGTGTGAACCTGCTTCTGTGTGATTTGCCGTATCTCAGTGTTCATATTTTGTCAAGCATCTTGAGTAGATCACTGCCATGTGCTTTGTTGTTATGTGGGAGTGCAGTAGCTTAGTTTCTTGTTGCATTCTAGATGGCATCGTGATGTTAATCACAGAATTGTGCCATTCTTGTTTTGCTTGCCCTTTGCAAACCGTGCATCCGATTCCGGTGATCTTTATATCGATGTCGACCGAAATCAACTCATCTTTCTAGAGGCACACTTGGTTTGCCAAGTTGAGGCCTGGTTCAATCTTTTCCTTCCGGAGCACGCATATGCATTGCATATCACATCCTGCATATCATGCCATGTTTTGCATCATGTTGCTCACGCATTGCACCGTGGTTGATTGTCGTTTCCTTTGCTTGTCTTCTTGCTTTGGGTAGAGTCGGGAGACGATTACGTGATCGAGGAACCCGTTGAGTACGCTTACGAGGATCAAGCTTACGTCAACTCGGAGAACTTTGCAGGCAATATGACCATACCCTCGAAATCACTTCTATCTTTGCTTGCTAGTTGCTCGCTCTATTGTTATGCCGCGATACCTGCCACATGTTTTATCATGCCTCCCATATTGCCATGTCAAGCCTCTAACCCACCTTTCCTAGCAAACCGTTGTTTGGCTATGTTACCGCTTTGCCCGGCCCCTCTTATAGCATTGCTAGTTGCAGGTGAAGATGGAGTTTGTTCCTTGTTGGAACATGTTTATTGTTGGGATATCATTACTATACCTTGTTTACTTTAATGCACCTATATACTTGGTAAAGGGTGGAAGGCTCGGCCTTATGCCTGGTGTTTTGTTCCACTCTGGCCGCCCTAGTTTCTGTCATACCGATGTTATGTTCCTTGATTTTGCGTTCCTTACGCGGTTGGGTTATAATAGGAACCCCTTGACAGTTCGCCTTGAATAAAACTCCTCCAACAAGGCCCAACCTTGTTTCTATCATTTGCCACCTAAGCCTTTTTCCCTTGGGTTCCGCAGACTCAAGGGTCATCTTTATTTTAAACCCCCGGGCCAGTGCTCCTCTGAGTGTTGGTCCAAACTAGAGTCCTTTGCAGCGCCCCCTCGGGGAAACTCGAGGTTTGGTTTTAGTTGTACGGAGCGCTCATCCGGTGTGCCCTGAGAACGAGATACGTGCCACTCCTATCGGGATTTGTCGGCACATTGGGCGGCTTTGCTGGTCTTGTTTTGCCATTGTCAAAATGTCTTGTAACCGGGATTCCGAGTCTGATCGGGTCATCCTGGGAGAAGGAATATCCTTCGTTGACCGTGAGAGCTTGTGATGGGCTAAGTTGGGACACCCCTACAGGGTTTTGAACTTTCGGAAGCCATGCCCGCGGTTATGGGCAGATGGGAATTTGTTAATATCCGGTCATAGAAAATCTGACACTTAACTTTATTAAAATGAATCAACAACGTGTGTAGCCGTGATGGTCTCTTTTCGGCGGAGTCCGGGAAGAAAACACAGTCTCGTGTTATGCTTCAACGTAAGTAGTTTCAGGATCACTTCTTGATCTTTATAGCTTCTCGACCGTGCTTTGCTTCTCTTCTCGTTCTCATTTGCGTAAGTTAGCCACCATATATGCTAGTGCTTGCTGCAGATCCACCTCACTACCTTTTCCTACCCTTAAGCTTAAATAGTCTTAATCGCGAGGGTGTGAGATTGCTGAGTCCCCGTGACTCACAGATTACTTCCAAAACCAAATGCAGGTGCGGATGATGCCAGTGCAGGGGACGCTACCGAACTCAAGTGGGAGTTCGACGAGGATTCAAGACGTTACTATGTGTCTTTTTCGGACGATCAGTAGAGGAGCCCAATTGGGGCGATCGGGGATCTATTGCATTAGGGGCTGTCTTTATTTATTTTGGTTCCGTAGTCGGACCTTGATTGTATTCTGGATGATGTAGTGCTATATTTATGTATTGTGTGAAGTGGCAGTTGTAAGCCAACTCTTTATCCCTTTCTTATTCAGTACATGGGATGTGTAAAGATTACCCCTCTTGCGACATGCCTACTATGCGGTTATGCCTCTAAGTCGTGCTCCGGCACGTGGGAGATATAGTCGCATCGTTGGTGTTACAGTAGGTGTCTGGCTCTTCGAGACTGGAGATCCGGACATAGTCCGTCCTTAATATGGAGGAAGAGTTGTTGACTTGCTCCTCGACTACCGCTATCTGTTGGGTGATCGACAGAGATTTGATTTCTCTCTAATCAGGTTTAAGCCCAATTCGATCGGAGTCTGTGGCGACCTCCAGGGCGGTGATGCAATCTAGGAGCTCGTTTAAGGACGAAAGCTCCGCCGGATCCATCTGCTTGGAGTATTCGGAGTCAATGCGAAGGGGGTTTTCGATGACCCGAGAGGTCATCGTCGGCTTAATGACCCAACAGGCGGTCATGGTAAAACCGCCCAGCCGGAGGGTTTGACCTGGAGCCAGCGTTCCTTTGGTGGCGATATTATCCTTGAGAGCAAGGCGAGACATCAATCTTTTTGTCGACGGCACAGTGGAACTCTCAATGAAAGCACCAATGTCGGTGTCAAAACCGGCGGATCTCGGGTAGGGGGTCCCGAACTGTGCATCTAAGGTCGATGGTAGCAGGAGACAAGGGACACAATGTTTACCCAGGTTCGGGCCCTCTCTATGGAGGTAATACCCTATGTCCTGCTTGATTGATATTGATGAGTATGAGTATTACAAGATTTGATCTACCTCGATATCATAATGGCTAAACCCTAGAGGTCTAGCTTGTATGGCTATGATAATGAATCTGCCCTCCGGACTAAGTCCTCTGGTTTATATAAGCACCGGGAGGATCTAGGGTTACACAAGGTCGGATACAAAGAAAGGAATCTACATATTTGGTCGCCAAGCTTGCCTTCCACACCAAGGAGGGTCCCATCCGGACACGGGTGTAGTCTTCGGTCTTCGTATCTTCACAGCCCATCAGTCCGGCCCATGGTTAACAGGTCGGACACCCGAGGACCCCTTAGTCCAGGACTCCCTCACCCCCCGGGGAGTTAATGGTCCTTCATGGGCCCTAGTGGAGAGAGGAGGTGGCGTCCAGGTGGTGGCGCGCGCCCCCAAAGCCCAAAACAAATTGGACTAGGGTTGGGGGGGCCTTTCCTTCTCTCCTCCCCCTCCTTCCCTCCTTCTCCTAGTGGGAATAGGAAAAGGAGGCCGAATCCTACTTGGATCGGGGGTCCAAGTAGGACTCCCCCCATGGCGTGCCCTCCCTTGGGCCAGCCACCTCTCCTTCCCCCTTTATATACGTGGGAGGGGGGCACCCCAAAGACACACCAAGTCTTCTCTTATCCGTGTGTGGGGCCCCCCGCCACAGTTACACACCTCGGTCATATCGTCTTAGTGCTTAGGCGAAGGCCTGCATGGGTAACTTCATCATCACCGTCACCACGCCGTCGTGCTGACGGAACTCTCCCTCGTCCTCAACTGGATCAAGAGATCGAGGGACGTCACCGAGCTGAACGTGTGCTGAACGCGGAGGTGCCGTACGTTCGGTGCTTGGATCGGTTGGATCGCGAAGACGTTCGACTATGTCAACTACGTCACTAAACGCTTCCACTTTTGGTCTACGAGGGTACATGGACACACTCTCCCCGCTCTTTTCTATGCTTATCCTAGATAGATCTTGTGTGATCGTAGGAATTTTTTTGAAATACTATGTTCCCCAAATAGTTGGAAGGTCCAGTGCGTACATGTTGAGAAATCTACCCCCTGATTCCATCAATACTTGGAAGGAGTTGAAGGAGCGTTTTATCAAAAACTTTCAAGGAACCTGCAAGCGTCCAATGATAATTGTCAACTTGAAACATTGCATCCAGCGAGATGATGAGTCGGCCCATCACTGGTTTCCCAGGGTCGCATAGATTATCCACTCTTTTGACAGCATCATCGCTGCCCAAGCCGTCTTGATCTTTGAAAAGAACTGCCACTTCTAACCGCTTGTCTAGAAGCTTGGTCGTCTCAAGCGGAAGGTGAGCGACATGGGGATCTCAAGGACATTTTAACCCGGTATGCCGAGTCCGATAACACTAAGGATCCCACCTTCGGCGACGAGAAATCTGGCAAGGGTAAGAAGAATCCTGGCAAGGGGCAGTAGAACAATGGCCACAATGGTGGTCAGGGGCATAATGTAAATCATAGCAAAAAGCACAAGAACATCGATGGAAATTCATATTTTTTCGCTAATACCAATACTATCTTCAAGAACCAGCGTCGGAATAACAATTCTAGGAGACCCTACAATGGGAATCGACCCCGTACCTATGAGGAAGCCCTTAAAGCCCCATGTCCTAAACACAGTTTCCCTGACAAGCCGGCTAGTCATTCCTAGGAAAATTGTTTCATCATGCAGGAGTTCAGAAACCAGGCTTATCAGCATCATAATGGTGAAGGCAATGGTGGACAACCAGGAAATTCTAGAGCCGGCGAGTCTGGAGCCGGCTTCTAAGGCGCCGGCTCACAAGGGCACTTCCCGGGCGCCGACTTCTAGGGGTCCAGTGCGTCTAACTCTGGTTTTTAGGGGACCACCAGAGGCAATAACTAGCAATCTGGCCAAGGCAATCATCACTAGGGCAATACATCTGGGTTTCAGAGTAATCCTAAACAGTTGAACAACGGGCAATACCACTTCTTCGCGACTAGTACTTGCAAGGGTGACCGCAAGCTCCACAAGCGAGCCATCAACATGGTTGAGACGGCCGCGCTGAGTACTTGAACTAGTCCAAGCTGCTGGTTACCTAGAGCAGAGAGGATCCTCCTCCTCGAGTTGAGAATCTGGGTTGTCTCACTTTGGTAGTGGCGCCGCAAGTTGGTGGATACAAGCTCATGAAAGTACCGATGGATGACAGAAGCAACATTAACATCTTGTACTATGATACCTTCAAGCGGATGAATCTGTCGAAAAAACAGCTCCAACCCTCTTCAATCGACCAGTATGGCTGCCCTTGCTGCCTGATTGTCGGGCCCCTTCCGTTTGTAGCGAGTCGCGTCGTTCGTCCCATTGTAACGCCATAAGGGGTGCATCCTTTGTTGAAGAGGTTGGACGCATTGGGTAACACTACTAGGGAAAAACCTAGCAGTAGCGCGGGTGACCGCCCTACTGATAAGGCGCTACAACTAATGTTTAGCACTAGCACGTGTTGACACACGCTACTGCTATGCCTACTTAGCAGTAGCGCTTACCACACCAACGCTACTGCTAAGTGCTTTAGTAGTAGCGTTTTCCTGTCCAGCGCTAAAGAGCGCTACTACTATATTTTTCTATACCTTTTTTGCTGCGTATTCGTGATGTTTTTGTAGGTCTTATATAGTATTCTAATCATATCATAAAAATGCAATATGCTCATCATATCATACACATAATAGTCTCATAATATCATCCAACACAAATCATGTTGTCACGTCATAATCATGATATAGCTATACAAGTTACATGACATGTCTCATCATACATAATGAATTCTTCTTGAGTCGTCGGTTCGTATCCCTCTCTCGCACTAGCGTGAACCTAAACTAACTACTGGCTGTCGCTCTGAAACCAGAAACCGGTACACCTGAGCCTGACACTCCGGCCACTCGTCGTATACTCCCGGCGTAGCACTTCTTCTTCATCGATGGTCTATGCACCTGCATCGTCACATGAGTCGATGATATGCAGCATATATAGTTGAGCAACAAAAAGAGACAGACTTGGCAAAAATAGAAGCAACATATCATAAGCATAAATAACAAAGTTCATCATACCCAAAATGCCCTAATTAACTAGAGTGATCTTTGCAAGTTAAGGAGGACGGTTTAATTACATCACAAATAAAGTTCCATCGTGCATAACTCAAAGTTTCGTCATTCAGAAAGTATGGACTAAACCGACACATTGGCATATATCGACAATTGATACGTATCCAACGTATCTATAATTTTTGATTGTTCCGTCCTATTTTATTATCAATCTTGGATGTTTTATAATCATTTCATAGTCATTTTATATCATTTTTTGGTACTAACCTATTGACATAGTGCCAAGTGTTAGTTGCTTTTTTCCATGTTTTTTACATTGCAGAAAATCAATATCAAACAGAGTCCAAATGCCACAAAACTTTATGGAGATTTTTTTATAGGCCAGAAGGAAGGCAATGGGCCCTGGTTGCACCTAGGGGGTGCCCCGAGGGGGCACAACCCACCATGGCACGCTAGGAGGCCCAGGCGCGCCCTGGTGGGTTGTGCCCACCTCGGGTGCCCCCCGGACCGCCTCTTTGTTCTGTAAATACCCCAAAATCCCAAAACCCTAGGGGAGTCGACAAAATATTCATCCAGCCACTGCAGAGTCCAGAACCACCAGATCCAATCTAGACACCATCACGGAGGGGTTCACCACTTCCATTAGTGCCACTCCGATGATGCGTGAGTAGTTCTTTGTCGACCTTTGGTTCCGTAGTTAGTAGCTAGATGGCTTCATCTCTCTCTCTCTCTCTCTCTCTTGATTCTCAATACAATGGTCTCTTGGAGATCCATATGACGATGTAACTCTTTTGCGGTGTGTTTGTTGGGATCGATGAACTTCGAGTTTATGATCAGATCTATCTTTTTATATCCATGAAAGTATTTGAGTTTCTTTGATCTCTTTTATGCATGATCTCTTATAGCCTCGTATTTCTTCTCTGATATTTGGGTTTTGTTTGGCCAATTTGATCTATTTATCTTTCAATGGGAAGAGGTTCCCGGTAGTGGGTTCGATCTTACGGTCCTTGATCCCAGCGACAGAAAGGGAACCGACACGCATGTATCGTTGCTACTAGGGGTAAAAAGATGATATCTATATATACTGCCATATAGATAAACGGATCTTGTCTACATCATTTCATCGTTCTTATTGCATTACTCCGTTTTTCCATGAACTTAATACACTAGATGCATGCTGGATAGCGGTCGATGTGTGGAGTAATAGTAGTAGATGCAGGCAGGAGTCGGTCTACTAATCTTGGACGTGATGCCTATGTAATGATCATTGCCTGGATATCTTCATAATTATTTGAAGTTCTATCAATTTCCCAACACTAATTTGTTTACCCACCATTTGCTATTTTTCTCGAGAGAAGCCACTAGTGAAACCTACGGCCCCGGGTCTTCTTTCTCATATATTTGCCTTGCGGTCTACTTTTCCTTTGCATTTTTATTCAGATCTATTAAACCAAAAATCCAAAAATACTTTGCTGCACTTTATTTTATTTGCGATCTATGATTTCAATCTATTACAGCTTTCTCCCGTCAACACACAATTTCTGGCGCCGTACCCTGGAAGGGATTAACAACCCCTTTAACACATTGGGTTGCGAGGTGTTGTTGTTTGTGTGCAGGTGTTGTTTATGTTGTGTTGCTTGGTTCTCCTACTGGTTCGATATCTTGGTTTCATACCTAAGGGAAATACCTACCATCCCTGTGCTACATCATCCCTCCCTCTCCAGGGAATTACCGACGTAGTTGCAGCTACCATCAAGGAGAATTTCTGGCGCCGTTGCCGGGGAGGATCTTCAACATAACCAGGTTCCTAATCACAAATCTCATCTCCTTGCAATTTACATTATTCGCCATTTGCCTCTCGTTTTCCTCTCCCCCAGTTCACAAAATTTTGTCATGTTATTCGCCTCTCTTTTTCCGTTCGCCGTTCTCTTGCTTTCTAGTCTCAATGGCTAGCGTTCCTACTCTTCCTTTGTCACCAGATTTTGAAGTCTTGTACTACAAGCAAAGACAAGGAGAAATTTTGAAAGATGTCTGGTATATGCTTATGGAATCATATCGTATTTCTAACTTAAATGGGGGCGCCAAGGTTTTTCTTCATAATTTTTACATAGGGTTGGCTTTGCATCATAGACAACTTCTTGATTTTGCCGCTAAAGGAAATTTTATCGAACTTGATGCCAATGCTGCCTATGAAATCTAAGAGGGAATTTTGGGAATTCCACCTCAAAAGAAGGGGTTTAATTTTACCCCCGAGGGAGCCCAAATGCTGGACAAACTTGGTGATTTTCATAAACATATGGTTGAAATACAGAAATATAATAAACCCATCAAACACCTCAATGGTAGTATCAATCACATGAATACTCTAATTACTATTTGCAACAAGTGATTGGATATTTTGGATCTTAAGATGGTTTCTTTTCCGGAGAATTTGGGGAAGCATAAAGAGCCCTCCGGGTTTGAGAAAACCCTTACAAAAGTTGCCAAAACTTCGGAAGACAAAACTTAGATCCTTGTTTTATGCCTAGCTGAGGGCGTAAAACTATAGTGCTTGTTGGGAGGCAACCCAATGAATAAAATTTACTTTTGCTTTTTGCTATCTGTTCTTGTGTGTTTACACAATTATGCTACTGTTATGATTGTGTTTTTTGTGTTTTAATTAGTTTTTGTGCCAAGTAAAGCCTTTAGGATCTTCTTGGGTAATAGTTGTTTGATCTTGCTGAAAAAACAGAAACTTCTACGCTCACGAAATTAATTTTCAGTTTTTACCAGAGAGCGATAAAATACCCATTACAATTGCAGTAGATCAATATACAAATTACTCAGGTCGTCCTAATTTTTCAGAGTTTTTTGAGTTACTGAAGTATTCGAAATAGTCAGATTTCTACAGACTGTTTTGTTTTGACAGATTCTGTTTTCTTTGTGTTGTGTGCTTATTTTGATGGCTCTATGGTTTTCTTTGGTGATTTTTTGCCATAGAAAAGTTAGAATACAATAGATATAATACAAAAACAAAATATGAATTGGTTTGATACATCACTTACAGTAGTGATTTATTATTCTTACACTAGCGGATCTCACGAAGGCTTTGTTGAGTTTTGTGTGATTGAAGTTTTCAAGTTTTGGGTTATCTTACGATCGATAAAGGAAGGATGTAAGGGCCTAAGCTTGGGGATGCCCCAGCATCCCAAGCTACTATCCGAGAATGAGCAACCAACTAAGCTTGGGGATGCCCCCGAGTGGCATCCCCGCTTTCTTCCAACAACTATCGGTATTTTACTCAAGGCTATATTTTTATTCGTCACATGATATGTGTTTTGCTTGGAGCGTCTTGTATGATATGTGTCTTTGCTTGTTTTATTTTGTGTTTTAAGTCACCAATCCTTGCTGGACACACCTATTCGAGAGAGCCAAAATTATGTCATGACTTGTTAGAATTGCTCTCTATGCTTCACTTAAATCTTTTATGAGCTAGGACTTGCTCTAGTGCTTCACTTATATCTTTTTGAGCACGGTGTGCTTTGTTATTTTTGAAGAAATGCTTTCTTGCTTCACTTAGATTTATTTGAGAGTTAGTAAAATTTGAAGAAATTATACCTTGCTTCACTTAAATTATTTTGATAGAAAGAAAATTTGTTATGCTCATGATCTTCACTTATATTTGTTTGAGCTTATGAAAAGCAACACATGAAAATTAGTCCCAAAGTGATAGATATACAAGAAGGATAAAGTAAAAGAAAATGGCATGAAGATCATTGGACAAAATAAACTTGATTCCTTAGTAATAGTTTTGAGATATGATGATGTGATATGTGAGTCATCTTGATGAGTAATTATGCTTTAGTAGGAATATTGGTGTTAAGGTTTGTCATTCCTTGTGCATGCACGAAAGTCAATAATCATGCAATGAAAATTATATCCTACTTGTGGTGCATTATTCGGTGTTAATTATGCTTAATGCTTGCTTATGAGATTATTCGTTTCTTGGTCGGTCGCTTCCCAATCTTTTTGCTAGACTTCATTTTGCACTAAATATGATCTCTACTTGTGCATACAAAATCCTTTAAACCAATTTTGCCACATGAGTCCACTATATCTACCTATATGCGGTATTCTTCTGCTATTCTAAGCAAATTTGCATGTGCCATCTCTAATATTCAAAATAAACTTCTCTTTTGTGTGTTTGTTTCGCTCACGGAGCGATGAGGGGTGGCTAATATTTTCCATGCTAGATGTGTTATTCTCAAGATGAGTGTTTATTCACTTGTCATTGCATGAGAGTAAGGCAAACTTATTAGGGATGCCCGGTCCCGAAATGCAAAAATAAATGAATTTACTTTATGTTGTCAAATAATAAATTGCTTGGAAAGTGTTGGTATGGAGGGCACCCGTGGATACGGTTAGCCATGGAAAGTGAAAGTTATGGTGGAAAAAGGAATAAACTTTATTTTCTGTTTGTGAACCGCCTATGATATATCTATGCATGGAAAGTATTGGGAACTCTAAGTCGTTTTCGTTGTTGGGATGGATACACCTCCCAAAATGTTTTTATCTCAAATTTTTCGCTTTGGGCTCTGGCACCTCTTCAAATCCCTACTTCCCTCTGCGAAGGGACTTTCTTTTACTTTATGCAATTTTTATTTTGAAATTTGAGTCTCCATCTTCTCTCATAAAAGCACCAACTAGGAGGCAATATGATCGTGCTGAAGTATTGGGTGTAGTTAATATTCGAGTGTGTTTCATGAATGGATCAATGTTTGAGCATGATGGGCTAGGGATAACTTGTTTTAGCATTGATATTTTGAAAGACATGGTTGCTTGTTGGTATGCTTGAGTATCTAAATTATTATGTCAAAACTAGACTATTGCTTTGAATCACATAAAAGTCCAAATGTCCATGCTATAAAGAAAAGAATATGATATGACTTGATGAACATCACCCCACATGAAAAATTCTGTTTTTATCACTTACCTACTCGAGGACGAGTACAAGTTAAGCTTGGGGATGCTGATACGTCTCCAACGTATCTATAATTTTTGAATGTTCCATGCTATTTTATTATCAATCTTGGATGTTTTATAATCATTTTTATAGTCATTTTATATCATTTTTGGTACTAACCTAGCGACATAGTGCCAAGTGCCAGTTGTTGTTTTTTCCATGATTTTTACATCGCAGAAAATCAATATCAAACGGAGTCCAAATGCCACGAAACTTTACGGAGATTTTTTGTGGGCCAGACGGAAGGCAATGGGCCCTGGTTGCACCTAGGGGGTGCCCCGAGGGGGGCACAACCCACCAGGGCGTGCCAGGAGGCCCAGGCGCGCCCTGGTGGGTTGTGCCCACCTCGGGTGCCCCTTGGACCACCTCTTTGCTCTATAAATACCCCAAAAATCCCAGAACCCTAGGGGAGTCGACGAAATATTCATCCAACGCCGCAGAGTCCAGAACCACCAGATCCAATCTAGACACCATGACGGAGGGGTTCACCACTTCCATTGGTGCCTCTCCGATGATGCGTGAGCAGTTCTTTGTCGACCTTTGGTTCCGTAGTTAGTAGCTAGATGGCTTCATCTCTCTCTCTCTTGATTCTCAATACAATGGTCTCTTGGAGATCCATATGACGATGTAACTCTTTTGCGGTGTGTTTGTTGGGATCGATGAACTTCAAGTTTATGATCAGATCTATCTTTTTATATCCATGAACGTATTTGAGTTTCTTTGATCTCTTCTATGCATGATCTCTTATAGCCTCATATTTCTTCTCTGATATTTGTGTTTTGTTTGGCCAACTTGATCTATTCATCTTGCAATGGGAAGAGGTGCCCTGTAGTGGGTTCGATCTTACGGTGCTTGATCCCAGTGACACAAAGGGAACCGACACGTATGTATCGTTGCTACTAGGGATAAAAAGATGAGATCTATATCTACCGCCATATAGATAAACGGATCTTGTCTACATTATTTCATTGTTCTTATTGCATTACTCCGTTTTTCCATGAACTTAATACACTAGATGTAGGCTGGATAGCGGTCGATGTGTGGAGTAATAGTAGTAGATGCAGGCATGAGTCGGTCTACTAATCTTGGACGTGATGCCTATGTAATGATCATTGCCTGGATATCGTCATAATTATTTGAAGTTCTATCAATTGCCAACAGTAATTTGTTTACCCACCATTTGCTATTTTTCTCGAGAGAAGCTACTAGTGAAACCTACGGTCCCCGGGTCTTCTTTCTCATATATTTGCCTTGCGATCTACTTTTCCTTTGCATTTTTATTCAGTTCTATTAAACCAAAAATCCAAAAATACTTTGCTGCACTTTATTTTATTTGTGATCTATTATTTCAATCTATTACAACTTTCTCCCGTCAACATGCAATTTCTGGCGCCGTACCCTGGAAGGGATTGACAACCCCTTTAACACGTCAGGTTGCGAGGTGTTATTGTTTATGTGCAGGTGCTATTTACGTTGTGTTGCTTGGTTCTCCTACTGGTTCGATACCTTGGTTTTATAATTGAGGGAAATACCTACCATCGTTGTGCTACATCATCCCTCCCTCTCCAGGGAATTACTGACGTAGTTGCAGCTACCATCAACAATCACTCCAACATGTTGCGCCATCCATCCAAGTCAGGGAGATAGTCCCCGAGCTTAGTGAAAGGTGCTACCTCTTGAGCACTTGCATTGGTTTTCCCTTGAAGAGGAAAGGGTGGTGCAGCAAAGTAGCGTAAGTATTTACCTCAGTTTTTGAGAACCAAGGTATCAATCCAGTAGGAGGCCACGCACGAGTCCCTCGCACCTACACAAACAAATAAATCCTCGCAACCAACGCGCTAAGGGGTTGTCAATCCCTACATGGTCACTTACGAGAGTGAGATCTGATAGATATTATAAAATAATATTTTTGGTATTTTTATGGTAAAGATGCAAAGTAAAATAAAAGGCAATGAAAATAACTAAGTATTGGAAGATTAATATGATGGAAAATAGACCCGGGAGCCATAGGTTTCACTAGTGGCTTCTCTCAAGAGCATAAGTATTTACGGTGGGTGAACAAATTACTGTTGAGAAATTGACAGAATTGAGCATAGTTATGAGAATATCTAGGTATGATCATGTATATAGGCATCACGTCCGAGACAAGTAGACCGACTCCTGCCTGCATCTACTACTATTACTGCACACATCGACCGCTATCCAGCATGCATCTAGAGTATTAAGTTCAAGAGAACAGAGTAACGCTTTAAGCAAGATGACATGATTTAGAGGGATAAACTCATGCAATATGATGAAAACTCCATCTTGTTATCCTCGATGGCAACAATACAATACATGCCTTGCTGCCCCTGCTGTCACTGGGAAAGGACACCGCAAGATTGAACCCAAAGCTAAGCACTTCTCCCATTGCAAGAAAGATCAATCTAGTAGGCCAAACCAAACTGATAATTCAAAGAGAGTTGCAAAGATAACCAATCATACATAAAAGAATTTAGAGAAGATTCAAATATTGTTCATAGATAAACTTGATCATAAACCCACAATTCACCAGTCTCAACAAACACACCGCAAAAGAAGATTACATCGAATAGATCTCCACAAGAGAGGTGGAGAACTTTGTATTGAGATCCAAAAAGAGAGAAGAAGCCATTTAGCTAATAACTATGGACCCGTAGGTCTGAAGTAAACTACTCACACTTCATCAGAGAGGCTATGGTGTTGATGTAGAAGCCCTCCATGATCGATGCCCCCTCCGGCGGAGCTCCGGAATAGGCCCCAAGATGGGATCTCGTGGATACAGGAAGTTACGGCGGTGGAATTAGGGTTTTGGCTCCGTATCTGGTAGTTTGTGGGTACGTAGGTATATATAGGAGGAAGGAGTATGTCGGTGGAGCAACAGGGGGCCCACGAGGGTGGAGGGCACGCCTGGGGGGGGGGGGGGGGGTAGGCGTGCCCCTACCTCGTGGCCTCCTGGTTTATTTCTTGACGTAGGGTCCAAGCCCTCTGGATCATGTTCGTTCCGAAAATCACGTTCCCGAAGGTTTCATTCCGTTTGGACTCCGTTTGATATTCCTTTTCCGCGAAACCCTAAAATAGGCAAAAACAGCAATTCTGGGCTGGGCCTCCGGTTAATAGGTCAGTCCCAAAAATAATATAGAAGTGTATAATAAAGCTCAATAATGTCCAAAACAGAATATAATATACCATGGAACAATAAAAAATTATAGATACGTTGGAGACGTATCAAGCATCCCCAAGCTTAATTCCTGCTCGTCCTTGAGTAGGTAAATGATAAAAACAGAATTTTTGATGTGGAATGCTACTTGGCATAATTTCAATGTAATTCTTCTTAATTTTGGTATGAATATTCAGATCCGAAAGATTCAAGACAAAAGTTCAATATTGACATAGAAATAATAATACTTCAAGCATACTAACTAAGCAATTATGTCTCTTCAAAATAACATGGCCAAAGAAAGTTATCCCTACAAAGTCATATAGTTTGGCTATGCTCTATCTTCACCACACAAAGTTTTTAAATCATGCACAACCCCAACGACAAGCCAAGCAATTGTTTCATACTTTTGGTGTTCTCAAACTTTTTCAATCTTCACGCAATACATGAGCGTGAGCCATGGACATAGCACTATAGGTGGAATAGAATGGTGGTTGTGGAGGAGACAAAAAGGGGGAAGATAGTCTCACATCAACTAGGCGTATCAACGGGCTATGGAGATGCCCATCAATAGATATCAATGTGAGTGAGTAGGGATTGCCATGCAACGGATGCACTAGAGCTATAAGTATATGAAAGCTCAACAAAAGGAACTAAGTGGGTGTGCATCCAACTCGCTTGCTCATGAAGACCTAGGGCATTTTGAGGAAGCCCATCATTGGAATATACAAGCCAAGTTCTATAATGAAAAATTCCCACTAGTATATGAAAGTGATAACATAGGAGACTCTCTATCATGAAGATCATGGTGCTACTTTGAAGCACAAGTGTGGTAAAAGGATAGTAGCATTGTCCCTTCTCTCTTTTTCTCTAATTTTTTATTTGGGCATTCTCTTTTTTTATGGCATCTTTTTTTCGTCTGGAGTCTCATCCCGACTTGTGGGGGAATCATAGTCTCCATCATCCTTTCCTCACTTGGGACAATGCTCTAAAAATGATGATCATCACACTTTTATTTACTTACAACTCAACAATTACAACTCAATACTTAGAACAAAATAGGACTCTATGTGAATGCCTCCGGCGGTGTACCGGGATATGCAGTGAATCAAGAGTGACATGTATGAAAGAATTATGAACGGTGGCTTTGCCACAAATACAATGCCAACTACATGATCATGCAAAGCAATATGACAATGATGGAGCGTGTCATAGTAAATGGAACGGTGGAAAGTTGCACGACAATATATCTCAGAATAGGTATGGAAATGCCATGATAGGTAGGTATGGTGGCTGTTTTGAGGAAGGTATATGGTGGGTGTATGATACCGGCGAAAGGTGCACGGTATTAGAGAGGCTAGCAATGGTGGAAGGAAGAAAAGTGCGTATGATCCATGGACTCAACCATAGTCATAAAGAACTCATATACTTATTGCAAAAATCTACAAGTTATCAAAGCAAATTATTACGCGCATGCTCCTAGGGGGATAGATTGGTAGGAAAAGACCATCGCTCGTCCCCGACCGCCACTCATAAGGAAGACAATCAATAAATAAATCATGCTCCGACTTCATCACATAACGGTACACCATACGTGCATGCTACGGGAATCACAAACTTTAACACAAGTATTTCTCAAATTCACAACTACTCAACTAGCATGACTCTAATATTACCATCTCCATATCTCAAAACAATTATCAAGTATCAAACTTCTCATAGTATACAACACACTCATAAGAGAAATTTTTATTAATCTTGAATGCCTAACATAATTAAAGCAAGTTACCATGCTGTTTTGTAGGACTCTCAAAATAATCTAAGTGAAGCATGAGAGAACAATAGTTTCTATAAAACACATCCACCGACGTGCTCTAAAAGATATAAGTGAAGCACTAGAGCAAAAACTATATAACTCAAAAGATATAAGTGAAGCACATAGAGTATGCTAATAATTTCTGAATCATGTGTATCTCTCTCAAAAGGTGTGTACAACAAGGATGATTGTGTTAAACTAAAAAGCAAAGACTCAAATTATACAAGACGCTCCAAGCAAAACACATACCATGTGGTGAATAAAAATATAGCTCCAAGTAAAGTTACCGATGGAAGTAGACGAAAGAGGGGATGCCTTCTTGGGCATGCCCAAGCTTTGGCTTTTAGGTGTCCTTAGATTATATTGGGGTGCCATGGGCATCCCCAATCTTAGGCTCTTTCCACTCCTTGTTCCATGATCCATCAAATCTTTACCCAAAACTTGAAAACTTCACAACACAAAACTTAAATTAGAAAATCTCGTGAGTTCCGTTAGCGAAACAAAACAAAACACCACTTCAAGGTACTGTAATGAACTCATTCTTTATTTATATTGGTGTTAAACCTACTGTATTCCAACTTCTCTATGGTTTATGAACTATTTTACTAGCCATAGATTCATCAAAATAAGCAAACAACACACGAAAAACAGAATCTTTCAAAAACAGAACAGTCTGTAGTAATCTGTAGCTAACGCAAGATCTGGAACCCCAAAAATTCTAAGATAAATTGCTGGACGTGAGGAATTTATCTATTAATCATCTGAAAAAATAATTAGCTAAATAGAAATTTCCAAATAAAAATGGCAGCAATTCTCGTGAGCGCTAAAGTTTCTGTTTTTTACAGCAAGATTAAAAAGACTTCCCCCAAGTCTTCCCAACAGTTCTATTTGGAACAAACACTAATTAAACACAAGAAATACAACCAAAACAGAGTCTAGATAAATTATTTATTTATTACTAAACAGGAGCAAAAAGCAAGGAATAAAAATAAAATTGGGTTGCCTCCCAACAAGCGCTATCGTTTAACGCCCCTAGCTAGGCATAAAAAGCAAGGATAGATCTAGGTGTTGCCATCTTTGGTAGGCAATCCATAAGTGGCTCTCATAATAGATTCATAAGGTAATTTAATTTTCTTTCTAGGAAAGTGTTCCATGCCTTTACTTAACAGAATTTGGAATCTAATATTTCCTTCCTTCATATCAATAATTGCACCGATCGTTCTAAGGAAAGGTCTACCAAGAATAATAGGACATGAAGGATTGCAATCGATATCAAGAGCAATAAAAATCTACGGGCACATAATTCCTATTTGCAACAATAAGAACATCATTAATTCTTCCCATAGGTTTTTTAATAGTGGAATCTGCAAGGTGCAAGTTTAAAGAGCAATCATCAAAATCACGAAAACCTAGCAAATCACACAATGTCTTTGGAATCGTGGAAACACTAGCACCCAAATCACACAAAGCATAGCATTCATGATCTTTAATTTTAATTTTAATAGTAGGTTCCCACTCATCATAAAGTTTTCTAGGGATAGAAACTTCCAACTCAAGATTTTCTTCATAAGATTGCATCAAAGCATCAACGATATGTTTAGTGAAAGCTTTATTTTGACTATAAGCATGAGGAGAATTTAGCATGGATTGCAACAAGGAAATACAATCTATTAAAGAGAAATTATCATAATTAAATTCCTTGAAATCCAAAATAGTGGGTTCATTAATATTTAAAGTTTTGACTTCTTCAATCCCACTTTTAACAATTTTAGCATCAAGATCTAAAGACTCCGAATTCTTGGAACGCCATCTAGGTAAAGGTGGATCATATTCAGTCTCATAATTATCAAGATTCATATTGCAAAACAAAGATTTAATTGGGGACTATGGGAGTCCTGGATTAGGGGGTCTCCGGACAACCGGACTATCTCCATTGGCCGACTATCAGACTATGAAGATACAAGATTGAAGACTTCGTCTCGTGTCCGGATGGGACTCTACTTGGCGTGGAAGGCAAGCTAGGCAATACGTATATGGATATCTCCTCCTTTGTAACCGACCTTGTGTAACCCTAACCCTATCCAGTGTCTATATAAACCGAAAGGTTTTAGTCCATAGGATGACAATCACAACGTACAATCATACCATAGGCTAGCTTCTAGGGTTTAGCCTCTCTGATCTCGTGGTAGATCTACTCTTGTAACACCCATATCATCAATATTAATCGAGCAGGACGTAGGGTTTTACCTCCATCAAGAGGGCCCGAACCTGGGTAAAACTTCGTGATCCTTGCCTCCTGTTACCATTCGGCCTAGACGCACAGTTCGGGACCCCCTACCCGAGATCCGCCGGTTTTTACACCGACATTGGTGCTTTCATTGAGAGTTCCTCTGTGTCGTCGCCGTTAGGCTTGATGGCTCCTACTATCATCGATGGCGATGCGGTCCAGGGTGAGACTTTTCTCCTCGGACAGATCTTCGTATTCGGCGGCTTTGCACTGCGGGCTAATTCACTTGGCCATCTGGAGCAGATTGAAAGCTACGCCCCTGGCCATCAGGTCAGATTTGGAAGTTTGAATTACACGGCCAACATCCGTGGGGACTTGATCTTCGATGGATTCGAGCCACAGCCGGGCGCGCCGCATTGTCGCGATTGGTATGACCTAGCTCTGCCATCGGACGGTACCCCAAAGGCCGCGCCCACATTAGCTCCGACCCTTAGCTCGGACCCAGCTGCGCCAATCGAGGACGGGTGGCTAGACACCACCTCAGGGGCTGCAGTCTCAACGGCGATCGAGCCAAACACCAGCATAATTCTCTGCGTAGCCCGTGACTCCAGGGTGCTGGACTCTCCTCCGGACCCCGAACCATCCGCGCCCCTGCCAATCGAATCCGATTGGGCGCCGATCATGGAATTCACCACTGCGGATATCTTTCAGCACTCGCCCTTCGGTGACATTCTGAATTCACTAAGGTATCTCTCTTTGTCAGGAGAGCCCTGGCCGGATTTTGGCCAACATGACTGGGATGCGGACGATGAAGAAATTCGACAACCACCCACCACCCACTTTGTAGCCACTATCGATGATTTAACCGACATGCTCGACTTCGACTCCGAAGACATCGACGGTATGGACGACGATGTAGGAGACGAACATGAACCAGCACCTATAGGGCACTGGAAAGCCACCTCATCATATGACATATACATGGTGGATACACCCAATGAAGGCAACGGCAACGAGATAGCGGAGGATGACCCCTCCAAAAAGCAACCCAAGCGCCGACGTCAGCGGCGCCGCTCTAAGTCCCGCCAAAGCAAAAGCGGTGATACCGGCACAGGAGATAATAACACTCCGGATAGCGCCGAAGACAACAAAAATCCCCTCCAGCAAGAGTTAGATCAGGAGGATGAAGGAGCCAGCTCTCCTAAGAGAGCGGCTGGTGGAGAGGAGGAGGATGACAATTACATGCCCCCCTCCGAAGACGAGGCAAGCCTCGGCGACGATGAATTCGCCGTACCAGAGGATCCTGTTGAACAAGAGCGCTTCAAGAGCAGGCTTATGGACACGGCAAATAGCCTGAAGAAAAAGCAGCAGCAGCAGCTTCAAGCTGATCAAGATCTGCTAGCTGACAAATGGACTGAAGTCCTCGCAGCCGAGGAATATAAACTTGAGCGTCCCTCCAAGAGTTACCCAAGGCGCAGGTTGCTACCCTGACTGGAGGAAGAAGCGTATGATACGGCTGATCGGCCACCTCATGGCCGCGATAGAGAGGCATTCCAGCCAAAAGCTCAGCCTCCACCCCAACGCCATCCAAATAAAAGGCATGGGGAGATACGCCAGACCTGCGAGACATATTGGAGGACAAAGCAAAGCATTCAAGGTTGATCTACGGATCACGAGGGCGCACCACTCTACGAGACAGTAAACGTCAACCCGGATACAGTAAAAGCAAATCCGGCCGGGCCGTACACAGCGGGCAGGACCCATACGAGTTGCATCGCGATATAGCCCAATACAGAGGTGCTGCACACCCCTTATGCTTCACAGACGAAGTAATGGAACATCAATTCCCAGAAGGTTTCAAACCTGTAAACATTGAATCATACGACGGCACAACAGATCCCGCAGTATGGATTGAGGACTTCCTCCTCCACATCCACATGGCCCGCGGTGATGACTTACATGCCATCAAATACCTCCCACTAAAACTCAAAGGACCAGCGCGGCATTGGCTTAATAGCTTGCCAGCGGACTCCATTAGCTGTTGGGAAGATCTAGAAGCCGCATTCCTCGACAACTTTCAGGGCACTTATGTGCGACCACCAGACGCCGATGACTTGAGCCATATAATTCAGCAGCCAGAAGAGTCGGCCAGGCAATTCCGGACTCGGTTCCTTACAAAGAAAAATCTAATCGTCGACTGTCCGGATGCGGAGGCCTTAGCGGCTTTCAAGCACAATATCCAAGACGAGTGGCTAGCCCGGCACCTTGGTCAGGAAAAGCCGAAATCTATGGCAGCCCTCACGACGCTCATGACCTGCTTTTGTGCGGGAGAAGACAGCTGGTTGGCTTGCAGTAACAACATATCAAAGAACCATGGTACCTCAGATACCAAGGACGGCAACAGCAGGTCACGTCGCAACAAGTATAAGCGCCGCATTAACGGCGAAAGTACTGAGGATACGACAGTCAATGCCGGATTCAAAGGCTCTAAACCCAGTCAGCGGAAAAAGCCATTCAAACAAAGTACGCCGGGTCCGTCCAGCTTGGACCGTATACTCGATCGCTCGTGTCAAATACACGGCACCCCAGACAAGCCAGCCAATCACACCAACAGGGATTGTTGGGTGTTCAAGCAAGCCAGCAAGTTAATCACCGAAAACAAGGACAAGGAGCCGCATAGCGATGACGAGGAAGAACCCCGGCAGCCGCACACTGGAGGACAGAAGAGGTTTCCCCCGCAAGTACGAACGGTGAACATGATATACGCAACCCATATCCTCAAGAGGGAGCGGAAGCGTGCACTCAGGGACGTATATGTGTTGGATCCAGTCGCCCCAAAGTTCAACCCTTTGTCCTCCTGTCCGATCACCTTCGATCGCAGGGACCACCCAACTAGTATCCGTCACGGCGGATTCGCCGCACTGGTCCTAGACCCAATCATCGACGGATTTCACATCACTCGAGTCCTTATGGACGGCGGCAGCAGCCTGAACCTGCTTTATCAGGACACAGTGCGCAAAATGGGCATAGACCCCTCAAGGATCAAAGCCACAAAAACGACCTTTAAGGGTGTCATTCCAGGCGTAGAGGCCCACTGCACAGGCTCAATTACACTAGAAGTGGTCTTCGGATCTCCGGATAACTTCCGAAGCGAAGAGTTAATCTTCGACATAGTCCCGTTCCGCAGTGGTTATCACGCGCTGCTCAGACAAACTGCATTTTCTAGATTCAATGCGGTACCACATTATGGATGCCTCAAGCTCAAGATGCCAGGACCTCGTGGAGTTATTACAGTCAATGGAAACATAGAGCGCTCTCTCCGAACAGAGGAGCACACCGCGGCTCTTGCAGCAGAAGCGCAAAGCAGCCTCTCAAGGCAATCTACCAGTTCGGCGTTTCAAAGCCCGGACACCTTCAAGCGCGCTCGGGGCAATCGGCAAACAGACCGCCTGGCGCGATCTGAGCTCGCGTAGCAATACGTCGGCCACCCCAACCCCAGCCCAACGGCGATATTCGTGTCGCGCGTACATAATTACACATTAAAAATACCATGGGCACAGGTGGGGAAGGGGGGCACAACTGTGGCACGCCCCAAAACGTGGCCCGAACCGCACTAGGGGCTTCCCGTTTGGTAATTTTTTCTTCTTCTTTCAGGACTTTAATCTCTGGAAACACTGTCCGGCCGCTCCACTGCCGAACACATGATACAACAACCAAGGAGGCAGAAAACTACAGAATTCCCAGGTGGATTACAGATTTCATATCATTCCTCAGCTCGCCCTTGGAAGGGACATAGTCCTACTCTTTTGCTTATTGCACTATCTGTATCACTCTACTTTAATGCAATTTTTCAATATACAATGCATGACATTACGACTATTATTGCGTTTTTGTTATATATATATATCTATGTGTTCATTAACGACGCCTTGCAACCGTACACTCTGGTACGGCCGATGCACCAGGGGATTACGTACCCACAATATGGTGTGAAAAGTCCGAACACTTTCACAAGTGCGGCACCCCGAACTTGTAGCATTATATGCATCAGCTCCGAATCATGTCTTTGGTCAAATGTTGGGTTTGCCCGGCTCCTATGTTTTGGTACCTTATGTTCCGCTCTATCGGCTAAGGTAGCACTAGGAGAACTACGGCGACTGTGCCCCGGTTCTGCCGGGCCGAGCACCTCCGTAGAGAAAGCTAAAACTGACTGACATGATAAGGCGAGAGACTGGTCGCTGTTCGGCGAGGTTTTTCGAGTCCCTAAAGACTTATGCCGCTTAGGGTGAGGGGCCGGCTCCGTCCGGCTTACAGGTGTGTATCGCGCCCCGAATTTGGCCTTCCAAATACCAGGGGCTTCGCCAAAATTTAAAATTATAGAATTCTATGGCTAAGTGAGAGTGATAAAGCATTATTAGTCCGGTCGCCTTGTTCGTTGTGCTGAGCACCTCCCTCGAAGGACCCAAACATGGGAACAAGAGTGCTCAGGTTTATCCCGAACACCCCGGCACTCGTGGCATGGGAGCAGAAGCCGAGGACTAGCCATCTCTCAGATTGGATAAACAGCCAAACAGAAGGTAATATTTTAAATTCACACAAGCGTTGCATAGCGCATATGAAACAAGTTTTCATCTCACGGGATAAAAAAATGAGCAAGTCTCATTCAAATATTACATTTTGCAAACACTCATCCGCGATAAGATGGGCGCCCGACAAAACACCCTCATAGTACATCTCGGGGTGGCAGTGCTCCTTGCCCTTCGGCGGCCCCTCCTTGATCAGCTTCACGACGTCTAGCTTGACCCACTGCGTTTTTACACGGGCGAAGGCCCGACGTGCACCTTCAATGCAGATGGATTGCTTGACGACCTCCAGCCATGGGCAGGCATCCACAAGCCGCCTCACCAGGCCAGAGAAGCTGTTCGAAAGGGCATCGCCAGGCCACAACCGGACTATAAAGCCCTTCATGGCCTGATCGGCCGCCTTATGTAGCTTGGCCATCTGCTTCAGCTGGTCACTCATCGGCACCGGATGTTCGGACTCAGCAATACTGAGACCAAAATAGCTTCTCCGTCGAGCTTCCATCCTCGGCCTGGTAAAATTGTGCTGCATCGGACACACTGTGGGGCAAATATGCGAATGCTCCTGAAGAGCTCCGGATTCGGGTAAGTAATCGGTAAACTACTTTTACATGCTTGCTTTGCATATAGAAAGCCTTACCCGCCGCTATCTTCTTCATCGCCTCGATCTCTTGGAGGGCCTTTTGGGCTTCGGCCTTGGCACTCTTCGCGCTCTCACGGGCCGCGGCAAGCTCAGACTCTCGCGTCTTCAAGTCTAGCTCCAACGCCTCATGCTTCGTCACGAGAGCCTGGAGCTCTTGCTGCACCTCGCCCACCCGAGCCTCGTGCCTCTCTCGCTCGGTGCGCTCCTTGGCCGCTGTATCTTCGGCCTTGGTCAGTGCTTGCTTCAGGGTCGCCACCTCGGTCGTGGCCCCTGGCAAAACATACAATAATCCTGTCGTTTTGCAATCGCGTCCTTTTTAATATAGATATATATCTATAGACGGGGTATTATTTACCCTTGTTCTCCTCGAGCTGCCTCTTAGCGAGGCTGAGCTCTTTCTGGGACCCCTCGAGGGCCTCCTTCAGTACGGCGACCTCCGTAGTTAGTGCGGCGGACGCCAGAAGCGAAGCCTGCATATGCATATTGACATACTTATATTAGACTCCTGTGATATTATTTGATCCTCTGTTCGGCTTTTCTTTGCGAACACCGAACAAAGCATCAGGGGCTACTGTCTATGCGGTAATACTTCTACTACATTTTAAAACACTTACCTCAAAGCCTGTTAGAAGGCTAGTACAGGCTTCAGTCAATCCGCTCTTGGCGGACTGAACCTTCTGGATCACCGCACTCATGATAGTGCGGTGCTCCTCCTTGATGGAAGCACTCTTCCAACATAGTGTCCGACGCCTCTGGATGGACAGAGGTCACCGGCACAGGCGTTTCACCCCCCTTTTAAGGAGACCGCCCGCCCGAGCTCGGAACCGTTGGAGGGTCCGGCGCGGTGTTTGGCTGAGGGCCGAACTTGGAGCTCTCGCAGACTCCGTCCCCTCGGCTCCCGGAGTCCGGCAGGTCGCCTTGAGGCGCCTCCGGGACAGTCCCCCCTCGATTCGGTGCCTCTTGAGACAGCACCTCGGTGTCGTCGGCTGGATGAGGGGAGGTGGCGGTCGGGACTGGATCGCTATCCATGTCCAACGCGCCCAGGGAGCCATCTGAGGATACCTCGATATTGGCTTGGGGCGGCCTGCATGATTGAGTTCGGCGTTAGGGAAAGCAATGCGACAAAGGAATCCTATGGGTTACTTTGGTATCCGAATACTTACGATCTCCCCTGGGGCTTGGCCCTGGGAAACCACTCGTCTTCACTTTCATCAGCGGCGGTAGAGCTGTCCGGAAGGAGCGTCCTTCCCTTCTTGGACCCTCCGGCCTCCCTAGTTGGGGCGGCCTTCCTTTTCTTGTCTCCCCCAGTCGGTGGGGGAGCCTCTTCTTCCTCTTCCTCGTCTTCGAGGGAAGAGTGCGCCGCGGACTCATCGGACGGTGAGTCCAACGACGCCTGGCGTCGGGAACTCTTTCGAGCTCCCTTGGCCTTCTGGGTCTTCTTCGGCACCTTATAAGGGGCCGGAGTCAACATCTTCACCAGAAGGGTGACTGCAGGGCCTTCGGGAAAGGGAGTCGGACAGTCGATTTGTCCGGCCATCTTCTGCCAATCCTGTTAACAGCACGGGAGTTTAGATCCCGCATAGAATCAATCTATGTAGAAAACAAGTATCCTGTGAAAGGTAAAACAACTTACCGCACTGGCGTGGCGCTTCGTGCTGAATCCGCGATCCTCAGTAATGGGGGGAGGGACCGCGGCGCCCTTGAACAACACCCTCCAGGTATCTTCATGAGTCGTGTCGAAGAGCCTATTCAGAGTTCGATGCTGCGCCGGATTGAACTCCCACAAGGTAAACTCCCGTTGTTGGCACGAGAGTATCCGGCGAACGAGCATAACCTGGACTATATTGACAAGCTTGAGCTTCTTTTCCACCATGTTCTGAATACATGACTGGAGTCCGGTCAGCTCTTTTGAATTACCCCAGGACAGACCCTTCTCTTTCCAGGAGGTGAGCCGCATGGGGATGCCAGATCGGAACTCGGGGGCCGCTACCCATGCGGGGTCGCGCGGCTTGGTGATATAGAACCACCCCGATTGCCACCCTTTATGGTGTCCATGAAGGTGCCCTCGAGCCATGTGATGTTTGGCATCTTGCCCACCATGGCGCCTCCGCACTCCGCCTGGCGGCCGCTCACTACCTTCGGCTTGACATTGAAGGTCTTCATCCATAAGCCGAAGTGGGGCTTGATGCGGAGGAAGGACTCGCACACGATGATGAACACCGAGATGTGGAGGATGAAGTTCGGGGCCAGATCGTGGAAATCCAGGCCGTAATAAAACATGAGCCCCCGGACGAAGGGATGGAGAGGGAATCCTAGTCCGCGGAGGAAATGGGTGAGGAATACCACCCTTTCATGGGGCTCGGGGGTGGGGATGAGATGTCCCTCATCTGGGAGCCGGTGCGCGATATCGTCGGGCAGGTATCCAGCTCTCCTCAGTTTCTTGACGTCTCCCTCCATGACGGAGGAGACCATCCACTTGCCTCCCGCTCCGGACATGGTTGGAGAGGGTTGAGATGGAAGTAAGGACTTGGGCGCTAGAGCTCGAGTGTGCGGGAGCGGATGAGCAGAGGAGGAAGAAGGCGTGGATAGAAAGGTGCATCCTTATCCCTTTATATGGGCGGACAAAATTAAGCGTCCCCACTTGCCTGGTAAAACTCGCTTATCCCCCAAGAGCCGCAATTGATGGCGCGGTTGGGTTACCCACGCCCGTATTGATGAGAATCCCGTAATAAGGGGACACGATCTCTGCTTTGACAAGACGTGTCGAAAAACTGCCTCACGTTATGTGCGGGGCTGGTTAAAAGAAACGGTTCGAATAATCACCGGGCCATGACGTAACATCATGTCGCCAAAACAAGCTAGCAGATTAGATCTGCGAAAACATTATTTTCTCTACGGTGAAATGAGGGACTTATTTTGCAGGGTCGGACACTATCCTCATATTCAAATTCTTCTGTGATATATTTGGAGAAGGAACCCGCCTTGCAATGCCGAAGACAACTGCGCGCCGGACTCATCGTCATTGAAGCTTGGTTCAGGGGCTACTGTGGGAGTCCTGGATTAGGGGGTCTCCGGACAGCCGGACTATCTCCATTGGCCGGACTGTCAGACTATGAAGATACAAGATTGAACACTCCGTCTCGTGTCCGGATGGGACTCTACTTGGCGTGGAAGGCAAGCTAGGCAATACGTATATGGATACCTCCTCCTTTGTAACCGACCTTGTGTAACCCTAACCATCTCCGGTGTCTATATAAACCGAAGGGTTTTAGTCCGTAGGACGACAATCACAACATACAATCATACCATAGGCTAGCTTCTAGGGTTTAGCCTCTCTGATCTCGTGGTAGATCTACTCTTGTAACACCCATATCATCAATATTAATCGAGCAGGACGTAGGGTTTTACCTCCATCAAGAGGGCGCGAACCTGGGTAAAACTTCGTGTTCCTTGCCTCCTGTTACCATCCGGCCTAGACGCATAGTTCGGGACCCCCTACCCGAGATCCGCCGGTTTTGATACCGACAGGGACACATCAATAACTTTTAGATCTTCATCTTTATTATCATGGAAACTAGAAGAACACGCTTTTATAAAGCAATCTTTCTTAGCACGCATCCTAGCGGTTCTTTCTTTGCACTCATCAATGGAAATTCTCATGGCTTTTAGAGACTCATTGATATCATGCTTAGGTGGAATAGATCTAAGTTTCAAAGAATCAACATCAAGAGAAATTCTATCAATGTTCCTAGCCAACTCATCAATCTTAAGCAATTTTTCTTCAATCAAAGCATTGAAATTCTTTTGCGAAGTAATAAATTCTTTAATATTAGATTCAAAATCAGAGGGCATCTTATTATAATTTCCATAAGAATTATTGTAGGAATTACTGTAATTATTAGAGGAATTACTTGGATAAGGCCTAGGATTAAAGTTTCCTCTATACGCGTTGTTACCAAAATTATTCCTAACAACAAAATTTACATCCATAGATTCATTATTATTCTCAATCAAAGTAGACAAAGGCATATCATTAGGATCAGAAGAAACACTTTTATTAGGAAATAATTTCACAATTTCATCCATCTTTCCACTCAAAACATTAATTTCTTCTATCGCATGCACTTTTTTATTAGTAGATCTTTCAGTGTGCCATTGAGAATAATTAACCTTAATATTATCTAGGAGTTTAGTAGCTTCTCCTAAAGTGATTTCCATAAAAGTGCCTCCCGCGGCCGAATCTAAAAGATTTCTAGAAGCAAAATTCAATCCGGCATAAAATTTTTGTATAATCATCCACAAATTCAAACCATGTGTAGGGCAATTACGTATCATTAATTTCATCCTCTCCCAAGCTTGTGCAACATTTTCATGATCAAGTTGCTTAAAATTCATAATATCATTTCTAAGAGAGATGATCTTAGCGGGAGGAAAATACTTAGAGATAAAAGCATCTTTGCACTTATTCCACGAATCAATACTATTTTTAGGCAAAGACGAAAACCAAGCTTTAGCACGATCTCTAGGCGAAAAAGGAAATAGCTTCAATTTAACAATATCATTATCCACATCTTTCTTCTTTTGCATATCACACAAATCAACAAAGCTATTTAGATGGGTAGTGGCATCTTCACTAGGAAGGCCGGAAAACGGATCTTTCATGACAAGATTAAGCAAGGCAACATTAATTTCACAAGATTCAGCATCGGTAAGAGGAGCAATCGGAGTCCTAATAAAATCATTGTTGTTGGTATTGGTAAAGTCACACAATTTAGTGTTATCTTGAGCCATCATGACAAGCAAGCAATCCAACACACGAGCAAACAAGAGACGGGCAGAAAGAGGCAAATAGAGAAAGAGAGGGAGGATAGAGAGAGAGGGCGAATAAAATGGCAAGGGTGAAGTGGGGGAGAGGAAAACGAGAGGAAACGACAAATAATGTAATGCGGGAGATAAGTGTTTGTGATGGGTACCTGGTGTGCCTTGACTTTTGCGTAGACCTCCCCGGCAACGGCGCCAGAAATCCTTCTTGCTACCTCTTGAGCACTTGCGTTGGTTTTCCCTTGAAGATGAAAGGGTGGTGCAACAAAGTAGCGTAAGTATTTCCCTCAGTTTTTGGGAACCAAGGTATCAATCTAGTAGGAGGCCA
This sequence comes from Triticum aestivum, assembly GCF_018294505.1. Classification (NCBI taxonomy): domain Eukaryota; kingdom Viridiplantae; phylum Streptophyta; class Magnoliopsida; order Poales; family Poaceae; genus Triticum; species Triticum aestivum. The sequence goes on along the minus strand of NC_057800.1, from coordinate 506,328,985 downwards.
CGCACGAGTCCCTCGCACCTACACAAACAAATAAATCCTCGCAACCAATGCGCTAAGGGGTTGTCAATCCCTACACGGTCACTTACGAGAGTGAGATCTGATAGATATGATAAGATAATATTTTTGGTATTTTTATGATAAAGATGCAAAGTAAAATAAAAGGCAATGAAAATAACTAAGTATTGGAAGATTAATATGATGGAAAATAGACCCGGGGGCCATAGGTTTCACTAGTGGCTTCTCTCAAGAGCATAAGTATTTACGGTGGGTGAACAAATTACTGTTGAGCAATTGACAGAATTGAGCATAGTTATGAGAATATCTAGGTATGATCATGTATCACTACAAAAAATACACTTCCATGATGATACGTGTTTGTCACAGTAGGTCGCGTTTTCTGTCATGCATGTACATCCATGACAAATTTATGACAGAATCAAGATAGTCATATCTGTGTTGTCGTAGAAGTGTTCCATGACATTGCCAAAATTATCATCATGGAAGTGTACACTTCCATGACGATAAATCGCGCATCACAGAAGTGCTTTCGTCAAGGGTGACCGGCACGTGGCATCCACCGCAACGGAACGCCGTTAAGCTATCGGGTTGGATTTTGGATCCGATAACCCGTTAACAGCCACGACTAATGCCGATTTTCCACGTGTAAAATTCTCATTGGCTGACGAATCCACGCGTCAGCTCCGCGTTGGCACAGGTGTCACTCATCCAACGGTCGAGATGGGCCTATTATATGTTGACACATGGACCGGCCCAAAAGTAGCCCACAAAGTCTAAATGGGCCGGCCCAACCGAAGGGCCATAAGATTTAGCGGACCATAATGGGCCAACCTAGCTAAAGGCCCACAAAATTTAGCGGACCATAATGTGCCGGCCCAGCTAAAGGCCCACACAATTTTGCAGACCATAATGGGCCGGCCCAGCTAAAGGCCCACAAGATTTTGCGGACCACAATGGGCCGGCCCAGCTAAAGGCCCACAAGATTCTACAGACCATAATGGGCCGGCCCAGCTAAAGGCCCAACATTCTCTGTCAAATCGGCCCGTCAACGGCCTGTCCTAAACTTGTCATCAATGCGGCCCATGGTCACTTCTGGCCCATTAACAGTCTGCTAAGTAATTGGGCCGAATTACGGCCCGGTGTATTTTCGGCCTGTTAAAGGCCCGGCTTCATTTGGGCCCATTTACAGGCCATCAAAACTTTTGGCCCATAAACGACCGTGAAGGATTTGGGTCATATTCGGCCATGTCTGACATTCGGCCTGTTAGAGGCCCACTATAGCTTTGGGCCACTTTCGGCCTGTTGTCATTTTCGGCCTGTTAACGCCGGACATAAACCATGGGCCATATGTGGCCCAACATCATATCGGGCCGATTAACGGCCCATATAAAAATGACGATAATCTAGCCCCACAGAAGTTCCGGCCTGTTAAAGGCCCGTGTATTAGGTCGACGCATTTACGGCCTGTCCGAATTTCGGCATGTCAAAGATCCGCATCGTAAATGGGCCACCATTTCGGCCTGCTAAGTCCAGTGGGTTATTTGGCACAATCAGGGCCCAATCTTGCTTTCGGTCTATTAAAGGCCCATGTTTTTTATGGGCTCGAGATATTTACACCTGTAAATGGCCTATTTTTATCGAGGGCCCAAATTATGTTTAGGCCTGTTAAAGGCCCACTATGGGCACAGGCCTACCAGAAAAATATGAAAGCTTATGCTGATTTAGGCCTAGATATTTTTAGTGGGCTACATGCCAATTTCGGCCCGAAATCGGTTTTTAGCCCAATTGGAATGGGCCCAATGAATGCTGGCATGTTGGGACCCTACGAAGCTTTTGGCCGAATACATTACTAAGATAAACCTACACTATAAAAAAATAGCGTCGTAATTACTGCAGCCTGAGGCAGCATCATAAATGTTGTATCACAACAAAATAAATTCCAACCATACAACAAAAGGCCTGTTGGCATAAAGTTTACAGTCCTTCCAGATAAAAGCACCATCAGATGTATAGAAGCACAGATCATTTGACCTGAGTGCTAATGTTTCAGGCTGTAGAATCTGATGGAGCAGCACGATCTCCACCTTTTTTCCGCCATTGCTCTTGAACAACGAAGCGAATGTCTGATAGTCTGGTTTCAAAACCATTCATATCTTGACGACATTTCTCAACCACTATTCTTGTTTCCGAAACAACGTCCATTAGGGATTGGACTTGTGTCTGGAGCACAGATATATCACTCTGTCTAGCAGGAAGATTTTGTTCAGTAGGCGATTTGGACGAGGTTACCTTGACAACCAACCCAGAATTACGCAGGAAGGTGCTTTTTGCACTGTTAGTGGAGAGATACTGACGCACTGCAGCAAGAGGTGACATTGTGCCTGTAGTAGCCTCGTCACCTTCAGGTGGTTGTGGCTGTTCAATCATTTGTTCCATAGCTTCCTGAAAGTTTGAACTTGTAGATTAGTGTACCAGATAAGTTACTAATGAGACAAAAACAAACAAAGTAGGTTAAACGTTTATACATAACTTATTTTGGTGAACTACTGTAATACATTAGCATGTATTGTAGTGCCAACTACATAATAAAATCACTTTCGGAACATATGTCCATGTAGCATGCCTACTGTATTGTCTATTTCCTCACATTCGTTGACATCTAAGGATAAAGAGACATGGTTTAAAGTAGGATGAACATAGTATGACATCATTCATATCATGGGCAAACAGATATAAAACAAACAGGCTATTTTATCATTGTGTGCGCACGTGAACATAACAACTAGATTACAGATCAAGACCAAAAGAATATCCTTCATCTCTTTTAAACCATGTAAGGTGAAATGATACGTTAAGACAACTGTGAATAAAAGTGAACAGAGTAACTGACATTGGCTGCAAACCAAGTAGTTAAATGAACACATCACAGTACCAATCAGTTCAAGGCAGGAGGAGTAAGGACTTACAACAGCGGCTTGAACTGGTGTGCTCATGCCCTTCATCTTGCTGGTGTGGCAATCCTTGAAGATTTGCACTGCATTCGGTTCAGGTTCTTTTTGGTCCGCACGGGCTTTCCTCTGTATTTGGAACAAGTCAATATAGATACGATAATATGGCACAAAAAAGAAGGAAGTAGCAGCTATTTACAAGAGCCTCGCAGTGTGCAATATAGCTACGAGATCCTGTTGTCTGTTGGAATTTCACTTTAGAACGGTTGGTTTTGTTCTTCAAACAGTTAGCCTAGAAGAAGATACACTTGTAAGGCACATACATAAATACAAGTTCAATATGTGGTCTGATCAAATACATATAGCCTACCTGATACTTTGGATCAGACCAGTGTTTAACGAGGGCTGTCCAGTCTTCATCTGTAATATATTCCACTGGAGATGTTTGGGCGATTTCATTGTTAGCCTTGCCTTCAAAGTGAGATTTTCTAAGGTGGTACCGATACTGTCGCAGAGCAGACTGAAAAACATGAGTGCATGCTTGTTTAGTTGCATCATCTTTCGGATCCAACTTGAACCTCATCTGTTGAAAAAAGAATGTGAGTCTTATTAGGAGGAAGCTAGAAAGTATGGGACAGAGCAAGACAATATTACTAATTGCGATGAATAACATTACTTACGGATAAATGGTCAAGGAAGGTGTTAAACTGGGTATTGTCTTTCTCATTCCTGTACTGGATCCACGTTGGGAGGATACGTGCATGACACCTAACGGCAACGGCTGCCTCTGATACTAACTTGGCTGACTCTGTAGCATCACGTGGCCTTTTTAAACCTGCCTCAAAATGGATCTCCATTCTTCCTCCTTTAGATTTTGTTAATCTGTCAAGCATTATCCCTGATGTCTGTTTCCGCTTGCGCCGTGGTGCTAGTTCAACAACGAATATGGAAAGTGTTAGTGTACATCAAACTGTGAGAGTACATATAAAGGAGCATGCAACTGCAACTTGACTCGGTCAGGTACCGTCTTGGTGTTGATGCTCATGAGGTTCATCTGATCTTGCCAAGTCCTGTTGTGTCAGCAGTGCTTCGGAAGTAGTGTTAGGTGTGAAGGCAGCTTGGGAACTGGCCAGTTCCGGAGCAAACGAACGAGTAACTGGTTGAGATGCTGGTACAGTTGAAGCGGATGCTGCAGCTGGTGGAGCAGGTGATACTGTGTTTGTAGATTTAGCCGGTGGACTTGGACCTTCTACTGCACTATAAGTACCAGCAGAATCTCGACGGCAGAACCTTTTCCGTTTCACCCGACGAGTAACAGCACTCCCTACTATATTATTTTCCTTGCTCTTTTTTGACTTTGCCATGTCAAGCTGTACCCACAACACAAAAGAATAAAATCACTCTTCAGAACTCATTGATGCATGATACAGACAAGCAATACTTTGATGTAAGACAACCGTATGAGGATGGAATATGTAAGAAAAACAGGACGACATGACATATTCACAGCTACGATGTGCAAACTAAGCAGAAGGATTTTCAAGAAAATAGAAGTAATGCAAGCTAGACACCATATGAAAGATGCAACCAATATTACTCTGCCAAGTTAAAAGTGTCTTGTCATAAGTGGCAATTCGAAAAATTAGAAGCAGTACAACGTAGAAATCAATGCAAGATGCAACCACTATCAAACTGCCATGTTAAAAGCGTCCAATCATGAGTGACTGATGCGGGATACACAACAGCAGTACTTTGATGTAAGAACATGGTATGATAGATAGATGCAGTGTATTCTAGACACAGAAAGCCATGTCATATGCACATGTATAACGTATAAACTCAGCAGGTGCAATTTAATCAAAATGGAAGAAATACAGGCTAGACAACATATGCAACATGAAACCAATTATCACACTGTCAACTTAGAGCAAGCACCTGCGATGGTGGAGTACGGGAGATGAACTCATCATGTAGACTTGGGACTTCAACTTCATTAGCAGTAGCAGTGGAAAATCTAGAGAGTCTCTGTTTGCGTCGGTGCGGAGGACCACCAACATCCCCTAACTTACTCTTTTCCTTCCTATTTTCTGATATTGCCTTATGAAGTCAAAACCACAAGAAGATGAATAAAATTAGCTCTGCATAACTGGTTGATGCATGATACAGACGAACACTACTTTTATGTAAGGCAAGCGCAGGATAGGAGGATGGAATATATACAAAAAAGACAGCGTTTCATATTCACACGTACGATAGGAGGATGGAATATGTATGAAAAAACAGTAAGCGGAAGGCATTTCAACAAAATTAGAAGAAATGAAAGCTAGGCACCATATGAACATGCAACCAATATCACTCTATCAGGTAAAAAGTGTCTCGTCGTAAGTGCCATTTCAAGAAATTAGAAGCAGTACAAGCTAGAAGACAATGCAAGATGCAACCTACATCACAGTCCCAAGTTAAATGTGTCTTATGGGTAAGTGATCGTTGCAGGTATAAGTTGTAAGCTACGCAGATGCAATTCAACATAATCAGAAGCAATACAAACTAGACATCATACGGAAAACGCAACCACGTATAACAGTTCCAAGTAAGAGCAAGCACCTGTGATGGTGGAGTAGGGGAGATGTGCTCATCATGTACACGTATGTTCTAGAAACAGGAACACGTGTCATATTCACAGGCATTATGTGTAAAGTAAGCAGATGCAATTCAAGTTAGAAGCAATACAAGCTAGACATCATACGCAACATGCAACCACATATAATAGTGTCAAGTTAGAGCAAGCACCTGTGATGGTGGAGTAGGGGAGATGTGCTCATCATCTACACAGCTACGTTGACTGTCCAGCCTTGTGTTGTCTTGCGAATCTTGTTGGGAGGATGGCGGAGTAGAATCTGTAGAGACCCCCTGTTTGAGTTGCTCCGAAGGACCACCATCATCCACTGCCGGACTAATTTCCTTCAGCTGTAATGATTTTGCATTGTGAAGTCAAACCGATAAGAAAAAGGAATAAAATTCGCTCTTCAGAACTCATTCATGCATGATACTGACGAACACTACTCGGATGAAAGGCAAACACATGATGCGAGGATGGAATATGTATGAAAAACAGGATGGTGTGACATATTCACACCTATGATGTGGTAACTAAGCAGAAGGCATTTCAACAAATTAGAAGCACTGCAAGCTAGACACCATATGAAAGATGCAACCAATATCACTCTGCCAAGTTCAAACTGTATGGCGTTTCAACAAATTAGAAGCAGTACATGCTAGAAATCATATGCAAGACACAACCAATATCACAGTGGCGACTTAAAGGTGCCTTATCATAAGTGACTGATGCGGGATATGCAAGAATAGTAGTCTGATGTAGAAACAGGAACACATGTCATATTCACAGGCATTATGTGTAAAGTAAGCAGATGCAATTCAACAAAGTTAGAAGCAATACAAGCTAGACATCATACGCAACATGCAACCACATATAATAGTGCCAAGTTAGAGCAAGCACCTGTGATGGTGGAGTAGGGGAGATGTGCTCATCATCTACACAGCTACGTTGACTGTCTAGCCTTGCGTTGTCTTGCGAATCTTGTTGGGAGGATGGCGGAGTAGAATCTGTAGAGAACCTCCGTTTCAGTTGCTCGGAAGGACCACCATCATCCAATGCCTTGCCAATTTCCTTCAGCTTTATTGATTTTGCATTGTGAGGTCATACCGACAAGAAAAAGGAATATCATTCGCTCTTCAGAACTCATTCATGCATGATACTGACGAACACTACTCTGATGAAAGGCAAAGTCATGATACGAGGATGGAATATGTACGAAAAATGGACGGCTTGACATATTCACACCTATGATGTGGTAACTAAGCAGAAGGCACTTCAACAAATTAGAAACACTGCAAGACACCATATGGAAGGTGCAATCAATATCACTCTGCCAAGTTAAAACTGTCTCGTCATAGGTGGCGTTCATCAAACTAGAAGCAATACATGCTAGAAATCATATTCAAGACGCAAACCAATATCACACTGCCAACTTAAAGGTGTCCCATCATAAGTGACTGATGCAGGATACACAAGAAGAGTAGTTTCATGTAAGAACATGGTGTGATAGACAGATATAGTATGTACCAAAAACAGGAAAGCGTGTCATATTCACATGTATCATGTGTAAGCTAAGCAGATGCAGTTTACACTAATTAGGAGCAATACGAGCTAGACACCATATGCAACATGCAACCAGATATCACACTGCCAAGTTAGAGCAAGCACCTTGGATGGTGGAGTAGGGGAGCGGAGACTTGGACCTTGTAATGCACTATCAGTACAAGGAGAATCGGTACAGATGCTCCGTTTACGTTGCTGCAGAGGACCACCATCATCGCCTTCCTTACTCTTTTCCTTCCTCTTTCTTGATTTTGCCTTGTCAAGTCAAACCCACAAGAAAAAGGAATAAAATTTGCTCTTCAGAACTCATTGATGCATGATACTGACGAACACTACTTTCATGTAAGGCAGCCGCATGATAGGAGGATGGAATATGTATGAAAAACAGGACGGCGTGACATATTGACATGTATGATGTATAAAGTGTAAACTAAGCACAAGGTGCTTGAACTTGTTAGAATCGATGCAAGCTAGAAACCATATGAAAGATGAAACCAATATCACTCTGCCAAATTAAAAGGGTGCCCTAACAAATGTATTTGACCAAATTAGAAGCAATACATGGCAACAGGCTAGAAATAATATGCAATATGCAACGAATAAAGGTGACTCATCGTAAGTGATTGATGCAGGATACAGAAGAGAGGTAGTTTCATGTAAGAACAAGGTTAACACATAGATGTAGTGTGTACCAAAAATAGGAAGGCATGTCATATTCACAGGTATAGTGTGTAAACTAAGCAGATGCAATTTACCCTAATTAGAAGCATTACAAGCTAGACACCGTATGCAACATGCAACCACATATCACACTGCGAAGTTAGAGCAAGCACCTGTGATGGTGGTGTAGGGGAAGTGCGGTCTTCAGGTACAGAGCTACGTTCAATATCTTCATTTAGGCTTGCTGTTTCTTGAGAATCATGTGGAGAGGATGAAATTGCATTCTTTATAAGAGTATTGCGTCTCATATTAACCCACGCGCGTGACTGTCTCATCATAAGCGATAGACGCAGGATACACAAGAACAGTAGTTTGATGTAAGAACATGGTGTGATAGGCAGATGTAGTATGTACCAAAAACAGGAAGGCGTGTCATATTCACATGTATAATGTGTAAGCTAAGGAGATGCAATTTAACAAATTAGGAGCATTGATGAGGGATACACAAGAAAAGTAGTTTGATGTAAGAACATGGTTAATAGAAAGACGTAGTATGTACCAAAAACAGGAAGGCATGTCATATTCACAGGTATAATGTGTTAACTAAGCAGATGCAATTTACCCTAATTAGAAGCATTACAAGGTAGACACCATATGCAACATGCAACCACATATCACACTGCCAAGTAAGAGCAAGCACCTGCGATGGTGGTGTGGGGGAATTGCGGTGATCAACTAGAGAGCTACGTTGACTATCTTCATTTAGCCTTGCTGTTTCTTGAGAATCATGTGGGGAGGATGACACTGCACTCTTTAAACGAGTAGGGCGTCTCACAGTAACCCACTCGGGTGACTGTCTCATCATAAGTGATTGACGAGGGATACAAAGAGCATTAGTTTGATGTATGAACATGGTTAATAGACATATGTAGTATGTATCAAAAACAGGAAGGCATGTCAATATCAAAGGTATAATGTGTAAAGTAAGCAGATGCAATTTAACCAAATTGGAAGCAATACAAGCTAGACACCATATGCAACATGCAACCACATTTGACAGCGCGAAGTTAAAGCAAGCACCTGGGATGGTTGTGTGTGGCAATTGAGATCATCAACTGCAGAGCTACGTTTACTGTCTCCAACTGCTGACACTGCACCCATTAGAGCACTGAAACGCTTAGTGCTTATCTTCAAATTACATTGGAGCGACTTCTGTCTTTTCTTTTCTGCATTCATCAACACTGCGTCAGAGTCTGAAATACCCATGCATAAAAAACAATAGTGTGAGTATGGGTGAAGTGTGTGCACAATTAGTACAGTGTAAAGGTAGCAGATAGCAGGTCGGTGAGAAATAAATGACGGGAGACATATGATAGCTCTACAACATGCATGGCACACTAAATTACTACAGGATTCTATGAAAATAACAGTCGACTGAAAGCAAATAGGTCAGTCCATTTTTTCTGCACCGTCCGATGTACAAAGAACGGGCAGATCGCCTTCATCTACCTCCAGCCAGTCAGTGTTGACGATCTTCCTCGAAACGCCAGCGACCACCGGCCCAGTATTCCTCCCCTGCCTGCGCCCTCCCCTCGACCTCACCGCACCGCCGTGCTTGGCACCGCCCCCCCGGCCATCCATTCAAGCCCCGCCGACCTCCAGATCGGGCGCAAGCAGCTCCTGCGCCCCACACCCCTATGATAGACACCGATGCGCCGCTTCCCCGGGGAACATGCGGACTAGGTGCTCCGCGCGCCTAAGCGGGTGCTGCTTCTTTTAATTGCGGTTCGACTAACCCTGAATTGAAATCCAGGCGGGCTACTGACCTCTAGCAAAGGTGAAATAGTAAAAGGGAGGAAACCTTGTGCATTTAGTATCACGAAGAAGATGCAGTAAGAAGCGCTCAACTAGTTTCTTTCGTGGGATGAATACGGTATGAGCGGAGATGTAAGATTTGCATGAATAAGGGAAGAGGAGTACCTCTTTCTGCTGGCAGTGCTATGTCCTCCTTTTGTTTTTCCGACGATCTTCTTGTTGTTCGCCGGAAACTAGAAGTTGTGGAGGACGGTGCAGCCTTGGACGAACCCATGGCCAAGTTGTCGAGTGTGGTGCGGTGGCCGTCTGTCGGCGGCGGGGAAGCAGATCCAAGGCGGCGAACGACAGCGGGAACAGCTTCGGTGCGGTGGACGGTTGCGATAGTGGAGCCGCAACAGTGAGGCGCAGGACGGCGTGGTCGGAGTGGTTCTGGTACGGCGCACGCCGGCGTCGGCGTCGTGGAGGCAGCTCTACCTTGGCTTCATCTGCTAAGTCCTTGAGGGCGTTGCGGTTGCGGTTGCGTTGGACGATGACATCGGGGTACCGGCTCCGGCGTGATGGAGGAGGGCGGCGGTGGATTGGCCGCTATGGGGTGGAGGACGGAGGAGGCTGGGGTTTCGCGGCTGGTGGAGAGGGCGTTTTTGCGCCCATAGAGTATGAATGGGGAAACAGAGGGATGCGGGGAACTGAGGGGGAACAATGTTTCGGTTTGAGACGAGCTTGTTTGAAATTTGGGGAAAGTTACAAACTTTGCCCCCATCTAAAATTTCAGACATATTGCGGGTTGGGGGTAGGACAGTCATGTCAGGTGTCCCAAATGTGGGCGGGATAGATTTCGGCCGAGCGCATGGGTAGGCGCCCACGGCGTATGAATGCTTCTCGGAGGCGGTTGAGACTGGCATCTTGGTGAAGTTACAAACCTACCCCGGTTTAGACCTTTGGACATCGGGCCGATAGGCTACACGGGCCAGAGTCAGGACAGTAATTTCCTACCACCAAAACATTAGTCTCGCGCGGTTTCGGGTGACCAGAGGCCTATTTGGCGCTTCGTTCAATATTTGGGAGCAGAAGCATTAACGTTTTCGGTTCTCTTGAATTGAACTTTCAGGATTTGTCAAACTTCACAAATCTTTACTCTTGAAAATCCTAAAGCTACGATTATTTTGGAATGGAGGGGGTACATTTGAATATACATTGTACACGAGTATATATTAAAAAATATGCAACTTACCTCAGTTCATGCATGGTTCCAGATATAATCTCCTTGGTTGCAAAAAAAAGTTAGATATGCGTATGAATATATATAGCATGTTCAAACTCACAACAAAGATTGATGCCCCCTTTTACATCTGATTTACAAATGCCATTATCTCGGGTTCAAATAGATGAATGCACTTCCTATGAATTCGAATCTTCGAAACCCCCTTTATGTTGAATTCGACATGTATTCTATTTCGTAGCTAGCAATTTGGAATGTATCCATGCAAGTGACAAATGTATAAAGTGCTTCACACTAACAACATGGAGTGCACTAATTAATGTTTATATATAAATTGCAAAAGCATCCATTGCCTGTATTTCAAACCGCTCTCACTCTATGGATCGATAATATGAAATAAACACATGCACATGCTAGAATTCAATAGAGTATGGGTGTCTGATAGACCGATTTTCGTCCATACGCAATTTGCAAAATTCATGATCTCATCCAAAAATAATAATGCCATTTATATTTTAATTTAATGCGTAGAACCGCCTTTTACACGTAGATGCACTATGCCTCGCCCCGTTCTCACAAACGCGTTATATATCTCTCTATCTAACGCATAAGTGCACACACTTTATATGCATCGGCATTTCTCTTTCACACATGCTCACAATCTCTCTCAGGGTGTCGGGGTGTCTCACGCACATGCTCTCTCTATTTCTCTCTCTCTCTCTCTCTCTCTCTCTTTCTGACTACTATGTACCACTCTTTTCACTAATCTCAGTTGAAAAACACTATTTCTCTCACATGCATATATACACATGCACGGTCTCTACTAGCCTCTATACGCACATATATGTGCCTACGTGTCTCCCGCACGCACATTATCTTTAGGCCTCTCTCGCACACATTGCCCCCCCCGACACACCTCTCTCTTAGTAGTTGGCAGATATGATTTCATCATATCATTCGGTAGGATATCCCTGGCTGTTAGGCTGGATGGTAATACGAGGCAAAGTTTTACCCTAGTTCGGATCGAACCCTTGCAGTTGAAGAAAGAGCCTACTCCTGGTACTGTATATTAGTGATAGGGGTGTGTACAAAGTACACGTGAATACCAGGCATTGTGCGTGTGTGTATACTATCGACGAACTAGCCCCCAAGCTTGTATAACATACTAAGGGCCTAGGGTTACAAATCATATATAGTCGGCTTATCACCAGTGGGGATAGAGTCCTCCGCGACTCTGGTAGCTTTGTGTTGTACGCCGAGTCCTCCACATGGGTCTTCGTATAACACGTATCGGTCCAACCTATATGTGGCTAAGGATGGAACCGACCCATGAGTCTTCATGTTGACCCACCACGACTAGAAATGATGTGCCCACCACACCACACACGCAATCGGCCACTAAGAAAATAAGCATATACAATAGTACAACGGTATCTAGCTCACGATACGTCTCCATATTTTGTTGATGACACTGACGGACTTTGCATTTGATGCGTGCTCCGTATTTTGTTGACGACACTTACGGTCATTGTATTTGAAGCGGAAGCACGATATGATCACTGGACTTCAGAATAAGCTCATCACGGTCACCACATACATTTTGTCGTGCTAACCAACATGTGGTTGGATGGTTAGAGTACAATGATTTCTCGAGCCCACCAAGGTTAAAGTCCCGGTGCTCGCATTTATCTTGTGTTAATTTCAGTATTTTCCGGCAATGTACGCTCAGTGGGAGGAGACATTCCACTCGACTACGAGGCACCTATGGTGACTTCATAAAATCTCAAGATCATATATGCTGGCCCACTCTCTCGAAGGTGCTCATAGGGGTAGGGTTCGCGTGTGTGCGCTTATAGCGGTGAGTGCTTGCGCATATATATGAGCCCTTGCGTCTGTACCGTGTTAAACAAAAACATATCATGATTATTCGGTCATTGTCTCACTCGTACAACTTCGTATTTTGTTGATGACACAATCAATTGACCAGTCAAATGTTCCACGCGGCGCAACTAGTGTTGCACCATCGGGGAGCGTAACCATGGGGCCCACCTGTCAGCCCGTATATGAAAGAAAGAAATGGTAGTTTGAGTCTGTACTGTATTAATAAAATAGGAGTACATTTTAGGGTGATCATACGGTCACTGGCTCACCATACAGCTCCACAATTTGTTGATAACACGATCAATTTACCAGTCAAACGGTCCACATTCAGCAGCACACATTACCATAGGGCCCACCCGTCAACGCGTATATGAATGACAGAAATGGTAATAAATTAGTGGTCGATGGGTATTCGAAGTCGTGATACCTCTGGTTGGCAGTCACCAGTGGTTGGGGGGCGTTCATTGGGCGGTGGGGTGGGGATCCCCGGAGAAAAAGCTCGGCGGGGGGGGGGGGCTAGAGGGATGGCCGGTGCGGCAGTGGACAGGCGCTGGGGAGTGGTTTCGAGGAGGGCGGGCCGGCCGCGGGCGGCGGGGGCTGGCGGTTCAGCCGGTGGTGGTGGGGGGGGGCTAGAGGGATGGCCGGTGTGGCGGCGGACCGGCGGTGGGGAGTGGTTTCGGGGAGGGCGTGCCGGCTGCGGGCGACGGGGGGTGGCGGTTCGGCCGGTGGTGGCTGGCGGCTCAGGGGGGTGGAGTTTGATGATAAACTGGAGGCCCTTGATTTCGTATCCAACGGCTGGAAAATCTAATGACCAGAGATGAAAAAGTCGGTCGACTGACGTGTAGCCTCACCCCGCACGTACACATGCACGCACGCAAGACATGCACGCATGTAGGCGTGCAACACTGACACGTACACACGCACGCATGCTGGCGTGCAACACTGACACGTACACATGCACTCATGAACACATGCATGTACGCACCCATGCATGCAACACTGAAACGTACCCTTGCATGCACGCAACACTCGCACGCCTGCATGCACATAGCACACGACGCAAGACACACGCTCAACCTATACGTGCATGCACCCTTTGTTAAGGACATGGATTGTTACGGGTATTAATCAATCTTATCTGTGATAAGCAGAACATTGATGTTTGCAGCGGTCTTTATGAATCACAACGTATCAAACGGGCTATCAACATAGTAGGCTTATCTAAATGAAAAAGATGATGTCACACTCAATGAACAATCATCGGTTTATGAAATGCCCACTTCTGACCGCCCTGGCCCACCAAAGGTTCCTCTACTGTGCGCTGCCTGCGTTGGGTCACTGACATGCAGGCCATGCACCCAAAGAGCCCACACGTCAGTGGAAGAACGGCGCGGTGTCCTAGGTCAGAGTCGAGGGTGCCACTCGTGGCACGCCCGGCTGAACACGCCTCCGTGCCGCATTCAAACGCCTCCATGAAACCCGCCCGTGTGGAAGCCGAGAAACCCACTCTGGACACACGTCCGTTCATGACCGGGCCGGTGTTAAACGCAACACCGACCGAGCTCCTCCCGTCCGCCATCTATTTAATCTCCTATTTAAACGAGGCCAAACGTCGGCCAAGAATCGCACACCTCTGCCGCTCCCCTATCTCCTCCACCATTCTGTCCACTCTTACAATGGCTTACGATGAGTAGTTATTCCGCATCCAAGTTGGTTGGGTAGCCCGCCGGATACGAGCTATGCAGCTCGCTGATCCACCTCCCTCCCCTCGCCCAACGGAGCCAGTTGCCGCCCCAAGCCGGCGCGTGGTTCAGCAACTCGCCGCTCCAGGCCAGCTCGACGAGGAGCGGCGCACGGGCGTCGTTGCTGCCATCCACACCACCGCCTCGTACCGCGTCTCCCATTCCTGTGGCCGAGACTCCCATGCCGGCGGCCGCACCATGCAAGCAGCGATAGAAGCCGAGTGTGCGGAGAGCGACGAGTCGGTGGCCAACGCCTCCGCGTCCACCGCCATCATCAAGGAGAAGTAAAACACGGGAGGCCACCACCGCTTGGGTCCCATGAAGGCCACCGCAGAGGCGACGCCGGCGTACACAACAGGTGTCTTGCCGGATCCTTTTGTTGCGAGGACCTTCGTCAACCCCGCATGGGATCCACGGAAGAGGGGAATGTTAGGATGAACTCGAGCCGGTGCCGGCCATGGTGAAGTAGTGGCCGATGATGAACTCGAACCGGTGCCGGCCACCATCATCTTCGGCACCAGCCAATGATATCAGTTGGGCAGTGGGGAAGCGAGCCGTCCTTTGCGCTGAAGCATATACCTCCGGGGCTCCCGGCAGTCCGGTGATCGTGCTGCCGGACATGAGGAACACAAATTGATCGGCGGGCGACCATTTAGGCCAGGTATTATATACTTGTGCTGTCCAGAACTAGCACCGCGTAGTTCATTTGAATGTAATGAAATCCGTCATGTTTGTATGAAAATCCGGTATTTTATATGATTTCCATCGTTGTTTATATGAAATATCAGTTTGTCTACGTGTTTGCGTGAATTTTGTCCGGTTGGTTGAGTTGCTGTCATAATGTGTGCGGCTACGGTTGGATGGCATAATTTGCGGGTCGCCGGTCGGTCTGCGGGCGGCGTTGTGGGACAAAAAACACAGCTCGTGTGAGCTCGTCTCCAACGTGCGCACTGGAGGATGCATGACAGCATGAGCACCCGAGCCATTCCTCGTTCATCGGTGGCAAAGGCACCGGTGGACAAAAGGGTCGCCAATATTTTGGCTACCCCAGGCAAGATCCAAACAGCCCCTCCCAACAGATTCAAATCCCTCGTTCGCCGTGGAATTTTGCCATGTGTTGTTTTCATGGACTAGCAAGATGCCCGTGCATTGCACAGAACATCAAGATGCATTTTTTTACAAACTCCCGCATGCATGCAAGGGATAATTAATGTCCGCCTTTGCTAGTACCACGAGGCAAACACCATTAATATTGCATCGATTAGTGTTAGTGGCCTTGTATATCTGCAAATTGTAATTCTGATAGTGGCCCCTTGTATATAAAAATGGAGGGAGAAAGATGAGAGATAAGGTGAGGAGAAGTGGGGCATGGTGGTGACTGGTGGTTGGACTAGGCGGAGGCATGGGGATGGACGACGCATTATGTCTAGGTTTGTATCTCTCTCACACACACCCATGTAGGTGGGGGACATGCACGAAGAGAAGAGGTGCACGCACGGCGCACATACTCCCGTCTCTTTCACAACCACACCCGCGCGGGTACATGGTGGAGCTCATTTCTGTACGAAAAAGGCAGCCCACGTGGTAATTTGGCACGTGTACTGGTTGTCCACTTGGTGGAGGGAGGATCATCTACCACGGGTGAACAAAAAAATTGCGACTTGACGCGTTATGTTAAATTAAAAAAAGAGGCAAACCATGTGGGGCCTACCTTAGAGGCAAGGCTCTATACACTGGAGTACTTTTGATGTGTCCCGTCAACTCGCAGAACAAGGAGAATCTTACTTAGTACGCCGTCTCCCCCGCACATGGGCGTGGTGGCTCATAGGATGAGGTGAAGCTTGCTTACGAGTACTACTACTACTACTACTACTACTACTACTACTACTACTACTACTACTACTACTGTACGCCTTTACGCCCGCTCCCTCGCCCACGCGCATGGTGGCTCGCAGCACGAGAAGAAAATTTTACTACTCCCTCCGTTTACTCCTCATCCCTACTACGTACTTTGGTTAGTACTCCCTCCATTTACTTATACAAGGCCACTATAAAAAAATACATTTTGCATCTATACAAGGCCACAAATAGTAATCGAGACAAAAGTTACTACTCCCTCCTTTCCAGTTTATGGCTCAGTTTCAAAATCTCTCCAACCAAGGTAAACGGTGAGTGGTCGAATTAATTTCGTAGTTTGCACAAGTAATTAGTACGCTTGTTTTTCTCAAGAAGTTATGTTTACCGAGGCATTAATTAGAACGTATGCATGAATGACCACTAAATTTCCATGAACTTGTACATGCATTGGTTAGTTTCCTCTTGACACTGCTTGCGTCGGGTGATCTAACGCACCTCAAAATCCAACATGTAATGGTACTACTACTAGTATAGTAGAATTGAGACTTATCAAATGGAAAAACGAATGTTTTTTAGATAAGCCCTATAAACCCTAGTGGGTATGTACTCCGTAAAAACAGATTTTTCCAAAACTAAGTCGCTCCCTTTCATGAATTCTATAGTATACTCCTCTGTCGACGCTCCCTTTCATGAATTCTGTACTTGCTGTCGCCGACATGTGGGACATATAGCAACCGGGTCGACGTGTCAAGCACCAAATAACAGTGCAGAATAGCAGGGTGACGCACCCCACTCGTACCGGACCAATAGTAGTAATGAGCAATGAGATGTCAAATCACAATGCCGCACCTTCCCAGACGGACGAAGCAACCATTATTTCACACTTCGGTTCGCCATCACCTCAAACCACGTAGTATTGCTTCTATCTCAAGAGGGACACGCACATCGCCTTGGTACATCATGACACGTGGGACCGCATGACAGGCCATGCTCCCCCGCCGATCACTCAGTAAAATCACCTCATTTTTACTATACTTCCTCCGTATCGGTTTACTACATGGCATGCACATCGTTCTAGGTTGAGAATTTAACTGGCTATATATGTGATGAACAGTACTCTAGCCTTTTAAAAATGTATACTTTTGTACAGTAGTACTATCGATGGATTGCGCCATGGAGCAAAATTTGAAATTAAAAAAAAGGTGGTACATATAGAGAGCGCTCGTCGCCAAATTATGCATATAGTACTATTAAAAAAGCTAGTACGTGCTTAATTGGGGTGGTAAATTCTATTAAAGAAATACTAGTAGTATGTACATACTGAAGAGTTAAAGTAACAAGAAGAAACATAACATAGTTCTGCTGGGGGCTCAGCACAACACACCCCTCAAATTAAACTAAGCACACCTGAAATTAAACTATGCAACTAATCCGGTAGACACTGCATTAGAAGTTTAGAACCACCATGAGCAACGACACTGCCACCTTACTCGGAGTCCTCGTCCACATCCTCGACTTCGTCCTTGTCCCTCTTCCTCTTGGCCGATGCTTCTTTGCTTGAACCGCACACTTGGCTGTTGCTCTTCATCCAACCCTTGTAGATATTGAAACAAAGGTAGCCATCCATTGCAGCGTTGTGGATGTGGTCTATATCTAGTACATTCCGCTGCCATGCATGACGATGAAACATGTAATGAGGTTTCTCCATTTTACGGTACGAAGGATGAACCATGGCTCCTGCCAGGGTTAGCATTGAAGGCTGACGAGAGGGCACCAGCCGATTCTTCTGGAGGTCGAAGGGGTTGCCTAAAATGAGGCCTATCCGACCCAGGAATTCTTTGTCGTTCTTAAAGTCTACAGTAACGAATTTCATTGTTTTGTCCTTGAGGAAGTTCTTAAAATCCTGGCACTCAACGTCAGCATGGCATATGTGGTAGACCAAGCAAACGTTATGTATGCAAACCTGGATCACGGCGGGCTTTTTCCTCTCTTCGTCCTTTAGATCCTTCTCTCGTCCCAGGACTGTGGTGTACTCAACATCTAGCCCAGCGACCCACTCATCATCTGAGTTTTTGAACATGCGTCTGAAGCGAGAAAGGCATCCTTTGACCGTCGCGGAAGAACGGGTGTAGATGATGTCGAACTCATCGCCGGTGATGGTTCTAACCTTGTACTCATCGCCGATCGTGGAGATTTGGGACACCATAGATTTGGGAGGAGGGTTAGGATTAGTGGAACTACCATAATGTGAATGGACGGGATCACTAGGAGCGAACCGCCGTAGTATTGAAGGACGTGCGGGGACAAGTAGGAGCGAACTGCCAGCGTGTGAACGACAGGGTAGTGACTTTCCATTCTCCCATGATACGGGCTTCCGAGAGCCCTTGGGTCTGAGATTGAACGGTTGCATGGCGTGATTCTAGACCTATGGGTGAATATCCTATCCTGGAGGGTTATTCTGCAAATTTTCAGCAACTTAGCATGCGACCGTTTGATCTCAGATCCAAGGGCTGCCAGCAGCCCGTATCATGGTCGCGCCTACCACGACCGTCGCGTCGCTCGCGCGGTCGCGCCCTTGGAGATTTAACATGGTGCATTAGGCTATCTGATGTCGGCATGTCATACATAGTCATCACTTAGTCACTCATACTACAACAAGGTTGGCTATAAGGTTGGCTATAAGTGTACTTTTTTACTCCTCTCTATCTCTTTCTTCGTACTCCCTTTGCCCCATAATATAAGTACATTTTTTACGCTAGTGTAGTGCCAAAAACGTTCTTATATTATGGGACACAGGGAGTACTATTATTTATTGCATTTGCCAAGGAGTGACCTCTTCCAATGAAATGGTGTTGCTAAGTTTGCTTCATTTAATTAGCTATAAACTCAAAATTGTCTTTTCACCTAGGTACACGCGCTTAGCACCGTTTCTTCCTTAGGTCACCAAACTAGTATCTCTCTTCTTGATTAACTTGCCACATCAGACTTTATGCCTATGTGGCAAGCTTAAGCACCTGTAGGAGCAAGTAAAAGTAAGTACATTAGTGCGCTTTGCATGGCATTTTTGCATATGTGGAGGAAAGAGAGGCAAGGAAAACATGGAGAAGTGGGCTCTCATGCAAGAGCCAGCCTCTACTACATGGTGGAGCATTGGGAGAGGCACATGTATGGAGGTGGTCAGGAATCGGGAGACTCACGCTGGTCGTAGCGCCGCAGTTAAAATGATAATGGCAAGTCAAATCACGGGGCCCCACCTGTCCAGCAGTAACTCGATGTCAAATCACACAACCCTACGTTTGCAGCAGCCTACTCCCTCGTCTTCTCACATCTCTGTCGAACCGACTAGGCGGAACTGCCCCGCCTACCACGCAAGAAAAGCCCTGCCCTCAACTTTTAAATACAACGACATCCGCTTAAGAATCCAATGATATACTTTTTGTGACATAGTAACTCATATTTAGTTAGTCAAATGGATGACCTAGAATTACGTGCAGGCCCTATAAACCAAGATGCCTAAAAATAAAAAAACTAAGACAGAGAGGGTAGTTCAACACGTATCTTTTTAGATCAATATAGTCGGGATTCACCAAGGAGCAAAACCAAGTGGTAGGCTGCTCCTGTCGTGTTGGCGTAGCAACTCAAGGAGGGTCAGTCCGCACACGAAATGGCGACACACTTAACAGGACCCCTTTGGCCGGCATGTGGCTCATTCACCATCTTGTTCCACGTGCGATGCACCAAATTACAGTTTGGAGCAGCGGTTGGAATTGGAGGCACCCCGATCGTAGCGCCGCAGTAGTAGAAAATGAGCGATGAGGGGTCAAATCACAAAGCCCCACCTTTCCTGCATTAAGCTGGACGGACGAAGCAACCATCATTTCACTCTAGGGTGCAAGAGCATAAAGAAAAGAGAAAACAATGATGCGTGCGGCAGCTACCTTGTGACGCCCCCGATTTGACCGTACACTAATCATGCACGCAAATGTGTATGATCAAGATCAAGGACTCACGGGTAGATATCACAACACAACTCTACAAATAAAATAAGTCATACAAGCATCATATTACAAGCCAGGGGCCTCGAGGACTCGAATACAAGAGCTCGACCATAGACGAGTCAGCGAAAGCAACAATATCTGAGTACAGACATAAGTTAAACAAGTTTGCCTTAAGAAGGCTAGCACAAACTGGGATACAAATCGAAAGAGGCGCAGGCCTCCTACCTGGGATCCTCCTAACTACTCCTGGTCATCGTCAGCGGGCTGCACGTAGTAGTAGGCACCTCCTGAATAGTAGTAGTAGTCGTCATCAACGATGGCGTCTGGCTCCTGGACTCCAGCATCTGGTTGCGACAACCAGAAAGAAAGGAAAGGGGAAAAAGGGGGAGAAAGCAACCGTGAGTACTCATCCAAAGTACTCGCAAGCAAGAAGCTACACTACATATGCAGGGGTATTAAATGGAATAAGGGTATCATATGTGGACTGAACTGCAGAATGCCGAAATAAGAGGGGGATAGCTAATCCTGTCGAAGACTACGCTTCTGGCAGCCTCCGTCTTGCAGCATATAGAAGAGAGTAGACTGAAGTCCTCCAAGTAGCATCGCATAGCATAATCCTACCCGGCGATCCCCTCCTTGTTTCCCTGTTAGAGAGCGATCACCGGGTTGTATCTGGCACTTGGAAGGGTGTGTTTTATTTAGTATCCGGTTCTAGTTGTCATAAGGTCAAGGTACAACTCCGGGTCGTCCTTTTACCGAGGGACACGGCTATTCGAATAGATAAACTTCCTTGCAGGGGTGCACCACATTCCCCAACACGCTTGATCCCATTTGGCCGGACACACTTTTCGGGGGCATGCCCGGCCGCGGAAGATCAACACGTCGCAGCCCCACCTAGGCACAACAGAGAGGTCAGCACGCCGGTCTAAACCTATGCGCACAGGGGTCTGGGCCCATCGCCCTTAGCACACCTGCATGTTGCGTACGCGGCCGGAAGCAGACCTAGCCTAGTGGCGTTCCAGTCCAATCCGGCGCGCGCCACTCAGTCGCTGACGTCACGAAGGCTTCGGCTGATACCACGACGCCGGAATACCCATAACTACTCCCGCGTAGATGGTTAGTGCGTATAGACCAAATGGCCGGACTCCGATCAAATACCAAGATCTCGTTAAACGTGTTAAGTATCCGCGAACACCGACTAGGGCTAGGCCCACCTCTCTCCTAGGTGGCCTCAACCTGCCCTGTCGCTTCGCCTCAAAGTAATAGTCGGGGGCCGTCGGGAACTCAGGCCCACCACTACCTGGATGGAGCCACCTGCCCCTTCAGCCCCCATCTCCAAACAGTATCACCAGTAATGTAACAGTGTAAAGTATATAGCATATGCCCGTGATCACCTCCCGAGGTGATCACGGCCCAGTAGTATAGCATGGCAGACGGACAAGAGTGTAGGGCCACTGATGGAACACTAGCATCCTATACTAAGTAGTAGGATAGCAGGTAATGGTAACAACAGTAGTAGCAAGGACAGGCTATGCATCAGGATAGGAATAACGGAAAGCAGTAACATGCTACACTACTCTAATGCAAGCAGTATAGAGAAGAGTAGGCGATATCTGGTGATCAAAGGGGGGGCTTGCCTGGTTGCTCAGACAAGGAGGGGTCGTCGGTGATGTAGTCGACCACAGGGGCATCAGCATCGTCACGGGGTCTACCGAAGAGAAGAGGGGGGGGGGAACAGTAAATACAACAGGCAAACCTAGACATGTTCTAACGCGGTATGAGGTGATACTGGTGAAGGGGGGAAACATCCGGGAAAGTATTCCCGGTGGTTTTGCGTTTTCGAATAGGTGGAACGGAGGGGGAAAGTTGTGTGTTTGCTATGCTAGGGATGTGTGGCGGACGAACGGGTTGCATATCCAGATTCGTCTCGTCGTTCTGAGCAACTTTCATGTACAAAGTATTTTCATCCGAGCTACGGATTATTTTATATTAATTTTTAAAGATTTTAAATCATTTTCTAGAAATTAGCATAATTAAATTAATTTAGAAATTGCAATTATGATGTCAGCATGACATCAGCATGATGTCAGCAGGACCAAAGGTTGACTAGGTCAACCCTGCAGGTGGGTCCCGTATGTCATAGGTACAATAACCTAATTAATCTATTAATCAGTTTAATTAGTTAATTAGGTACCTAATGTTTAATTAGTTTAATTAAACTGGATTGATTAAGTTAATTAAGTTAATTAATTAATTAACATTTTATTTACTTATTATTTATTTATTTATTTTTAAGTTCTTTTTTTTAATCGTTCTGGGGTGGGGGCCCCTTGTCATAGGCCCCTGGGGGCCTAGCGGGTCGGGCGTGCGAGCGCAGGGGCGCTAGCGGGGCCATTGGGGCCACCGGTCAGCGACCCAGCGGGTGGCCCCGGGCGGTGCCACGTAGGTAGGTGCCGGAGAGAGCTCCGGCAAGCCTCTCCCGCGGCGGCACTTCACCGGAGATGGCCGGAAAGGCGGTAAAGGGGGTCTCTGGGCCTGTGGTTTGGACCTACGGCTGCGGTCCGGCATCGTGCACGTGATGGTGACGACGGCCGGCGCCGAGGACGACCGGAGCATCGCCGGCTTTGAGCGAGGCGGATGGCCAGTGCGGGCGACGAAGCGCTGGCTGGCACGGAGCTGCAGCGCGGGGCAAGGAGCAGCGCAGCACGGGGCGACGAGCACTCGCGCCTGGGCACGCGCGGGGCGCGTCCAGGGTGCGGCCGAAGGGTGCGGGCACGACCATGGTGAGGTGAGCGAGGTACAGAAAGGAGCCCGGACGCGGGGGGGGTTGACGATGGGAGTAGAGAGGGGGAGTAGGGGAGGCGGCGGCTCATAGGGGCCAGACGGGGAGGGCAGCGGGCTTGGGGTGGATGGAACGGCGCCGGCGAGGAGGCGTGGTCGAGGCGGCGTGTCTTGATGCGGGCCATCAGGGGTCGAGGTGGTCGATGGGGACGACGGCGTCGGGGGAGGCAGACCGGCGAGGAGGCGTGGTCGAGGCGGCATGAGGAGGAGACGAGGAGGCGGCGGATTCGTGGCGGCGCAGGGCTCCAGCGATGTGGTCCTCCCGGCGGCGTCAGGGGACAACGCCAGGCGGCTGCGGCCATGGGCGCGTAGGGTACGAGCGCGGGGGGGGGGGAGGAGGCGTGCGGGGACGGGCGACGGGGTCAGGCCTCTCCCCGATCCAGATGGGATCGAGAGGAGAGGGGGGAGAGGGAGTGGCGTCGTGGGGAGGGGAAGTGGGTGACGGGGTGGTTAGGGTTTCGGGGGGGAATGGATAAGGGGAGGGGGGTGGCCGGTTGGGCCTGCGCCCGAATGGGCCGGCCAACTAGGCCAGTAGGCCGTGGGAGGGGGTTCCCCCTTTTTCTTGTTTTGTTAGTTTCTTTCTTTTATTTATTTTCCTTTTCTGTTTTTATTTATTTTAAAATACTTAGGCAGTTTATAAAATTGTGTTTATTACACCATATTGACTTATGTAAAATATGGCATCTCCCGAACACTTTTGTTTTAAATTTTGAAAAACTTTTATTGTTTGCTTTGATTTTGAAATTTTAATTCGAACGGGATTGAATCATCGCGAGGTTTACAACAGTAAGAGTGGTGATGAGGCATCATTAGCAGAGGTTACTGTAGCTTGATTATCCGGGCATCACAATTCTCCTCCACTACAAGAAATCTCGTCCCGAGATTTAGGAGGGGAGTAAGGGGGAAGAATAGGTTACGAAATTCTAACGATTCTTCTCGTTCTTGGTTGCTCTTCTCGAAGTGGTCGATCCATAGCGCTGATGTCTTCATTCCTATGCATTAATGCATCATGATGAGGTTGTCGTCCTTTCTTCAAGAACTCCATCGTACTTACGATAATGATAAGGGGTAACTACTGAAGAACGGACCTTCAAGGTCAACTACCTAGCAGATAACTGAGAGAATGTGGTAGAAGTAACTCTCGAATAGATACTTAAGAAATTATCGAGAGTAAAGTAAGAAGGTACCATGAGAAGTTTCAAACGGGTAGGCAATCGTTCGATGTCTGAAACAACACGCGAAAGGGGTCCAAAGCAACGAGATTGAATATTGCATCTGTTTCCAGAATAGATCACTAGGACGGTGGCCCGTGAATTACATACGAGGCCACGCGCGAGGAATAACCTTGGGAATATGGGGTGTACAGGAGAGTCAGGTTTCGATCATGTGGAACTGTGGGTTATGGGCCCACCATGTGGTTAAAAGTAGGAAGGGCGATGACGTCTTGCATGATCATGTAAGGAAGGTATGTTAGAAGATAGCCTATCAGTTATGTCGGCAACAATATCAGTACCAAGGGAGAGGGACGAAGAGAACCATTTTCCTGCTCGTTGAAACGAGGCGGGCCTATAGGCAAAGTTCTCGTCCATCGGTGGTTACCGGAATGTCATCAACAAAAGTAACAGGGTATTACTGACAGAATTGTACACGAGGGGTCTACATAAGCAGGGAATTAATACTGCTTAGACCATAATGATCACTAGAAAGGGTAAACCAAGTAATGGAAAGGAAAATATGATTATCAGATATTTCAGGGGTATATCCTTCCCAAGGACAAGCAGAGCATGATAACCATGACATGATGTTAAGTAGAAAAGCCTCTAGGTGAGGGGAGAGAAATTTTCATGACATTATCCATACAACGGTTTTTGGATAGTTGAGCAAGAAACAATTAGCATTGGGCTTCAAATGTTCTTGTTGAAGAACGGAGTACCATAGACATGCTTCGAGATAGCATTGACATGGTCAACAGGTGAAAATCAGACTTTGGAAACAAAAAGGATCCATCAGGAACAACTTATAGAATAAGTCTTACCATTTCCCCATGGACGAATGGCTAACCTTGTAAAAGGATACTATAGCAATAGGTCCTCCGAACAGGTGGGCTAGGCATGATATCACCTTACTGGGTTATATAAGGACCAATGTTATGACTCTTGGAAAACGTTCCAACCATCATATCTGGCCGAGATTCAGATCTGATTGGTGTCAAGATAACTCAGACTCATGATGCCCGAGAAGGAAAGGGGGCAACACAATTAGATGAGATGGAGTTGCAAAATTCTCGGGAAATGTACTATGGAAGCAAGTTCCGAATCATGAGTTCATCATTTAACCAAGGAGAGGACGAGGAGGTGGCTAATGAACTCAACGATTATTCATTGAAATTTTCAAAAGATGGATTTCCACACTTATGTGAACAAGGAGATAACATTTGTCAGATCAAATGATGTAATGAGGCATGCTCGAGGAAAACATACACAATTAAACATTGGTTGAAATGTGCACCCGAAATATGGGCTGGGTTGCATGACCAACGTCGGAATGGTGATTCAATAATCAATAGTCTAAGAATGAACGGCCGACCATTAACTTCAAAGCAATAGGGTTGCTAGAAGGGCAGAATCCAAACAGCACCGTCCACTTGTTGGTACCCCGTTTGGAATCAACTCGAGGACCAAGAAAGAATGATGATGGGGAGAAGTATCACTATACCAAGAATTCTTAAGAGGTGGAGCAATCCTCACAACATCCTTGACATAAAAGACAGTACTACTTCAAGGTAGAACAAAATACAAGCTGGAAAGCAAATTGCATCCATAACATGAACAAGTTTGTGATGAAAGGGATTAAGGATGTTGTCGGTGGCAACTCTAATTACCAAGGGACGAGGATGGTACTTATCATCATGAATTCGATCGATATCCTAAAAGGAGTCAGATGTTGATGATGATCACGACAAATTTTGTCGAGAGATTTCATGAGGATGTAATCAATCAGCGATGACATCAAGTCAAAGGAATGATGAAGCAAGAGGTCAATGGAAGCACAGATACGACACAAACTCGAAATCAAGCTTGCTTTTCAAGGTGAATTGATATGACAAGGAAAATCGACGTAAGCTTAGCTCATCGTCGAAGTGGTGCTCCGAGAATAAGGTCCAGGTAGCAAAGTTAAAATCACCACGACAATGATATAGCCATACAAGCTAGGAATGGCGTGGTTGGGTACAAACTCATACTTAAAGAAGATTATCAAGTGTCGTTGAACCGTACTACAGACTAGGTTCAGTTATCGGTGTTTTTGAGTGTTTAATGACTCAGAGCCCGTGGAAAATTGGATCAGTGCGAATGTAGCACTTGATGAAGAACTCATAAGAAGTTATGTAGTTCCATGATAATCTCGAGATACCAGGGGGTAATACTCGACGATAGATCAAGGTAGAGGTTGGACTAGGGTATTGCTATGCAGAAGACAAGTGCTTTACCTGGTCCGAGAAATAGAATCAAAGGAGAACAATCATGGTTGGAACCACGGTCGCAAAGGACCAACATAGATACAAGATGAACTTATAATAAGGGGACCATTATTAATACAAGAAGCTTTCATGATAGATTCCACATCGGGTCCATGGGCATGAACACAAAGTTCAAGGTCGACTCCCACTTCTCCAAAGCAGAACCTTACATTCACTTCTCGTTTTGATAATGGTATTAGTGTTGAAAGTTTTACCTGGTGAAGTACCAGATGAGTATGGCCCGTGAAATCTTTCGGGCTCACATAGATTAGTTAAGGCATTGGTTCAACCTATCGAGGCATCTTAGGAACATATATCACAAATTTTTTTGAAGTAATTAACACAAGCTCAAAAGTAGAGCATGGTTCACAAGGCAGAGGATACAATTTACCAAAGGCATTACATATCAGGGAAAGAACTTCCAAAGTGATTGAATATGAAAGACGTTGTCGGATAAAGTCCAACAAGGTTCTGATGGTCCATAAAGAATCTGATGTGAGTATCGGCTCACAACCAGAGGAAAAATCAATGCAAAGACATTGGATTATAGAAACAACTGAGTAACTTATTGCACAATTGCAAAGGAATTATGATCTACAAAGCGAAGTATCAGAAGCAGACGCTCCGATCAAGGATGGATAAGTTCAATATACTTAGGGGCACAACCGATGACAATTTGATTGGCGAGAACCAGCTCACGTTTGAAATGACGTCTGAGCCGGAAGGATGAATTCTAGGATATGACTGAGGATTGAGAGCATTGACATCATATTGGATCAACTGACTTAAAATGATAATGACAAAGAATGCCAATAAGATTACCAGACTTATAGGATTTAATCCCAATGCAAGCAACCAAGAATTTCAAGAGCAATAGGTTATTGAGGATCTTCGGAAGATCGAATGGTATTTCAAAAGCTTTTGTGAAATACCAGAATCAACTAGGGATGAGCGGATACTCGATGGGTGCGAGAGATTATCCGTAGGGGTATTCAGGTGGCAAAGAACTGCAAGGCAGTAGCCACAAAGTATTCTCGGAACAATAGAGAGAATTTTCGGTGTATCTTGTAATAACAAGAGCAGCCGGGAATAAAGGTAAGAACGACAAGTGTATGTATTTATCCATAAAGATTTATCGGTGGTAGGGATCGCAATGGCGAAGGGCACAAGGGTCTCGGGAAAGCATCAGAGAGTGTCTTCAGAATATTCTGGTGCAGCAGGCGATCATCTGGCCTGAAGGGGCTCTCCGGGAGGAAGTATTTTTGAGAACCTAAAGTTAGATTTTAGCAAAATCATTTAACCCGAATAGAAGAGAGTTTAGAGTCCCAGATTAAAGGTCGAGGAATAAAAGATCTTAATACCACCCAATGGCGACGTCGGCCCATGGGCCGCACAGCCATGTTAGTAAAACAGTTTTCATCGACTAGACTCAACTTCGGCCAAGGAGTTGGAAAGGGGGATTCCTACAGGCAGTCGGCTCTGATACCAACTTGTGACGCCCCCGATTTGACTGTACACTAATCATGCATGCAAATGTGTATGATCAAGATCAAGGACTCACAGGTAGATATCACAACACAACTCTACAAATAAAATAAGTCATACAAGCATCATATTACAAGCCAGGGGCCTCGAGGACTCGAATACAAGAGCTCGACCATAGACGAGTCAGCAAAAGCAACAATATCTGAGTACAGACATAAGTTAAACAAGTTTGCCTTAAGAAGGCTAGCACAAACTGGGATACAGATCGAAAGAGGCGCAGGCCTCCTGCCTAGGATCCTCCTAACTACTCCTGGTCGTCGTCAGCGGGCTGCACGTAGTAGTAGGCACCTCCCAAGTAGTAGTAGTCGTCATCAACGGTGGCGTCTGGCTCCTGGACTCCAGCATCTGGTTGCGACAACCAGAAAGAAAGGAAAGGGGGAAAAAGGGGAAGAAAGCAACCGTGAGTACTCATCCAAAGTACTCGCAAGCAAGGAGCTACACTACATATGCAGGGGTATTAAATGGAATAAGGGTATCATATGTGGACTGAACTGTAGAATGCCGGAATAAGAGGGGGATAGCTAATCCTGTCGAAGACTACGCTTCTGGCAGCCTCCGTCTTGCAGCATATAGAAGAGAGTAGACTGAAGTCTTCCAAGTAGCATCGCATAGCATAATCCTACCCCGCGATCCCCTCCTCGTTGCCCTGTTAGAGAGCGATCACCGGGTTGTATCTGGCACTTGGAAGGGTGTGTTTTATTTAGTATCCGGTTCTAGTTGTCATAAGGTCAAGGTACAACTCCGGGTCGTCCTTTTACCAAGGGACACGGCTATTCGAATAGATAAACTTCCCTGCAGGGGTGCACCACATTCCCCAACACGCTTGATCCCATTTGGCCGGACACACTTTTCGGGGGCATGCCCGGCCGCGGAAGATCAACACGTCGCAGCCCCACCTAGGCACAACAGAGAGGTCAGCACGCCGGTCTAAACCTATGCGCACAGGGGTCTGGGCCCATCGCCCTTCGCACACCTGCACGTTGCGTACGCGGTCGGAAGTAGACCTAGCCTAGTGGCGTTCCAGTCCAATCCGGCGCGCGCCACTCAGTCGCTGACGTCACGAAGGCTTCGGCTGATACCACGACGCCGGAATACCCATAACTACTCCTGCGTAGATGGTTAGTGCGTATAGACCAAATGGCCAGACTCAGATCAAATACCAAGATCTCGTTAAACGTGTTAAGTATCCGCGAACACCGACCAGGGCCAGGCCCACCTCTCTCCTAGGTGGCCTCAACCTGCCCTGTCGCTTCGCCTCAAAGTAACAGTCGGGGGCCGTCGGGAACTCAGGCCCACCACTACCTGGATGGAGCCACCTGCCCCTTCAGCCCCCATCTCCAAACAGTATCACCAGTAATGTAAAAGTGTAAAGTATATAGCATATGCCCGTGATCACCTCCCGAGGTGATCACGGCCCAGTAGTATAGCATGGCAGATGGACAAGAGTGTAGGGCCACTGATGGAACACTAGCATCCTATACTAAGTAGTAGGATAGCAGGTAATGGTAACAACAGTAGTAGCAAGGACAGGCTATGCATCAGGATAGGAATAACGGAAAGCAGTAACATGCTACACTACTCTAATGCAAGCAGTATAGAGAAGAGTAGGCGATATCTGGTGATCAAAGGGGGGGGGCTTGTCTGGTTGCTCAGACAAGGAGGGGTCGTCGGTGATGTAGTCAACCATAGGGGCATCAGCATCGTCACGGGGTCTACTGAAGAGAAGAGGGGGGGGGGGAAACAGTAAATACATAGCAAGCAAGTGCATAACAGGACAACATGCAAAGCTAGACATGTTCTAACGCGGTATGAGGTGATACTGGTGAAGGGGGGAAACATCCGGGAAAGTATTCCCGGTGGTTTTGCGTTTTCGAATAGGTGGAACGGAGGGGGAAAGTTGCGTGTTTGCTATGCTAGGGATGTGTGGCGGACAAACGGGTTGCGTATCCGGATTCGTCTCGTCGTTCTGAGCAACTTTCATGTACAAAGTATTTTCATCCGAGCTACGGATTATTTTATATTAATTTTTAAAGATTTTAAATCATTTTCTAGAAATTAGCATAATTAAATTAATTTAGAAATTGCAATTATGATGTCAGCATGACATCAGCATGATGTCAGCAGGACCAAAGGTTGACTAGGTCAACCCTGCAGGTGGGTCCCGTATGTCATAGGTACAATAACCTAATTAATCTATTAATCAGTTTAATTAGTTAATTAGGTACCTAATGTTTAATTAGTTTAATTAAACAGGATTGATTAAGTTAATTAAGTCAATTAATTAATTAACATTTTATTTACTTATTATTTATTTATTTATTTTTAAGTTCTTTTTTTTAATCGTTCTGGGGCGGGGCCCCCTTGTCATAGGCCCCTGGGGGCCTAGCGGGTCGGGCGTGCTACGGGCGTGCGAGCGCAGGGGCGATAGCGGGGCCATTGGGGCCACCGGTCAGCGACCCAGTGGGTGGCCCCGGGCGGTGCCACGTAGGTAGGTGCTGGAGAGAGCTCCAGCAAGCCTCTCCTGCGGCGGCACTTCACCGAAGATGGCCGGAAACGCGGTAAAGGGGGTCTCTGGGCCTGTGGTTTGGACCTACGGGTGCGGTCCGGCATCGTGCACATGATGGTGACGACGGCCGGCGCCGAGGACGACCGGAGCATCGCCGGCTTTGAGCGAGGCGGATGGCCAGTGCGGGCGACGAAGTGCTGGCTGGCGCGGAGCTGCAACGCGTGGCGAGGAGCAGCGCAGCACGAGGCGACGAGCACTCGCGCCTGGGCACGCACGGGGCGCGTCCAGGGTGCGGCCGAAGGGCGCGGGCACGACCATGGTGAGGTGAGCGAGGTACAGAAAGGAGCCCGGACGCGGGGGGGGGGGGGGGGGGTTGACGAAGGGAGTAGAGAGGGGGAGTAGGGGAGGCGGCGGCTCACAGGGGCCGGACGGGGAGGGCAACGGGCTTGGGGTGGATGGAACGGCGCCGGCGAGGAGGCGTGGTTGAGGCGGCGTGTCTTGATGCGGGCCATCGGGGGTCGAGGTGGTCGATGGGGACGACGGCGTCGGGGGAGGCAGACCGGCGAGGAGGCATGGTCGAGGCGGCGTGAGGAGGAGACGAGGAGGCGGCGGATTCGTGGCGGCACAGGGCTCCAGCGATGTGGTCCTCCCGGCGGCGTCAGGGGACAACGGCAGGCGGCTGCGGCCATGGGCGCGCAGGGGACGAGCGCGGGGGGGGGGGGGGGGGAGGAGGCGTGCGGGGACGGGCGACGGGGTCAGGCCTCTCCCCGATCCAGATGGGATCGAGAGGAGAGGGGGGAGAGGGAGTGGTGTCGTGGGGAGGGGAAGTGGGTGACGGGGTGGTTAGGGTTTCTGGGGGGGAATGGATAAGGGGAGGGGGGTGGCCGGTTGGGCCTGCGCCCGAATGGGCCGGCCAACTAGGCCAGTAGGCCGTGGGAGGGGGTTCCCTCTTTTTCTTGTTTTGTTAGTTTCTTTCTTTTATTTATTTTCCTTTTCTGTTTTTATTTATTTTAAAATACTTAGGCAGTTTATAAAATTGTGTTTATTACACCATATTGACTTATGTAAAATATGGCATCTCCCGAACACTTTTGTTTTAAATTTTGAAAAACTTTTATTGTTTGCTTTGATTTTGAAATTTGAATTCGAACGGGATTGAATCATCGCGAGGTTTACAACAGTAAGAGTGGTGATGAGGCATCATTAGCAGAGGTTACTGTAGCTTGATTATCCGGGCGTCACATACCTAGGGCACCCTAGGGTAGGGGTCTCCACTACAGATCCTTTTTTTGAAAGCGCCTCCACTACAAATCGGCTTCTCCCTCGTCCTCTTGAAGAAAACCGATGATGAGTGCGGCGGTAGGGTTTGTAGGAGTACTACGGCGTGCGGGGCCACGTCGTAGTAAACAGGTTTGAGTCGACGCCTTAAATATGTGTGGGCCGCTTGGTTTTACGGGAACGAGGCAGCATTTTGGGTTCGGGGACCAGTGGAGATATAGTACGTACAAAAAATTGTGGACGTAGGTTCGACCGGAAGGCAATGATGCATGGGCCCTGCATTTTGATATACCCGGGGCCGCGTGAAATTTGCTACTCTACTCAAAACTAGTAAGGTACACATGTATTGAACGCATGAGATTTCGAAACCAGATTATGAATAAATACACACTATAGCATGTAAAGCTTTGAGTCATATATGCATGATATAGATGTTCGTTTTGTTCTTATAGTTCATCTCATTCAAAATCAATTAGTTTTATAAAAATGTTAAGATTCATGGGGTTGTGCATTGTAAATTATAAAGTAAAAAACAAATAATGGCAATTCATTTAGAAAATAATAATCAATTATGATACGGAAGATTCTAGAACAAAGGAGAAGTGCTTGTGTTTTGAGGTTTGTGCATTATGCTTAAGTTCAACCATGGAGTCTTCTAAATTGTACATGTGGCAGATCTGGTGGAATGTTGATGATATCTAATGGCCAGTAGTGCTCGGATTTACCTATCTCTGCACTATCGGGTTAGCTTCATCCAACGTCCATCTTTCAAAGTTATTGGCACACTATATAGTTCTTGTGCCATAGTTGCGTGTTTTGGAAAAAAGATACTAGTGGGTTGTACTATCTATTTAGGAATAGAAGATGTATACATGGAAGTTGTAGGGAAAGATATGACATGGAGCATCTCAATTCCTATGAGCAGGGATTGGAAAAGAGATGTCATTTGGTTCACATCATAGGAACTTTTCTATTGAATCTAGAGATGACATGTATCTCAATTCCTATGAGGAGGGATTAGAAAAGAGATGTAATTTGGTTCATATCATAGGAAACTTTTCTATTGAATATACACTAATGTTTATTTTCCTTTGAAATTAAGGGAGTATAGGAATCCATTCATATGAACCAAGTGGCTTTAAAGCTATAGAAATGATATCATGTTTATTTCCTTTGAAATATGGAGTATATGAATCTATTCCTATGAACCAATTGGCTCTAAAGGAAAAAATCGTATAAAAATCATATCATATAGAGTTCCTATGATATTCCTCGACACTAAAGGATGCTTGAAATTGTTGCGGGTGATACGATGGTATTTCTTTGTAGACTCCTCACCCATCTTTATAGTTACCTCTCGAAGATGAATGAAATGATATATACATGGTATTCTACATGTGCAATTTGGTACACGAAAACTCGGTAAAAGTTTGCGAGGTTCGAATTTTCAATAAAGCTATATGCACTGCATTTCGGAACAGAGGGAGCACATGGCAGTTGCTAACACTCACGTGGAAGATTTGTGTGTAGGAGGAGTGGCTATTCTGTTAAGTGACATGGCAAAACTGACACTGTCGGATGCCGATCTAACGGTTCTTACGGCGTTCGTCAGGAAAAGGCTTGTGGCGAACATTTGTCGGATAATGATTTACGGACACATGTATTGCATTGATACGTGCCCCCCTGTCTCTCACGCACACGCACCCTCACGAGTCACGACTCTCCCGAGTCCTCTCGCAAGCTCGCACGTCGCACCCACCGTCTATCTGCAGGTAGATGTCATGCACATATGTGCTCTTCACACCCTACCCTCAGAACTTCTAAAAAACAAAAGACGGCGCACACATTTTATTTTAGCTCACACGTCACACACTTATACTATTACTCTTGCGGCGAACATTCTTTTGGCATAGTATATTGTACTCTCACGAAGAGAAGCGGTGCACGCACGCACTAGTTCTCCCACACCCACTCGCGGGTACACGTAGGAGCGCATTTTTTAAGCTGGTACAACAAAATCACTCCACTATATATAAAAGCAGGAGCCTTAGCGCGTGCTTTACTAGGGTTCCTCTCGTTCACTCTCTCATGCTCTCCAGATCTAAGCAACACATAGGTGGCCACACTCTCTCTCAGCTCACGGCTGGTCACAAATCCGGCCGGACAACCTCGACCGGGGCAGGGGTGGAGGTGCATCGTTCACGCTGTCGTTGGCGGTGAGGGAGGAGACCAACGGCTGCCCGCGCGTCCCGATCAGCGGCCGTGCCGTTCTCTCCGAGAGAGCGCCGGCTCAGGAGGGCCTCCGACCCCTTCTTCCTCCTTGCGGTATTGTGGCCAAGATGCGGCCTCCTGATGCCGTCTTTACCACATGCCGACGACCCTCAGGTATATATTCCTTCGAAACCTGCCTTCCTCTACTGCCCCAGCTCCCTTCATGTGGATCCATTTCTACTTCCGTCTATTGTTCCAAAGCCACCTAGACTTATACTATTATTAGAAGTAAAGCTAGTTCATACAGTCGACTCAAAGCGTTGGTTCAAACAGGGAAGAAAGTGGGAAAGTTGTAGCATGAATCTAGGTCTTGGTTCTAAGAGGAAATGGGGGAAAGTAGTAATATCTGTCACTGTTTAAATAACCGTATTTCGTATTTGCGCAAACAGGGATGTCTGTCTCCATATCGTTTCGAGATGTCTGTCTCCGTATCATTTCTATCCATGCAATCAAAAGCACACACCTCAGTTTTAGTACAACTGCGCAAATTGAGATGGCTATCCCTCGTTGCTGTCGTCTAACCTCCCATCGTCAAAGTATCCCTACATCGGTAGTAACTAAGGTAGAATGACCAACGCAATCTAAAAGAAGTTGATTCATACGTTTTACTTCCTGATTGCAGTGCAGGGACGAGCAAAAACAACTGCATCCTAGTCCGGAATACACTTTCTACTAGTTCATCCATGGATCGAGGACTAGCTGGCATGGCTGCACGGCAGTTTTTTGGACAGGTGCGCGGACAAGAGGCATTGTGGTCTGCTTATTTCTGCAAATAGCGGTGCTTAAATTTAGTGGAATGCACAAGCATTTCAGCTGGTCAGTACACTGCATGGTTCAGTTCAGCATTCCAGCTGAGACCACAATTATAATTGGTTATTATGGAATGAGAGAACCTAACCCTGGATGGTGGCAACAAGAAAAAACCAGAGTGAACTCCAGGAAATTTAAGCCCGCCGGGAGGCCCTTTGCTCAGAGAAGCCTTGCTTATTTTTTCCTGATTTGTAAACCTTCTCACAACTTTGTCTTTTGCTGTGAACCAGTATATGTTTGTTATGTTCTATGAATCATTGAGATGTATAAAATTGCTTAACTTATGTTTTTCAAGTTTTTTATGAAGACGAGTTTAATGTGAGTGTTCCACATGAGCGCTGGACTAGCGTGTGAATGTTTGGAATTTATTACATTGTGGCCTCAATTAATTGCATGAACAACTGTAACAAGATACATAGTTTCTTATATGTCAGACAACATATTGTTGATTGTTAGCTGGTCGATAGCCTAGTGTTGAAGCAAGCTAAGCCAATGTGCTGTGTTTTGCACAACTGCTTACAAGTAGGGTAGCACCAACAGTGTTTACAAGTACTTATGTATACGTCGGCGCATGGTTCTCAAACGAGTGCTCTATTTCATCAAAACTCACACTGCTCGTATGATAAACCGTGACAACTTATGTCTTACCATGCCATATTCATGAAAAAACTAGTGAGGACGCATCTGTTTCGGCAACAATTACGATGGTTCTCACATGATTCAAGGGCACACAAAAGTAGAAGTAGTTCCCATACACGGATTAAAATAGAGTACTATCCCTAGAGGGGTCGATAACAGGCAAGGTTCGGATAATTAGACACAATCCAAACTACTATTAAACACTAGCTGGGGCAACTATTTCATGCCTCGATCTAATTTGGGCTGGACACAAGACGGACCTTGCCATGAACATCATAGAGGACGTCCCGCAACAGCTCAATCCTGTGAACCTTCATGAAGACAACCTTGTGGCCTTGCCACTGATAAACTTGTTTGTGGAGGCATGCCACGTCATCTTCCTGCGTAAGCTTGACAAGAACAGTATGCCTCACAAACGAAGGAGTAGCTTTGAACTTCTTGTGCTTCAGTACACCCTGGACAACACGCCTAACAACAGTGAGGCTGGAATACAACTCTTCATTGGTATAACCGCAAATGGCTTCCAGGATCCAACAGCCTAAGAACTCTGTTTTCCCAGTGCGTATATTTAGGTCGTCCGCCTCATAGCGGGTGACATGTACAACCACACAATCCTCGTCTGCATTGGGGCTCTAATTGAAACAGAAACAAATTCTGAATTACTTTTTAGTATAGGAAACACAAGTTATTTAAACCACTATGTATAGCATGGCATCGAAGCTAATAAAATTTTGCATTATTAATCACCACATACTTCCTTTTATAAAAAATCACCACATACTTAGATGAAAAACCACAATCGAGATCGGCCAAGAAGGAAATCACCTTGGGCAGCTCAGCAGGGGGGGGGGACAACCTCGAAGGGGGAAAACTGCTCCTGCAGTGCCACAGGGGCTGTAACCTCAAACAGGGCATTGACCATCTCAGTAGTGGCCGTGAGCATATCTGGGGTCGGCTCGGTGGTTGCCTCCATCTTCTTGGAGGTCTCTGTCTCGTGGGGATCAGCCTCCCGCGTCTGCTCCAATATTGGCAGATCTTTGCTTGGTTCTCCTTGGTTCATCATGAAACTGACGAATACTAGGAGACCACTGAAAGGGAAACACAATCGCAATGACAATGAAACAAAAAAGAGAGTGAGGATCGGTTACTGCTTTGCAAAAGTTCTTTTTTTTCTCTGAATGAAAATATACCAACATCACGGATCCGCTTACCTTCCCTTCGTTCGGAGAGAAGAACAGTGGCAGATGCGAGTTTGAAGACGGTGAGGGAGAAGGGGATTCAGCGAAGAGTGAAATGATGGTTGCTTCGTCCGTCAAACTTAGACTGCGGGGAGGTGGGGTTTTGTGATACGATGACTCGTTACTGCCGCGCTACGACCGGGGTGACTCTCCGCCTGCACACTGCCTTCTAATTTGGTGGATGGCATTTGGGCCCACGCGCTGCATGGCCCGCATGTCGGTGAACAAAAGTATAACGGCATTCAGTAGAGGGAGACATTTCAATGACCTAGGAGGAGCCAAAAGCGGTAGAGTGTCTCCACTGTACTAGTAGTAATTTTTTTTCTAGGTAATTGTAGAGTGTCTCCACTGTACTAGTAGTAATTGTTTCTCTGGGCCCAAGACAAAACAACCCATCCACACTAGTAAATAGTAAAATCAATTCAAAAGCCCATATATTTACTGAATGAGAGGCGCTACCCACACCCAGCACACCGCCCCCCCCCCCCAAAAAAAACCTGGGTGCTCTTCTTCCTCCTCGCTCCCACCCACCTCACGCCAACTCGTTCCACTCGTACCCCCAAATTCCTCACCTCACTCCTATAGAAAACCCCAGCTCCCCTTCTTCCTCACTCCTACAGAAAACCCCCAGCTCCCCTTCTTCTTATATATGAGATCCGATTGAAGACAATAACGCTAGAAGGATATGTAGCCAACCGTGCAAACACAAGATTTGTCACATTCTTCCTGCTGAATGCGAGGTTGCTATTGTCCATCAGGCTTAAGTTTATCAACAGCATGGTTTTGACGGATGAGTATGTTGAAGAGCAAAAAAAGGAGTTTCAGGTGGGAAAAAGAGCTTTTGAACGTGTCGGGCTTCTATTTACAACATATTGTGGTCATAATCCAGTAAATTTTACGACCCAGGATGTTCATTCTATGGAGCTGGCCGATCCATTTGACTGTGACTGCCGAAAACAGTGCTGGAGTTAGATGTTGTTGCCCTTTTCAATCTAGTTTTTTTTGTAAACCTGATGAACAATTAACCCTCGTGCTTTTGTACAATTTGTAAGCCGGAGTTAGATGTTCCTGCCCTTTTCAACTCGGTTGTGACTGTCATATTTTCTTTGAAACAAGGCAAATGGCTTGCCATTCATTTAATTTAGAGTGAAATATTGTAACAAATCCCAACCAAGGGAAATAACATCACTCTCGCTGGCTGCTTGAGCTCATTGTGCATTACGGAAGCCAAGTGATTAGCCCCCACCAGCACCCACAAACTTATTTCGAACTAGCACATCAAATGGGCTGTAAATTTTCATAGGAAAGGATGCATGACCATGACAGATTTGGATTCTGACATTTGGGACCCGCGAGGAAATAGCCTATCCAAGACGGTGTCGACTTACTAGCCAGTCAACAAACGATTCTTCCTACCAGCCGTTGGATTGACATCCAACATCTGTCGTGTATCTTCTATCTCCTGTCTTCTTCTTCCTCCAGCCGCCCAAACCAAACCACCCCATCGGCTCCGCCTGCTCCCGCCTTCGTCGCCCTACCGTACGTACCCTCCAACGTTAGCCAGTCCCTCCCTCTATTCCCCCACACATCCTGTTATTCTCCGGCGAGGTCAGCCCCAACACGCACCCGCGCCCGAACTAGTCAACCCTCGTACTCCCCTCCGCCTGCGACTGGACGGCGCATCTTCAACGGCTCCTATTCGTTCCGTCTGAGGCCTTGCCGTCGTCCTCTGCCTTGCGGCCTTGGTCCGCTCGCCGTGCATGGTGCGCCGCCCTATTGCATTGTCAACATCGTCAACAACCAAGAGGAACAAGGATATGGTTGTACGTGGAGAGGATGACAGTAGGGACCCACCAGCGTCATGGCAGTACGCAAGCAAGTGCCTCTATAGTACAAGCCCAAAGATATGGTTCCTCCTAATGGTTGGACATCTGGGGCTCACGCCATTGTCAACGTAGTCAATAAACGAGAGAATTACACTACGAGTGGCTGACACCAGGGGCCCAGCAAGTCGCGCAGTTTTTTTTGAGGAACAAGCAATTGTTATTTATACTAGTTTTAGCGACGGATCAGGGTAACAACGGGGCTGTGCGGGGGCTGTGGCCCGTCTAGCCAGGGTTTTATTTATGTTTACCACATCATGAGCCCAGTTGTGTTTTTTTCTTGCTGAAAATGGCTAGCCCAGTTCTATTTTTTAAAGAAATACCCAAACAAGGCCTACTTGCTTTATCAGCCCCGCTGGGCTGCAAATCTTTCAAGACAAGGAGAGTTTCATTCGGTTTGCCCAGAAATGGGTTGTACATTTTTAAAACACATCAAACCGGGAATTAGTTTCAATTTATTTCATTACAAGATCTTAAATTAAATTGATTTTTATGCATGGACAATTATTTGGATTTTATATTTATATTAATTATTTTTCAAAATAGTTTGAATGTGAATCGATATTTCTGGATTAAAAACAGTTGACTGCACCAAAATATGCAAAATTTTGTATACTTTTTAACCGTGGCCACAATATGGGGTGTAATGCTAACAAAAAGAAGGTGGGCTCCAAAAAATTCTTAAGAATTAGCAAATGGGTTGTACATTATTAGAAATAATGGCAGATGGGCTATATGATGTTTTCCATAGATTTGAGGCTGACTTGTGCGCCTACTACAGGTTGACGCATATGCTTTCATAAAAAAAAGGTTGATGCACATGCAACGCCTTGTGAACTTACTCAACACACGAGAGCAGTGACTGTTGGATGTCCATCCAACGGCTATCGTGCTTCTTCAATATCTGCTCTTCATGCTCGAGCTGCTCAAACAAGCGCCGACAGGACTGCCTGCTCCTTCCTCCCGCGGCCGGCTATGCTGCCGCGCAGGCCTCACAGCCCCACCGTACTCCCATCGCTGGCCTAGCCATCCCTCTACTCACCCACACATGCTGTTATTCTCCAGTGACGGTAGACGAACCAGTAAACCCTCGTACTCCTCCGTGTGGGAAACAACTGCCGAGTATTCCCTGGCTCCGTGTCATTCCCTTCCTAGGCCTCGCCGTCATCCACCGCCCTGGTGCTCTCGGTGCGGCCTGGTCAACGTGGTCAATGAACGACATCCATCAGAAGTGGACTGTACATGGAGAGGCTGACAGCTGGGTCCATGGTCGCACGCAAGGAAATGCCTCCTTATTACACGCAAAATAATGATTCCTCCACCTGACAGCTAGGACCCACAGGAAGGGCCTCTGTATTTCACGAAAAAAACGTTCCCCCCGGTGACAGGTCGGACCCACCAGCTATATCTTCGCACGCAAGGAAGTGCCTCCTTATTACACCCAAAAAAATGAATACCCCCTGCTAGCTGGGACCCACCATATTGTTGGGCTAACTTGTGGGCCTATTAAGTTGACGGGGACGGAGGGCTTTGTCAACTTAGTTAATACTCCAGTGACCGTATGATGTCCATCCAACGGCCATAGTGCTTCTTCAACCTCTGGTCTTCTTGCTCCAGCCGCCCAAAGCAGCGCCGGTCATGCCGCTTGCTCCTGCCTCCCGTGGCCGGCGGTACTACCGCGGAGGCCTCACCACCCCCATACTACTCCCACCACTGGCCAGGCCATCCCTCCACTCACCCACACCCCTTGTTATTCTGCGGCGACGGCAGCCTCACACCGCAGCCGAACCAGTGAACGCTCATACTCCTCTCCGCGTGGGCATCCACTACCGCGTCTTGCCCGGCTTCGTGTCATCTCCTTCCTAGGCCTCGCCGTCGTCCACCCCCGTGGTGCTCTCGGCGCGGCGTGGTCAATGTGGTCAACGACCGACTTCCATCAGAAGAGTACTGTATGTGGAGAGGCTGACAGCTGGGTCCACGGCAGCCTCAAGGAAGTGCCTCCTTATTACGCGGAAAATAATTATTCCTCCACCTCACAGCAGGGACCCATCGGACAGGCCACCAATATTTTGCGAAAAAACGTTTCCGCCTGACTGTTGGGACCCACCGAACGGGCCACCGTATTTCGTGAAAAAACGTCCCTCCCGCTGTCAGCTCGGACCCACCGGAAGTGCCTCCTTATTATGCACAAAAAAATGAATACTCCCCTGGCTAGCTGGGACCTACCTTGGTGGGAGGCTGACTTGTGGGCCTACTAAGTTGACGGGGACGAAGGGCTTTGTCAACTTAGTCAATATGAACGATTCTAGCTCCAGTGACCGTACGATGTTGAAAGCACAAGTGCTCCCTAGGTGGTTTTGGTAATTAATGACAACATATCTCTTGTTGGACTAACGTTTCTATCTAGTATGTTTCAGATAAGTTCAACAATGGAGTGGCATGGACTAAAGGTTGTGGGAAGTTCTCCAAGATGCTAAGGACAAAGGATTGGCTAAAGCTTAAAGCTCAAGACTCTTCATTTTACATTTTAGTGATCCAAGATCACATTGAGTTCATAGGAAAAGCCAATGAGCCTCTTGCTCAAGTGCTTAATGATATGCTCCAAAATCCTCAGCTACTTTCTCACTTCCACATATGATCTAAACCCAAAGCCAAACTCGGACCTACCGATTATTTCTATTCGGCACCACCGAGTTTCACTTGTCATAGCCACTGCCAGAA
The DNA here is from genome assembly GCF_018294505.1 of Triticum aestivum. Classification (NCBI taxonomy): domain Eukaryota; kingdom Viridiplantae; phylum Streptophyta; class Magnoliopsida; order Poales; family Poaceae; genus Triticum; species Triticum aestivum. The sequence goes on along the minus strand of NC_057800.1, from coordinate 506,287,418 downwards.
ACCCTAATCAGTTCGATCTCACCGATGGGATCTCGGTCTCACCGAGATGGGCTTGCAAACTCTTTGTTACCTATTGCAATACCCTCGGTCCCACCGAGATATGCAATCGGCCCCACCGAGTTTGCTTGGCCAACTCTCTGTTTCGCTTATTACCAAAATCGGTCCGACCGAGTTTGAGTAATCGGTCAAACCGAGTTGTGGATTTACCCTAACCCTAGCACACCGGTCCCACCGAGTTGATCCAGTTGGTCCCACCGAAAATCTCTAACGGTCACTAGGTTTACTATTTCGGTCTGACCGAGTTTGTTGATTCGGTCCCACCGAGATTGGTAAATTGTGTGTAATGGTTGGATTTTGTGTGGAGGCTATATATACCCCTCCACCTTCTCTTCATTCGTGAAGAAAGCCATCAGAACACATCTACACTTCCAACTCATATGTTCTAAGAAAGAACCACCTACTCATGTGTTGAGGCCAAGATATTCCATTCCTACCATATGAATCTTGTCTCTAGCCTTCCCCAAGTTGCTTTCCACTCAAATCTTCTTTCCACCAAAACCAAATCCTGTGAGAGAGAGTTGAGTGTTGGGGATACTATCATTTGAAGCACAAGAGCAAGGAGTTCATCATCAACACACCATTTGTTACTTCTTGGAGAGTGGTGTCTCCTAGATTGGCTAGGTGTCACTTGGGAGCCTCCGACAAGATTGTGGAGTTGAACCAAGGAGTTTGTAAGGGCAAGGAGATCGCCTACTTCGTGAAGATCTACCGCTAGTGAGGCAGGTCCTTCGTGGGCGATGGCCATGGTGGGATAGACAAGGTTGCTTCTTCGTGGACCCTTCGTGGGTGGAGCCCTCCGTGGACTCGCGCAATTGTTACCCTTCGTGGGTTTAAGTCTCCATCAATGTGGATGTAGGATAGCACCACCTATCCGAACCACGGGAAAAACATCCGTGTCTCCAATTGCGTTTGAATTCTCCAAACCCTTCCCTTTACATTCTTGCAAGTTGCATGCTTTACTTTCCGCTGCCTATACACTCTTTGCATGCTTGCTTGATATGTATTGTGAATGTTGAAATTATGCCTAAACTCCACTTAAACCAAAAAGGCTTAAAAATTGCAACTTTAGCATTAAGTGTCTAATCACCCCCCTCTAGACACATCTACTTCAAGGTCCTACAGATGTCCATCCAACGGTCGTAGTGCTTCTTCAACCTTTGGTCTTCTTGCTCCAGCCGCCCAAAGCAGCGTCGGTCATGCCGCATGCTCCTGCCTCCCGTGGCCAGCTGTGCTGCCGCAGGGGCCTCACCGCCCCCTACTATTCCCACCGCTGGCCAGGCCCTGCGGCGACGGCAGCCTCACACCGCAACCGAACCAGTGAACCCTCATACTCCTCTCCGCGCGGGCCTCCACTGCCGCGTCGTCCCCTTCCTAGGCCTCGCCGTTGTCCACCGCCCTGGTGCTCTCGGCGCGGCCTGGTCAACATGGTCAATGAACGACATCCATCAGAAGTGGACTATACGTGGAGAGGCTGACAGCTGGGTCCATGGCCGCATGCAAGGAAATGCCTCCTTATTACGCGCAAAATAATGATTCCTCCACCTGACAGCTAGGACCCACAGGAAGGGCCTCTGTATTTCGTGAAAAAATGTTCCCCCCGCTGACAGGTCGGACCCACCAGCTATATCTTCGCACGCAAGGAAGTGCCTCCTTATTACACCCAAAAAATGAATACCCCCTGCTAGCTGGGACCCACCATATTGTTGGGCTAACTTGTGGGCCTATTAAGTTGACGGGGACGAAGGGCTTTGTCAACTTAGTTAATACTCCAGTGACCGTATGATGTCCATCCAACGGCCATAGTGCTTCTTCAACCTCTGGTCTTCTTGCTCCAGCCGCCCAAAGCAGCGCCGATCATGCCGCCTGCTCCTGCCTCCCGTGGCCGGTTGTGCTACCGCGGAGGCCTCACCGCCCCATACTACTCCCAATACTGGCCAGGCCATCCCTCCACTCACCCACACCCCCTGTTATTCTGCGGCGACGGCAGCCTCACACCGCAGCCGAACCAATGAACGCTCATACTCCTCTCCGAGTGGGCATCCACTGCCGCGTCTTGCCCGGCTCCGCGTCATCCCCTTCCTAGGCCTCACCGTCGTCCACCGCTGTGGTGCTCTCGGCGCGGCGTGGTCAATGTGGTCAACGACCGACTTCCATCAGAAGAGTACTGTATGTGGAGAGGCTGATAGCTGGGTCCACGGCAGCCGCAAGGAAGTGCCTCCTTATTACACGGAAAATAATTATTCCTCCACGTGACAGCGGGGACCCATCGGACGGGCCACCAGTATTTTGCAAAAAAATCATTTCCGCCTGACTGCTGGGACCCATCGGACGGGCCACCATATTTCGTGAAAAAACGTCCCCCCGCTGTCAGCTCGGACCCACCGGAAGTGCCTCCTTATTATGCACAAAAGAATGAATACTCCCCTGGCTAGCTGGGACCCACCTGGTGGGAGGCTGACTGGTGGGCCTACTAAGTTGACGGGGACGAAGGGCTTTGTCAAGTTAGTCAATATGAACGATTCTAGCTCCAGTGACCGTATGATGTCCATCCAACAGCCGTAGTGCTTCTTCAACCTTTAGTCTTCTTGCTCCAGCCGCCCAAAGCAGCGCCGGTCGTGCCGCATGCTCCTGCCTCCCGTGGCCAGCTGTGCTGCCGCAGGGGCCTCACCACCCCCTACTATTCCCACCGCTGGCCAGGCCCTGCGGCAACGGCAGCCTCACACCGCAGCCAAACCAGTGAACCCTCATACTCCTCTACGCGCGGGCTTCCACTGCTGCGCCGTCCCCTTCCTAGGCCTCCTCGTCGCCCATCGTCGTGGTGCTCTCCGCGCGGCGTGGTCAACGTGGTCAAGGAACGACTTCCATCGGAAGAGTATTGTACGTGGAGAGGCTGACAGTTGGGTCCATGGCCACAGCCCAGTTTTTTTGTGATTTGCCAAGTAAGTCGCTTTGTCAGGCCTGTTGGGTTGCAAATCTTTCAAGACGAGGAGAGCTTTCATTCGGCTGGCCAAGAAAATGGCCCATCAGTAATGAGAAATGGGATCTACATTTTTAAAACACATCAAACCGGCAATTAGTTTCAAATATTTTTTATTTCAAGATTTTAAATTACATTAATTTTTATGCGTGGAGAATTTGTTGGATTTTATATTGATATACATTTATTTTTAAAATCAGTTTGAATGCGAGTCGAAACTTCAGGATTAAAAACAGTTCGGACCGCACCGAAATATGCAAAATTTCGTATAATTTTTTAACCGTGGCCACAATATGGGCTGTAATGCTAACAAAAAGAATATGGGCTCCAAAAAAAAACCTTATGAATTAGCAAATGGGCTTTAAATTATTAGAAATAATGACAAATGGGTTGTATGCTGTTTTCCACAGATTTGAGACTTTCCTAAAAAAGGTTGACGCACAAGCACTGACTGTTGGATGTCCATCAAACGGCCGTCGCGCTTCTTCAATCTCTGCTCTTCCTGCTCCAGCCGCTCATACAAGCGCCGGCGGGACTGCCTGCTGCCTCCTCCCCGCGGCCGATTGTGCTGCTGCGCAGGCCTCACCACCCCAACGTACTCCCTTCGCTGGCCTAGCCATCTCTCTACTCACCCACACCTGTTGTTATTCTCCGGCGACGGCAGACGAACCAGTAAACCCTCATACAGTTGTACTCCCCTCTGTGTGGGAAACAACTGCCGAGTCTTCCCTGCCTCCGTGTTGTCCCCTTCCTAGGCCTCGCCGTCGTCCACCGCCGTGGTGCTCTCGGTGCGGCATGGTCAATGTGGTCAACGACTGACTTACATCGGAAGAGTACTGTGCATGGAGACGCTAACAGCTGGGTCCACGGCCGCAGCAAGGAAGTGCCTCCTTATTACGCGCAAAATAATTATTCCTCCACCTGACAGCAGGGACCCACCGGACGGGCCACCATATTTCGTGAAAAAAACGTTTCCCCCTGGCTGCTGGGACCCACCAGCTACACCTTCGCACGCAAGGAAGTGTATCCGGGCAAAAAAAACAAAACGATTCGCCCCCCTGACTGCTGGGACCCACCAGCTACATCTTCGCACGCAAGGAAGTGCCTGACAGTCGGGACCCACCTGGTCAAAGCGTACGTAGCGTTGTCATTCTGGTCACAAACGTGTACGTACATATATACTGGTGGATGTAGAGGCGCACACGTTTCGTAGTAGAGGCGCGCACGTAGCATGTACACATACGTACAGCGGCCAGGGTGCAAGAAAGAAAATACGGCCACGTATGTGTACATACGGGCGGGGTCTCAAACGCCTACTCGCACATACGTACGGCGAGGGATTGTTGACATGGCTGGGTCAGAACGGAGAAACAGCGTCGTCGTCGTGTTCATGGGGAGGCAACAGAATGCGTCGTGTTCATGGGGAGGCAACGGAATGCGTCGTGTTCATCGGGAGGCAACGGAACGCGTGGGAGCCAACCGGCTGGGTCAGAACGGAATGCGTGGTCGTGTTCATCGGGAGGGTTTGGACGGAATAGGCGATGGAAACGAGGCCTGGCGTACCGCAGAACCGAGGAAACAGCCTTGTGTTCGACCGGCCACGTTTGAAACGGGATCCTGTTCATCGGGAGGGGTCTGGCGTACCGCAAAACGGACGAAACGGACCTCCTACGGTCGAAATGGGGGTCCTGTTGATCAGGAGCGGTGTGGCGTACCGCAAAACAGACGAAGCGGACCTCCTATGGTCAAAATGGGGGTCCTGTTGATCGGGAGCGGTGTGGCGTACCGCAAAACAGACGAAGCGGACCTCCTACGGTCGAAACGGGGGTCCTGTTGATCGGGAGGGGTGTGCGTACCGCAAAACGGACGAAACGGACCTCCTACGGTCGAAACGGGGGTCCTGTTCATCGGGAGGGTGTGGCGTACCGCAAAACGGGACTCCACGGGATACTGTTCATCTCCACCGTCGACCTCCTCCAGCCTCCACGGGCTCCTGTTCATCCAGCCTCCACTGCACACTACTCTACCGGCTACTGTTCAACCACCCCTCCACGGGAACCCCTCTACCGTCTACTGTTCATCCAGCCCTACACACCACGGGGTCCTGTTCAACCACCTCTCCACGGGCACCCATCCACTGTCTACTATTCATCCTGCCCTCCACACCATGGGGTCCTGTTCATCCAAAGGCAACGCCACCGCTCACTATTCATCCAACCCCCCCCCCCCCCGCAACGCTCACTGTTCATCCCAGAGGCAGCATCGATCGGCTTCCGTTAGCAGCAGTAGCGGAGGAATCGCTCGATCGGGTTCAGTTAACAGCCATCGATCGATCGCTCGGGTTCAGTAACACGTAGCCTGCAGTGCAATCGCTCGGGTTCACTTAGAGCCCAACGCCTCGCTCGGTTTCAGTTAGAGCCAACGCCTCGCACACACGCGCGTATGTGTACGAGAGAAACGTGCATCGCTCGGCCCCCGACCTCCCACCGTAATTGGGAACTCCCCGAAATTTTCCTCGCCCTCGCTTCTACCACGGTTTTTTCCGTCATGGACGGCCCAAAGAATGTCATGCAGCTGCGTCTCCGGCCCGCCCAGGACGAACAACCCATTTTCTGTCATGATTTTTTGTCATAGAAGTAGGAGCCCACCACATCTATGATGATACCAGGTTTTGTCACAATTATCGTCATAGAAGTGTCATATGTATGACAGAAAAAAATTCGTTCGGCCCAAAATGTCACGGATGTGTCTTTTTTGTAGTGTATATAGGCATCACGTCCGAGACAAGTAGACCGACTCCTGCCTGCATCTACTATTATTACTCCACACATCGACCGCTATCCAGCATGCATCTAGAGTATTAAGTTCAAGAGAACAGAGTAACGCTTTAAGCAAGATGACATGATGTAGAGGGATAAACTCATGCAATATGATGAAAACCCCATCTTGTTATCCTCGATGGCAACAATACAATGCGTGCCTTGCTGCCCCTACTGTCACTGGGAAAGGACACCGCAAGATTGAACCTAAAGCTAAGCACTTCTCCCATTGCAAGAAAGATCAATCTAGTAGGCCAAACCAAACTGATAATTCGAAGAGACTTGCAAAGATAACCAATCATACATAAAAGAATTCAGAGAAGATTCAAATATTGTTCATAGATAAACTTGATCATAAACCCACAATTCATCGGTCTCAACAAACACACCGCAAAAGAAGATTACATCGAATAGATCTCCACAAGAGAGGGGGAGAACTTTGTATTGAGATCCAAAAAGAGAGAAGAAGCCATCTAGCTAATAACTATGGACCCGTAGGTCTGAAGTAAACTACTCACACTTCATCGGAGAGGCTATGGTGTTGATGTAGAAGCCCTCCGTGATTGATGCCCCCTGAGGGAGTCCTGGATTAGGGGGTGTTCGGATAGCCGAACTATACCTTCAAGCCGGACTCCTGAACTATGAAGATACAAGATTGAAGACTCCGTCCCATGTTCGGAAGGGACTTTCCTTGGCGTGGAAGGCAAGCTTGGCGATACGGATGTTTAGATCTCCTACCATTGTAACCGACTCTATGTAACCCTAACCCTCTCCGGTGTCTATATAAACCGGAGGGTTTTAGTCCGTAGGACATACATACACATCAACAATCATACCATAGGCTAGCTTCTAGGGTTTAGCCTCTCTGATCTCATGGTAGATCTACTCTTGTACTACCCATATCATCAATATTAATCAAGCAGGACGTAGGGTTTTACCTCCATCGAGAGGGCCCGAACCTGGGTAAAACTTCGTGTCCCTTGCCTCCTGTTACCATCTGGCCTAGACGCACAGTTCGGGACCCCCTACCTGAGATCCGCCGGTTTTGACACCGACATTGGTGATTTCATTGAGAGTTCCTCTGTGTCGTCGCCATCCGGAAGGATGCCTCGCCCCGTCTTTAAAGACGGCACCGTTGCTAAGGGAGCTTTGGCTGTCGGCCAAACCCTCCGGCTAGGTGGTTTTCTTATGACCACCTATTCGGCTTCTGCGCTGACGATGACCTCTCGAGCCATCCAAAACAATCTTCATGTCAACTCGGAACTTGCCGAGCAGTTAGATCCAATAGAGCTTTCCTCCATAAACGAGCTCTTGGATCGCTTCGCCGCCCTGGGAGTCGCTACAGATTACGACCAGATTGGGCCTAAAACCGATATGAGAGAGATTAACTCTCCCTAAGCCACCATCATGTTGTCGTGATAGAGGGACAATGCGGTGACCCTTCATCTATCTTAAGGACTCGCTACGTCCGAATTCCCGATCCCTCCAAGCCGGATGTCCGTGGAGGGGAGGATATCACTCAAGACCTGAACCTAGAATCAGGCGACGGACTGGATTCATTGGACGACATCCAGGAATCCAAATTTTTGAGTTCGGAAATTCCTCGGCCTCTGAGCCTCAGAGGGGGTAAGGCTTCGGATTTAATTCCACCCACCCACCCGAACATTAGCGCTCTATCCCAAATCAGGCAAGAGCCCAAAGAAACAGTACATCATTACTGGGTCAGATTCCTCCTGGTTATGAACAGGATAAAGGGTTGCCGCGAGGAAGACGCAATTTCATTCTTCTGCAATAATTGCACGGACAAGGTAATACTCAACACCATATGTCGCCGTGATATTACACGCTTCGCTGACTTAGCATCCATAGTACAAAAGTACTGTGCGATGGAAAGCGCCCGGAAAACAGAAACAAAATTTTGGGACAATCCGGCCCTTAAAGCAAGCCCAGTCCGAAATAAAAGGGTGCATCATCGCCAGACACCCGGGTCAAACACCAAAAGGCAAAAACCCTCTACGGGGCATGGAACCGTACTGGAAGGATGGCTTAATGGACCCTGTAAAATTCATAGTACAGAGGACGCCACACCAACTCACAGCCTTAGAGCATGTTGGATACTCCGGCAGGTGGCCAAAATTGGTGAAAACCTCCTAATTCCGGAGGCCACAGAAAGCCACCCCAGAGACACCAATACGGTATTAACAGTCTTTGAGACCTTCGCATCATATAATATGCGAAAAAGGACACTACGCAGCCTCCCCGAAGTCTACCAAGTAGCAACAATAAACCCATGGAGTGACACGGCCATCACCTTTAATGCCAGTGATGAACCAAAATTCCGAACAGCCCGAGCACCAGCTGCATTGGTCCACAGTCCAATAGTGGACGGCTTTCATCTTACCAAGGTACTCATGGACGGCGGCAGCAGATTGAACCTCATTTATGAGGAAACTCTTCAAAAAATGGATATAGACTGGAACCGCATCATGCAAAGCAGCACAACCTTTAGAGGAATAGTCCCCAGTCGGGAAGCGCACTGTACAGGAAAAATCACACTAGATGTGGTGTTCGGCACGCCGGACAATTACATGTCCGAAGAGGTCATGTTCCATGTGGCCCCGTTCAGCAGCGGTTATCACGCTTTGCTAGGGCGAGAAGCATTCACAATCTTCCAAGAAATACCCCATTACGGGTACATGAAGCTCAAGATGCCCGGGCCTAACGGGATCATCACTCTCGCTAGTGATCCGGACATAGCACTCCGCGCCGAAAACAAGACAACCGCACTGGCCCTCAAGGCACTATCCGAAGCCCTAGCGGTTGAGGAGCTGACTGCGCTGCGCTCTACGGTGAATAGGGACGATGTGGTATTCGACAAAAGATCCAAATCCACCTCCTTTAAACCAGTGGACGAAATAGTCAAATTCCAAGTCCATCCAACGGGCCACAATAAAACAGCTTCCATCGGGGCATAGTTAAACCCTGATGTTGACGCCGCATTGCGAGAGTTCCTACGAGAGAACTAGGATATTTTCGCCTGGCACCCTTCAGACATCCCAGGAATCCCACGCAGGCTGGCCGAGCACAGCTTAAATATACAAACAGGATTCAAACCTGTCAAACAGGCTCTCCGGCGTTTTTCCGAACCTAAGAGACAAGCTATGGGAGAGGAGCTAGCAAAGCTATTAGAGGCCGGATTCATCAGAGATATAAAACATCCGGACTGGCTAGCAAACCTGGTGATGGTACCAAAGAAGGACAATTCCTAGCGCCTGTGTGTTGATTTTAAAGACCTTAACAAGGCTTGCCCAAAGGATCCCTTCCCCCTCCCCTGCATCGATCAAATCATCGATGCGACTGCAGGACACGATTCGTTGTGTTTCCTCGATGCATATTCTGGCTACCATCAAATCAAGATGGCAGAACCAGACCAAGCTGCAATGGCATTTATCACACCATACGGGCCATTCTGCTTCAACACGATGCCCTTCGGGCTCAAAAACACCGGCGCAACATATCAGCGCATGATTCAGACATGTTTGGCAAGCCAGATCGGTAAAACAGTGGAGGCATACGTAGATTATGTGGTCGTCAAAACAAGACATGTTGAATCTCTAGTAGACGACTTGAGGCCCACATTTGATAATCTCCGAACACACGACATCAAGCTCAGCCCAGAAAAATGCGTTTTCGGCATTCCAGCCGGAAAGCTCTTGGGCTTCATTGTATCTAGCAGAGGAATTGAAGCAAATCCAGCCAAGATCTGATCTCTGTCGCAACTGGATATCCCAAAGGACCTCAAACAAATACAAAAGTTAACCGGATGTGTGGCGGCTCTAAGCCGCTTTATCTCCCACTTGGGAGAAAAGGCCCTTCCCCTTTACCGCCTCCTTCGGTGCACCGAACACTTCAAATGGACGGACGCAGACACGGCCGGACTCGACGAAATAAAAGCCATACTGGCAACAAACCCACTCTTGGCCGCGCCAAACAGCGGCGAACTAATGCTATTGTACATCGCAGCAACACATCAGGTTGTAAGCGCAGTGCTCGTCGTCGAACGAGAAGCGGACGGACACAAATTCCCCCTTCAGAGGCCGGTCTCTTATGTGTCCACTGTCCTCACTCCCTGCAAATCACGGTACCCGCATTATCAAAAGATTGCGTACGCGGTATTCATGGCATCCCGGAAGCTACGACACTACTTTCAAGAGTGTTCAATAACAGTAGCCTCGGAAGTACCACTTAACGACATTATAAACAACCGTGACGCAACGGGCCGGATTGTGAAATGGGCCATCGAGCTCCTCCCGTTTGACATAACTTATAAGCCACGACGAGCCATCAAGTCACAAGTCTTGGCCGACTTCGTCGCAGAATGGACGGAGGCCGAACTCCCTAGAGAGTACGGCACATATTCAAATTGGATTATGCATTTCGACGGCTCCAAAATGTTGGCTGGACTGGGGGCTGGCGTCGTTTTGACGTCCCCCACATGAGACATAGTTCAATACGTACTATAGATTCTGTACACTGACTCCAACAATGCAGCCGAATATGAGGCCCTTCTACATGGTCTCCGGATGGCAGTATCCATGGGCATCCAACGCCTAGAGGTGCGCGGGGACTCGAACCTCGCAATCTCCCAAATAAATGGAGACTTCGATGCCAAGGATCCGAAAATGGCAGCTTACCGCAACGCCGTCCTAAAAATGTCAGCTCGGTTCGAGGGACTTGAATTTCACCATATAGCCCGGGAAAATAATCAGGCGGCAGATGTCCTGGCACGCATCGGTGCAAAACGCGATGTAGTCCCCCCCAACATCTTCTTGGAAAGGCTTTTCAAGCCATCCGTGGCATGGGAAGGGGAGCCAAACAATAACAGCCCGGACCCAACCGCACTGCCCGACACCGAACATTCTGACACAATCGGAGGCTCTGCCATTGAAATAACACCTTCAGCCCACGTAATAATGGCCGTCATCGCCCCATGGACAGAACCATTCCTCGCCTACCTTACTAGGCAGGAACTCCCCGAGGACCAAAATGAGGCACGCTGCATAGTGCGGCGATCCAAAGCCTACAGAGTCCACGAGGGAGAGCTTTATAAGAAAAGCACTACCGGAGTCCTTCAAAGGTGCATCTCCAAAGAGGAGGGGCGGAATCTCCTGGCTGAAATCCATGCCGGACTCGGCGGTCATCACGCTGCAGCCCGGTCCCTGGTAAGCAAGGCCTTCCGTACAGCTTTTATTGGCCGACGGCCCGGGCAGACGCTCAGGACTTAGTCCAACGATGCACCGGCTGCCAGCTCTTTGCAAACCAAAGCCATATGCCACCCACCGCCCTCCAAACTATCCCCATCACTTGGCCCTTTGCGGTCTGGGGCTTGATATGGTTGGACCCCTTAAAGGCGGAACCCACAAGCACAAATACTTACTGGTCATGGTGGATAAGTTCACCAAATGGATAGAAGCCAAGCCTGTTAAGACGGCCGAATCCGGACCTGTGATAGACTTCATATCCGGGGTTGTACACCGTTACGGCGTCCCCCACAGCATCATCACTGATAATGGCACGAACTTTACGGCCGACGAGGTAAAACTCTGGTGCAAAAACATGGGCATAAAGCTCGATTATGCTTCCGTCTATCACCCACAAACTAACGGCCAGGTCGAACGTGCAAATGGTCTTATCATGAGCGGCATCAAACCCAGACTAGTGCAGTCCCTAAAGGAATCCAACACGCACTGGATAGAGGAGCTTGACTCCGTACTCTGGGGGCTGCGGACCACGCCGAATCGCACCACCGGATACACACCATTCTTCATGGTGTACGGCGCAGAGGCAGTTCTGCCTTGCGACATAATTCATGACTCACCTCGAGTGCGCATGTACGAGGAAAGAGAAGCTGAGCTCGATCGGCAGGACAGTTTGGACGCATTAGAGGAGGAGCATGACGTGGCGAAAGCCTGTTCCGCATTCTATCAACAGCAAGCTCGAAGATACCAAAGTAGAGAAGTACGGGCCAAAAATTACAACGTTGGTGAATTAGTTCTACGCCTGCCAGACAAGGAAAAGACGAACTCGAGCCCAAGTGGGAAGGTCCCTTCATAATTGACCAAGTCCTGACTGGTGGAGCGTACCGCCTGCGAAACGCATCGGATAACCGACTCGAGCCGAACCCATGGAACGCAGCCCGTCTCCGAAGATTCTATGCCTAGCGCCGGATCCTGTGTTCGTCTCCTTACTCTGTCCATTTTTTATATACTGTCCGTCTTACATTTCTCTCCTTCCCCCTTTTTTCTATCTCTTAAAACCTTTAAAGGCTCACAAAATGCCGTGCTATCCACGCTTAGTAAACCTGGGGGCTCCTTTAAACAGAAGCTTATTTATACGGGCTTCATGCCTAACACATGTGTCAAACTTCCGCATGTACCTTTTATTCACCATTATATGCATCGATATGACTTAAGTTTTGGCCAAGCTGGGTTGCCTGGCTCCTGTGCTTACCCCTACGTTCCCGATTATTCGGCTAGGTGGTAAAGGGAGCACCTCTGCGGTTGTTACTACCGGATCAGCCGGACGTGTACCTCAGACTGGGTGAAGCCGAAAGCTAGCATTCTTAAGATAATATTCAGTCGGTGAAATAAATATGATATTTTTCTTTATCTATGTGCCCCCAGGCGTTTTTCCTGCGTTTCTTTTCGCAGCATGGACATGCACTTTAGGGCATGCCCCCCAGGGAAAGGAACCCCTAACGGAACTATTCTCCCTGGAAGATGTTTCTTACTAACCATGTAATATAACATAACTAGTCGGGCACTTGTCTGTTCACGCACTAATGACCCCTACACCTGGTCTCCATGCATTCCCCAGTTTCTATATAACCGCATGGGAATTCGGACACATTCCGGACTGTTAGGCCCCGAGGTTGAAGCGAAAAGGTCGGCCATGAAAAATGATCTACAATCCGGCTAGAAGGCATTACAAATGTCAATTTGATTACATAGTCATTTTGACTGATTGTATTCCTCTTCAATACCATCTAACAGGCTTTCTAATTTATAGTCCTGCTAGGAGTACTTTGCGGCCAGCTCTACTTGGTCGTACACTAAGCTTAAAAGGATCTCCTTCCCGTCGGGCCCTATAGGACCGACCTCGGCCATGTGGTTGGGGTCAGCCTTTGAGTACCGCATCTTCACCATGGCCCAGGCCTCCCTAGCGCCTTGACGGCAGGATAATATCTTCCACAATTGGAAGCGCCACCGTGCTCCCTTTAGCTTCTCCGCAAGCTCTCCAATACCTTCGGGCATGGAGACGGATGGCCACAAGGCATGGGCGACGCCTCGCATCGCCTGCCGAACTCGATCAAGCAGTTGCGAGAGCTCGGGAAGAAGGTCACCCGTAGAACCGGGCATCTCCTCCGCCGGACGACCTGTTAACACACGTACAGACATTGCTCTGTCAGTCGACTTCCCCGCTGAACTTTCTTTCAAATGGTTCGTTCAAGCACTTACTAAATATGCCGCGCCGAAGTCGCTGATTCTCCTTCACGGAGTCTGATAGCTGGGCACGAACATCTTTCAGCTCGACGCCCAGCCGGGTGTTGGCATCTTGGAGAACGTTCTTCTCTCCCATCACCTTTAATAGCACCCTCTCACCAGCCTTTAGCTGGCGTAGGAGATGTTGCTTTTCCGGATTCAATCCGACGCCATCTACAATTTTATTTGTCAGATTTGCACCAAAGTCGTGCTTCGCGAAATATCTATCTATCGAAATGTATATTACCAGAGGGGGCCTCCTTAGGCTCCCCTGCCGCGGCTAGTGAGGCCTCTAGTTGGGCTTTGCACTCTTCCAACTCCTGGGACAGTAGGGAATTCTTTTCTGTAAGAACCTGCATATCAAATGATCCTTAAACCAGTTATTCTAACTGTTTCAAGTCTCGGGGGCTACTGCTACATATATATTTACCAAAATTTTCTTACCCGTATGTCTTTTACATATTGCTCCGTGGCTCTGGCTAGACCATTTTGAGCGGCACGGAGGTGCGCATCTCCCAAATTGAAGGCATCTAATGCCTCTTGGGAGAAGCAAGCGTCGCGAAGAATCGTCCGGCGACGCCTATGGTTCATGGCACTTTCCACCTCAGAGTTGGTGGCAGACAACCCGTCCGCATCCTCTGTCGGAGGAACGTCCGGCACGCGCCTTGCTTTCGCCTTCACCCCCCGGACCAGGCTTTGGAGCCTGCCTGGTGGAGGCGCGATTGGCAGCCTCTCCGGATATAGTCCGGCGAGGTCTCTTTGTCCTGAAGAGGGCGCGAGTGTCAAATGTGCCTCGAAGGTATAACAACTGGGACAGAGGGGCGCGCCATACCTTTGCGCTGATGCCTCGGTCCGGACTGCACCTCTTTTCTGCCCACGGGGCCCTGCAGCCCCTCGTTGGCTTGTCGCCGCAGGTTTGGCCTTCCGCCTCAACAACCTCCCCTGCAAAGTTCGGTTGCAATCAGGAAATTGAACACGCAGGGACGGACCCCTATCCGGGGTACTAGGATTTCGATCTCAGGTACCTGGGGCGTTGGGATTAGCCCTGGGTAATCGGCCGTAATGGCCACCAAGGTGTTGTCCTCGCTCAATTGATGGAACACTCCATCAATCAGCTCCACAGATATGTTCGGATCCTCTTGAGAGGCCGGGTCGAGAGACCGTCCTGGGTCCTCGGGTTGTGGAGGCAGGCTGCTTATTTCCTTAACAGCTCGGCGCAGTTCCTGTGTTGAGGTCATTTGACTAAGTATTTAATAATGGGAACACTAAACGGATGAGCAAGTAGATGCGACCACTTACCCAACTTGGGGGATTGTGCATAGATAATCCACCCTGTGGGTTGACGCGGAGAAATTCCTCCTCTTCTCCCTTGTACAAAGTGGACAAGATCTTTAATAGAGCGGCAACTGAATCTAGCCCTTTACGGCCGTAGCGGGTGGCGTCGTCCTCCCCGTTGAAATCCCACATGGGGTGGCTTCTATACTGAAGCGGCTGCACCCCCCGCATGATGCATTTGGCCATTACTCCGATCATGGTTAGTCCGGAATGGGCCAACAATCTTATTCGGCCCATCAGGTAAACGATGTCCCTGTCACTTTCCCTTTGAGGGCTCCGTGGACGCCAGCTTAGGCGCTTCTTTAGGGGAGCACTATCGAATTCTGGGAGGCCGATCCGGACAGGATCCGGCAGCGGGACGTCTTCTATATAGAACCATTCCAAGGGCCAATCTTCGTACGCCTTCTTTGGAGTTCCGGACAGATATCCGGTCCCGGCGATGCGCCATACTTCGGCTCCGCCCACTTGATACATTGACCCTTTCTTGGAACGGGGCACGAGGCAAAATAGCTCCTTCCACAGTCCGAAATGAGCTTCATACCCAAGAACAGCTCGCAGAGGGCTACAAAGCCCGCGATATGCAATACTGAGGCAGGCGTGAGATGATGTAGCTGGAGGCCGTAGAACTCCAGCAGCCCCCGGAGAAATGGGTGGATGGGAAATCCGAGCCCCCTTATTAAGTAAGGGACAAGGCACACCCGCTCTCCTTTGGATGGATTAGGGGCATTCTCTGCTTGCTCTCCGCCGTTGTAGACGGCAAGACCGGCTCGAACCGGGACCATATAGGCCGGGGGGAGAAATCCCTCGGTCTGGAGCGTCACTAGCTCGCTATGCAGAGTGGAACATCTCTCCCAATATCCAGGCATAGGGCTGGAAGGGCGAACGGAGATGTTGCGGTGGCTGGCCATGGTGGAATGGACCTTTGTCGGATGCGCTCTGATGAACACTCGTGGAGGGGAGAAGGTGTGGATTGGATCTAAATCCTCGTCCCCTTAAATAGGGCAGCTCATTTGCACGGCTAGGGGTGTGAACGAAAAAACAATCAGACTTTTCATATTCGTTTGACACGTGGGAAACGGCCATTATTGGGCGTAGAAGCTAAGGAGCGCAACATCTATAAGAAACTAGACTTTATTCAAACAGGTACACAGAATTTGGAGGAGAACCCGCCTTGCAATGCCGAACACAATCTGCGCGCCGGACTTATCGTCATTGAAGCCTGGTTCGGAGGCTACTGAGGGAGTCCTGGATTAGGGGGTGTTCGGATAGCCGAACTATACCTTCAGCCGGACTCCTGGACTATGAAGATACAAGATTGAAGACTCCGTCCTGTGTCCGGAAGGGACTTTCCTTGGCGTGGAAGGCAAGCTTGGCGATACGGATGTTCAGATCTCCTACCATTGTAACCGACTCTATGTAACCCTAACCCTCTCCGGTGTCTATATAAACCGGAGGGTTTTAGTCCGTAGGACATACATACACATCAACAATCATACCATAGGCTAGCTTCTAGGGTTTAGCCTCTCTGATCTCGTGGTAGATCTACTCTTGTACTACCCATATCATCAATATTAATCAAGCAGGACGTAGGGTTTTACCTCCATCGAGAGGGCCCAAACCTGGGTAAAACTTCATGTCCCTTGCCTCCTGTTACCATCCGGCCTAGACGCACAGTTCGGGACCCCCTACCCGAGATCCGCCAGTTTTGACACCGCCACCCCCTCCGGCGGAGCTCCGGAACAGGCCCCAAGATGGGATCTCATGGATACAAGAAGTTACGGTGGTGGAATTAGGGTTTTGGCTCCATATCTGGTAGTTTGGGGGTACGTAGCTATATATAGGAGGAAGGAGTACGTCGGTGGAGCAACAGGGGGCCCACAAGGGTGGAGGGCGCGCCTGGGGGGGGTAGGCGCGCCCCTACCTCGTGGCCTCCTGGTTGATGTCTTGACGTAGGGTCCATGTCCTCTGGATCATGTTCATTCCGAAAATCACATTCCCGAAGGTTTCATCCCTTTGCACTCTGTTTGATATTCTTTTTTGCGAAACCCTAAAATAGGCAAAAAAACAGCAATTCTGGGCTGGGCCTCCGATTAATAGGTTAGTCCCAAAAATAATATAAATGTGTATAATAAAGCCCAATAATGTCCAAAACAGAATATAATATAGCATGGAACAACAAAAAATTATAGACACGTTGGAGACATATCAAAAGGCTTCAGGTCGAGACGCTGAGCGGCTACGCATCTTCGGGCGTCTTTCCGCAACATTTGCACTTCCTCGTAGAACATCCTTGTTTTTTGAGGACCTCCTTCATGATGATTTGGGAAATTTCACACTGGATGTGATAGAACTCAGCTCAAAGTCGATGATCCGGTATATCTCCTACATTCTTTGCCCATTGCAGAATATGGGCATAACCGGGTGTAGGTGACATGCAAAGGTTCTGCTGATCCCGTCTGTACTCCAGCATGTGGTGTAGGACATAGAATCCATCACTAAGAGTATCACTCAGTTGCTGGATGCAACAGAAGACGGTCTTATGGCTGAAGGCGGGCCTGCCGTTCCTTTTCTTCTTGGTCTTGATCTATCCACCCCGTACGCCATAGTAAAAAATAGCACTATCGAGAACAGACTTGACGTGGGTGTAATCCTTTTTGTTCATGTTCTTCGACGAGTCCAAGTAAAGAGCGTGGGAGTATCGGGGGTAAATGATGATGAGGATGGCGCCCACCGCTGCGCAAAATAAGTACACCTCAAATTAATTAGCCTCCACCGTGCAAATGAATGATTGAAATCGAAGGAAGGATATCCGCGCGGATGACTTACATGGGATGATAAGGCACGAGAATCGTCTCCTTGTCCTTATTGGCGACCATGAAATCGATGATGTAGTCCCTCATGTATTCACGGTGCTCTACGCAGACTGCCAAGAAGCCCTCGTGCATGAAGTATGGTTCAACGACACAGATATAAGGTATCTGCTCAATCCCGATCATTTAGTTCATGTACAAGGCATAAAGGCAGACAAACGTAAAATCTAGCTTCTTCAAGTGAAACATGTCGAAGATGTAATCAAATCAAAGGAAGAACTTCTCCGCGGGGAATGTGTCGACGTACGACCTTTGCTGCAAGACGTTAACCACGTAGAGTGGGTATCCTAGATTTTCTGAGGCGATGAGGCTTTTCTCTCTCCGCAACACATCATCATAAAGTCTCCTTAGATCACCGTATATGGCCTCTACCACTGCCTTATTAGGTAGGATTGGTTCACCGGGGATATGCCATTTTGCCGCACCGGGATATGTATACGGTCTTGAACCCGAGGCTACTGAGGCGGGTGGATCATAGAAGCATCTTTGTTGCCTTTCCTCGGTCTCTTTCTATGCTTCTTTGCTACCGGAAGGTTGTCTATAATACGTTCATCCTCCAACAATTCAGGCACCGACTCATGACGCTCAAACCCTGAGTACTCATACTGTTGAGCCATCAATCCTCCGTCATCATAGGCGCCAGTATTGAGATACTATAGAGTGTCATCATCATCCTCGTCGATGGCATCATGCATTGCTTCTTCGATGGCGGCAAAGTCATCAGTGACTAATAGAGCCTCTTCCTCACCCCATCCACTATCACCCGGCACGACAGGAGATGCTAATTGGGTAGGTAGGGTGTTGATGTTCATAACTTGCTGAGGCTGATTGGTCGTGGTGGGTGTCCTGGCCGCCTCCAGACGAAGCAGTCTCTTTGGCCACAACAGGACCCAAGTCTTGCAATCGCCAAGCAGCCGCGAGGTCTCGTCATCATCTCCCCTAGTAACGGAGGAGCCAAATTCTCATGGCCCGGTTTGACACTGGCCACGGAAACCTTGAAGACGTCAGGGGGGATCGGCTGGCTGTGGAACACTGAAACCTTCGGCTTCACTATCGTTGCCTTCCCCACGTCCACCTTCTGGCCGCTCATAGTGTACATTATGGTGCACACGGTTTCGTTGGCCTGCAAAGACATGTCTGCGATGTGAGACATCCGAAAGGCAACGAAAACGGGAGATTATACATTTATTGAAGAAGGCCGGTGTGATAGGTACCGTGAGAGCGTCGATGAGGGAGTCCTGGATTAAGGGGTCTCCGGACAGCCGGACTATATCCTTTGGCCGGACTGTTGAACTATGAAGATACAAGATTGAAGACTTCGTCCCGTGTTTGGATGGGACTCTACTTGGCGTGGAAGGAAATCTAGGCAATACGGATATGTATATCTCCTCCTTTGTAACCGACCTTGTGTAACCCTAGCCCCCTCCGGTGTCTATATAAACCGGAGGGTTTTAGTCCGTAGGACAACAGACAATCATACCATAGGCTAGCTTCTAGGGTTTAGCCTCTTCGATCTCGTGGTAGATCAACTCTTGTACTACCCATATTATCAAGAATAAATCAAGCAGGACGTAGGGTTTTACCTCCAACAAGAGGGCCCGAACCTGGGTTAAACATCGTGTCCCCTGCCTCCTGTTACCATCCGCCTTAGACGCATAGTTCGAGACCCCCTACTCGAGATCCACCGGTTTTGACACCGACAGTCGAGCTCAGCGAAAGACGAAGCACCACCAAGCACGTCCGAGACGGAGGACATGCTGCTATGAGCAGGTGCGGGAGCAGGTGCTGGTGCAATGCTAGTCGAGCTGATCCCGAAGAAGTCGGCAAGGGGAAAGTCCGCTGCATCTTTATTTGGATTTTTCCTGCTCCAACTGACGATAGCCGGAACCAAGACACCACATGTAGCTGCCATCTCCCGTTTTGCGGCAGCTACCGCTGCTTTGACTATCTGTCTCACCTGATTTCTTCTCAACCGTAATTGATAACCCACAAGTATAAGGATCGCAATAGTTTTTTAGGGTAGAGTATTCAACCCAAATTTATAGATTTGACACAAAGGGGGGCCAAAGAATATTTGAAGGTATTAGCAGCTGAGTTGTCAATTCAACCACACCTGGAGATTAATTATCTGCAGCAAAGTGATTAGTAGCAAAGTAGTTTGATAGTTTTGATAGTGGTGACAGCAGCAATAGTAACAGTAACAGCGATAACAGTAGTTTTGTAGTAAGTGTAACAGTGGTGATAGCAGTAGTAACTTAGCAGAAACAATAATGAAAAGTTCGTAGGCATTGGATCAGTAACTTGTTGGATGATATTCATCATGAGACAGTTACAACCTAGTCCGATATGGCACTAGCTCCAGTTCATCGATATAATGTAGGCATGTATTCTGTAAATAGTCATACGTGCTTTATTAAAAGAACTTGCATGACATTTTTTGTCCTACCCTCCTATGGGCCGTAGTAGCGGGGTCCATATTGGAAACTAAGGGATATTAAGGCCTCCTTTTAATAGAGAACCGGAACAAAGCATTAACACATACTGAATACATGAACTCCTCAAACTACGGTCATCACCGGGAGTGGGCCCGGTTGTTGTCACTCCAGGGTTGCCGGATCATAACACATAGTAAGTGACTATAACTTGCAAGATCGGATCTAGAACATGGATATAATGATGAATTCATAAATGGTTCAGATCTGAAATCATGGCACCCGGGCCCAAAGTGACAAGCATTAAGCATAGCAACATCAATCTAAGAAAATAGTGGACACTAGGGATCAAGCCCTAACAAAACTAACCCGATTACATGATGAATCTCATCCAACTCCTCACCGACCAGCGAGCCTACGAAGGAATTACTCACTCCCGGTGGGGAGCATCACGGAATTGGCGATGGAGAAGGGTTGGTGATGACGAAGAACGAAGATACCCCTCTCCGGAGCCCCAAACGGACTCCAAATCTGCCCTCCCGAGGAAGAACATGGCTTGGTGGCGGCTCCGTCTCGTGGATCATGATAATTCTTTTCCCCTAAATTTTTTCTGGAAATATGTCAATTTATAGTATCAGGGGGGTCGTCAGCAGGGCCACCAGGTGGGTACAACCCACCTGGGAGCGCCAGGAGAGGGGGGCGCGCCCTGGTGGGTTGTGCCCACCCAGGGGCCCCTCTCTGGTGGGTCTTAGCTCCAGAAATTCTTATTATTGATATAAAAAATCCTTGCAAAGTTTCGTTTCATTCTGAGAACTTTTATTTCTGCACAAAAACAACACCATGGTAGTTCTGCTGAAAACAATGCCAGTCCGGGGTTAGTTTCATTCAAATCATGCAAATTAGAGTCCAAAATAAGAGGAAAAGCGTGAGAAAAAGTAGATACGTTGGAGACGTATCAACTCCCCCAAGCTTAAACCTTTGCTTGGCCTCAAGCAATTCAGTTGATAAACTGAAAGTGAGAAAGAAAAACTTTTAAGAACTCTTTTGCTCTTGTTTGCATAAATAAGCTTAAACAACACCCAGGTTTTCAGCCAACATTATAACTAACCATGTCAACAATAACACTTAAAGATTATAATGATTCATATCAATGACATAACCAGCTAGCGAGCAATAATAAGATATCTCAAATGACAACATGTTGTCAAAACAACCATGATATAATATGACAATAATGGTATCTCGCTAGCCCTTTCTGAGACCGCAAAACATAAATGCAGAGCACCTCCAAAGTTCAAGCAGCGACTAAACATTGTAATTCATGGTAGAAAAGATCCAGTTATGATGCACCCAACATTATCTACACACAATGCATAAATCATGACCGTTGTGCTCCACTCAGTTTCTGGCGCTTGTTTTAGAAGGTGGTGACACAACATAAAAGTAAATAGAAAGTCCCTTCGTAGAGGGAAGCGGTGATTTGCAGAGGTGCCAAAGCTCAGTTTTTAAAATAGAGATAAATGATATTTTGAGACATGCACCCTTCTTATTCACTTCACGACCATCAGTTATCAACATCTTCCATGCTAAGCACGCTAGTGGCGGTTCCCAAGCGGTAAAAGTAGAGGTTTTGACTCCATTGGGAGTTTTTGTTTGATTATTTAAGAGATGAACTCTTTTTGTATTTTGTAGTTTGGGACTAGGCATCTCTATTACTGCCCATTTTCTCGTGCGATGGCGAGTGAGTAAACGCTCGACCTGAGAATAACCCGCTTAGCACGGAGGATATCGACCACCTCCTGTCGTTCCATGAACGATCTAGGCACACAAAACTGACAATTTTTTTAGAAGTTTTTAGAGGTGGCACATGCAAATTTACTTAGGATGGCAGGGTAATACCGTATATAGGTAGGTATGGTGGACTCATCTGGAATAACTTTGGGTTCAAGGTTTTTGATGTACAAGCAGAATTCACACTTAGTACAGGCGAAGGCTAGCAATTAAGATTGAGAAGCGGCCAGCTAGAGAGCAACAGCGATCATAACCATGCACTATGCATAGGTAACATTGGATACTAGCATGAGTAGGATATGAACACCATGAACGTAAACATTATAGAGGCTATGTTGGTTTTGATTCAACTACATGCATAAACATGTACCAAGTCAAGTCACTTGAACATTCAGAGGAGGATACCATATCATCATACTACATCACAATCATTTTAACGCTATGTTGACATCCAAGATAAATCATTATTAACTCCCAGCTACTTATGCATGGCATGAGAAACTATAATCTCTAATTGTCATTGCAAACATGTTTAATCATAACGGGCAGAATCATGGATGCTAGGTTAAACATATTTACACAAACAAGACAAGTCGAGTTCATAGTAGCTTCTCTTTGCCACGGCCAGTTCATCGAATGTCGTCATTATTGCCTTTCACTTGCACGACCGAATGATATGAAAATAATAATAGTGCAAGAGTGCCATGGACTAAGCTGGAATCTGCAAACATTTTATTTAACGGGAGAAGACAAGGTAAAATGGGCTCTTTATTAGTTCAATAATTATTCATATGAGAGCCACTCAACATTTTTATCGTGGTCTTCTCCTTGGTGCAACTTGAATAAAAGGAAAAGAAATTCAGAGAAGCACACTGAAATATTTTTGGAGTTTTTGGTTTTCTTTAGCAAGCAAATAAAGGAAAAAACAAAAAACAAGAAAAACCATTTACACGGGAAAGCTCCCAACAAGCAAAAGAAGAACAAGGAAATCTTTTGAGATTTTCTTTTTAGTACTACTACTAAGCATGCATAGAAAGTAAACTAACTACAACTAATTTTTTTGGTTTTTCTAAAGTTTTTCAAACACACAAGAAGAAAGCAAGAAAATGAATCTAAGCATGGATGATACAATGAAAAAGTGTGAGCACCAACAAATAGAATGATATGTGAACATGAATATAATGTCGATGAGAGACACGTACTGCCCAAGCATAGGCTTTTGGCCTAACTTGGTAGTCAATCAGTAGCCTGAAGGGTAGTAGTCGGCGTGGTAGCTCACGGAGGCTCTCGGTGCGGATGCTTCAACACGCCGTGCCGCCACCACTACTGCGTTATGAGCTCGGGCCTCACTCTCAAGGACAAAATATCTTTCCTTGTTGTGGTAATCAAAGAGATCAGGCGCAGGAAAATATGTGTTCACAACATGTGATTGGTTAAACAACAAATTGTATGTGAAGTTATTAGCCCTTCCCTTGAGAATTTTATGATCTTTCAAGGCATCAAAATCTAAATACCGAGTGGGTAGGATAGGATCAAAGGGCAAAGGTGAGACACCCATCCCTCGTGCTAGGCGTCTGGCATAAATTCCACCATAGAACTAGCCACCTTTAGCATTGTGCTGAAGTCTGCGTGCGACAATCGCTCCAAGGTTATAATTCCTTTCACCAATGAGAGCGGTATGAAGGTGGCTCAAGTCTAGCGCACAAAGTATGCTACAGTCTTGCTTGCCTATATGCATTTCCCGTTAAATAATGCAAAATACTGAATTGCGGGAAAGTGAATGCTCTTTATTCTTCCTTGTCTCACTCCCCTATTTTCACCGTAGCACAAACTAGTGAAGAAAGACTCGTACTCAACCGTTGGTGGCTCATCAAGCGAACCCCAAAATGGAAGTTTGCAATGGTAAGAAAAATTCTCCAGTGGGATAGTATAAGGATTATCATAAAGCATAAACGACACCCTAGACTCACATGGAAAATATTTAAATCCTTTAACAAATGATTCAGTGAGAAGTTGGTGTTGTACACACTTATCTGATAGGTAGGGACCGAGGCCGGCATTGTGAACATATTTCTCAAATTCCTCCTTAATGCCCACATGCACCATATATTCATCGCTAGGCCATAAACATGTCTTGGTGGCGGCATCTCGTGTGGAACTTTCACTTGGTTCAACAAAAGACGGACGGGCGGAACTGTCACTAGAAGATGCCCCCGAGGATCATCTCCTTGAAGAACTCCTTCCAAATAGGTTCATCATGTCCGCGTACAATTTCCTGAAAATAAAAATTTTGGAGTGGCAAAAATTTGTCAACCTTTGTAAGATTGATAACAACTACTCATAGGGATACATAGAGGCCATAGCAAGCATTCAAACAACTTAGAACACTAAGAATTCATCATGCAAGCACATCTATAGCAGCACCAAGAGTAGCTAATTATTCAAAGTATAAGCTACTAAAACAAAAACTAATTGGACAAATGATGGAGTCACATACCAAGCAACAATCCCCCGAAATAGTTTCGGCATTGGAGCTTCGAGCAAAGAGATTGAAATCCGCGGGTTTGAGCTCAAGAACACGGGAGAGAGAGCAATGGAGATTTTTTTTCTGGAGGTAAGTGATGATGTGGTATGAAGAGTGAGGGGGCCCATGTGGGGCCCATAACCCACCAGGGCGCGCCTGGGGGTGCTGGCGCGCCCAGGCGGGTTGTGCCCACCTGGCGCATCTCCCTCTGATGTTTATTGCACCAAAACTTCTCAAATATTCAGAAAAAATCGTATTGAATTTTCAGGGCATTCTGAGAACTTTTATTTTTGGGTCATATTTTTATTGCATGGGAAATTCAAAAAAACAGAAAAAACATGGCATTTTATTTTAGTTAACTAATAAAACAAAGAATAAAAAAGTAGGGACGGAAAGTAGTGCTTACTAAATTCATCAACTTCATACCGTTCAAAAATGATCCGTTAATAAGGTTGATCAAGTCTTATTAACAACCACTTTTGCTTAGCACGAAACCGAAGAACTTTCGTAAACCACTAAGTTACCTCAATGGGGATATGCTTGTGATGCCCGGATAATTATGCTACAGTAATTCCACACTAATGATGCCACATCACCTCGGTTATTGTTGTTAGTCGTGCGTTAGTTTGAAACTGATTCAAATTCAAGTTTGAATTAAAGACAAATGATAAAAGTTCACAAACATACCAAACTAAAATCCAAGTGTGGCACATATTCCATAATTAAATATGGTGGTGAACCAACATTTTTGTATAGTGTTTTAATGCCCTATAATAATTAAAACTGTGAATAAAAACAATTATTAGATGCTTTAATTGCTAAGCAAACACTAAACTACTAAATTAAAGTGCCAAATTAATTGTGGCAGAAGCCTAATTATAAATAATAATTTAGGAGTAGCATTATACTTTAAAGATCTAAAATGTAAAATGAAACTAAAAGAAAATAGAAAAGGATAAAACAAACAAAAAAACAAAAGCAAAGCCCCCCTCCTCCACTGGGCCCCTGGCCCAAATGGGCCAACCAGCCCAGCCGCCAATCCCACTCCTCTCCTTATCCTCTCACCCCCGCAGCCCACACCCCACTCGCACCCACTTTCCCTCCCCCACGTTCTCTCTCTCCCACTCCCGATCCAATCGGGACCGGGATCGATCCCGCCCGGCGCTGCCCATCACCGCCGCCCGAAGCCACCTCGTGGCGCCCATCCCCGACGCCGCCCCGCCCTGTCACCGCCTCCTCCTCACCTCACCCCCGAGTCGCCCCGACGCCCGTCCGCGCGCCGCCCTCGATCTGGAGCTGGGACTCGGTCCTGACGCCACAGCCGCTTGGAGTCCCCCTCGCCGGACCACGTCCTCGTCCCCTCCTCGTGCCGCTTCATCAAGCCTCACCGCCCCCGTTCCTCTACGCGCCCGTGAGCTCACCCTCCTCCCTCCCCTGGCTTCAGCCATCTCCCGACGTCGCTAGCGCCCGCACGCCCCGGACCCTGCAGCTATACGCGCTCGCGTCGTCCTCGGCCGCTCCCGATGCGCACTCACCTCGTCCTTCGCCGCATGCACACCCATACCCATTGATCTGGCGCGCCGTTGCCACGCCCGGCATCGCCGGCGGCCCCGCGCGGGCTCGTGCCCGTCCAGTCGCGCCCCTGGCCTCGCTGCGCGCCCATCGCTCGCGTCCGCTAATGTCCGCCGCGCCCCGGCCGAACCCCGTCGCAGTCGAGCCCACCGCGGGCCTATTCGCCGATCTGCCGCCCCTGTCTCGTGCCCGCGATCCACCGCACCGCGCGCCGTCCGGCCCCCGTCGCCGGGAAACACGCTCGTGCCCCCGCCGCGGCCCTGGCTGGCCTGGGCCAGCACACAGTCGGGCCGGCGCCCAGCGCCCGCTGCCCGCTAGCGCCCAGTGCCCGCTTGTGGCCTGGGCCTATGACACTGGGCCCCACGCCCCTGTTTACGTAAAAAAATTAATTAATTAATTAAGATTAATAATAGTAATGAATTTTAATAAATTATTTATTTATTTATTTATTTAATTAAGATAATTAATTAACTTAATTAATTATGTTAATTAATCTAATTAACCTTAATTAATTGATTAGACAAACAGTCTATGACTATGGGACCCACCTTGACTGGTCAACTGTCAAAGCTGACCGCTGACATCACCTTGACACTGATGTCATAATAGCATTTTCTATTTTAATTAATTCTGATAATTCTAAAAGTGATTTAAATCTTTTAAAATTAATATAAAATAAACCGTAGCTCGGATGGAAAACTTTGTATATGAAAGTTGCTCAGAATGACGAGACGAATCCGAATACACAGCTCGTTTGTCCGCCACACATCCCTAGAATAGCGAACACGCAACTTTCCCCTTCCAGTTCATCTGCCCGAAAACACGAAACACCGGGAATACTTTCCCGGATGTCCCCCCCCCCCCCTTCGCCAGTAGCACCTAGTACTGCATTAGGTCACCTCTAGCACCACGTATTGCCATGTTATGCTTTTTGATGCTTTGATTGCTCTATTATTTATTGTGTTCCCCTCCGTTACTTCTTTTCGGTAAACCCCGAGACCGATGTCGGTACCTCTGTGATCGACTACATCGACGACGAACCCTTCTTCCCAGAGCAACCAGGCAAGCCCCCCCCCCCCTTGATCACCAGATATCACCTACTCTTCTCTCTACTGCTTGCATTAGAGTAGTGTAGCATGTTACTGCTTTCCGTTAATCCTATCCCAATGCATAGCCTGTCTTTGTTGCTACAGTTATTGATAACTTACCTGCAATCCTAAATGCTTAGTATAGGATGCTAGTTTATCATCAGTGGCCCTACATTCTTGTCCGTCTGCCATGCTATACTATCGGGCCGTAATCACTCGGGAGGTGATCACGGGTATATACTTATACATATTAGATGATGCTTGTGGCGACTAAAGACGGGTCGGCTCGTAGAGTACCCGCGAGTGATTCACGGATTGGGTCCGAAAGGACGTTTGTCCCAACGGCCCTCTAAGTGGATCTTTGTGGCAGAGTGACAGGGTAGGTTGAGACCACCTAGGAGAGAGGTGGGCCTGGCCCTGGTCAACGTTCGCGGTTATTTCAAAATAACACGCTTAACGAGATCTGGGTATTTGATCTGAGTCTGGCCACTGGCCTATACGCACTAACCAACTACGCGGGAACAGTTATGGGCACTCGACGTCATGGTATCAGCCGAAGCCTTCGTGATGTCAGCGACTGAGCGGCACACGCCGGGTTGGACTGGAACGCCTGCTCTTGTATAAGGGAGGCTAGGTCTGCTCGCTGGCCGCGTACGCAACGTGCAGGTGTGCAATGGGCGATGGGCCTAGACCCCTCCGCCATAGGATTTAGACCGGTGTGTTGACCTCTCTGTTGTGCCTAGGTAGGGCTGCGACGTGTTGATCTTCTGAGGTCGGGCATGACCCAGAAAAGTGTGTCCGGACAAAGGGGGTTGAGCATGTCGGGAAATGTGGTGCACCCCTGCAGGGAAGTTTATCTATTCGAATAGCCGTGTCCCTCGGTAAAAGGACGACCCGGAGTTGTACCTTGACCTTATGACAACTAGAACCGGATACTTAATAAAACACACCCTTCCAAGTGCCAGATACAACCGGTGATCGCTCTCTCACAGGGCGACGAGGGGAGGATCATCGGTTAGGATTATGCTATGTGATGCTACTTGGTGAACTTACCATCTACTCTCTTCTACATGCTGCAAGATGGAGGTTACCAGAAGCGTAGTCTTCGATAGGACTAGCTATCCCCCTCTTGTTCTGGCATTCTGCAGTTCAGTCCGCAGATACTATCCTTTTCATTGATACCGATGCATACTTAGTATAGATCTGATGCTTGCGAGTACTTTGGAGGAGTACTCACGGTTGCTTTGCTACCCCTTTCCCCCCTTCTTTCTTCTTTCCGGTTGTTGCAACTAGTTGGTGGATCCCAGGAGCAAGGAGCCACCGTCGATGGTTACTTCTGCCCCGACGGAGCCTACTACTATGTGAACACTGCCGACGACCAGGAGTAGTTAGGAGATCCCAGGCAGGAGGCATGCGCCTCTTTCGATCTATATCCTAGTTTGTGCTAGCCATCTTATGGCAACTTGTTTATCTTATGTCTGTACTCAGATATTGTTGCTTCCGCTGACTCTTGTGTATTCGAGCTGATGTATTCGAGTGCTCGAGGCCCCTGTCTTGTAATATAAAGCTTGTAATTTTAATTTGTGTCTAGAGTTGTGTTGTGATATCTTCCTGTGAGTCCCTGATCTTGATCGTACACATTTGCGTGTATGATTAGTGTACAGTCAAATCGGGGGCGTCAAAAGTTGGTATCAGAGCCGACTGCCTGTACGAGTCCCCCTTCCACACTCCCTGGCCGAAGTCGAGTCTAGACATTACAAAACTTTTACTAACATGGTTGTGTGTCTTACGGGCCCACGTTGCCATTGGGTGGTCGTAGGATCTTTTATTCCTCGACCTATACTCTGGGGCTCTAATCTCTCTTCTATTCGGGTTAAATGATTTGCTAACTCTAACTCTAGGTTCTCGTAAATACTTTATCCCGGAGAGCCCCTCGGTCCGAACGATCGCTTGCTTCACCAGAAGATTCCGAAGACACTCTACGATGTTCTCTCGAGACTATGTGCCATCGCTTTTACAATTCCCTATCACCGATGTATCCTTATGGATAACTTCCTACATTTGTCGTTCATACATTCATCCCCAGTTGATCTTGTTATTACAAGATACACCTAAATTATCTCTACTGTTCCGAGAATACTTGTGCCTAACGCCTTGCAGTTCTTTGCCACGTTAATACCCCTACGAATAATTTCTCACACTTACCGAGTATCCGCTCATCCCCAGATGATTCATGTATTTCGCAAAAGTCTTCGTAATACCATTCGGTCTTCCGGAAATCCTGAGAAGCCTATTGCTTCTGGAATTCTTGCTTGCTTGCATTATGGTTAATGCCATAAATCTCGTGATCTTATTGGCACCTCTTGTCATTTGCATTTTGAGTTTGTTGATTCAATATGTTGCGAATGCTCGCGATCCTCAATCAGATCCTAGAATTCATCCTTCTAGCTCAGACGCATTCTAAACATGAGTTGGATCTCGACCAATCAAATTGACATCGATTGTACCCCTAAGGCTATTCAACTTATACATCCTTAATCAGAGCGTTTGCTTCTGATCCCGTGATTTGGAAATCATAATTCCTTTGCATTTGAGCTTTGAGTTAGTCAGTTGTTTCTATAATCCGATCTCCTTGCATTCTTTCTTTCTCTGGTTGAGTACCGATGCTCACATCAGATCCCTTGTGGACCGCCGGCTCCTTTGTTGGATTTTATCCGACAGCATCCTTCGTATTCAATAAGCTTGTGAGCCGTTCCTAGGGTAAATTATATCCTTTGCTTGTCAACCATGCTAAACTTTCGAGCTTGTATTATTTAATCCTGAAGTTTGTGGTATATGTTTCCACGATGCCCCGATGGGTTGAACCTATGCCTTCCTTAATCCGTGTGAACCCGAAAGATTTCATGGGTCATACTTATCTGGTATTGCACCAGGTAAAAGTTTTCAACAACTAATGTCATTCTCGAAATACGAGAGGTGAATGAAAGGTTATGCGTTGAATAAGTGGGAGTCAACCTTGAACCCTGTGTTAATGGTTACTTATGTATATTTGAGCTAATGTATTCGAGCCCTCGAGGCCCCTGGCTTGTAATATAAAGCTTGTATTATTTTAATTTGTGTCTAGAGTTGTGTTGTGATATCTTCCCGTGAGTCCCTGATCTTGATCGTACACGTTTGCTTGTATGATTAGTGTACGGTCTAATCGGGGGTGTCACAATGCTTTTCCCCAAAAATAAGCATTTCATATTTCTTTTTGACAGTAGGCAGAGGTATTTGAAAACTTCCAATAGTGATTGTCGGAGATTTTTCAATAACATTAATACCATTCACTTGGAATTGTTTCTTTGGAAAGTGCACCGTATGCTCATTACCATTGATATGAAAGGTGACCTTGCTTTTATTGCAATCAATAACAGCCCCTACAGTATTTAAGAATAGTCTACCAAGGATAGTCGACATGTTGTCGTCCTCGGACATCTCAAGTATAACAAAGTCAGTCAAAATAGTAACATTAGCAACAACAACGGGCACATCCTCACAGATACCGATAGGTATGGCAGTTGATTTGTCAGCCATTTGCAAAGATATTTTAGTAGGTGTGAGTTTGTTAAAGTCACGTCTTTTGTATAAAGAGAAAGGCATAACACTAACACCATCTCCTAAATCACACAAAGCAGTTTTCACATAATTCTTTTTGATAGAGCAAGGTATAGTTGGTATTCCCGATCTCCAAGTTTTTTAGGTACTCCATCTTTAAAAGTGTAATTAGCAAGCATAGTGGAGATTTCAGCTTCCGGTATTTTTCTCTTGTTTGTGATGATGTCTTTCATATATTATGCATAAGGAGGCATTTTCAAGATATCAGTCAAGCGAGTACGCAAAAAGACTGGCCTCAGCATTTTACCAAAGCGTTCAAATTCTTCACCATCATTCTTTTTAGTTGACTTGGGTGGAAAAGGCATAGGTTTTTGAACCCATGGTTCTCTTTCTTTACTGTGTTTTCTAGCAACAAAGTCTCTTTTGTCATATCTTTTTTAGCTTGTGGGTTATCAAGATCAACAGGTGGTTCTATCTCAACATCATTATCTGGTTCTTTTTCATTGGTTGGTTGAGAGTCTTCATGAACCTCATCATTATCTTTTTCATTATCATTAGGTGAGTGTTCATTACCAGATTGAGTTTCAACATCTGAGATAGAAACTTCATTTTCATTATCAGGAGGTTTTTCTATTTCAGGTTCACTAGGAGCATGTGAAGTCCTGTCATTCTTCTTTTTCTTTTTCTTTTTAGAAGGACTAGGTGCACTAGTGTTAGATCTTAGTGAATCTTGTTCAATTCTTTTGGGGTGTCCCTCAAGATAAAGTGGTTCCTGAGTCATTTTACCTCTAGTTGCAACTCTAACAGCAAAGTCATGCATAATATGATTCATTTCATCAAGCAATTCTCTTTGTGATTTAGCAACTTGTTCTAATTGAGTTTGAACCAAAGAAGCATGTTTTCCAACACCTCTAACATCATTTGATATTCTAAATAACAAGTCACTCAAGCGAGCAATCATATCAGAATTGTATTTCAATTGTTTCATAATATTTGCATTGAAGTGATCTTGTTTCCTAATGTAGTTTTTAAACTCATAAAGGCATTGACTAGGATGCATATTGTGAGGATTATCATTATCATTAAACTTCATAAGATAATTTACCTCTACCACCTTAGGCATTGGTGGTGTATTAAGCCCGTGTATTTCTTCAATGGGAGGTAAATTTTTAACATCCTCAGCTTTAATACCTTTTTCCTTCATAGATTTCTTTGCCTCTTGCATATGTTCAGGACTGAGATATAATATCCCCTCTTCTTCGGAGTGGGTTTAGGTGGTGGTTCAGGAATAGTCCAATCATCATAATTTTTTAATATGTTATTCAATAATTCTTCAGCTTGAGCAACAGTTCGTTCCCTGAAAACACAACCAGCACAACTATCTAGGAAGTCCCTAGAAGCATCAGTTAGTCCATTATAGAAGATATCAAGTATTTCATTTTTCTTAAGAGGATGATTAGGCAAAAGCATTAAGTAACTGGCAAAGCCTCCCCCAAGCTTGTGGGAGACTCTCTTCTTTAGTTTGAGCGAAGTTAAATATTTCCTATAAGGCAACTTGTTTCATATGAGCAGGAAAATATTTTTCAGAGAAGTAATAAATCATATCCTGGGGACTACGCACACAACCAGGAGCAAGAGTATTGTACCAAGCTTTAGCATCACCCTCTAATGAGAAAGGAACTAATTTGAGAATAAAGTAATAGCGAGTTTTCTCATCATGAGTAAAAAAGGTGGCTATATCATTCAACTTAGTAAGATGTGCCACAGCAGTTTTAGTTTCATAACCATGGAAAGGATCAGATTCAACCAAAGTAATTAACTCTGGGTCGACAGAGAATTCATAATCCTTGTCATCAATAAAGATAGGTGAAGTAGAAAACTTAGGATCACATTTCATTCTAGCATTCAGAGATTTTTCTTTATACCTGTGTAATAATTTCTCTAGATCATCTCTATCATTGCAAGCAAGAATATCTCTAGTTGCTTCTTCACTCATAACATAACCTTCCGGTACCTTAGGCAATTCATATCTAGGAAGGCTAGTTCTAGCAGGTGTTTCAGGAGATTCAGTTTCAAGCTCATCATCAGATTCAACAACATCATGTTGTACAACTCTAGCAATTTGTTCATCAAGAAATTCACCAAGTGGCACATCATCATTATCAAGCAAGGTACTAGCATCATCATAAGCATCATTCATATTAGAAGTAGCATCATCAATAACTTGCGACATATCAGAATTAATAGCATGTGGTGGTGGTGCAAGTTTATTCATAACAAAAGGTAAATCTAAAGCAGAACTGGATGGCAGTTCCTTACCTCCCCTCGTCCTTGAGGGAAATATCTTAGTCTTTGGATCCTTCAGATTCTTCATAGTGATAATATGATAATAATCCCAAGTGACTCAACAAATTTAGCTATGCTCCCCGGCAATGGCACCAGAAAAAGGTCTTGATAACCCACAAGTATAGGGGATCGCAACAGTTTTCGAGGGTAGAGTATTCAACCCAAATTTATAGATTCGACACAAGGGTAGCCAAAGGATATTTGAAGGTATTAGCAGCTGAGTTGTGAATTCAACCACACCTAGAGATTAATTATTTGCAGCAAAGTGATCAGTACGAAAGTAGTTTGATAGTTTTCATAGTGGTGACAGCAGCAATAGTAACAGTAACAGCGATAGCAGTAGTTTTGTAGCAAGTGTAACAGTGGTGATAGCAGTAGTAACTTAGCAGAAACAATGATGAAAAGTTCGTAGGCATTGGATCGGTGACTTGTTGGATGGTATTCATCATGAGACAGTTATAACCTAGGGCGATACGACACTAGCTCCAGTTCATCGATATAATGTAGGCATGTATTCCGTAAATAGTCATACGTGCTTTATTAAAAGAACTTGCATGACATCTTTTGTCCTACCCTCTGTCGGTGTCAAAACCGGCGGATCTCGGGTAGGGGGTCCCGAACTGTGTGTCTAAGGTTGATGGTAACAGGAGACAGGGGACACGATGTTTACCCAGGTTCGGGCCCTCTCTATGGAGGTAATACCCTACTTCCTGCTTGATGGATCTTGATGAATATGAGTATTACAATAGTTGATCTACCTCGAGATCGTAATGGCTAAAACCCTAAAAGTCTAGCCTATGTGATTATGATTATCTCCACGGACTAAACCCTCCGGTTTATATAGACACCGGAGGGGACTAGGGTTATACAAAGTTGGCTACAGAGAAAGGAATCTTCATATCCGAACATCAAACTTGCCATCCACGCCAAGAAGAGCCCCATCCGGACACGGGTGAGAGTCTTCGGTCTTGTATATTCATGGCCCAACAGTCTGGCCCATGTCCAATAGGCCGGACGCTAGAGGACCCCTTAGTCCAGGACTCCCTTAGTAGCCCCTGAACCAGGCTTCAATGACGAGGTGTCCGGCATGCAGATTGTCTTTGGCATTGCAAGGCGGGTCCTCCTCTGAATACTCCAACACAGTCTTCGAACACAAAGAGTGTGTCCGGATCTGCAAAACAAGTACCACACACCACCATAGAGAGTATAATATTTCACGGGTCCAATCTGCTGACAACTTTTTGTAACGTGATATCACGTCCCTGCCTAGTTATTATTTTGAACCATTTTTTAGCCTCTTGCTCCATATTTTGAGATGCGGCTTTATCAACACGTCTTGTCAAAGCAGAGATCGTGTCCCCTTGTTTGCGGGATTCTCATCAATACGGGTATGGGTAATCCAACCGTGCCGCCTGCACGGCCCCTGGGGAATAGGCGAGTTTTATGGCAAGTGGGGAGGCGCTTGATATTCACTTCCTTCATAAGGAGATAAGGATTCACCTCTTTCACCCACGCCCTCTCTCTTTCCTCCAACCCACTATCGAGCTCCATCGCCCAAGTTCTCATCTTTCCTACCCCAAGAGAGCACCCCAACCATGTCCAGAGTGCAGGGCAAGTGGATGGCCTCCACCGTCAAGGAGAAGGACATCACCCAGCTTCGGGAGGCCGGATATTTGGCCAAGGAGGTCGCCCATTGGCTTCCGACCGAGGGACAGATCGTCCCTACCCCGAAGCCCCATGAGAGGTAGTTTTTATCCCCCACTTCGTCCGCGGGCTGGGATTCCCACTGCACCCCTTCGTCCGCAGGCTCATGTTCTACTATGGGTTGGATTTCCATGATCTGGCCCCCAATTCCTTCCTCACCATCTCTCATCTTTGTGTGTGAGGCTTTCCTCCGCATCCCCCCCCCCCCCATTTTGGACTATGGCTGAAGACCTTCAATGTGAAGCCGAAGGTGGTGGGCGGCGAACACGCAGAGTGCGGAGGCGCCATGGTGAGCAAAATGTCCAATGTTCTGTGGCCCAAAGGCACCTTCGTGGAGACCGTCAAGGGGTGGCAGAAGTTGTGGTTCTACGTCACAGAGCCTCGCGACACTACCTGGGCCGCGGCTCCTGAATTCAAATCCGGGGCCCCGATACGGCTTACCTCCTGGCAAGAGAAGGGCCTGGATTGGTCTTCGTCGGACGAGCTGACAGCGCTCCAGACGCGCATCCGGAGCATGATGGACAAGAACGTCAAGCTTGTCGATGTGATTCAGGTGATGCTAGTTCGTCGGATCCTTCCATGCCAGAACCAGGCTTGCCACCTATGGGAGTTTGATCCATCCGAGCACAAGACTTTGCAATGGTTCTTTGGAACTACACACGAAGATATCTGGAAGGTGCTCTTCAAGGCCAACGAGACGTGGCCGAAGACAATCGAGGACCGTGGGCACGACCTGGCCCATCCCGCCAGTTCGGTAGGCTTTCTGTTGTTTCAAGGTGTATTCCTTACTTGCTTCCCCATTTGTTTTTTTAGGGTTGGACGAAGAAGGCAGAGCGGATTCAGTGTCCGGCTCCGCTGCCCGAGGATCCAGCCATCCCGCGTCTGATGAAGATGCTAGTTCCGCCCCCCTACAAGGCGCCGGAGAAGAAGGCCAAGGGGACCAGAGGTGGCCTCCGTCCCAAGGGTACTTCGGATGTGGCGTCCGAAGATGCCGAGACTCACTTCGCCGCCAAAGACGACGAGGAGGAGGAAGAGGAAGAAGAAAGCAACTTCCCCCTCCCCGAGGGGGAAAAGAAGAGGGCGGCCTCCACAGATCTAGAAGCGGAGGCGTCCAAGAACGGAAAGGCTTCCCTCGCGGATAGCTCCGCGTGGGACATCGATAGCAGCCCAGAACGGTGCCCTTGAGATAAGCCCCATGACAAATCGTGAGTATTCAAATACCCAGACGCATTCATATATCAGCCTCTTTACTTCATTATTTTAACATGTGGAATCATGCACTTGCAGTCCAGGTCGTTCCGCCCTCGAGCGGTCCACGTCTTCGGGGAACTCGCTGGACCCGAAGGTGATGGACAGCGGGTCCCCTCCGATGGCCTCCTCTCCAAGGGCCATGGATGACACCGAGGTGTTGTCCTGAAGGATCCCAGGACAGGGAGAGACGCAGGAGGCCGTCAGGGCGGCGCCTGAGGGCGAGACCTCGGCCGCCAGACACATGGGGGAGCAGATCCCCATGGAGACTGGCGATGGGGGCTATGTCCAGTTCGGCCCCCAGCTGAATACGGCCCCGGAGACCTATACGGCTCTAGAATCCGACAAGCAGACTCCTTAATCGGAAGGAGGTGTGCCCATTCTGCCGGTGACCTCTGTCCAACCAGAGGTGCCGGATATTCTATTAGAAGCACTGCGAAGTGCTTCCATCATTGAGGAACACCGCACCCTCATGGGTGCGGTGATTGAGAAGATTCAGTCCGCGAAGAGCATACTGACCGAAGCCTGCACAAGCCTTTTAACTGGCTTTGAGGTAAGCAATGCAGTTTGTGAAATGAAAGTCACAGTATAGACAGTAGCCCCTGACACTCTGTCTGGGGTTCGGAAACAAGAGCCGAACAGAGGATCAAATAGTTTTTTGCAGGAGACTAACCATGTATATCTCTGTGAATAAGCAGGCGTTGCTGCTAGCCGCGACTTCTCATGCCGCCAAAGTTTCCGGACTAAAGCAGAGGCTCGAGCAGACCGAGGAAGAGCTCGGTCGTGCGAAAAAATAGCTGGAGGACAGTCAAGGTATGCAATCATTTTATGCATGTCCGGAAAGTATGAATGTTTTAGCGCTGACTGCAGTGCTGTGATATTTTCGTAGGGGCGTCGACCGAGGTGGAGGCCCTCAAGAAGGCACTGGCCGAGGCCGAGGATAGAGAGGTAAAGGAAAAAGGCGCCTGAGAAAAGCATGACGCCAGGGTTGGTGAGGTCCAGCAGGAGCTCCAGGGCACCATGAAGAAATGCAAGTCCTTGGAGCGCCAGAATGCGGACCAAGAGTCCGAACTCACTAAGGCCCACCAAAGCGCACAAGAGGCCCGGGCCGAAGCCCAAGGCACCCTCCGGGAGATCCAAGATGCCAAGAAGATTGCGGCGGGTAAGGCTTTCATTATGCAAAGCAAGTATGTGAGCAAGAGGTATCTCTTACTGACCCAGATTTGGAGTTCTCCAGGGGCATTTGCGGATTTGCCGCGCAGTGTTTCTGACGTTGCGGAATTCTTCCGGGCCGAAGAGGGGAGCTCAACGGAGAAGCTATTCTGGTCGCAATACCTTGCGCCAGAACATACGGTGCCCTTTAGCGACCAGCTAAAATAGTTGGTCGAGCTGCATAGGGTGGCCGGACTAGCCATGAAGGATTTAATAATCTAGCTGTGGCTGCAGAAGCTATACCTGGTAGCTACTTCGGCCTCGTGAAGCGGCTGGTCAATGCCTGCCCTCGGTTTGACACCATCAAGCGGTCGGTCTGCATAGAAGGTGCGTGGATGGCCTTCGCCCGTGTCAAGATACAATGGGTGAAGATGGACGCCGTCAAGCTTGCGACCGAAGGACCGCCCGCGGGCAAGGAGCACCGGACGCCCGAGCGGTATTTTGAAGATGTTCTGAAGGGATCCCGCATTGTAGCGGAGCGATGTGCTAAGGACATTATTTTTGAATGAATACATTCATGTTATCCCGTCTTGTATGATGAAAACAATGCTGATATGTAATATAATGCTTTGCTGTTTATTATTTAAAGTTTTACCTCCTGTGCGGCCGTTTTATCAACTCTGAGAGTTGGCCAGTCGTCGGCTTCAGCCCCCATGTAGGTAGTATGGGGGTGTTCGGGATGAATCTAAACACTCTTTATCCATGAATTTGGTCCTTAAAGGAGGTGTTTAGCGCAACGAACCAGGCAATCGGACTATGTGGCTTTACCACCCTCACTTAGCCATAGGAGTTTGACAATAAAAATTTAGGCGCAGCCCCTAGTATCTGAACTAGGGTGCTGTAAACACCTGATCGGATAAGAACCGATTCATCGCATAATGCGGAAAAGTTGCTAAAGATTTGAAACCTCCGAAGAGCTGACCGGCTCATGCCGCATCATGATAGTCAGTTTTTGGCTTTCTCTACTGAAGTGCTCATTTGGATAAACCAGGACACAATCGCAGTAGTTCTCCCTTTACTACCCTAGCCGATATAGCGGAACGTAAGGTAGTAAGCACAGGAGTCGGGCAACCCAACTATTGACCAAAGACATGATTCGGAGCCAATGCATATAATGCTAAATTTTGGGTGCCGAACTATACTGTAAAAAGTGTTTGGGCTTTGTTGTCGTATTATGGGGCGCAATGAAGCCCCTGGCGGACTAAAGCATACCAAAGTATACGGGTGCGATTTGATAGGATTATCAAAAGAGCAAACTACTGCCACAAAAGATAGGTTGCAAACTGTTTCCATTATGGTTTGATTAATACATCAAAGCGTATTTTTACAAGTAGTGCAATAAGCAACATGGCTATTTAATATGCCACAACTAAGGGAGAGCTGCGTGTGGGTCCTGAAAATAGGTAGAGTGAACATTAAAGAGACCACCTATAAATTCCCTTATACATCAATATCTTGTGCCATCTTGGTGTATCTATCCTTTCGAAAGGACCTATGATCAGGCCGTCAGGAAGGGCCTGTGGAAAAGAAACCTAAAAAGGAAAGAAAAAAGAGAAAAAGTGAAAGTATGTGTGTCCAGGGGAGGTCGAGCCGTATTATGGATCACACTCTGGTTATGCCTCTGTCTATGCCCATGGTATTTTGAGTGCGTAGTTATGTACGCGCGATACGAATGCCGCCACTTGGTAGGGGCTGGGATGGAGGCCGAATTGCTAGTCGAGCTCTTGACGAGCTGGGCCGTGCTGCTGCAGAGTAGTCCGGACTCGTTTGATGGTGTCCGGGAGCTCGGCCGCCGAAATGAGGTTCTGCTTGGAGAGGCCGCTCTGTACTTCTGCTGCTAAAGGAGCGGTGTGCTTTGATACGTCTCCAACGTATCTATAATTTTTTATTGTTCCATGCTATATTATATCCTGTTTTGGACATTATTGGGCTTTATTATACACTTTTATATTATTTTTGGGACTAACCTATTAATTGGAGGCCCAGCCCAGAATTGCTATTTCTTGCCTATTTCAGAGTTTCGCAGAAAAAGAATATCAAACGGAGTCCAAACGGAATGAAACCTTTGGGAACGTGATTTTCGGAACAAACGTGATCCAGAGGACTTGGACCCTATGTCAAGACATCAACCAGGAAGGCACGAGGTAGGGGTGCGCCTACCCCCCCCCCCCCCCCCAGGCGCGCCTCCACCCTCGTGGGGCCCATGTTGCTCCACCGACGTACTTCTTCCTCCTATATATACCTATGTACCCCCAAACTACCAGATACGGAGCCAAAACCCTAATTCCACCGCCGTAACTTTCTGTATCCACGAGATCCCATCTTGGGGCCTTTTCCGAAGCTCCACCGGAGGGGGTATCGATCACGAAGGGCTTCTACATCAACACCATAGCCTCTCCGATGAAGTGTGAGTAGTTTACTTCAGACCTTCGGGTCCATAGTTATTAGCTAGATGGCTTCTTCTCTCTTTTTGGATCTCAACACAAAGTTCTCCCCCTCTCTCGTGGAGATCTATTTGATGTAATCTTCTTTTGCGGTGTGTTTGTTGAGACCGATGAATTGTGGGTTTATGATCAAGTTTATCTATGAACAATATTTGAATCTTCTCTGAATTCTTTTATGTATGATTGGTTATCTTTGCAAGTCTCTTTGAATTAGCAGTTTGGTTTGGCCTACTAGATTGATCTTTCTTGTAATGGGAGAAGTGCTTAGCTTTGGGTTCAATCTTGCGGTGTCCTTTCCCAGTGACAGTAGGGGCAACAAGGCACGTATTGTATTGTTGCCATCGAGGATAACAAGATGGGGTTTATATCATATTGCATGAGTTTATCCCTCTACATCATGTCATCTTGCTTAAAGTGTTACTCTGTTCTCTTGAACTTAATACTCTAGATGCATGCTGGATAGCGGTCGATGTGTGGAGTAATAGTAGTAGATGTAGGCAGGAGTCGGTCTACTTGTCTCGGACGTGATGCCTATATACATGATCATACCTAGATATTCTCATAACTATGCTCAATTCTGTCAATTGCTCAACAGTAATTTGTTCACCCACCGTAATACTTATGCTCTCGAGAGAAGCCACTAGTGAAACCTATGGCCCCCGAGTCTATTTTCCATCATATTAATCTTCCAATACTTAGTTATTACCTTTGCCATTTATTTTACTTGCATCTTTATTTCTCTTTATCATAAAAATACCAAAAATATTATCTTATCATATCTATCAGATCTCACTCTCATAGGTGACCGTGAAGGGATTGAAAACCCCTTTATCGTGTTGGTTGCGAGGAGTTTATTTGTTTGTGTAGGTGCGAGGGACTCGTGCGTGGCCTGCTACTGGATTGATACATTGGTTCTCGAAAACTGAGGGAAATACTTACGCTGCTCTGCTGCATCACCCTTTCCTCTTCAAGGGAAAACCAACGCAGTGCTCAAGAGGTAGCATGCTCCTCAGTACGGAGGGAGCATTCCGTGTTTCCATTGAATGTTATGACGTCGTGTGGTCCGGGCATCTTGAGCTTTAGATAAGCATAGTGTGGCACCGCATTGAATCGAGCAAATGCGGTTCGTCCGAGCAGTGCGTGATAGCCACTGCAGAAGGGGACGATATCGAAGATTAACTCTTCACTTCGGAAGTTGTCCGGGGATCCGAAGACAACCTCTAGGGTGATTGAGCCCATACAGCGGGCCTCTACACTTGGTATGACTCCTTTAAAGGTAGTCTTTGTGGGCTTCATCCTTGAGGGATTAATACCCATTTTGCGCACTGTATCCTGATAGAGCAGGTTCAGGCTGCTTCCACCATCCATGAGGACTCGCGTGAGATGGAATCCATCAATAATTGGGTCAAGGACTAGCATGGCTGAACCGCCATGACGGATACTGGTCGGGTGGTCCCTACGATCGAAAGTGATCGGGCAGGAAGACCATGGATTGAATTTTGGGGCAATTGGCTCTATCGCATAGACATCCCTGAGCGTGCGCTTGCG
This sequence comes from Triticum aestivum, assembly GCF_018294505.1. Lineage (NCBI taxonomy): Eukaryota > Viridiplantae > Streptophyta > Magnoliopsida > Poales > Poaceae > Triticum > Triticum aestivum. The sequence goes on along the minus strand of NC_057800.1, from coordinate 506,246,310 downwards.
CTCCCTCTTGGGGATATGGGTAGCATATATCATGTTCACCGTTTTGATTTGAGGGGGAAACTTATTCTGTCCTCCTGTGTTCGATGGACGGGGCTCCTCGTCGATGTTCTTGCTTTGCGACCCCTTCTCCTTGTCTTCGGCATTTAACTTGCCGGCATGTTTGAAGACCCAACAACTCATGTGGGTATGATTGGCTGGTTTATTAGGGGTGCCATGGATCTGACATGGGCGATCGAGTATGCGGTCCAGGCTGGAAGGGCCATGATTATTTCTTTTATATGGCTTCTTCCACTGGCCGGTCTTGGAGCCATTGAATCCGGCATTGACCGTCGTGTCATCGGTATTATCACCGTTGCTTCGACACTTGTGTCTGTTGCATTGGGGCTTGCCGTTGCTATTTCTGGCTTCCGAAGTGCCAAGTTTGCTTGTATTGTTATTGTTATGGGCTAGCCAGCTATCTTCGCCCGCGCAAAAGCGGGTCATGAGTGGCGTTAGGGCCGCCATGGATTTCGGCTTTTCTTGGCCGAGGTGTCGGGCGAGCCATTCGTCCCAGATGCTATGTTTAAAGGCCGCTAGGGCTTCGACATCTAGACAGTCAACGATCTGGTTCTTTTTGGTTAAGAATCTAGTCCAGAATTTCCTAGTTGACTCTCCAGGCTGTTGGATTATGTGACTCAAGTCATCGACATCCGGAGGTCGAACATATGTACCTTTGAAGTTGTCAAGGAAGGCTTCTTCCAAGTCCTCCCAGCTGCCAATGGAGTTTTCAGGTAGGCTGTTCAGCCAGTGTCGGGCTGGCCCCTTGAGTTTTAGGGGGAGGTATTTGATGGCATGAAGATCATCCGCGGGCCATGTGAATATGGAGAATAAAGTCTTCAATCCATGCTGTAGGATCTGTGGTTCCATCATATGATTCGACATTCACAGGTTTGAACCCTTCTGGGAATTCATGTTCCATTACTTCATTAGTGAAGCAGAGGGGGTGTGCGGCGCCTCTATATCGGGCCAGGTCGCGATGTAGTTCGGATGGAGTCCGTCTGCGATTTTCGGCTCAGACGTAACTGTGCTTGCCATGTTCGGCTTGATAGCCATCGTCGCGCGTTGTGGCACGCCCACGTGATCTGTAGATCGATCTGGCCAGACCTGCTTTATTCTTCAGGCCCTGCCAGAGATCATACGTGTATGCCTGAGCTGTTTTATCCCTACCTTTAACGCGAGGTAGTACGGGCTGGTGTTCGGCTTGAGTTGCCATTTTGTCCCGGCCGCGTGGTGGTCGATCAGTCGCATTACACGCTGATGGTGCCGGCTCAAGTGCCTCGTGATCGAATTGGGGTAGCAGTTTACGCTTCGGATAACTTTTGGTTGGGCGCTCGAGGCCATATTCTTCAGCTGCCAGGACATTAGTCCATCTATCGTTGAGCAGATCTTGATCATCTTGAAGCTGCTGCTGCTTCTTTTTCAGGCTCCTTGCAGTGGCTATTAGTTGTTGCTTAAAGCGCTCCTGCTCGAGAGGTTCCTCAGGCACGATAAAGTCTTTGTTGCCGAGGCTCACCTCATCCTAGGAGAGTGGAAGATAATTGCTGTCCTCCGAGTCTTCGTGCACGGCCTGTTCATCAGGGCTAACTCGCCCATCTTCCAGTTCGTCCTGTCCGGAAGTTGGCTCGACAGGGTCTTCATTGTCTTCGGCATCGTCTAGAGTATTATTTTCTCCTGTGCTGGTATTGCTGTCTTTCTCACGGCGTGACTTAGAACGGCGCCGCTGCCGTCGGCGCTTTGGCTGTGTCTCGGGAGGTTTATCTTCCACTGGGTCTTCTTTGTCACCGCCGTTAATTTCTTTGGGTGTGTCCACCATGTATACATCGTAGGAGGAGGTGACCGTCCAGCGCGCGATAAATGGCGGGTCTTGGGCCTGCTCCTCTTCGGCATCATCGTCCATACCGTCGATGTCTCCGGAGTCATAGTCGACCATGTCGGTTAGATCTTCAACTATGGCTATTAAGTGGGAGGTGGGTGGGAAGCAAAATTCCCCGTCATCAGCTCCAGTTCAAACTGGATATAATTCGGCTGTGAGTCCCCTGCTAAAGAGAGGGTTTTTAGTGAGTTTAACAAATCGCCTAAAGGTGAGTGCCGGAAGATGTCCGCAGAACTGAGTTCGACGATTGGCGCCGGGGAAGGCTCGGCGGACGCGGATGCACGTAGTTCGGAACTGGTGGCCGGAGATGGATCCGGGGGTCCGGTGACGCAGACCCCGCTCGAGGTTGGGTCTGTGTGCGGCTCCTACGCTGCTGAGTCTACAGCTTCCGTGGCGGGGTTAAGCTTCCCGTCTTCGAATGGCGCAAGCTGCTCCGGATCTAGGGCCAGAGCGCTTATAGGCGCGATCTCCTGGGTATGATCTTATGACAGATTTAGGTAATGTTCATCACGGTGGCAGGGAGTGGCTGCCATGGGCTCAAATCCGTCGAAGATCAAGTCTCCGCGAATATTAGCGACGTGGTTCAAGCTTCCAAACCTGACCTGACGGCCAGGGGCGTAGCTGTCGATCTGCTCTAGATGGCCAAGCGAGTTGGCCCGCAGTGCGAAGCCGCCAAAAACGAAGATCTGGCCAGGGAAAAAGACACCCCCCGGGCAGCGTTGTTGTAGATGATGGATGGAGCCATCGAACCTTCTGATGATGGTACAGCGGAACTCTCAATGAAAGCACCAATGTCGGTGTCAAAACCGACGGATCTTGGGTAGGGGGTCCCAAACTGTGCGTCTAAGGTTGATGGTAACAGGAGACAGGGGACACGATGTTTACCCAGGTTCGGGGCATCTCTATGGAGGTAATACCCTACTTCATGCTTGATTGATCTTGATGAATATGAATATTACAAGAGTTGATCTACCTCGAGATCGTAATGGCTAAAACCCTAGAAGTCTAGCCTATATGATTATGATTATCTCCACGGACTAAACCCTCCAGTTTATATAGACATCGGAGGGGACTACTATAATACAAAGTTGGTTAAAGAGAAAGGAATCTTCATATCCGAATATCAAACTTGCCATCCACGCCAAGGAGAGCCCCATCCGGACACGGGTGAGAGTCTTCGGTCTTGTATCTTCGTGGCCCAACAGTCCGGCCCATGTCCAACAGGCCGGACGCCCGAGGACCCCTTCGTCCAGGACTCCCTCACCCTCCCGTGGCAGCGGGGTCCATATTGGAAACTAAGGGATATTAAGGCCTCCTTTTAATAGAGAACCGGAACAAAGCATTAACACGTAGTGAATACATGAACTCCTCAAACTACGGTCATCACCGGTAGTGGGCCCGGTTGTTGTCACTCCGGGGTTGCCGGATCATAACACGTAGTAGGTGACTATAACTTGCAAGATCGGATCTAGAACATGGATATAATGATGAATTCATAAACGGTTCAGATCTGAAATCATGGCACCCGGGCCCAAAGTGACAAGCATTAAGCATATCAAAGTCATAGCAACATCAATCTAAGAACATAGTGGATACTAGGGATCAAGCCCTAACAAAACTAATTCGATCACATGATGAATCTCATCCAACTCCTCACTGACCAGGGAGCCTACGAAGGAATTACTCACTCCTGGTGGGGAGCATCACGGAATTGGCGATGGAGAAGGGTTGGTGAACACGAAGAACGAAGATCCCCCTCTCCGGAGCCCCAAACGGACTCCAGATCTGCCCTCCCAAGGAAAAATAGGGCTTGGCGGCGGCTTCATCTCGTGGACCATGATAATTCTTTTTCCCTATTTTTTATGGAAATATGTGAAATTATAGTATCAAGGGGTCATTAGCGGGGCCACCAGGTGGGTACAACCCACTTGGGCACGCTAGGAGAGGGGGCGCGCCCTAGTGGGTTGTGCCCACCCAGGGGCCCCTCTTTGATGGGTCTTGGCTCCAGAAATTCTTATTATTGATATAAAAAATCCTCGCAAAATTTCGTTCCATTCCGAGAACTTTTATTTCCGCACAAAAACAACACCATGGTAGTTCTGCTGAAAACAGCGTCAGTCCGGGGTTAGTTTCATTCAAATCATGCAAATTAGAGTCCAAAACAAGAGGAAAAGCGTGAGAAATAGTAGATACATTGGAGACATATCAGTAATCTCAACCTTCTTGTCGATGTTTTCTTCAGTTAACCTCCGTCTTTCCTTTCTCTCCTCCGTGATCTCACAATAGTACTTCTTCCACGTGGCGCCATCTCCGACACCGTGCACGCGTCCATACGACGGCCAAGTGTCCACCGGGAGTCCTTTCAATATGTTCAAGGCCAGGTTGAATGGGGTGTCCCACTTGGGCCTCGCCAACGCCTCAGACAGCGAGTCGCTTTCAGCCACGATCCTGTGCTGCTCTCTCTGCAAAAGGAACAAGGATGTTTATAAATATGACTAAACATGCAGACGAATTGATCAGAAGCTAAAATTAGGAGGTAAATTAAAAATTACCAGCAGTCTCATGAACTCCGTCGTGACCGGGTCCGTCTCGAAAACCTTCTTGACTGGGTCCCAATGGTACCGGGCCCTGAAGACGTCATGCTCTTGCGAGACGGTGAACTCCGCCAAGGGGTCTGGGATGCCCATACTTTCGTGTTCCACGTCCTCATGGCCCATATGGGCCTCTTCCCTATGTAACCACGACTTCTGAGGTGGTGGCACCCCATGTTCCTCTCTTGAAGCCCCTTTATGTACTCCGACTTTTCTTTGGTAGCTTCGGCAACGCAAGCCGCCTTGAATATTTCAAACCGCTCTTCCGCAATTGTCAGATTATCCTTTACAATCTCAGAGTAGGGCTCCTTTTTGTCGATGATCCTTGCTTTCACCCTTACTTTCCAGGAGGACAACGCGCCGCTAAACTTGCCCATGGCGCGTCTGTGTATCTTCTTCATTGTCGGGTTTTTATCTGGATTTTTACATTTGCTTTCATCCCAGCCCGGGAACAAGAACACTTGGTGAAGCTTCGTTAGGAGGGACTACTTCACACCTGGTATCTTCCGTAGTTTCACATCATTGATGGTGGCACAAGCCCATAGTATGCAGCCTATTTGATTGTTGTAGCACGCGCGCGCTTCCGCGGGCTCTTTTGGCTCAAAATTGTCGCCGTCCACCTTCGTGACCACCACTCTAGTAGTGATGAGCTGGTTTGCGCGTTGTTGCCTCTTTGGTTTGGTTCTATACCGGCTCCTCCAGTATCGGTGTTGGTCTCACTCTCCGATGTGACAGGTGGGCCCGGTAACAACAACCGTTGATCGTCGACAAGGTTCAAATATTCGTCTGCAGCCAGGTAGACGTCATCACAATCACTAGAACCCTGTCCTTCATAGTTGCTAGCCATGTTTCCTACGATTAAATCTAATCAATTAATTCTAGACCTAATAAAATGGATAATGACATAAAAAAGTCCTATGTTTTGCTAGAATGTTGATTCATTCCCGGTGCAGCAAATCCCGGGCACTCGATATGTCCTAGTTTGTAGCAGAAGTCATGCCGAAATTCATGAAATTTTTTGGCATGACCTTTACTAAAAAGTGGACATAGGCCACTCGGCTTCATTCCCTGGAAACAACAAAAGGCCACTTGGGCACAATCGAACCACTTCAATGAAATGATATAACATGACCACTTCAATGAAAAGATATAATCAACAATAATGGAATATGCAAATGAACATCAATGACATATATCATATAACATCAATTTTGTTTTTTGTTTATAGCTAAATGCCATAGCTACTGTTTTTTATTTTGAGCTAAATGCTTTTGTTTTTTGTTTAAAGCTAAAAGTCTAGGAAGGGATCATCTTTAAATAAAACTTGCCTAAATTCTTTTCCTTGAAAAATAGTGTTCTTTTCAAAAATCAAAAACCTTTGCAAAATGACCTCACCAAACACTTCTATGCCTAGGATAGAACCCAAATTCTGTTCTAGCTATTCCTCTCTCTCTCTCACACACACACACATTATTTTCTCTAACCCTTCTCTGCCTAGGACAAAACCCAATTAAATTGCAAAGGAACTCCATTTTCTCTAACCCTTCTGACCTAATGCTCTAAAATAAATTGTTGCTCTAACCTAGCCAACCTAGTTAACTAATGCGGCTTGAAGCTACATCGGTATTTCCCCAAAGAGGAAGGGATGATGCAGCACAATGGCGGTAGGTATTTCCCTCAGATATGAAACCAAGGTTATCGAACCGGTAGGAGAACCAAGCAACAATACGTAAACAACACCTGCACACAAATAACAAATACTCTCAACCCGACGTGTAAAAGGGGTTGTCAATCCCTTTCGGGTAACAGTGCCACAAATTGGCAAATGGACGTGAATAAATTGTAGTAGATTGATAGATCGAATGCCAAATAAAGTAAATAAGAATAAATTGCAGCAAGGTATTTTTATATTTTTGGTTTAATAGATCTGAAAAGAAAAGGCAAATAAAATAGATCGCAAAGGCAAATAATATGAGAAAGAGACCCGGGGGCCGTAGGTTTCACTAGTGGCTTCTATCGAGAAAAATAGCAAACGGTGGGTAAACAAATTACTGTTGGGTAATTGATAGAACTTCAAATAATCATGATCATATCCAGGCAATGATCATTATATAGGCATCACGTCCAAGATTAGTAAACCGACTCCTGCCTGCATCTACTACTATTACTTCACACATCGACTGCTATCCAGCATGCATCTGGTGTATTAAGTTCATGGAGAAACTGGGTAATACAATAAGAATGATGACATGATGTAGACAACATCTATTTATGTAAAAATAGGCCCCATCGTTTTATCCTTAGTAGCAATGATACATATGTGTCGGTTCCCCTTTTATCACTGGGATCAAGCACCATAAGATCGAACCGACTACAAAGCACCTCTTCCCATTGCAAGATAAATAGATCAAGTCGGCCAAACAAAACCCAAATATCGGAGAAGAAATACGAGGCTATAAACAATCAGGCATATAAGAGATCAAAGAAACTTAAATAACTTTCATGGATAAAAATAGATAGATTTGATCATAAACTCAAAGTTCATCAGATCCCAACAAACACACCGCAAAAAGAGTTACATCATATGGATCTCCAAGAGACCATTGTATTGAGAATCAAATGAGAGAGAGGAAGCCATCTAGCGACTAACTACGGACCCGAAGGTCTACAAAGAACTATTCACGCATCATTGGAGAGGCACCAATGGAAGTGGTGAACCCCTCCGTGATGGTGTCTAGATTGGATCTGGTGGTTCTGGACTCTGCGGCGGCTGGAATTGATTTTCGTCGACTCCCCTAGGGTTTCTGGAATATTGGGGGTATTTACAGAGTAAATAGGCGGTCCGGGGGCACCCGAGGTGGGCACAACCCACCAGGGTGCGCCTGGGCCTCCAGGCGTGCCCTGGTGGGTTGTGCTCCTCGCGGAGCAGCCCCTAGGTGCTTCTTCGGCCCATTGGTTGTCTTCTGGTCCAAAAAGTTTCACTACGTTTGGACTCCATTTGGTATTGATTTCCCGCGATGTAAAAACATGCAAAAAACAACAACTGGCACTTGGCACTATGTCAATAGGTTAGTACCAAAAAAGATATAAAATGATTATAAAACATCCAATATTGATAATATAACAACATGGAACAATAAAAATTTATAGATACATTGGAGGCGTATCATTAACCTAGCTTGTTAACCTAACGAACCTAATTAACCTAGTTAGTGTTGGGGATCGTTGCAGAAATTGAAAAAAATTCTACGCATCACCAAGATCAATCTATGGAGTTTACTAGCAACGAGAGGGGAGTGCATCTTCATACCTTCGAAGATCGCGATGCAGAAGCATTGCAAGAACGCGGTCGGTGGAGTCGGACACGAAGCGATTTAGATCGCGGCCGATTCCGATCTAAGCACCGAACAATGGTGCCTCCGCGTTCAACACACGTGCAGCCCGGTGACGTCTCCCGCGCCTTGATCCAGCAAGGAGAGAGGGAGAGGTTGAGGAAGACTCCGTCCAGCAGCAGCACGACGGCGTGGTGGTGGAGGAGCGTGGCACTCCAGCAGGGCTTCGCCAAGCACTGCGAGAGACGAGGAGGGAGAGGGGTAGGGTTGCGCCAGGAGAAGGGGTGCGGTTGCCCTCCCACCCCCCACTATTTATAGGGGGAAGGGGAGATGGGGCCGGCCACCTAGATGCATCTAGAGGGGAGACGGCGGCCCCTTAGGGTTTCCATCTAGGGGGGGTGCCCGGCCCCGGGGGGGGGGGGCAGCGCCCCCCTAGGGTTTCCAACCCTAGGCGCCTTGGGCCCTTGGGGGTGCACCAGCCCACTAAGGGGCTGGTTCCCACCTAACTACAGCCCATTAGGTCCTTCGGGGCAAGTGGATCCTCCCGGTGGACCCCTGGAACCCCTTCGGTGGACCCGGTACAATACCGATAAACCGCGAAACCTTTCTGGTGACTGAAACTGGACTTCCCATATATAAATCTTTACGTCCGGACCATTCTGGAACTTCTCGTGACGTCCGGGATCTCATCCAGGACTCCAAAGAACATTTAGTAACCACGTACATCTATTCCCTATAACCATAGCGTCATCGAACCTTAAGTGTGCAGACCCTACGGGTTCGGGAGGCATGCAGACATGACTGAGACATCTCTCCAGCCAATAGACAACAACGGGATCTGGATACCCATGTTGGTTCCCACATGCTCCATGATGATCTCATCGGATGAACCACGATGTCAAGGATTCAATCAATCCCGTATATGATTCCCTTTGTCTATCGGTATAGCACTTGCCCGAGATTCGATCGTTGGTATACCGATACCTTGTTCAATCTCATTACGGCAAATCTCTTTACTCGTTCTGTAACACATCATCCCGTGATCAACTCCTTCATCACACTGAGCTCATTATGACGATGTCCTACCGAGTGGGCCCAGAGATACCTCTCCGTCATACGGAGTGACAAATCCCAGTCTCGATTCGTGCCAACCCAACAGATACTTTCAGGGATACCCGAAGTGTACCTTTATAGCCACCCAGTTACGTTGTGCGTTTGGCACACCCAAAGTACTCCTATGGTATCCGGGAGTTGCACAATCTCATGGCCTAAGGAAAAAGATACTTGACATTAGAAAATCTTTAGCAGAAGAACTACACGATCTTGTGCTATGCTTAGGATTGGGTCTTGTCCATCACATCATTCTCCTAATGATGTGATCCCGTTATCAATGACATCCAATGTCCATGGTTAGGAAACCGTAACCATCTATTGATCAACGAGCTAGTCGACTAGATGCTCACTAGGGACATGTTGTGGTCTATGTATTCACACATGTATTACGATTTCCAGATAACACAATTATAGAATGAACAATAGAAAATTATCAGGAACAAGGAAATATAATAATAACCATTTTATTATTGCCTCTAGGGCATATATCCAACAGTCTCCCACTTGCACTAGAGTCAATAACCTAGTTACATTGTGATGAATCGAACACCCATAGTGTTCTAGTGTTGATCATGTTTTGCACGTGGAAGAGGTTTAGTCAACGGATCTGCGACATTCAGGTCCGTATGCACTTTACAAATCTCTATGTCTCCATCTTGAACATTTTCACGAATGGAGTTGTAGCGACGCTTGATATGCCTGGTCTTCTTGTGAAACCTGGGCTCCTTGGCAAGGGCAATACCTCCAGTGTTGCCACAGAAGAGATTCATCGGGCCCGACGCATTGGGAATAACTCCTAGGTCGGTAATGAACTCCTTCATCCAGATTGCTTCATGTGCTGCCTCCGAGGCTGCCATGTACTCTACTTCACATGTAGATCCCGCCATGACGCTTTGCTTGCAACTGCACCAGCTGACTGCCCCACCATTCAAAATATACACGTATCCGGTTTGTGACTTGGAGTCATCCAGATCTGTGTCGAAGCTAGCATCGATGTAACCCTTTACGACGAGCTCTTCGTCACCTCCATAAACGAGAAACATATCCTTAGTCCTTTTCAGGTACTTCAGGATATTCTTGACCGCTGTGCAGTGTTCCATGCCGCGATTACTTTGGTACCTTCCTGCCAAACTTACGGCAAGGTTTACATCAGGTCTGGTACACATCATGGCATACATAATAGACCTTATGGTCGAGGCATAGGGGATGACACTCATCTTTTCTCTATCTTCTGTCATGGTCGGGCATTGAGCCATGATCAATCTCACACCTTGCAATACAGGCAAGAACCCCTTCTTGGACTGATCCATATTGAACTTCTTCAATATCTTGTCAAGGTACGTGCTTTGTGAAAGACCAATGAGGCGTCTCGATCTATCTCTATAGATCTTGATGCCTAATATGTAAGCAGCTTCTCCAACGTCCTTCATTGAAAAACACTTATTCAAGTAGGCCTTTATGCTTTCCAAGAGTTCTATATCATTTCCCATCAATAGTATGTCATCCACATATAATATGAGAAATGCTACAGAGCTCCCACTCACTTTCTTGTAAACACAGGCTTCTCCATAAATCTGCGTAAACCCAAACGCTTTGATCATCTCATCAAAACGAATGTTCCAACTCCAAGATGCTTGCACCAGCCCATAGATCGAGCGTTGGATCTTGCATACCTTGTCAACATTCTTAGGATCGACAAAACCTTTGGGCTGCATCATATACAATTCTTCCTTAAGGAAACCATTAAGGAATGCCGTTTTGACATCCATTTGCCATATATCATAATCATAGAATGCGGCAATTGCTAACATGATTCGGACAGACTTCGGCTTCGTTATGGGTGAGAAGGTCTCATTGTAGTCAACCCCTTGAACTTGTCGATAACCCTTAGAGACAAGCCGAGCCTTATAGATGGTTACATTACCATCCGTGTATGTCTTCTTCTTAAAGATCCATTTATTTTCTATGGCTCGCCGATCATCGGGCAAGTCAGTCAAAGTCCATACTTTGTTTTCATACATGGATCCTATCTCGGATTTCATGGCTTCAAGCCATTTGTCGGAATCCGGGCCCGCCATCGCTTCTTCATAGTTCAAAGGTTCACCATTGTCTAACAACATGATTTCCAGGACAGGGTTTCCTTACCACTTTGGTGCGGAACGTGTCCTTGTGGACCTAGAAGTTCAGTAGCAACTTGATCTAAAGTTTCATGATGTCATCATTAAATTCCTCTCTAGTCAGTGCAGGCACCACAGAAACATTTTCTTGAGCTGCGCTACTTTCCGGTTCAAGAGGCACTACTTCATCAAGTTCTACTTTCCTCCCACTTACTTCTTTCGAGAGAAACTCTTTCTCTAGAAAGGATCCATTCTTGGCAACAAAGATCTTGCCTTCGGATCTGAGGTAGAAGGTATACCCAATAGTTTCCTTAGGGTATCCTATGAAGACGCATTTTTCCGACTTGGGTTCGAGCTTTTCAGGTTGAACTTTCTTGACATAAGCATCGCATCCCCAAACTTTTAGAAACGACAGCTTAGGTTTCTTCCCAAACCATAATTCATACGGTGTCGTCTCAACGGATTTCGACGGAGCCCTATTTAAAGTGAATGCGGCAGTCGCTAAAGCATATCCCCAAAATGATAGCGGTAGGTCGGTAAGAGACATCATGGATCGCACCATATCCATGTAACATCCCAAATTTTCAATTTGGAATGTTATACACTAGATCCTCATTGCATATCATATTTATTGCATTTTGGTTGATCCTAGAAATTTCACGCAACTCGAGGACCCTCGGAGAGAGTTGGGGATTTTGTTATTTTCATATTTGAGTTTTCTCAAATTTTAAAAATAGGATCATTTGATTTTATTTATTTTATCTTCAATTATTTCTATTATAAAAATGTGAGAGAGGGAATAAAATGACTTTCCCCAAATAAAGAAATATTGGGGATTTAATAGTAAAATCAAACAAGATTTTATTTTGGTTTTATTTGCAATTTTATTTGAATTTAGGAAAAATGCGCGTTTTTCAAAATTTCATTTAGGCCCCAAATAAATGTTCATCCTATGCGGCTTGATTTTAGAAGCCGGGGAAAATTTATTTCGGGATTTTTGGAGTCCGTTTAGTATTCGTTTATCGAAATCGGGTGATTCAAGCGCCTGGAGTTTCGTCTCGAAACCCTCTTTCCGTTTAACCAACTCAAACAAGTTTTTGCCACTGTAAAAATTGCCCCAAATCCAGAATAGTAAACGAAGCCTTTTCTTTTGCTGTTTGTCTTTCGTTGCTTCGTTCGATTTGATTCTTTTTGCCAACCGGAGTTCTTAAGTTGAACTTTCTGGTTAGATATCTTATTTGAGTTTTACCTGTGCATTAGTTGAGTACTTATTGTATGCTTGTTTGTTTGCGATAGATTATCCGGAGTACGCCGCTTGCTACTTTGAATCGCTAGGTTTCCCGGATCATCAGCAAGGCAAGTAACACTTTGATCATGTTTTCCCTCTACCCAGTTTTATTGCATTAGATCAATCCTCACACATTGCATGATTAGGATCTAATTAAATTGTGGGTTTGGGAAGTAGTTGAGGTAGTACCTATTACCTGTTATTATCAAACCTTTGGGAGTTACTTCTACGTTTGCTTATTATGCCATGCTATGCTAGTAGACGTGGATTGGGTGAGTGTATCCATGACAGATGTGAGATTGTTAATTAATGGTTTATTTAAGGTGGCAACTTAAACACACATCTGGGTGGATTAAGGCACCTGGGTATTCCAGCGATTGCCTGTTTTTCTTTTGGACCGCCACCCAGGCTCAAAGGGATCTTGAGATTATTCATGCTAGAAACTTCCGTGTGCAGCCACAAGCTATTATGGGCTCTAGCATAGTTGACTAAGTTGTGCGAACTCTTACAGTGGTAGACTAGCAAATGTAGGGGAAAGTAGGTGTAACGGTCTACCCGATCGTAAGGTGCTAGCGCTTCTGAAAGACTATGTCTAGGTCATCCGTCTTCTCAAACACCATGCAGTGCGAGAAACCAAATGGAGGTGATCGAGTCTTGTGGGGAAAAGTGCGCAAACCTCTGCAGAGTGTATAAACTAATCATGATTAGCTGTGTCCCCGGTTATGGACATCTTGAGTATCTAGTACCTGGATTATCATGTGAATCTCATCATGTTACTCTAAAAATTAATTTTGTTGGGTTTATTTAAATGATGATGCTTAATTGGGATTGAGAATGCTGTCAATCATTCTCAATGTTTAACAACTACCATGATAGTTAAATAAAATTTATTCCTTTGCAGTAGGGAAAAATTGGCTTTACGCAAAACTGTAACCATAGAGCTTTCCACCAGCCAAATATGCATATAGAATAGCCTATTTCATTCCATTACTCTCTATGTGTTACTTTGCCAGCATATTCCATGTGCTGACCCATTTCGGGCTGCAACGTTAATGTTGCAGACTTTTCAGACGACTACTAAGGTGTTTTTAGGTCGTGGTTCTATACTCAGTGATGCCGTTGGAGTTGATGGACTCACTTATCTTCCAAGCCTTCTGCTGTTATCGTTATTAGATGGCCTTAAGCCATATCTATTGTAATAAGTTCTCTTTTGAGACTTTCGATGTAATAAGTGTGTGATTGCTACTCTGTTATAAATCCTTCAAGTACTATGTGGTGTCAGCATTACTGATCCAGGGATGACACCTGAGCATAGAGATTGGACCGCTTGAGGTCTGGTCGCTACAAGATGGTATCAGAGCACACGCTGACTGTAGGACACGACCACTAAGCTGAAGACCTAGATCACTACTCACTCTCTCTTCTCTTTCTGACTTCTCATCTTTTCTACTCTTTTAGGATGGCGACTGCAAGGAACAAGTTCACGCAACCGTATGATGATACACCCTTTGGACGCCACTTGAAGGAAGTCACTAGATATCTGAACATAGGAGTACCAAGCTTCACCGAAACCTACAACGCCACTCTACCTGAAGAAGAGCGTTGGATGATTCAAGTTCAAGTTCCAGGAAGGACGTTCATGCCAGTCACTGAGCCCATAGAGTTTTCTTTTGAAGCACCAACTTGGAGTCTAGGAAAGAGCATGGCAACCCACATCGCCATGGGACATATTGGAGAAGTCTACCGCAACGATCTCAAGGATACTATCTACCAGATTTGTGGGCGCCGAGATGAGCACTGGGAGATGATCAGCACCAGGAAGGATAGATCAGTCGTAGCTTTTATCCAAGAGTTAAACCAGCACATTCGACATCAGGAGAACCAGATGTGCGCCGACATGATAGATCTGAAGAAGGCAAAGACAAGAATCATGGAACTAGAGGAAGAACTCAAGGCTACACATGAAGATTATGAAGAGGAAATCGAAGTATTAGTAGAGAAGAATGATGATCTAATCAAGAAGATCGGAATATTTATGGGAGGCCCTACACCAGTAGAAGAAGACGAAGAACCCAAGGGGATTCGCCTGGAAGACTACATTATCATCGACGACACCGACTCGGATCCAGATGATAGCGATGATGACTATGTTGATGAAGCCGGAGAAGATATAATGGAGTCTGCAACCGAAGAATATTTCTAGTAGACCACCTCATCAGTAGTAGTAGTCCACCATGATAATATAGTAGTCCGAGCACTTTTGCGATAGCTAGATCGATTGTATGCCCTTGATTGATTGATTGAATGAAGTGAATTGTTTGCTTTTGCCTCATGTGCATATGGGTAGTGTTTTCTCTTTAGACCCCCTCTATTCTTAAATCTCATCTTTTCTAAACCCTCAGATGCCTCCGAGACGTGACCCCGGATTTACCTTTCCACCAGAGCTCACCCAGTTGATCCAGCAGCAGAACACATTGATGCAGTTGCTAGTCCAGAATCAGAATCAGGGGAACAACAACAACCCACCACCACCATCACCTGTTGATCACTTAGCCCGTTTTCTTAGGCTGAATCCGCCGGTGTTTTCCAGTAGCACCGAGCCGATAGTGGCAGCCGATTGGCTCCGCAAGACAGCTAGAGAATTGACCACAGCAGGATGCACGGATGCGGAAAAGGTGAAGTTTGCCGCACATCAGCTTGAAGGACCCGCAGCATCATGGTGGGAGAATTTCACAGCCACTTTTCCTGTCGACACTGTTATGTGGGACCAGTTTCAGCAGGCGTTTCGAACTGCCCATGTTTCAGCAGGAGCTATGGCCATGAAGAAGCGAGAGTTTCGCAACTTGCCCCAAGGAGGACGGACAGTTGGCCAATATGTGGAGGACTTTAGTAAATTAGCATGTTATGCCCCAGATGACGTTGCTACGGATGCAACTAAGTAGGAGAAGTTTCTGGAAGGACTGAATGATGAGTTGAGCATGCAGTTGATGGTAGCCACCTTCAACAGCTACCAGGAGTTGGTAGATCGTGCTCTCATGATTGAAGGGAAGCAGCAGCAGATTGAGAATCGCAAGAGGAAGTATGGACAAGGGAAGCACAATTCAGGAGCTCAGCAGAAGCCATGTTTCACCCCTAGACCGGGAGGACATTTTCAGCATACCCATGGAGGAGGTAGCTCGCACAATCATAATGGCACCAAGAATGGTAATGGGAATGGAGGAAGCAACGGCCAGAACCGCACCAACCCATCGACCCCAGCCAAGAGAGACCTGAGCCAAGTCACTTGTTTTAAGTGCCAGAAGACCGGACATTATGCCAATGAATGTCCTGAATCACAGAATGGTAATGGCAATGGAAGCTCTGGGAAGAAGACGAACCCTTTCAACAGGGGACAGGTGAACCACGTTAACATGTAGGAGGTTGAAGAGCAGCCGGATGCAATAATCGGTAAGTTTTTGGTTAAGTCATTTACTGCACTCGTTCTTTTTGATACTGGTGCATCGCATTCATACATATCAAGGGGATTTATGGATAAGTATAACCTGCCCATCAAAGTACTTAGAACACCTATGTTAGTAAGCTCACCAGGAGCGGAGTATATGGCTAGCCAAGGATGTTTTCAAGTGCCATTAAGTATAGGTAGGCATGTGTTCCCCTCAGATTTGATAATATTGGAATCACAAGGTTTGGATCTAATTCTGGGTATGGATTGGTTGTCGATGTATGGAGGAAACATCGATTGCGCCAGTAAGTCGATCTTGCTTACCACCCCAGAAGGAAGAAGGATCAAGTATGTATCCCGGCATGTGCCGAAGAGGACTCAAGTAAATTGTTTAACAGGAGTTGTGTAGGAGGAAGTACCAGTAGTAAAGGATTTCCCCGATGTATTTCCGGAACAGTTGCCAGGCATGCCACCGGATAGAGATATTGAGTTTTTGATTGAGCTTTTGCCAGGCACAGGGTCAATAGCAAAGAGACCATATAGGATGCCTGTAAAGGATTTGGTGGAGATTAAGAAGCAAATTAAGGAGTTACTGGATAAGGGATACATTCGCCCAAGTTCATCGCCGTGGGGATCGCCAGTACTTCTGGTGGAGAAGAAGGATGGATCGTTAAGGATGGTTGTGATTATCAAGGTTTGAATGAAGTAACCATCAAGAACAAGTACCCACTACCGATGATTAATTATCTGTTTGAACGATTGCAAGGAGCTAAGGTATATTCCAAGATCGATCTGCGATCAGGATACCACCAGTTGAAGATTCGAGAACAGGATATACCTAAGACGGCTTTTACCACCAGGTATGGGCTGTATGAGTATACCGTTATGTCATTTGGTCTGACTAACGCACCTGCATATTTTATGAATATGATGAACAAAGTGTTTATGGAGTTCTTGGATAAGTTCGTCGTAGTGTTCATTGATGATATCCTGGTTTACTTGAAGAATGAAGAGGAGCATAAGGAGCATTTGTGTTTGGTTCTTGGAAAGCTCAGAGAACATCAACTATATGCCAAGTTCAGCTAATGTGAGTTTTGGTTGAAGGAAGTTGGATTTCTCGGACACGTTATATCCGGAGAAGGTATAGCAGTAGATCCCACTAAAGTTGATACCGTGACCAAGTGGGAAGCGCCAACAACAGTTGGAGAGATCCGGAGTTTTCTTGGACTCGCAGGATACTACCAGAGGTTTATTGAGAATTTCTCAAAAATTACGAAGCCTATGACGGAGTTGTTGAAGAAGGATACCAAGTTCATATGGACTGAGGAATGTGAGGCTAGTTTCCAGGAGTTGAAGAAACGTTTGGTTACATCACCAGTGTTGATTTTGCCAGACCAGACCTAGGATTATGAGGTGTATTGTGACGCTTCACGTCGAGGACTTGGAGCAGTGCTTATGTAGGAAGGAAGAGTTGATTCATATGCCTCACGGCATGCTTAAGCCCCATGAGTTGAATTATGCTACGCATGATTTGGAGTTAGCAGCCGTAGTGCATGCGTTGAAGACTTGGAGACATTTTCTGATTGGAAACCATTGCGAGGTGTACACGGATCACAAGAGTTTGAAGTATATTTTCACACAGAAGGAGTTGAACCTCAGACAAAGGAGATGGTTGGAGCTCATCAAGGATTATGATATGAAATTGCATTATCACCCCGGAAAGGCTAATGTAGTAGCTGACGCGTTGAGCCATAAGAGCCATGTCAGCACCCTAATGACAGGAGATTTACCAAGGGAGTTAGCCGAAAATCTTCGAGAGCTATGTTTGGAGATAGTTCCAAGAGGCTATGTAGCAGCATTGGAGATTCAGTCTACTTTGATGGATAAGATCAGAGAAGCCCAAAAGACTGACAAGGAGATTGCCTCCATAAAGGAGAAAATGAGAAAGGGAAAGGCTAAGGGATTTCGTGAGGATGAGCACGATACCTTATGGTTTGAAGACCGTGTTTATGTGCCTAATGATTCGGAGATCAGGAAGTTAATTTTACAAGAGGCCCATGATTCACCGTATTTGATTCACCCAGGAAATACCAAGATGTATTTGGATTTGAAGGATATTTTCTGGTGGACCGGAATGAAGAAGGATATTGCGGAGTATGTAGCAGTTTGTGATGTATGTCAGAGAGTAAAGGCAGAGCATCAGAAGCCAGCCGGATTGCTACAACCATTGTCGATACCCGAATGGAAGTGGGATAAGTTAGGCATGGATTTTATTACAGGATTGCCTAGAACACGTTCAGGCTATGACTCGATATGGGTTGTAGTCGATCGTTTGACAAAGGTATCTCATTTCATTCCCGTGAAGACTACCTATACCAGTGCAAAGTTGGCAAAGATATACATGACTAGAATCGTTTGTCTGCATGGAGTTCCAAGGAGTATAGTATCAGATAGAGGAACCCAATTTACCTCAAAGTTCTGAAATCATTTGCATGAGACTTTGGGTACCAGACTGGAGTTTAGCACAGCTTTCCACCCGCAGACAGATGGACAGACTGAGAGAGTCAATCAGATTTTGGACGATATGCTAAGAGCTTGTGCGCTAGATTACGGATCTAGCTGGGACGAGAATTTTCCATATGCAGAGTTCTCTTACAACAACAGCTATCAATCTAGTTTGAAGATGGCACCTTTCGAAGCCTTGTACGGAAGGAGGTGCAGGACCCCATTGTCTTGGGATGAAGTTGGAGACCGCCAGTTGTTTGGACCAGATCTGATAAAGGAGTCTGAACAGAAAGTGAAATTGATTCGCGATAGGCTCAAGGTAGCTCAATCCAGGCAGAAGAGGTATGCAGATTCTAAACGCAAGGAGACAGTTTACGAAGTCGGAGACCGAGTTTATCTTCGAGTATCACCAAAGTTCGGGAAAGCGCGCTTAATCGAGCGCTTATGCGCGCCTACGCGCAAGGCGCTGGCCTACCGCCTCGCATAGGCCATGTGCGCTCGTAAAGGCGCGACGCGCGCCTAGGCGGAGCGCTTTTCTCGCTGAGGCGAGCTTAAGCGCGCGGAACAGCGCGGAACGGGCGCTTAATGGCGCAGAACGACGAGAGGGGATCCATCGGGGAATCGGGATAAAGAGGCAGGGAGCCACGGGATGAAAGGCAGAGGGTCAAAATCGAGCCCGTGTTAGGGTTAGGGTCTCCTCTCCTCCATTCCTCGCGCCGCCGGACTCTCCTTGGGGCCGCGAGACTCTCCTCGCGCCGCCGGCAGCAGCACGCCCTCCGCCCTGGATCTGAAGCTTCTCCTCGCGCCTCTCCTGCTCGGGCCCTCCCCCACACCTCCGGTTGCTGGCCTTCGACCTCATCCCGCCGTGGATCTCGCAGCCTGGTCTTCTTCTCTTCAGGCAGGTGAGCCCCCAGATCCCCATCGATCCTACCTTCTCCTGCTAGCTTCTGCCTGTTGCTGCTTTGCTGGTGCTACTAGTTGCCGCTGAAGTGATGTTAGCTGCTGCTGGTGGTAGTTAGTGGTGTTGTTTACTAGTAGAGTAAAAGTAGTAGTACTTGGTGCTGTTGCCTGTTGCTGTTAATTTGCTGCTGCTAGCTGCTACCGATGTTTGATGCTGCTACTACTTGTTTGCTGCTGATGCTAGCTGATGCTGGCTGCTGCTGCTACTTGTTTGTTGCTAATGCTAGCTGCTGCTGCTGTCTGTGGCTACTAGCTGCTAATTTGTGTTGTTGACTTGTTGTTATAGGATGTCAACATCAGAGAACACCACCGCCCAAACAGAGTCCGAAAGGACGATAGCTCTGAAGAGGAAATCCAATGATGTTGGATGGAACTATGGGAAACTATGTGATGTCACAAACAAGGAGAGGGTGAAGTGTGACTTTTGTGGCCATATTAGCACCGGAGGAATTAACCATTTCAAGCTACACATCACAGGCACCACCTCAAGCGTTCTTTCATGTTTAAGATCAACTCCGGAGGCTAAAGCAATATGCCAGAGAGCTCTTGATGCATATGAGGCAAAGAAGGTGGCGAAGAAAAAACATACGGCAGAAGTGAGGGCTGATGTGCATGTTACAGCCCTAAATGAAGCAAGGGATGGTAGGGAATCTGTTTGTGTTGGAAGCACATCATCGGAGCCCAACAAATTAGGACCAATGGACAAGTTTGTGCGTCCTATTGATGGTAAATCAAGCAAAGAGGAAGCCTTGAAGCAGCTAAGTATGAATGAAGGACTATTCAAGGAGAGAAGAGGTCAATGTTCACCATATGTTGCTAGATGGGTGTATTCACATGGTAATTCTGGAGTCCTTCATTTCTTTGCTTGCTTGTGCTTGAAATGATTGCTTGATTGCATGGTTTTGTTCCTTTGCTTGTAGGCATACCATTTAATGCTCTTGACAATGATGAGTTTTGTCAAATGTGTGAGGCCATAGGCAAATTTGGTCCTGGATATGAGCCTCCTACTCAATATGAGCTTAGGGAGAAGTTGTTGAGTGATGAATATGCAAGGACCAAGAGTTTGTTAGATGAACGTGAGAAGGAGAAGATAAAGCTTGGGTGCACCATCATGACAGATGCATGGACGGACATGAAGAGGAGGAGCATAATGAATTTGTGCATGCATTGCAGTGGGGGGACAAGTTTTCTCAAATCAAAGGAAACATCTGATGTGTCACATACAAGTTAAGTCATATTTCAGCTAGTGGACAGCGCAATTGAGGAGGTAGGGGCGGAGCATGTGATGCAAGTGGTGACGGACAATGCTTCCAATAACATGGGAGCCAAGAAAATGTTGCTTGAGAAGAGGCCGAAGATCTTTTGGAGCTCTTGTGCAACTCACACTATCAACTTAATGCTCCAAGGAATTGGCAGCCTCAAGAGATTCAAAACAATAATTGATCAAGCAAAGAACCTCACCATCTTCATCTATGCGCATCACAAGACTTTGGCATTGATGAGGGTTGCTACAAAAAGGAGAGATATCATAAGGCCGGGGGTGACTAGATTTGCTTCCGCTTTTCTCACATTGCAAAGTTTGTTGGAGAAGAAAGATGCTTTAAGGTATATGGTGGTTGAAAGAGCTTGGGAAGATATGAAAAATGTGAAAACAAAGAAAGGCAAGGATGCAACGGCAATGGTGATGGATGCAAACTTTTGGAAAGGTGTGCTCCTATGCATAAAGGTGTTTGAGCCATTGGTGAGAGTACTTCGTTTGGTTGATGGGGATATTAAGCCATCAATGGCTTGGTTGTATGGAGAGTTGGTGAATGCAAAGAGGGAGATGAAGGAGGCATTTAACAACTTGGAGAGGAACTACAAAGATACTATGGGCATTGTTGAAAAGAAGATGAATGGAAGGCTAGATTCTCCACTGCACATGGCCGCATATGTGTTGAACCCACACTATAGTTATGCAGATAGCTCCGTCTTTACCACTGCAAATGAAGGATTTCAGGAGTGTGCTGAACAATACTATGCAAATGATCATGATACTTGCATGCTGGTTGTCAATGACGAGTTTCTGAAATATGAAAACAAAGAAGGAACTTTTGGAAAGAAGCTTGCAAAAGCATGTGAAAATAAAAGCTACAGCCCCGGTATACTTGCTTGCTCCTGCCCACTAGTTGCTACTCTTTTCTTGCTGCTACTATTGAAGTATTGATGCTTGTTTCTTGCTGCTGCTGCTACTATTGATGCTTGTTTCTTGTTGTTGCTGCTGCTATTGATGCTTGCTTCCTGCTGCTGCTGCTACCATGCTACTGCTGCTGCTACCTTGATGCTGCTGCTAGCCTGCTACCATGCTACTGCTGCTTTTTGCTGCTGCTACTACTAACTTGCTACTGCTATATGTTCTCCGATTTCTAGTTGGTTGGTGGAAGCTTTATGGAGGAGAAACACCAAATTTGAAAGAAATGGCTATGAGAATCCTCTCTCTGACCTCTAGCGCTTCTGGTTGTGAAAGAAACTGGAGTGCATTTGAATCGGTATTATCTCTTCTCTCAATTTTGTCTCCTCATTTGTCTCTCATTTTTGTTTTTAAATATGCTCATGCAAAATGATGTTTAATATGTAGATACATACCAAGAGAAGAAATAGGCTCACAACGGAGCGATGCAACAATTTGGTCTTCATAAGGTTCAACAATAGGATGTTGTCTAGGAAACAAAAGCTCTTAGAGAAGAAGAAATGGGATGTGCTCATTAGCACCGATGCTACCGAAGCTCAAGGATTTCTATTTGAAGGAGGGGATGATTATGCAAGCGTTGTTTATCTTGATGAGGAGGATGGAGATGTTCATCCGGGTACGGGGATATCATGGGATCTACTTGGTGAAGCAATGGGAGCACAAGAGCAACTCCAACTTCGAAGGAGTGCAAGAGTGAGAGACCTTGAGGAGGAGGAGTTTGAATCCGATGATGATGAGGAGATAGTGGATGAAGATGAGATTGAGTATGAGGATGATTGAGAGGCATTGAGCATTTGAGCTAGTGATCATTGGCTCATTGCATGATGGTTGGCAGCATCATGCCATTAAGTGATCAAGTTATCATGCATTTGCATTCATGCATTTGTCTTTTGTTTGTTATTTGTTATGTAAGAGACTATGATGGAGTGGTCACGGGTGAGACTATTGTGGATCGTGGCCGTGGTACTTTGGTTTGGTAGCACTAAGCAAGTTTAAGACTTTTATTTGTTATGTAATATGCTTGCTTGTGAAGTTGTGAACTTGTGATATGTTCTACCTATTACATTGCTTGTTTGCTACTTTGCTAGTTTGCTTTGATTGCTCATTCAAGTTGTGAACTTGTGATATGTTCTGCCTATTACATTACATTTTACATATATGAAATTATGAATGATGAATCTGATATATAATGCTTTGCTTGCTCCTTGCTTGTTGGTTGCTGCTGCTAACATCTTTACATATATGAATGATGAATCTGATATATAATGCTTTGCTTGCTCCTTGCTTGTTGGTTGCTGCTGCTAACATCTTGTCATCTTCTCTATGATGTATTTAGCTGTTGCACAATGCATTGGAGGGAGACGATCAGAGGACAACATACCAAGAGGCAGGGGCAACATATTGGAGAGAGAACAAGGTTATAAACTTATAATTGTACCTCCAGTTTACATTCTAGCACTTCTTTTATGTCAAACTGCTCTTTTTTGCCCATATCCGTACAATTATATAGAAAACGCATAATTGCGCCTAATTGCGCCTAATCACGCCTAAGCTAGAAAAGCGCAAGTAGGTGGCCAAACGCATAATTAACGCCTAGCGCTTTCTCAAACTTTGAGTATCACCACTTCGAGGAGTCAAGCACTTTGGAGTTAAGGGAAAATTAGCACCACGTTTTGTAGGCCCATACAAGGTTTTGGAGCGTATGGGAGAAGTTGCCTATAAGTTGGAATTGCCCGAAGGATTGTCAGGAGTTCACGACGTGTTCCATGTATCCCAGTTGAAGAAGTGCCACGCAGAGATGGTTGATATACCGCTGGGAGACACGGTACCGCTGGAAGCTATTCAGTTGAACAGTGATTTGACCTATGAGGAGAAACCAGTTAAGATTCTAGAGTATGCCAGTCGAGTCACCCGCAGCAAGGTTATCCAGTTTTGCAAGGTTCAGTGGAGCCATCACATGGAGGATGAAGCCACCTGGGAACGAGAGGAAGATTTCCTGAAGGACCACCCTCACCTATTTTCTAGCCAACCCGAATCTCGAGGGCGAGATTCATCTTAAAGGGGGTAGGTTTGTAACATCCCAAATTTTCAATTTGGAATGTTATACACTAGATCATCATTGCATATCATATTTATTGCATTTTGGTTAATCCTAGAAATTTCACGCAACTCGAGGACCCTCGAAGAGAGTTGGGGATTTTGTTATTTTCATATTTGAGTTTTCTCAAATTTTGAAAATAGGATCATTTGATTTTATTTATTTTATCTTCAATTATTTCTATTATAAAAATGTTAGAGAGGGAATAAAATGACTTACCCAAAATAAAGAAATATTGGGGATTTAATAGTAAAATTAAACAAGATTTTATTTTGGTTTTATTTGCTATTTTATTTGAATTTATGAAAAATGCGCGCTTTTCAAAATTTCATTTAGTCCCCAAATAAATGTTCATCCTGTGCGGCTTGATTTTAGAAGCCGGTGAAAATTTATTTCGGGATTTTTGGAGTCCGTTTAGTATTCCTTTTGTTTTTTTTGAGCGTAACTATTTAAAAAAACGCAACCGACCTAACGGGCCGTGTCCGACCCGGACACTAGGCCCGTCCGACTTTATAAGCCGGGGAGGCCCAGCCGGACCCCCCCTCAAACCCTAGCCCGTCCTAGCCGCCTAGCCCGCGGCCGCCGCCGCCGCCTAGCGCCGCCGCCGCTGCCCCGCGCCGCCCGCACCACCGCCCGCTGCCACCGCCCGCCGGATCCGTCACCGGAGGTAGACCTCGCCGCCGCCGGTTTTTCCCCGAAAAACCGTTCGGTTTTTCCGACGGTTTTGTTCATTTTTTTTGTAGTTTCATTTTTTTTAAATCGATCGGTTTTTCCGGTTTATTTAATTAGCGAGCGTTCGTCCGTTCGTTCGTTTTAACGAACGTTCATTGTCTTTCTTTTTCTTGGATTAAATCCACGATTTTTCAGATCGTGATTTTTGATCCGATTTTCGTTTTAGTCTAACTTTTTGCTCGTTTATCGGAATCAGGCGATTCAAGCGCCTGGAGTTTTGTCTCGAAACCCTCTTTCCGTTTAACCAAGTCAAACAAGTTTTTGCCACTGTAAAAATTGCCCCAGATCCAGAATAGTAAACAAAGCCTTTTCTTTTGCCGTTTGTCTTTCGTTGCTTCGTTCGATTTGATTCTTTTTGCCAACCGGAGTTCTTAAGTTGAACTTTCTGGTTAGATCTCTTATTTGAGTTTTAGTTGTGCATTAGTTGAGTACTTATTGTGTGCTTGTTTGTTTGCGATAGAGTACCCGGAGTGCGCCGGCTTCGAATCGCTAGGTTTCCCGGATCATCAGCAAGGCAAGTAACACTTTGATCATGTTTTCCCTCTACCCGGTTTTATTGCATTAGATCAATCCTCACACATTGCATGATTAGGATCTAATTAAATTGCGGGTTTGGGAAGTAGTTGAGGTAGTACCTATTACCTGTTGTTATCAAACCTTTGGGAGTTACTTCTATGTTTGCTTATTATGCCATGCTATGCTAGTAGACGTGGATTGGGTGAGTGTATCCATGATAGATGTGAGATTGTTAAGTAATGGTTTATTTAAGGTGGCAACTTAAACACACATCTAGGTGGATTGAGGCACCTGGGTATTCCAGTGATTGCCTGTTTTTCTTTTGGACCGCCACCTAGGCTCAAAGGGATCATGAGATTATTCATGCTAGAAACTTCCGTGTGCAGCCACAAGCTATTATGGGCTCTAGCATAGTTGACTAAGTTGTGCGAACTCTTACAGTGGTAGACTAGCAGATGTAGGGGAAAGTAGGTGTAACGGTCTACCTGATCGTAAGGTGCTAGCGCTTCTGAAAGACTATGTCTCGGTCATCCGTCTTCTCAAACACCATGCAGTGCGAGAAACCAAACTGAGGCGATCGAGTCTTGTGGGGAAAAGTGCGCAAACCTCTGCAGAGTGTATAAACTAATCATGATTAGCCGTGTCCCCGGTTATGGACATCTTGAGTATCTAGTACCTAGATTATCATGTGAATCTCATCATGTTACTCTAAAAATTAATTTTGTTGGGTTTTGTTAAATGATGATGCTTAATTGGGATTGAGAATGTTGTCAACCATTCTCAATGTTTAACAACTACCATGATAGTTAAATAAAATGTATTCCTTTGCAGTAGGGAAAAATTGGCTTTACACAAAACTGTAACCATAGAGATTTCCACTAGCCAAATATGCATATAGAATAGCCTATTTCATTCCATTACTCTCTATGTGTTACTTTACCAGCATATTCCATGTGCTGACCCATTCCGGGCTGCAACGTTAATGTTGCAGACTTTTCAGGCGACGACTAAGGTGTTTTTAGGTCGTGGTTCTATACTCAGTGATGTCGTTGGAGTTGATGGACTCACTTATCTTCCAAGCCTTCCGCTGTTATCGTTATTAGATGGCCTTAAGCCATATCTATTGTAATAAGTTCTCTTTTGAGACTTTTGATGTGACAAGTGTGTGATTGCTACTCTGTTATATATCCTTCAAGTACTGTGTGGTGTTAGCATTACTGATCCAGGGATGACACCTGAGCACAGAGATTGGGCCGTTTGAGGTCTGGTCGCTACAATCCAATAGAGTGCGGTTTCGACGTTCAGACACACCATTACGTTGAGGTGTTCCAGGCGGCGTGAGTTGTGAAACAATTCCACATTTCCTTAAGTGCGTGCCAAATTCGTGACTCAAATATTCTCCCCCACGATCTGATCGTAAGAACTTGATTTTCCCGTCACGTTGATTCTCAACCTCACTCTGAAATTCCTTGAACTTTTCAAAGGTCTCAGACTTATGTTTCATTAAGTAGACATACCCATATCTACTTAAGTCATCAGTGAGAGTGAGAACATAACGATAACCACCGCGAGCCTCAACGCTCATTGGACCACACACATTAGTATGTATGATTTCCAATAAGTTGGTTGCTCGCTCCATTGTTCCGGAGAACGGAGTCTTGGTTATTTTGCCCATGAGGCATGGTTCGCACGTGTCAAATGATTAATAATCAAGAGACTCCAAAAGTCCATCTGCATGGAGTTTCTTCATGCGTTTGACACCAATGTGACCAAGGCGGCAGTGCCACAAGTATGTGGGACTATCATTATCAACCTTACACTTCTTGGCATTCACACTATGAACATGTGTAACATCACGTTCGAGATTAAACAAGAATAAACCATTGACCAGCGGGGCATGACCTTAAAACGTATCTCTCAAATAAATGGAACAACCATTATTCTCGGATTTAAATGAGTAGCCATCTCGCATTAAACGAGATCCATATACAATGTTCATGCTCAAAGCAGGTACTAAATAACAATTATTGAGGTTTAAAACTAATCTCGTAGGTAAATGTAGAGGCAGCGTGCCGACGGCGATCACATCGACCATGGAACCATTCCCGGCGCGCATCGTCACCTCGTCCTTCGCCAGTCTCCGCTTATTCCGCAACTCTTGTTTTGAGTTACAAATATGAGCAACGGCACCGGTATCAAATACCCAGGAGCTACTACGAGCGCTGGTTAGGTACACATCAATAACATGTATATCACATATTCCTTTGGTATTTCCGGCCTTCTTATCCGCTAAGTACTTGGGGTAGTTCCGCTTCTAGTGACCGTTTCCCTTGCAATAAAAGCACTCAGTCTCAGGCTTGGGTCCATTCTTTGGCTTCTTCCCGGCAACTTGCTTACCGGGCGTGGCAACTCCCTTGTCGTCCTTCTTGAAATTCTTTTTACCCTTGCCTTTCTTGAACTTAGTGGTTTTATTCACCATCAACACTTGATGTTCCTTTTTGATCTCCACCTCCGCTGATTTCAGCATTGAATATACCTCAGGAATGGTGTTTTCCGAACCCTGCATATTGAAGTTCATCACAAAGCTCTTGTAGCTAGGTGGGAGCGACTGAAGGATTCTGTCAACGACCGCATCATCCGAGAGATTAACTCCCAGCTGAGATAAGCGGTTGTGCAACCCAAACATTTTGAGTATGTGCTCGCTGACAGAACTATTCTCCTCCATCTTACAACTGTAGAACTTGTCGGATGCTTCATATCTATCGACCCGGGAATGAGCTTGGAAAACCATTTTTAGCTCTTGGAACATCTCATGTGCTCCGTGCTGCTCAAAACACTTTTGGAGCCCCGGTTCTAAGCTATAAAGCATGCCGCACTGAACCAGGGAGTAATCATCACTACGCGACTGCCAGGCATTCATAATGTCTTGAGTTGCTGGGAAAACGGGTGCATCACCTAGCGGTGCTTCAAGGACATATGCTTTCTTCGCAGCTATGAGGATAATCCTCAGGTTACAGACCTAGTCCGTGTAGTTGCTACCATCGTCTTTCAGCTTGGTTTTCTCTAGGAACGCGTTGAAGTTTAGGGCAACATTAGCGTGCCATTTGATCTACAAGACATATTGCAAAGTTTTAGACTATGTTCATGATAATTAAGTTCATCTAATCAAATTATTTAATGAACTCCCACTCAGATAGACATCCCTCTAGTCATCTAAGTGATACATGATCCGAGTCAACTAGGCCATGTCCGATCATCACGTGAGACGGACTAGTCATCATCGGTGAACATCTTCATGTTGATCGTATCTTCTATACGACTCATGTTCGACCTTTTAGTCTTCCGTGTTCTGAGGCCATGTATATACATGCTAGGCTCGTCAAGTCAACCTAAGTGTATTGCGTGTGTAAATCTGGCTTACACCCGTTGTATGCGAACGTTAGAACCTATCACACCCGATCATCACGTGGTGCTTCGGAACAACGGGCCTTAGCAACGGTGCACAGTTAGGGGAACACAATTCTTCATATTTTAATGAGGGATCATCTTATTTATGCTACCGTCATTCTAAGAAAATAAGATGTAAAAACATGATAAACATCACATGCAATCAAATAGTGACATGATATGGCCAGCATCATTTTGCTCCTTTTGATCTCCATCTTCGGGGCGCCATGATCATCATCGTCACCGGCATGACACGATGATCTCCATCATCGTGTCTTCATGAAGTTGTCTCGCCAACTATTACTTCTACTACTATAGCTAACGGTTAGCAATAAAGTAAAGTAATTACATGGCGTTTTCATTGACACATAGGTCATACGATAAATTAAGACAACTCCTATGGCTCCTGCCGGTTGTCATACTCATCGACATGCAAGTCGTGATTCTTATTACAAGAACATGATCAATCTCATACATCACATATATCATTCATCACATCCTTTTGGCCATATCACATCACACGGCATATGCTGCAAGAACAAGTTAGACGTCCTCTAATTGTTGTTGCAAGTTTTTACGTGGCTGCTATAGGTTTCTAGCAAGAACGTTTCTTACCTACGCCAAAACCACAACGTGATATGCCAATTTCTATTTACCCTTCATAACTACCCTTTTCATTGAATCTAATCCGACTAAAGTGGGAGAGACAGACACCCGCCAGCCACCTTATGCAACTAGTGCATGTCAGTCGGTGGAACCAGTCTCACGCAAGCGTACGTGTAAGGTCGGTCTGGGCCGCTTCATCCCACGATGCCGCCAAATCAAGATAAGACTAGTAACGACAAGTAAATTAAAAAAATCAACGCCCACAACAACTTGTGTTCTACTCATGCATAGAAACTACGCATAGACCTAGCTCATGATGCCATTGTTGGGGATCGTTGCAGAAATTAAAAAAAATCTACGCATCACCAAGATCAATCTATGGAGTTTACTAGCAACGAGAGGGGAGTGCATCTTCATACCTTTGAAGATCGCGATGCGGAAGCGTTGCAAGAACGCGGTCGGTGGAGTTGTACAAGAAGCGATTCAGATCGTGGCCGATTCCGATCTAAGCACCGAACAACGGTGCCTCCACGTTCAACACACGTGCAGCCCGGTGACGTCTCCCGCGCCTTGATCCAGCAAGGAGAGAGGGAGAGGTTGGGGAAGACTCCGTCCAGCAGCAGCACGACGGCGTGGTGGTGGTGGAGGAGCGTGGCACTCCAGCAGGGCTTCGCCAAGCACTGCGAGAGACGAGGAGGGAGAGGGGTAGGGCTGCGCCAGGAGAAGGGGTGCGGTTGCCCTCCCACCCCCACTATTTATAGGGGGAAGGGGAG
This sequence comes from Triticum aestivum, assembly GCF_018294505.1. Lineage (NCBI taxonomy): Eukaryota > Viridiplantae > Streptophyta > Magnoliopsida > Poales > Poaceae > Triticum > Triticum aestivum. Next base: position 506,216,648 of record NC_057800.1, on the reverse strand, counting down.
AGGGGGCCGGCCCCCTAGATGCATCTAGAGGGGAGGCGGCGGCCCCCTTAGGGTTTCCATCTAGGGGGGGCGCCCGCCCCCGGGGGGGCAGCGGCCCCCTAGGGTTTCCAACCCAAGGCGCCTTGGGCCCTTGTGGGGCGCACCAGCCCACTAAGGGGCTGGTTCCCACCCAACTACAGCCCATTAGGACCTTCAGGGCAGGTGGATCCTCCCGGTGGACCCCCGGAACCCCTTCGGTGGTCCCGGTACAATACTGATAAACCCTGAAACCTTTCCGGTGACTGAAACTGGACTTCCCATATGTAAATCTTTACCTCCAGACCATTCTAGAACTCCTCGTGACGTCCGGGATCTCATCCGGGACTCCGAACAACATTCGGTAACCACGTACATCTATTCCCTATAACCCTAGCGTCATCGAACCTTAAGTGTGCAGACCCTACGGGTTCGGGAGGCATGCAGACATGACTGAGACATCTCTCCGACCAATAGACAACAGGGGGATCTGGATACCCATGTTGGCACCCACATGCTCCACTATGATCTCATCGGATGAACCACGATGTCAAGGATTCAATCAATCCCATATACGATTCCCTTTGTCTACCAGTATAGCACTTGCCCGAGATTCGATCGTCGGTATACCGATACCTTGTTCAATCTCGTTACGGCAAATCTCTTTACTCGTTTCGTAACACATCATCCCGTGATCAACTCCTTGATCACACTGAGCTCATTATGATGATGTCCTATCGAGTGGGCCCAAAGATACCTCTCCGTCATACGGAGTGACAAATCCCAGTCTCGATTCGTGCCAACCCAACAGATACTTTCGGGGATACCCTCAGTGTACCTTTATAGCCACCCAGTTACGTTGTGACGTTTGGCACACCCAAAGTACTCCTACGGTATTCGGGAGTTGCACAATCTCATGGTCTAAGGAAAAAGATACTTGACATTAGAAAAGCTTTAGCAGACGAACTACACGATCTTGTGCTATGCTTAGGATTGGGTCTTGTCCATCACATCATTCTCCTAATGATGTGATCCCGTTATCAATGACATCCAATGTCCATGGTTAGGAAACTGTAACCATCTATTGATCAATGAGCTAGTCAACTAGAGGCTCATTAGGGACATGTTGTGGTCCATGTATTCACACATGTATTACGATTTCCGGATAACACAATTATAGCATGAACAATAGACAATTATCATGAACAAGGAAATATAATAATAACCATTTTATTATTGCCTCTAGGGCATATTTCCAATAGTCTCCCACTTGCACTAGAGTCAATAACCTAGTTACATTGTGATGAATCAAACACCCATAGAGTTCTGGTGTTGATCATGTTTTGCACGTGGAAGAGGTTTAGTCAATGGATCCGCGACATTCAGGTCCGTATGCACTTTACAAATCTCTATGTCTCCATCTTGAACATTTTCACGAATGGAGTTGAAGCGACGCTTGATATGCCTGGTCTTCTTGTGAAACATGGGCTCCTTGGCAAGGGCAATAGCTCCAGTGTTGTCACAGAAGAGAGTCATCGGGCTCGATGCATTGGGAATAACTCCTAGGTCGGTAATGAACTCCTTCATCCAGATTGCTTCATGTGCTGCGTCTGAGGTTGCCATGTACTCCGCTTCACATGTAGATCCCGCCACGACACTTTGCTTGCAACTACACCAGCTGACTGCCCCACCATTCAAAATATACACGTATCCGGTTTGTGACTTGGAGTCATCCAGATCTGTGTCGAAGCTAGGATCGATGTAACCCTTTACGACGAGCTCTTCGTCACCTCCATAAACGAGAAACATATCCTTAGTCCTTTTCAGGTACTTCAGGATATTCTTGACTGCTGTGCAGTGTTCCATGCCGGGATTACTTTGGTACCTTCCTACCAAACTTACGGCCAAACAAAACCCAAATATCAAAGAAGAAATACGAGTCTATAAGAGATCATCCGTATAAGAGATCAAAGAAACTCAAATAACTTTCATGGATATAAAAAAGATATGACTGGTCATAAACTCAAAGTTCATCAAATCCCAACAAACACACTGCAAAAAGAGTTACATCATATGGGTCTTCAAGAGACCATTGTATTGAGAATCAAGAGAGAGAGAGAGAGAGATGAAGCCATCTATCTACTAACTATGGACCCGAAGGTCTACAAAGAACTACTCACGCGTCATCGGAGAGGCACCAATGGAGGTGGTTCACCCCATCCGAGATGGTGCCTAGATTGGATCTGGTGTTTCTGGACTCTGCGGCAGTTGGATGAATATTTCGTCGACTCCCCTAGGGTTTCTGGAATATTTGGGTATTTATAGAGTAAAGAGGCGGTCCGGGGGCACCCGAGGTGGGCACAACCCACCAAGGAGAGCCTGGGCCTCCTGGCGCGCCCTGGTGGGTTGTCCCCTCCTTGGGACTCCCCCCAGGTGCAACCAGGGCCCAACTTGTTCCTTCTAGTCCATAAAAATCTCCATAAAGTTTCGTGACATTTGGAATCCGTTTGATATTGATTTTCTGCGATGTAAAAACACGGAAAAAATAGGAACTAGCACTTGGCACTTGGCACTATGTCAATAGGTTAGTACCAAAAAATGATATAAAATGACTATAAAATGATTATAAAACATCCAAGATTGATAATATAACAGCATGAAACAATCAAAAATTATAGATACGTTGGAGACATATCAGCATCCCCAAGCTTAACTCCTACTCGTCCTCGAGTAGGTAAGTGGTAAAAACATAATTTTTGATGTGGAGTGTTGCCTATCATGTCATATCATATTCTTTTCTTTATAGCATGGACAATTGGACATTTTATGTGATTCAATGCAATAGCCTAGTGTTGACATAATAATTTAGATAGTCAAGCATATCAACAAGCAACCATGTCTTTCAAAATATTAATGCTAAAATAAGTTATCCCTACAAAATCATATAGTCTTGTCATGCTCTATCTTCTTAACACAAAGTATTTATCATGCACAACCCCGATGACAAGCCGAGCAATTGGTTCATACTTTTTAATGCGCTTCAGCTTTTTCAACTCTTACGCAATACATGAGCACAAGCCATGGATATAGGACTACGGGTGGAATAGAGTATGATGATAGGGGTAAATATAGAGAAGACAAAAAGGTAAGAAAGTCTCACATCGATGCGGCTAACCAACGGGCTATGGAGATGCCCATCAATCGATATCAACGTGAGGAGTAGGGATTGCCATGCAACGAATGCACTAAGAGATATAAGTGTATGAAAGATCAATATGACCACTAAGTGGGTGTGCATCTAATCCTATAATGAAAAATTATCACTAGTATATGAAAGTGACAACATAGGAGACTCTCCATATGAAAAACATGGTGCTACTTTGAAGCACAAGTGTGGTAAAGGATACTAGCAATGCCCCTTCTCTTTTCGTTTATTTTTTTTCTTTTTCTTTTTCTTTTTATTTCTTTCTTTCTTTCTTTTCTTTTTTCTTTTTTTCTTTTTTCTTCTCTCATTGTCCGGAGTCTCATCCCGACTTGTGGGGGAATCATAGTCTCCACCATCCTTTCCTCACTGGGCCACTGCTCTAAAAATGAATAATGATGGTCATCACACTTCTATTTATTTATAAATAAAAAGAAACAAAAATTACAACTCGACACATATGACAAGTTTGACTCTATATGAATGCCTTTGGCAATGATCTAGCATAACATGTATGAAATATGATGAACGGTGGCTGAGCCACAAACACTATATCAGCTATATGATCATGCAAAGCAATATGACAATGAATGCTCAAGTCATCAAACGGAAAATGTGGAAGTTGCATCGCAATATATCTCGGAATGGCCATGGAAAAGCCATAATAGGTAGGTATGGTGGTTGTTTTGAGGAATATATAATGAGGCTTATGTGTCATAGAGCGTATCATATCACGGGGTTTGGATGCACCTGCGAAGTTTGCACCACGTCTCAATGTGAGAAAGGGTAATGCATGGTACCGTAGAGGCTAGCAAATTGTGAAAAGGTAAGAGTGTGTATAATCCATGGACTCACATTAGTCATAAAGAAATCATATATTTATTGCAAAAGTTTATTAGCCTTCGAAGCAAAGTACTACTACACATGCCCCTAGGGGGTAGATTGGTAGGAAAAGACCATCGCTCGTCCCCGACCGCCACTCATCAGGAAGACAATAAAAAATAAATCATGCTCCAACATCATAGCATAACGAGAGACTACACGTGCATGCTTCGGGAATCACAAACCTTAACACCAATATTCCTACTAGAGCATAATTACTCATCAACATAACTCACATGTCACATCATCATATCTCAAAACTATTACTAAGAATCAGGTTTATTTTGTCCAATGATCTTCATGACATTTTTCTTTTCTTTATCCTTCTTGGATATCTATCACTTTGGGACTAATTTTCATGTGTTGCTTTTGACAAGCTCAAACAAATATAAGTGAAGATCATGAGCATAATATTTCTTTCTCTCAAAATAATTTAAGTGAAGCAAGAGAGATTTTCTTCAAAAATACTAAGCACACTGTGCTCGAAAAGATATAAGTGAAGCACTAGAGCAAGTCCTAGCTTATAAAAGATTTAAGTGAAGCATAGAGAGCAATTCTAACAAGTCATGACATAATTCTGGCTCTCTCAAATGGGTGTGTCCAGCAAGGATTGATGACTTAAAACACAAAATAAAACAAGCAAAGACTCATATCATACAAGACGCTCCAAGCAAAACACATATCATGTGACGAATAAAATTATAGTCTCGAGTAAAATACCGATAGTTGTTGGAAGAATGCGGGGATGCCACTCGGGGGCATCCCCAAGCTTAGTTGGTTGCTCATTTTTGGATAATATCTTGGGATGTCGGGGCATACCCAAGCTTAGGCTCTTCCATCCTTCCTTCATCCATCATAAGATAACCCAAAACTTGAAAACTTCAATCACACAAAACTCAACAAAACCTTCATGAGATCCGTTAGTATAAGAATAATAAACCACTACTATAAGTGTTGTATAAAACCAATTCATATTTTGTTTTTGTACTAGCACATATGCCCGTGCGTTGCAACGGGGAAAATTGATGTTTTGCACAAGCATAATGTCCCACAACATCGGATTCATTATGAAGAACATGTTGCAACGCAACATCATCCTTCTACAAAATGAACATAAAAAAATACGTCACAATTTAGTCGTGTTTATATTTTCTTTGCGGGGCGTAATGTCCCACTGATTTCATTTAAATAGAATCATTTTTAATGGCATTTAAGTATGATCCTTTCATTAATTACCATGAAGTCCTCACCCTAGTCGGCAATCAAATCCTTCCTTTTCTAATTTAGTAGCCCTAACACATTAAGGCCTATAGATCCTTTCTTTTAATTATCCTGCCTTTTTACCTCAAATGCTTCATGTAGAATTTATTAAGACCACAATCTTTCTAATAGTTATTCCACCGATTTACCCATAATCCTTTCTTTAATTAGCCACATTCGTTTAAATATTATATTTAAGCCCACAATCCTTCCTTTATTAGCTCATTCGCTTAATTAGCTCTCCCTAAACATGAGCCTTTGACCTCACCCTTTCCCATCTACAGGAACGAAGGGAGATTTGTGCGAACCCCGGGCTCTCCACCTCGCCGTTGCCGAATCGGCGGCTCCCTCGCCCTCTGCCGGATGCTCCGGTGGCGGGAGGACGGGGGAGGCCCAATTTGCAATGTGTACATAGTGTAGGCGTGCCTAGGGAGCCAGCTGGTGGCGTCGTGGAGGCGGCAGCGGTGCGACTGGATCGGCTTTCTGCAGGTGTTGGTCTCCCCTTCGACGGAGAAGTTCCGGTGGAGCTCCGCAGTGCACCAACTCCGTTCTTCATGCTCGCTCCTTGGTGGAGAGGCCGTGCACGGTTCCCCCGTGCCGGAGATCGAGGGATGGCGATTCCGGCGGTTGAAGATCTAGAGAAGGAAGGCGATGTTGAGCGGTGCGACAACGATGACGGCCATGGGTGTAGGTCCTCAGGGACCGTTGATCGGAGACTTCCCATTTTGCCCGGGGGTTGCTTCGATCCAAGGCGTCGGCGAGCAGCGGCGAACGGCATGTCACCGGCTCGTCTATGGCGTCGACGTAGTCAGGTTGCAGAGAGGCTTGGTTGTAATTTCCTTTTTTGTGTGGACCTTTCAGTAATTTTTCCGTTTTAATATCAACTCCTTTTCTCGCTAAAAATAAAATAAACATGATGACTGCCACTCATATATTTAGAGTGAGTTGGGATTAGTAAATATGAAAGGTGCATAAGTCTTTGGTTGTTATATCTAAGAGATAGACAGGAGGTCTTGTGTTCAATTCCCACAATGTTGATTTATTTTGACCCAATTATTTTTCGCGGTCTCTCTATGAAAGCCCATAAAAGGCCCTTCAACATACAAGTAACTGGTCCAGATCGCTTAACGTGTGTAAACCAAACATAAAGGACTAAACCAAACCAAGAATACCTATTCCCTTTAATAGTAGGTATAGATTATATCTACTGTATTCCAACTTTTCTATGGCAAAAACTCATCAAAGAAAACCATAGAGCCATCAAAATAAGCACACAACACAAAGAAAACAGAATCTGTCAAAACAGAACAGTCTATAGCAATCTGACTAAGAATACTTCTGTAACTCCAAAAATTCTGAAAAATTAGGACGACCTGAGAAATTTTTATATTGATCCACAGCAAGTGGAATGGGTATTTTATCACTCTCTGGTAAAAAATTAAAATTAATTTCATGAGCGTAAAAGTTTCTATTTTTTTCAGCAAGATCAAACAACTATCACCCAAGAGGATCCTAAAGGCTTTACTTTTTTTGACAGAAAGACTGTAAGGGAACCCCATACAGTATAATTGGTGCAACAAACCCAAATTGCAAGTACCATGCCTTGAACCTGGGTGGGTGGGAAGGCATCAGCCCCTTCCCACCACTAGGCTATACCTGGGTGGGTGCTAAAGGCTTTACTTGGCACAAACACTAATTAGAACATAAAAAACACAATCTTAACAGTAGAATAATTATGCTCACACTCAAAATGAGGAAGCAAAAAGCAAAAATAAATTTTATTCATTGGGTTGCCTCCCAACAAGCGCTATAGTTTTACACCCTTAGCTAGGCTTGAGATTTCAACGATGCTGACATGAAAGATAATAATTGAAACTTAAAGAGAGCATCATAAAACATGTGAAAAACATACTTAAGTCTAACATACTTCCTATGCATAGGAATTTTGTAAGCAAACAAACTATCAAGACAAGAAACATTTAACATATGCAAAGAAGAGGAATAAAACATTGATGATCTCAACATGACGAGAGGTAAATTAGTAACATGGAAATTTCTACAACCATATTTTCCTCTCTCATAATAATTACATGTAGGATCAGGATCAAATTCAACAATATAACTGTCACATAAAATATTATCTTTATGATCCACATGCATGCAAAGTTGACACTCTTCCAAAATAGTGGGATTATCATAAAATAAAGTCATGACCTCTCCAAACCCACTTTTGTCAAAAATTTCAAAAGATTGAACACTCTCTAAATGTGTGGGATTATTTTTACCTAAAGTTGACGCTTTTCCAAACCCACTTTCAATATTATTGCAAACATTATAATCAATATCATATTCATCATGAGGCTTAAATAAATTTTCAAGATCATAAGAAACATAGTCACCCCAATCATGGTCACTGCAATAAACAGTGGACATAACAAAACAAGCATCCCCAAACTTGGGGTTTGCTACCTCTTGAGCATGCGTTGGTTTTCCCTTGAAGAGGAAAGGGTGATGCAGCAAAGTAGCGTAAGTATTTCCCTCGGTTTTTGAGAACCAAGGTATCAATCCAGTAGGAGGCCACGCACGAGTCCCTCGCACCTACACAAACAAATAAATCCTCACAACCAACGCGCTAAGGGGTTGTCAATCCCTACATGGTCACTTACGAGAGTGAGATCTGATAGATATGATAAAATAATTTTTTTGGTATTTTTATGGTAAAGATGCAAAGCAAAATAAAAGGCAATGAAAATAACTAAGTATTGGAAGATTAATATGATGGAAAACAGACCCGGGGGCCATAGGTTTCACTAGTGGCTTCTCTCAAGAGCATAAGTATTTACGGTGGGTGAACAAATTACTGTTGAGAAATTGACAGAATTGAGCATAGTTATGAGAATATCTAGGTATGGTCATGTATATAGGCATCACGTCCGAGACAAGTAGACCGACTCCTGCCTGCATCTACTACTATTACTGCACACATCGACCGCTATCCAGCATGCATCTAGAGTATTAAGTTCAAGAGAACAGAGTAACGCTTTAAGCAAGATGACATGATTTAGAGGGATAAACTCATGCAATATGATGAAAACCCCATCTTGTTATCCTCGATGGCAACAATACAATACATGCCTTGTTGCCCCTGCTGTCACTGGGAAAGGACACCGCAAGATTGAACCCAAAGCTAAGCACTTCTCCCATTGCAAGAAAGATCAATCTAGTAGGCCAAACCAAACTGATAATTCAAAGAGAGTTGCAAAGATAACCAATCATACATAAAAGAATTTAGAGAAGATTCAAATATTGTTCATAGATAAACTTGATCATAAACCCACAATTCATCAGTCTCAACAAACACACCGCAAAAGAAGATTACATCGAATAGATCTCCACAAGAGAGGTGGAGAACTTTGTATTGAGATCCAAAAAGAGAGAAGAAGCCATTTAGCTAATAACTATGGACCCGTAGGTCTGAAGTAAACTACTCACACTTCATCAGAGAGGCTATGGTGTTGATGTAGAAGCCCTCTATGGTCACCTAGTACCTGCACAAACAATCAAGAACCTTGCAACCAACACGATAAAGGGGTTGTCAATCCCTTCATGGTCACTCGCAAAAGTGAGATCTAATAAAGATAGTAAAGTAAATATTTTTGGTATTTTTGTTGTATAGATTGGAAAGTAAAGATTGCAAAATAGTAAACGATATGCGATGTAAATAAAAGAGATGCAATATAATAAGAGACCCGGGGGCCATAGGTTTCACTAGTGGCATCTCTCAAGATAGCATGTATTACGGTGGGTGAACAAATTACTGCCGAGCAATTGATAGAAAAGTGCATAGTTATGAGAATATCTAGGTAATGATTATGAATATAGGCATCACGTCCGTGTTAAGTAGATCAAAACGATTCTGCATCTACTACTATTACTCCACACATTGATCGCTATCCAGCATGCATCTAGAGTATTAAGTTCATAAGAACAGACTAACACATTAAGCAAGATGACATGATGTAGAGGGGTAAACTCAAGAAATATGACATAAACCCCATCTTTTTATCCTCGGTGGCAAAAATACAATACGTGCCTTGTTTCCCCTACTGTCACTGGGACAGGACACCGCAAGATTGAACCCAAAGCTAAGCACTTCTCCCATGGCAAGAAAGATCAATCTATTAGGCCAAACTAAACCGATAATTAGAAGAGACTTGCAAAGATATCAAATCATGCATATAAGAATTCAGAGAAGAATCAAATAATATTCATAGATAATCTTGTTCATAAACCCACAATTCATCGGATCTCAGCAAACACACCGCAAAAGAATATTACATCGAATAGATCTCCAAGAACATCGAGGAGAACTTTGTATTGAGAATCAAAGAGAGAGAAGAAGCCATCTAGCTAATAACTATGGACCCGAAGGTCTGTGTTAAACTACTCACGCTTCATCGGAGAGGCTATGGTGTTGATGTAGAAGCCCTCCATGGTCGATTCCCCCTCCGGCAAATCGCCGGAAAAGGCCCCAAGATGGGATCTCACGGGTACAGAAGGTTGCGGCGGTGGAAAAGTGGTTTCGTGGCTCTCTGCAATCGATCTAGGGTATAAGAGTATATATAGGCGGAAGAAGTATGTCGATAGAGCTACGTGGGGCCCATGAGGGTGGGGGCGTGCCTACCCCCCTGGGCGCCGCCTCCTGCCTCGTGGCCACCTCACAGAGTTCCAGACTTCCACTCCAGGACTCCTGGTTTGCTTTTGGTCCAAGAAAGATCATCACGAAGGTTTCATTCCGTTTGGATTCCGTTTGATATTCCTTTTCTGCGAAACTCTAAAATAGGCAAAAAAACAGAAACTGACACTGGCCCTCCGGTTAATAGGTTAGTCCCAAAAATAATATAAAAGAGCATATTAAATCCCATTAAACATCCAAAACAGACAATATAATAGCATGGAACAATCAAAAATTATAGATACGTTGGAGACGTATCAGGGTTTTGCATATCACTAGCACAATTGACATTAATAGAATTTATAATAACATCATTGCAATCATGCTTTTCATTCAAGGAGCTATCATGAATTACTTTATAAATTTCTTCATCACAATTTTCAGATTCATGAACCTCAAGCAAAACATCATAGAGATAATCTAGTGCACTCAAATCACTAGAAATTGGTTCGTGATAATTGGATCTCTTAAAAAGATTAGCAAGTGGATCACTACTGCAGGATGCTGCTAACGCGACACTACGATCAGAGACCCTTCGACGAAACTGTGTGTGATGTCATAATCACAAACGGTAGTGTAAAAAACCCATCAAAAAAGGTGCAAAACGTCTGTGATGGAGGATGCATCAAATACAGTTCAGATTTAAGTTGCGTGTGCGATGCAGGGCATATGGTTCAGTCCACTTAACTATTTGCGATGAGGAGGAACAAAAGAAACGGGTAGCCAGATGAAGGTGTGTGCGACATACAACATACGGTTCACTCGGATGAACTATTTGTGATTAGGCATAACAAAAGAAACGGTCAGCCAGATTCAAGGTGTGTGTGATATACGGCATGCGGTTCACACTGATAAACTATTTGTGTTGAGACAAGAGAACAGAAACGGTTCAATATAACAAGATGTGTGTGATACGCGGCAAACAGGCCTGTAATCAGAAATGTGTGCGAAGACCAATAATAACACAGACGGTTGCTGCTAATAAGACGTGTGTGTTGTGCAATGGGATTGCATACAGAACAACAACATTATATACACACTTATAAGGACATGGTTGCATAACCAAATTAAACACCCACTTACATAGGTGGCTACTACAACCATGGCATTTGCACACACCAAAGTAAATTATTACATGCATAATGACATAGGTGGCTACTACACACATGACATTTCCACACACCAATAAAGTAGACTATATATTACATGCATGATTAACTATCATAAACGATCATTTGATCATCATTTACTTCTTGTGATGCTTGCTCTGCTTGTGGCTCAATCCTGGCTCGTCGATTTGGGTAACGAGTCACTTCCTCATGTCAATGATCTGCCTGTGCATCTCGTAGCATGTGTACATGCTCTTGGCCGTGAACCTGAGGTGAGGTTCATCCAGTTGCTGCATCCAGGCCTTGTGCCAGGATACGGGACTTGTCCTTTGGGCATCCTGCTTCATATTTTTGTAGTAGGGGTCGATGATGGCTGAGGCGAGTTCGACCAGGGAGTCATGCTTCGTGCTGCCCCAGACCCTGTAGTGGTCACAGATTTTGACATGGTTCTTGCAGGCCAAGCCCGTAACATTGAGCGCTTTTACATCGTCTTTGGTTTCCACCGTGGCGAACTTGCAGTCAGTGTTGTTGACAAACCTGTTAAAACGGTCGCAAGGCTCTATGGCCATGCAGTAGTGGTAGATGAGTACATGATGGCGCACACACAACTGGGCAACGGCAACCTTCTGATCTATGCTGGGACGACCGGCGGTGTACTGGAGGTCGATGCCGACCACCTTGTACTTGTCTCGAGCAAGCAACTATTCAACGCTATTGATGTAGTCGTCCACCATGGCCGGGTCAATGGTGTACACCACCGAGAGATCCGTCTCCCTCGTGTGGGTCACCACTCTATGCTCGCCGAACTCCGTTGGAGCGCTGCTAGACATCCCCTCTCTATGTGTCATCGTGGGTGTGCTTGTTGTGTTGTGGGGTGCGATTGAAAGGTTGAAGAGACTAAGGTTATAATGGCCGTGGGAATTAAAGGGGAAGCCGGATGGCCAGGAATATCAGCAGGCCTTGATGGAAGTTCTAATTTGCAGCACGTAACTCCATCATGCAGCACATAACTGCATCGCGTGGCAACACGCGCGGCGCAACCTCATGCATATGGGGGCCCTGACGTGATCGCGCGCATGCCCAACCGCTGGCAGAGCGCACGCGAAGGGACGCGAACAGAGCGCTCCGCGGTCACCTCAATGGCGAGCAACCATATATATATATATATATATATATATATATATATATATATATATATATATATATATATGCATATAGTAGTTGAACGTGGAAGGAAAAGCTACCCACAAGCTGAGCGCGCCGACGGACGCGAGCAGAGCGCACCGCAGCGCCTAACGGCGAGCACAGCGCACTCCGGCGCCTAACGGCGGGATACACCTTCATTCAAGCCAATCAACATGTGTTCAAAAAACAAAAATTATCAAAAAGTAACAAGATAGACACTGGCAGCACAACTTATAAATTGACGGATGGAGTACTAGTTACAGTGATGCATATAATTAGGCAAGAAGAAAGAAAGATGCATCCATCAACGTATGACCTCCTCCTCCTCAACTGAGTGCGCTGGGTGCTACCTCTTGACCATGCGTTGGTTTTCCCTTGAAGAGGAAAGGGTGATGCAGCAAAGTAGTGTAAGTATTCCCCTCAGTTTTTGAGAACCAAGGTATCAATCTAGTAGGAGACTGCACACAAATTGCCTAGTACATGCACAAACAAATAAGAACCATGCAACCAACGCGATAAAGGGGTTGTCAATCCCTACACGGCCACTTGCAAAAGTGAGATCTGATAAAGATAATAAGATAAATATTTTTGGTATTTTTGTTGTATAGATTGGAAAGTAAAGATTGCAAAATAAACAGCAACAGAAATGGCTAGTTGATGGGAAATTAATATGATGTAAAGTAGACCCGGGGGCCATAGGTTTCACTAGTGGCTTCTCTCAAGATAGCATATATTACGATGGGTGAACAAATTACTGCCGAGCAATTGATAGAAAAGCACATAGTTATGAGAATATCTAGGCATGATCATAAACATAGGCATCACGTCCGTGTCAAGTAGACCGAAACGACTCTGCATCTACTACTATTACTTCACACATCGACCACTATCCAGCATGCATCTAGAGTATTAAGTTCATAAGAACAGAGTAACGCATTAGGCAAGATAACATGATGTAGAGCGATAAACTCAAGCAATATGATATAAACCCCATCTTTTTATCCTCAATGGCAACAATACAATACGTGTCGGTTCCCTTTTTGTCACTGGGATTGAGCACCGCAAGAATGAACCCAAAGCTAAGCACTTCTCCCATTGCAAGAAAGATCAATCTAGTAGGCCAAACCAAACTGATAATTCGAAGAGACTTGCAAAGATATCAAATCATGCATATAAGAATTCAGAGAAGAATCAAATATTGTTCATAGATAAAATGATCATAAACCCACAATTCATCGGATCTCGGCAAACACACCGCACAAAGTATTACATCGAATAGATCTCCAAGAACATAGAGGAGAACTTTGTATTGAAGATCAAAGATAGAGAAGAATCCATCTAGCTAATAACTAAGGACCCGAAGGTCTGTGGTAAACTACTCACACATCATCGGAGAGGGTATGGTGTTGATGTACAAGCCCTCCATGATCGAATCCCCCTCCGGCAGATCGCCGAAAAAGGCCCCAAGATGGGATCTCATGGGTACAAAAGGTTGGGGTGGTGGAAAAGTGGTTTCGTGGCTCCCTTGGATGTTTTCAGGTTATAAGAGTATATATAGGCAAAAGAAGTAGGTCGGTGTTGCTACGAGGGGCCCACGAGGGTGGGGGTGGGCCCGCCTGCCCCCCTGGGCGTGCCACCCTACCTCGTGGCCGCCTTGTTGCTTCCTTGACCTCCACTCCAAGTCTCCTGGATTGCGTTTGTTCCAAAAAAATATCCTCACGAAGGTTTCATTCCGTTTGATATTCCTTTTCTGCGAAACACTAAAATAGGCAAAAAAACAGCAATTTGCAATGGGACATCGGTTAATAGGTTAGTCCCAAAAATAATATAAAAGTGCATATTAAACATCCAAAACAGATAATATAATAGCATGGAACAATCAAAAATTGTAGATACGTTGGAGATGTATCAAGCATCCCCAAGCTTAATTCCTGCTCATCCTCGAGTAGGTAAATGATAAAAACAGAATTTTTGATGTGGAATGCTACCTAACATAATTTTCAATGTAATTCCCTTTATTGTGGCATGAATGTTTAGATCCAAAAGATTCTAGATAAAAGTTTATTGACATAAAAATAATAATACTTGAAGCATGCTAACCAAGCAATTATGTCTTATCAAAATAACATAGCCAGAGAAAGCTTATCCCTACAAAATCATATAGTTTGTCCATGCTTCATTTTCGTCACACAAAATGCTCCCATCATGCACAACCCCGATGACAAGCCAAGCAATTGTTTCGTACTTAGCCTTTTCAAACTCTTTCAACTTCCATGCAATATATGAGCGCGAGCCATGGACATAGCACTATGGGTGGAATAGAATATGACGATGGAGGTTGTGTGAGAAGACAAAAAGGGAGAAATTCTCAAGTCTCACATTCACGCGGCTAATCAACGGGCTATGGAGATGCCCATCAATTGATGTCAATGCAAGGAGTAGGGATTGTCATGCAACAGATGCACTAGAGCTATAAATATATGAAGGCTCAACAAAAGAAACTAAGTGGGTGTGCATCCAACTTGCTTGCTCATGAAGACCTATGGCATTTTGAGGAAGCCCATCATTGGAATATACAAGCCAAGTTCTATAATGAAAAATTCCCACTAGTATATGAAAGTGACAAAATAGGAAACTCTCTATCATGAAGATCATGGTGCTACTTTGAAGCACAAGTGTGGAAAAAGGATAGTCACATTGCCCCTTCTCTCTTTTTCTCTCATTTTTTCTGTTTGGGCCTTTTTTCTCTTTTTTTATGGCCTCTTTTTTCGTCCGGAATCTCATCCCGACTTGTGGGGGAATCATAGTCTCCATCATCCTTTCCTCACATGGGACAATTCTCTAATAAGTAAAATCATCACACTTTTATTTACTTACAATTCAAGAATTACAACTCGATACTTAGAACAAAATATGACTCTATGTGAATGCCACTGGCGGTGTGCCGGGATATGAGATGAATCAAGAGTGACATGTATGAAAGAATTATGAAGGTGGATTTGCCACAAATACAATGTCAACTACATGATCATGCAAAGGAATATGACAATGATGAAGTGTGTCATAATAAATGGAACGGTGAAAAGTTGCATGGCAATATATCTCGGAATGGCTATGGAAATGCCATAATAGGTAGGTATGGTGGCTGTTTTGAGGAAGATATAAGGAGGCTTATGTGTGATAGAGCGTATCATATCATGGGGTTTGGATGCACCAGCGAAGTTTGCACCAACTCTCGAGGTGAGAAAGGGCAATGCACGGTATCGAAGAGGCTAGCAATGATGGAAAGGTGAGAGTGCGTATAATCCATGGACTCAACATTAGTCATAAAGAACTCACATACTTATTGCAAAAATCTACAAGTCATCAAAACCAAGCACTATGCGCATGCTCCTAGGGGGATAGATTGGTAGGAAAAGACCATCGCTTGTCCCCGACCGCCACTCATAAGGAAAGCAATCAAAGAACACCTCATGCTTCGAATTTGTCACACAACGTTTACCATACGTGCATGCTACGGGACTTGCCAACTTCAACACAAGTATTTCTCAATTCCACCATTACTCAACTAGCACAACTCTAATATTACCACCTTTATATCTCAAAACAACTATCAAGAATCAAACTTCTTATAGTATTTAATGCACTCTATATGCACGTTTTTATTATACCCGTCTTGGATGCCTATCATATTAGGACCAATTTTATAGTCAAAGCAAATTACCATGCTGTTCTAAAAGACTCTCAAAATAATATAAGTGAAGGATGAGAGATCAATAATTTTTCTATAAAATAAAACCACCACCATGCTCTAAAAAGATATAAGTGAAATACTAGAGCAAAATTATCTAGCTCAAAAGATATAAGTGAAGCACATAGAGTATTCTAATAAATTCCGATTCATGTGTGTCTCTCCAAAAGGTGTGTACAGCAAGGATGATTGTGGTAAACTAAAAAGCAAAGACTCAAATCATACAAGACGCTCCAAGCAAAACACATATCATGTAGTGAATAAAAATATAGCTTCAAGTAAAGTTACCGATAGATGAAGACGAAAGAGGGGATGCCTTCCGGGGCATCCCCAAGCTTAGGCTTTTGGTTGTCCTTGAATTTTACCTTGGGGTGCCTTGGGCATCCCAAATCTTAGGCTCTTTCCACTCCTTATTCCAAAATCCATCAAATCTTTACCCCAAAACTTGAAAACTTCACAACACAAAACTCAACAGAAAATCTCATGAGCTCCGTTAGTATAAGAAAACAAACCACCACTTTAAGGTACTGTTATGAACTCATTCTTTATTTATATTGGTGTTAAACCTACTGTATTCCAACTTCTCTATGGTTCATACCCCCCCCCATACTAGCCATAGATTCATCAAAATAAGCAAACAACACACGAAAAACATAATCTGTCAAAAACAGAACAGTCTGTAGTAATTTGTAGGTTTCAAATACTTCTGTAACTCCAAAAATCCTGAGAAATTAGGAAATCCTAAATAATTTGTATATTGATCTACTGAAGTTGGAATTGGTATTTTATCGCTCTCTGGTCAAAAATGAAAATTATTTCCGTGAGCGCATACTTTCTGTTTTTTTCATCAAGAGCAAACAACAATCACCCAAGAAGATCCTAAAGGCTTTACTTGGCACAAACACTAATTAAAACATAAAAAAACACAATCATAACAGAGGATAGATGATTTATTTATTACTAAACGGGAACAAAAATCAAGGAACTAAAATAAAATTGGGTTGCCTCCCAACAAGCGCTATCGTTTAACGCCCCTAGCTAGGCATAAAAACAAGAATAGATCTAGGTATTGTCATCTTTGGTATGCAATCCATATGTGGCTCTCGTAATAGATTCATAAGGTAATTTAATTTTCTTTCTAGGAAAGTGTTCCATGCCTTTCCTTAACGGAAATTGGAATCTGATATTTCCTTCTTTCATATCAATAATTGCACCAATCGTTCTAAGGAAAGGTCTACCAAGAATAATAGGACGTGTAGGATTGCAATCTATATCAAGAACAATGAAATCTACAGGCACATAATTCCTATTTGCAACAATAAGAACATCATTAATTCTTCCCATAGGTTTCTTAATGGTGGAATCCGCAAGATGCAAATTTAAAGAACAATCATGGAAACCTAACACATCACACAAAGTTTTTGGAATCGTGGAAACACTAGCACCCAAATCACATAAAGCATAGCATTCATGATCTTTAATCTTAATTTTAATAGTAGGTTCCCACTCATCATCAAGTTTTCTAGGGATAGAAACTTCCAATTCAAGTTTTTCTTCATAAGATTGCATTAAAGCATCAACGATATGTTTGGTAAAAGCTTTGTTTTGATCATAAGCATAAGGAGAATTTAACATGGATTGCAACAAGGAAATACAATCTATCAAAGAGAAATTATCATAACTAAATTCATTGAAATCCAAAATAATGGGTTCATTGCTATGTAAAGTTTTGACCTCTTCAATCCCACTTTTATCAATTTTTGTATCAAGATCTAAAAACTCCAAATCATTGGGACGCCTTCTAACTAAAGTTAACTCATCTCCAGTCCCATCTTTTTGAGATTCATATTGGAAAACAAAGACTTAATAGGAGACACACCGATCATTTTTAGATCTTCATCATTATTATAATGGAAACTAGAAGAACACGCTTTCACAAAGCAATCTTTTTAGCACGCATCCTAGCGGTTCTTTCTTTGCACCCATCAATGGAAATTCTCATGGCTTTGGCAGACTCATTGATATCATGCTTAGGTGGAATAGATCTAGGTTTCGAAGAATCAACATCAAGAGAAATTCTATCCACGTTTCTAGCCAACTCATCAATCTTAAGCAATTTTTCTTCAAGCAAAGCATTGTAATTCTTTTGTGAATTCATAAATTCTTTAACACTAGTCTCAAAATCAGAGGGCATCTTATTAAAATTTCCATAAGAATTGTTGTAGGAATTTCCATAATTATTAGAGGAATTACTAGGGAATGACCTAGAATTAAAATTTCCTCTATACGTGTTGTTACCAAAATTGTTCCTACCAACAAAATTCACATCCATAGATTCATTATTATTCTCAATCAAGGTGGACAAAGTCGTATCATTAGGATCAGAGGAAACACTCTTATTAGCAAACAATTTCATAAGTTCATCCATCTTTCCACTCAAAACATCAATCTCTTCAATAGCATGAACTTTTTTACTAGTGGATCTTTCGGTGTGCCATTGAGAATAATTAACCATAATATTATCTAGGAGTTTAGTAGCTTCCCCTAAAGTGATCTCCATAAAAGTGCCTCCCGAGGCCGAATATAAAAGATTTCTAGAAGCAAAATTCAATCCAGCAAGTTTTTTTATATAACCATCCATAAATTCAAACCATCTGTAGGGCAATTACGTATCATTAATTTCATCCTCTCCCAAGCTTATGCAACATGATCATGCTCAAGTTGCTTAAAATTCATAATATCGTTTCTAAGAGAGATGATGTTAGCGGGAGGAAAATACTTAAAGATAAAAGCATCTTTGCACTTATTCCATGAATCAATACTATTTTTAGGCAAAGAAGAGAACCAAGTTTTAGCACGATCTCTGAGCAAAAACGGAAATAGCTTCAATTTAACAATATTATTATCCACATATTTCTTCTTTTGCATATCACACAAATCAACGAAGTTGTTTAGATGGGTAGCGGCATCTTCACTAGGAAGGCCAGAAAATTGATCTTTCATAACAAGATTCAACAAAGAGGTATTGATTTCACAAGATTCAACATCGGTAGTAGGAGCAATCGGAGTGCTAACAAAATCATTATTGTTGGTATTGGAAAAGTCACACAATTTGGTATTATCTTGAGCCATTGTGGCGAATAATCAATCCAACACACCAGAAAACAAGAGGCAAGCGGGAAAAAATGAATGGAAAAGGGCGAATTAAAATGGAAAATGTGAAGTGGGGGAGGAAAACGAGAGGCAAATGGCAAATAATGTAATGCGAGGGATAAGAGTTTGTGATGGGTACTTGGTATGTCTTGACTTGGCGTAGATCTCCCCGACAATGGCACCAGAAATCCTTCTTGCTACCTCTTGAGCATGCGTTGGTTTTCCCTTGAAGAGGAAAGGGTGATGCAGCAAAGGAGCGTAAGTATTTCCCTCAGTTTTTGAGAACCAAGGTATCAATCCAGTAGGAGACTACACGCAAATCGCCTAGTACCTGCACAAAAAGAATAAGAACCTTGCAATCCCTTCACGACCACTTGCAAAAGTGAGATCTCATAAGGATAATAAGATAAATATTTTTGGTATTTTTGTTGTATAGATTGGAAAGTAAAGATTGCAAAATAAACGACGACAGAAATGGCTAGTTGATGGGAAGTTAATGTGATGTAAAGTAGACCCAGGGTACATAGGTTTCACTGGTGGCTTCTCTCAAGATAGCATATATTATGGTGGGTGAACAAATTACTGCCGAGCAATTGATAGAAAGCGCATAGTTATGAGAATATCTAGGCATGATCATAAACATAGGCATCATGTCCGTGTCAAGTAGACCGAAACGACTCTGCATCTACTACTATTACTTCACACATCGACCACTATCTAGCATGCATCTAGAGTATTAAGTTCATAAGAACAGAGTAACGCATTAGGCAAGATGACATGATGTAGAGGGATAAACTCAAGCAATATGATATAAACCCCATCTTTTTATCCTCGATGGCAATAATACAATACGTGTCGGTTCCCTTTCTGTCACTGGGATCGAGCACCGCAAGATTGAACCCAAAGCTAAGCACTTCTCCCATTGCAAGAAAGATCAATCTAGTAGGCCAAACCAAACTGATAATTCGAAGAGACTTGCAAAGATATCAAATCATGCATATAAGAATTCAGAGAAGAATCAAATATTGTTCGTAGATAAACTTGATCATAAACCCACAATTCATCAGATCTCGACAAACACACCGCAAAAGGTATTACATCAAATAGATCTCCGAGAACATCGAGGAAAACTTTGTATTGAAGATCAAAGAGAGAGAAGAAGCCATCTAGCTAATAACCATGGACCCAAAGGTCTGTGGTAAACTACTCACACATTATCGGAGAGTCTATGGTGTTGATGTAGAAGCCCTCCGTGATCGAATCCCCCTGCGGCAGATCACCGGAAAAGGCCCCAGGATGGAAAAGGCCCCAGTTTATATGCACTCAAGCATGTGCATGTAGTTCAAATTTGAATTATGCACATAAATGCATTGAAAACTCACTTAATGCATAAAAATGTCCAAACGAACCCCAAAAAATCACAAAAATTCACACAACATTCCTGTTGCTCTATGTTGACACGAGAAAAAATTGACAGCAATAAGAGGCAATGGATATCGTTTCGTCCCCAAAGGTGGGACGTTCCCTACCGAAAACCATCATGCTTGTTGTGAGAAGCATATACCCAAACCTGCCCCAAATGGGACAAAAATTTTACCACGACATGTTGATGCCGCTCCATGATAGCATGCCAAGTTTCATGAATTTCAGACGGGTTTTGGATTTACTAGAATTTAAAAACCAGGCATCTCAATGTTTTGCCGGCAATCAACGGTGCCATGGTGTTTGAAATTCATTCCCATTTCTTGCATGGGACCTAAGCATGCACCCAAGGACACAGATTTGATTTTTCAACCAGTTTATATGCACTCGAGCATGTGCATGTAGTTCAAATTTGAATTATGCACATAAATGCATTGAAAACTCACTTAATGCATAAAAATGTCCAAACGAAACCCGAAAAATCACACAACATTCATGTTTCTCTATGTTGACACGAGAAAAAAAATTGAAAGTAATAAGAGGCAATGGATATCGTTTCGTCCCCAAAGGTGGGTCGTTCCCTACCGAAAACCATCATGCTTCTTGTGAGAAGCTCCGGTTTGTGAGAAGCATATACCCAAACCTGCCCGAAATGGTACAAATTTTTTTACCACGACATGTTGATGCCGCTCCATGATAGCATGCCAAGTTTCATGAATTTCAAACAGGTTTTGGATTTACTAGAATTTAAAAACCATGCATCTCAATGTTTTGCCGGCAATCAACGGTGCCCTGGTGTTTGGAATTCATTCCCATTTCTTGCATGGGACCTAAGCATGCACCCAAGGAGACAGATTTGATTTTTCAACCAATTTATATGCACTGGAGCATGCGCATGTAGTTCCAATTTGAATTATGCACATAAATGCATTGAAAACTCAGTTAATGCATAAAAATGTCCAAACGAACCCAGAAAATCATGAAAATTCACACAACACTCCTGTTGTTCTATGTTGACACGAGAAAAAAAATTGAAAGCAATAAGCGGCAATGGATATCGTTTCGTCCCCAAAGGTGGGACGTTCCCTACCGAAAACCATCATGCTTGTCGTGAGAAGCTCCGGTTTGTGAGAAGCATATACCCAAACCTACCCCAAATGGGACAAAATTTTTACCACGGGATGTTGATGCTGCTCCATGATAGCATGCCAAGTTTCATGAATTTCAGACGGGTTTTGGATTTACTAGAATTTAAAAACCAGGCATCTCAATGTTTTGCCGGCAAATCAACGGTGCCATGGTGTTTGAAATTCATTCTCATTTCTTGCATGGGACCTAATCATTCACCCAAGGACACAAATTTGATTTTTCAACCAGTTTATATGCACTCGAGCATGTGCATGTAGTTCAAATTTGAATTATGCACATAAATGCATTGAAAACTCACTTAATGCATAAAAATGTCCAAACGAACCCTGAAAAATCACAAAAATTCACACAACACTCTTGTTGTTCTATGATGACACGAGAAAAAAAATTGAAAGCAATACGAGGCAATGAATATCATTTCGTCCCCAAAGGTGGGACATTCCCTACCGAAAATCATCATGCTTGTTGTGAGAAGCTCCGGTTTGTGAGAAGCATATACCCAAAACTGCCCCAAATGGGACAAAAATTACCACGGCATGTTGATGCCGCTCCATGATAGCATGCCAAGTTTCATGAATTTTAGACGGGTTTTGGATTTACTAGAATTTAAAAACTAGGAATCTCAATGTTTTGCCGGCAATCAACGGTGCCATGGTGTTTAAAATTCATTCCCATTTCTTGCATGGGACCTGAGGGAGTCCTGGATTAGTGGGTGTTCGGATAGCCCAACTATACCTTCAGCCGGACTCCAGGACTATGAAGATACAAGATTGAAGACTCCGTCCCGTGTCCGGAAGGGACTTTCCTTGGCGTGGAAGGCAAGCTTGGCGATACGGATGTTCAGATCTCCTACCATTGTAACCGACTTTATGTAACCCTAACCCTCTCCGGTGTCTATATAAACCAGAGGGTTTTAGTCTGTAGGACAACATACACATCAACAATCATACCATAGGCTAGCTTCTAGGGTTTAGCCTCTTTCATCTCGTGGTAGATCAACTCTTGTAATACCCATATCATCAATATTAATCAAGCAGGACGTAGGGTTTTACCTCCATCGAGAGGGCCCGGACCTGGGTAAAACTTCGTGTCCCCTGCCTCCTGTTACCATCCGGCCTAGACGCACAGTTCGGGACCCCCTACCCGAGATCCGCCGGTTTTGACACCGACATTGGTGCTTTCATTGAGAGTTCCTCTGTGTCGTCGCCGTCAGGCCCGATGGCTCCTACGATCATCAATGGCGATGTAGTACAGGGTGAGACCTTCCTCCCCGGACAGATCTTCGCCTTTGGCGGCTTCGCACTGCGGGCCGTTTCACTTGGCCATCTAGAGCAGATCGAAAGCTACGCCCCTGGCTGTCAGGTCAGATTTGGAAGTTTAAGCTACACGGCCGACATCCGTGGGGACTTGATCTTCGACGGATTCAAACCACTGCCGAGCGCCGCACTGTCATGACAAGCATGATCTAGCTCTGCCGCCGAACAGTGCCCTGGAGGCCGCACCCGCATCGGCTCCAACCCTTAGTTCAAAGCCGACCGCTCCGACCGAGGATGAGCGGTTGGACGCCACCTCGGGGGCTGTGATCCCAACGGTGGTTGGACCGAACACCAGCCCCGTACTCTGCAAGATTCGTGACTCCATGGAGGCGGACTCTTCTCCGAACTCCGAACCCTCCGCGCCTCTGCCGAGCGAATCCGATTGGGCGCCGATCATGGAGTTCACGGCCGCTGACGTCTTTCAGCACTCGCCTTTCAGCGATATCCTGAAGTCACTGAAGTCTCTCTCTTTATCGGGAGAGCCCTGGTCGGACTATGGTCAGCAAGGTTGGGATTCGAACGATGAAGAAATTCAAAGCCCACCCACCACCCACTTGGTAGCCACTGTCGATGATTTAACTGACATGCTCGACTTCAACTCCGACGACATTGGAGACGATGAAGAACCAGCGCCTATTGAGCCCTGGAACGCCACGTCGTCATATGACGTATACATGGTGGACGCACCCAAAGATGATGACGAGGAGCGGAAGGACGCACCGAAGGATTGTTCCCTCGAAAAGCAGTCAAAGCAGCGAGCAAGCGCCGCCCCAAATCCCGCCTCGACAGAAATAGCGATCAAACTGATCCAGCGCTGGAGCAGGGCGAACCGCTGCCAGACAATGGCAATCTGGATAATCAAACTGAACAAACAAATCCTATCAATGATAATGGTCCGGACGACATAACGTCGGACAGGCACTCGGAGCAGCAGAATGCCCGTAAAAGGCTCATTGCCACCGCAAGGAGCCTCAAAAAGCAGAAGCGGAGGCTCAAGGCCGCGCAAAACACGCTCCAATTCAGATGGAGCAAAATACTCAACACTGTAGCAAGGTACAGCGACAATCGCCCCTCCAAGAGCTACCCAAAGCGGAAGCTGCTACCCGAATTCGATGAGGAGGCCTCAGACCCCCCACAACCAAATATCAAAGCAGCCACCTGGTCGGATAGACGACCCCTCTACCACCACAGAACGGCATTCAACGCCGCTCACAATACAACACGCGACCCATGCGAGGGCTCGCACCCAAAGGACGGTGCAACAAGATCCATCTATGGACCACGCAAGCGCGCCCCAGCATACAATGCAACACAACAAACATCCGAACAACGCGGCACACCCAGCTACAGGGGTGCCGCACACCCCCTATGTTTCACCGATGAGGTGCTGGACCATGAATTTCCAGAGGGATTCAAGCCCGTAAGTATAGAGGCATATGATGGAACAACAGACCCTGGGGTCTAGATTGAGGACTATATCCTTAATATCCATATGGCTTGAGGGGATGATCTCCATGCCATCAAGTACTTACCCCTCAAACTCAAAGGGCAGCTCGTCACTGGCTCAAAGGCCTCCCCGAAAGCTCCATTGGAAGTTGGGAAGAGCTCGAAGACGCCTTTCAGGCAAACTTTCAAGGGACTTATGTCCGACCTCCGGATGCGGACGACCTGAGTCACATAACTCAACAGCCCGGAGAGTCAGCCCGAAAGCTTTGGAATAGGTTTCTTACTAAAAAGAACCAGATTGTCGACTGTCCGGACGCTGAAGCCTTAGCGGCTTTCAAGCATAGCGTCCGTGACGAATGGCTCGCCAGACACCTCGGCCAAAACAAGCCGAGAACGATGGCCGCATTAACAAACCTCATGACCCGCTTTTGCGCGGGTGAGGACAGCTGGCTAGCCAGATGCAGCACCAGCGACCCCAGTACATATGAAGTTAGAGATGGAAACGAGAAATCACGGTGCAACAGCAATAACAAATGCCGGAATAAAGAAGACAGCACGAAGGGCACGACAGTAAATGCCAGATTCAAAGTCCCTCGGCCAAACCAAAAGCCGCCCTCCAAAGGCACCAGGGATGAACTGTCCAGCCTCAACAAAATTCAGGACCAAGTATGTCAGATCCATAGTACCCCTAGCAAACCTGCTAATCATACCCACAGAGAATGTTGGGTCTTCAAGCAGTCCGGCAAGTTTAACGCCATACACAAGGGGAAGGATACACCAAGTGAAGACGAGGACGAACCTCCCACGCAAGACAAGGGGGAACAAAAGAAATTTCCACCCGAAGTCAAAACAGTAAACATGTTACACATGATCAAGAGAAAAAACAATGCGGCACTCCCAGAAAAATATACCAAAATGCATGTCCCCGCGAAGTCCCGCCACTGGTCGTCTCAACCAATCACCTTCGACCATCGCGATTACTCCTCAAGTATCTGGTACACAGGATGGGTTGCCCTGGTATTAGACCCAGTAATTGGTGGATACCACTTCACACGAGTCTTGATGGATGGCGGCAGTAGCCTAAACCTAATATACCAGGATACAATCCGTGGGATGGGGCTAGACCCAACACAATTTCGCCATAGCAATACTACCTTTAAAGGAGTAACGCCAGGCCCAGGGGCTCGTTGTACGGGCTCCCTCCTACTACAAGTTATATTCGGCTCCCCCGATAACTTTCGTCGAGAGCTTTTAACTTTCCACATCGCTCCGTTTCAAAGTGGCTATCAAGCACTACTCGGACGCGAAGCTTTCGCTCGCTTTAACGCAATACCACACTATGCCTCCCTAACACTCAAGATGCCCGGTCCACGTCGCATCATTTCCGTGCACGGGAGTATCAAGCGATCTCTACGCACCGAAGAGAGTGAGGCTGCCTTGGCAGCCGCACACTAAAGGCGCCCGGACCATCAAGAGCATCCAATAGGTCGTCAAGACCTCAGACACAACTAATCAAGTCCGGCGCCACTACTCATGTCGAATAAACGGTTACACCCCTATCTTTCAAAAGTACAAGGGGCTCAACGCGCGCAGACGAGTGGCAATTTCTTCTTATCTTGAATTATACATGGTTTCTTTAGAAAACTATCCTTTTGCAAGACAACTTTTTTACCTAAATTCCTCTCTTTTACAGATGATCATCGTGCTACACCCGTCCAGGATACGGCACAACGGAGACACAGGCACAGACGTGCAGCAGGGACCCGCCCCAAGGATTCTTTTTAGATTAAGACCCTGTGTAAACCTTTTTTACTGTCTCTTGTTGATACATATCCAGCGTTGAGAAGGATGCTGACGTCTTGGCATGTGGCCACGCCAGAACAATGCACGTACCTGGACACAAGGGGATTCTTACAAAGGCCATTCTTCAGGCCCGGTTTATACCACAAAGACCGAATACCTTAGGGAGTGTTCGGCGTCGCGAGTTTGGCCCTATATGCATCAGCTCCGAATCATTGTCTTTGGTTAAATGTTGGGTTTGCCCGGCTCCAGTGTTTTGGTGCCTTACGTTCCGCTTTACAGGCTAAGGTAGCACCAGGAGAACTACTGCGATTGTGCCCTGGTTCATCCGGATGAGCACCTCAGTAGAGAAAGCCGAAAACTGACTGTCATGATCTAGCATGAGACTGGTCAACCACTCGATGACCCATGGGAATGTTAGAATTCCTCCGCCTTAATGAAGGGTCGCTTTCCGGCCAGGCATATACGCATCCCGAGATCGGGAGAGTACGGAGCCACCAGGGGCTATCTAGTAGCCCCACTGTCAAACTCCTATGGCTAAGTGAAAGTGTTAAAGCATTATAGTTTGGTTGCCTCACTCGCTCCGCTATCACCTCCTTAATAGGACCAAGACGTTGGGTTAAGTGTGAACGCGTGTTTCTGCGAACACCTCCGCATTATATGTGTGGGGGTTGAAGCCGACGACTGCAATCTTTCAGGTTATACACATGTATACATAAACAGCCGCCCAGGAGGCATCACATTACTTTCAGGCAAAAGTATAAAAGTAGCCTTATAAAAATTTATAAAAGCATTTCGCCTACAATGAGATTACATGTCACTCAAACATAATATTTTTTGAGCACTGGGTCTCTATCAAACGAGCACCCTCAAGAAATTCCTCAAAGTAGTGCTCAGCAGCCCTTCGACCTATGGCCGAATCCTGCGCTGCAACAGTGGTAGCATCCATCTCTGCCTAGTATGCTTTAGCACGGGCAAAGGCCATCCATGCGCCTTCTATGCATGCCGACCTCTTCATCGCATTTATGCGCGGCACCACATCGAGGACCTGCTGCACCAAGCTGAAATAGCTGCTCGGTTTTGACCTTCCCAGCCATAGCTGATCCACAACACACCTCATGGAGAGTCCGGACAACCTATTTAGTTCGGCCCATTCGGCTAATTGGTCCGTCGACGAAAGCGGATGCTCGGGAGAAAGGAATTGCTTCCAAAACAGCTGGTCTACTTCACGGTCCACTCTGACTCTGGAAGTACTTGGCCGCATCGGCAGCGCTCGCCGCCAAATCCATGTACGCATCCTCCAAACTCCACAGCCGATCCAGAGGGGCGTACCGTGGATCTCCGTACTTCCTCTGCAGCATAAAGGACTTCCCGGCTACAATATCCCCGGCTTCCCGCGGCTCCTCCTTCTTTGCCCTCATAGCAGAGCGGAGGTCTTTTCCCGTTGCAGAAGCCTTCTCAAGGTCCGATGCCTTCGCCTGGTTTCCTTTTCAAGAGCCCGGCAATAGTCTACGGCGGCTTTTAATTCTACGGCCATATTGGCCATCTTCTCCCGGCTCTCGCCATGTGCGGCCTTCTCGGCTCGCAACTCTTCGGCCGCCTTCAAAGCAGCCGCATTACCCAATCTTGCTTGTTCCTTGGCTCGGGCAAGTTCCGCCCGCAAGGCTTCAACAGTGGCAGCTCCATCTGCAGTCATAACATGTTAAAAACACTGGCATCATACTCTTCCTATGTGGCGTTTACCAGACAAGGATACTTACCCTGTGCCTCGTCAAGCCTTTTGTTAACAAGCTCGATGTCGGCATCTGCCGCATCCAACTATCGTTCTAAACGGGCAAACTGGCTAGTCCGGCTGGCCACCGGAGCTTCCATCTCCTGCACATAGAGGCAGTATAGTTATTACCTGGGAATATGATCCTCCGTTCGTCATCGTTTCCGACGACAACCAGAGTCTCAGGGGCTACTATCTACACAGGGCACACCTAGCATGTGCAGGACTATTACACATTCCTTTTACGTACCTCAAAGCCTGCCAGTAGACTCATAAAAGCTTCATGCAATCCGCTTTCGGCGGACGATATCCTCTGCATCACCATATTCATCAACACACGATGATCATCTGAGATGGCCGCTCGCCCCACCAACTCCCTCAGAATGTCCGATCGCACTCTAGACGGTCCCAGACTCTTTTGTCTGCTCTCTTCGGGAGCCGGACACTGGGAGCCTCGGGGGTCAATAGGGTTACCTTCTGGCCTCACCGGACTCGGAGAGGCCCTCCGCGATGACACTTCAGGGTCGCCCGCTTCCAGAGCGGAGGAGTCCGAAGGAGGTGTCTCGCTCTCCATCATCTCTGGAAGAAGATTCCCCGAAGACGAGCTCATTTGAGAGGGGCTAAGGCCCGAACTACACAAATATATGCGGTGGTTATTTTCTCAGAAGAAAAGGATGGCATATCTGTACTATTAAAGTTTTCGGGTCACTTACGACTCCCGGGAGAATTGATCCCCCTGCGGACTTTGTGCGGCATCAGCACCCCCCAAGGTAGGGCCCTCGGTGGAAGATTTCTTCTCCCGTTTGGGAGCTTCGGCTTCCGAATTCCCGGGCGCAGTCCTTTTCCTCTTCCGGTCGTCTTCCTTCATGGAGATGCTCGCTCCCTCGGTTAGAATAGGCAGCGTTGGGGGCCCGCGTCCGCCCGCATTATCCTCCATAGTATCTTCCTTCAAGGGATCTGGGCAAGGTGCGGTCTGGAGTATCTTTTCCAATACCGGGTTCTCCAAACCCTCAGGGAGGGGGGCGAAACACCGAATCAATTTCGCCTTTGTTAGCCAGTCCTGGTCAAAAAAGCAAACTCTCAAAAATAACTTCGTAACGAAGGAAAGATAATATGTTTGGCCGGGAGATTCCTTACCTGTTCGGCGGCGCGGTTACTACTCAGGCCCACGTCCTCGATGATTTCTGGACATTCTACTTGACGTCCGAAGAATGACTTATACATATCCTCGTGCGTCAGGCCGAGAAAATTTTGAATGACACGCGGACCCTCGGGATTGAACTCCCACAAGTGAAGGGGCCGACGTTTGCAAGGCTGGACTTGACGAACCAGCATAACTTGTATTACCGCAACCAAACTGAGATCTTCGTTGAAGAAATCTCGAATGCGGCTTTGCAGCATAGGCACGTCCTTGGCTGGACCCCAGCTCAGTCCTCTGCTGATCCATGACATCAGTCGTGGTGGAGGGCCCGAGCGAAAAACAGGGGCGGCCACCCACTTGGCACTTCTAGGAGTCGTGATGTAGAACCACTCCTGTTGCCACAATGCAGACACCTCTGGGATGGAACCTTTGGGCCACAGAGCTCCTGTCATCTTGCGTATTGAGGCGCCTCCACATTCTGCATGTTGCCCTTCGATCATCTTCGGCTTTACTTCAAAGGTCTTGAGCCATAATCCAAAGTTGGGGGTAACCCGGAGGAAGGCCTCGCATATGACAACAAAAGTTGTGATATGCAGGAAGGAGTCCGGAGCTAGATCATGGAAATCTAGCCCGTAATAAAACATCAAGCCCCTGACAAAAGGATCCAGAGCAAAACCTAGACCTCGGAGGAAGTGGGAGACAAACACGACGCTCTCGTTGGGTTTGGGAGAGGGGACGGCCTGCCCCCGGGGAGGCAGCCGATGCGACATCTCGGCGGTCAGATACCTAGCCTCCCTCGACTTTTTAATGTCTTC
Source organism: Triticum aestivum (assembly GCF_018294505.1). Classification (NCBI taxonomy): domain Eukaryota; kingdom Viridiplantae; phylum Streptophyta; class Magnoliopsida; order Poales; family Poaceae; genus Triticum; species Triticum aestivum. The sequence continues at coordinate 506,186,496 of NC_057800.1, read as the reverse complement.
TTCCATGACGGAGGAGGGCATCCATCGGCCTTGAAGGCTGGATCCAGACATGACTGAAGGTTCGGAGCACCTAACCTGAGCTTTGGGCGATTGAGCTTGAGGCGGGGGAAGGATTCGATTGAGCACGGGAGGGAAAAGGTAAAAGCTTTGTCCCTTTATAAAGAGGGTGGATATCAAGCGTCCTCCCCGTGTCTGTTTGGACTTGCCTATGATCTAGGAGTCCTAGAAGTGGTTGGGTTACCCACGCCCGTATTGATGAGAATCCCGTAATAAGGGGACACGATCTCTGCTTTAACAAGACGTGCCAAGGAAACCACCTCGCATACCACGCTGAGGTGGGTAATTAAACGACTCGGATAAAGGCTTGGCCGTGGCGTGTCGCACCACGGAATACGTCAGCAGATTAGATTTGTGTAATATTATTATTCTCTCTATGGCAATATGTGGAAACTTATTTTGCAGAGCCGGATACTATCTTTGTGTTTAAAATCTTCTATGAAGTACTTGGAGGAGGAACCCGCCTTGCAATGCCGAAGACAATTTGCACGCCGGACCCGTCGTCATTGAAGCCTGGTTCAGGGGCTACTGAGGGAGTCCTGGATTAGGGGGTGTTCGGATAGCCGAACTATACCTTCAGCCGGACTCCTGGACTATGAAGATACAAGATTGAAGACTCCGTCCTGTGTCCGGAAGGGACTTTCCTTGGCGTGGAAGGCAAGCTTGGCGATACGGATGTTCAGATCTCCTACCATTGTAACCGACTTTATGTAACCCTAACCCTCTCCAGTGTCTATATAAACCGGAGGGTTTTAGTCCGTAGGACAACATACACATCAACAATCATACCATAGGCTAGCTTCTAGGGTTTAGCCTCTCTGATCTCGTGGTAGATCAACTCTTGTAATACCCATATCATCAATATTAATCAAGCAGGACGTAGGGTTTTACCTCCATCGAGAGGGCCCGAACCTGGGTAAAACTTTGTGTCCCCTGCCTCCTGTTACCATCCGGCCTAGACGCACAGTTCGGGACCCCCTACCCGAGATCCGCCGGTTTTGACACCGACAGGACCTAAGCATGCACCCAAGGACACATATTTGATTTTTCAACCAATTTATATGCACTCGAGCATGTGCATGTAGTTCAAATTTGAATTATGCACATAACTGCATTGAAAACTCACTTAATGCATAAAAATGTCCAAACAAACCCCGAAAAATCTCAAAAATTCACAAAACACTCCTGTTGTTCTATGTTGACATGAGAAAAAAAATTGAAAGCAATAAGAGGGAATGAATATCGTTTCGTCCCCAAAGGTGGGACATTCCCTACCGAAAAACATCATGCTTGTTATGAGAAGCTCCAGTTTGTGAGAAGCATATACCCAAACTACCCCAAATGGGACAAAAAATTTACCACGGCATGTTGATGCCGCTCCATGATAGCATGCCAAGTTTCATGAATTTCAGACGGGTTTTGGATTTTCTAGAATTTAAAAATCAGGCATCTCAATGTTTTGCCGGCAATCAACGGTGCCATGGTGTTTGAAATTCATTCCCAATTCTTGCATGGGACCTAAGCACGCACCCAAGGACACATATTTGATTTTTCAACCAGTTTATATGCACTGGAGCATGTGCAGGTAGTTCAAATTTGAATTATGCAAATAAATGCATTGAAAACTCACTTAATGCATAAAAATGAACAAATGAACCCCGAAAAATCTCAAAAATTCACATAACACTCCTGTTGTTTTATGTTGACACGAGAAAAAAAAACTGAAAGCAATAAGAGGCAATGGATATCATTTCGTTCCCAAAGGTGGGACGTTCCCTACTAAAAACCATCATGCTTGTTGTGAGAAGCTCCGGTTTGTGAGAAGCATATACCCAAACCTGCCCCAAATGGTACAAATTTTTTACCACGACATGTTGATGACGCTCCATGATAGCATGCCAAGTTTCATAAATTTCAGACGGGTTTTGGATTTACTAGCATTTAAAAACTAGGCATCTCAATGTTTTGCCGGCAATCGACGGTGCCCTCGTGTTTGAAATTCATTCCCATTTCTTGCGTGGGACCTAAGTATGCACCCAAGGAGACAGATTTTATTTTTCAACCAATTTATATGCACTGGAGAACGCACATGTAGTTCAAATTTGAATTATGCACATAAATGCATTGTAAACTCAGTTAATGCATAAAAATATCCAAACGAACCCCGAAAAATCACAAAAATTCACACAACGCTCCTGTTGTTCTATGTTGACACGAGAAAAAAATTTGAAAGCAATAAGAGGCAATGGATATCATTTCATCCCCAAAGGTGGGACGTTCCCTACCGAAAACCATCATGCTTGTTGTGAGAAGATCCGGTTTGTGAGAAGCATAGACCCAAACCTGCCCCAATGGGACAAAATTTGTACCATGGCATGTTGATGCAGCTCCATGATAGCATGCCAAGTTTCATGAATTTCAGACGAGTTTTGAATTTACTAGAATTTAAAAACCAGGCATCTCAATGTTTTGCCGGCAATCAACGATGCCCTGGTGTTTGAATTTCATTCCCATTTCTTGCATGGGACCTAAGCATGCACCCAATGACACATATTTGATTTTTCAACCAGTTTATATGCACTGGAGCATGCGCATGTAGTTCAAATTTGAATTATGCAAATAGATGCATTGAAAACTCACATAATGCATAAAATGTCCAAACGAACCCTGAAAATCAAAAAAATTCACACAACACTCCTATTGTTCTATGTTGACACGAGAAACTTTTTTGAAAGCAATAAGAAGCAATGGATATCGTTTCGTCCCCAAGGGTGGGACGTTCCCTACCGAAAACCATCATGCTTGTTGTGAGAACCTCCGGTTTGTGAGAAGCATATACCCAAACCTGCCAAAAATGGGATAATTTTTTTACCACAACATGTTGATGCCTCTCCATGATAGCATGCCAAGTTTCATGAATTTCAGACGAGTTTTGGATTTACTAGAATTTAAAAATCAGGCATCTCAATGTTTTGCCGGCAATCAACGGTGCCATGGTGTTTGAAATTCATTCCCATTTCTTGCATGGGACCTAAGCATGCACCCAAGGACACATATTTGATTTTTTTCAACCAGTTTATATGCATTGGAGCATGCGCATGTAGTTCAAATTTGAATTATGCACATAAATGCATTGAAAACTCACTTAATGCATAAAAATGTCCAAACGAACCCTGAAAAATCACAAAAAATCACACAACACTCCTGTTGTTCTATGTTGACATGAGAAAAAATTTGAAAGTAATAAGAGGCAATGGATATCGTTTCGTCCCCAAAGGTGGGACGTTTCCTACCGAAAACCATCATGCTTGTTGTTAGAAGCTCCGGTTTGTGAGAAGCATATACCCAAACCTGCCCCAAATGGGACAAAAAAATTACCACGGCATGTTGATGCCGCTCCATGATTGCATACCAAGTTTCCTGAATTTCAGACGAGTTTCGGATTTACTAGAATTTAAAAACCATGTGTCTCAATGTTTTGCCGGCAATCAACGGTGCCCCGGTGTTTGAAATTCATTCCCATTTCTTGCATGGGACCTAAGCATGCACCCAAGGACACATATTTGATTTTTCAACCAATTTATATGCACTAGAGCATGTGCATGTAGTTCAAATTTGAATTATGCACATAAATGCATTGAAAACCCACTTAATGCATAAAAATGTCCAAACGAACCCTGAATAATTCCAATTCTTTTATGATCAACACAGATAAAAGGTCTAGCAATTCAAACACCATCCATGGCCGCTGTGACCCCATTATGTAATTCAAATCAAGACAAAAAATCAAGTAGATCCCACACAGTTTATTATAACCGACCGTGTGAGATGCAGCACAAAATATCTTCGGACCGTGTCTGAATAAGGGACTGTGTCTGATGACACTTTGCATGCCAGTTTTTTGGCTGAAGAGGTTCCAAATTTTTGGCTTCCGTAGAAATATCTACCTCCCCGCCCCCTCCCCCTTACCAAAAGCCACATTTCCCCTCTTTCTGCCTTCCTTTCCAAGTTGAAACCTTCACTCCTTGCTTGCAGCACCGCTGCCTCCTCGCTGGTGACCCTCCTTCACGCTGCTCGGCCTTGCCTATCCAGGCAAGTAATTCACACCCGACCCCCATCCTCCTCCTCCTTCCACATCCCACATGCTCTGACCGCCGGCGCGAGCGCGACACCTTCCACCCAAATCACCGACCCTTCCACCAAATAAGCGCCGGCCTAAGCCATGATGCATGCAGTATAGCCAGGACCTCAAGGAGCATTTGGCAGTGGAGAAGCAAATCGCGGCCGCACACGCGGATGAGGTCGCGATGGCTACCATTATTGTCGACCCCCAGATCTTGGAGGAGCACCTCGCCGTCGAGGCCACCGTTGATGCCTCGCACGCCGACGCCGCAATGCTGTTGGCTGCTTTAAACGAAAGTTCATGGCGTTTTCTCGAGGCCACCATCGGTACCTTCGATGAAGACTACGAGGTGTTTTCTCAGCGTGCATGTGCTTACCTCATCTCGAGAGCCAGAAGGTTGGTGCCTAGAGCGGCTCAGGCAACTCACCACTACAACGAGGGCACCCACGATGCGGAGGCCTCGCCCTCTTCCATGTCCAAGGAGCCAATCGTCATCGATATCTATGACAATGATGAGTAGCTTGTCTTATTAGCTCACTATAAGGACCCATGTTCAGTTTGCTAGCTACTTCCTTTCCTTAACAAATTTTGTGCTATCTACTTTTACCATGCAATCTTCTGCTATAGTATATGTTCTATATGTCGTGCAATGTGGTGTTCAATTAACTGCTTGCTTCAATTCTACAAATGTGATGTTCAATTCTTCAGGGTGCAATATTTCCAAGTTGTTAAGCATGCTTGGTTTGGTTAACTGTCTGATCTTCTATTAGGAGTACTTTATATTGTTCAATTGCTGTTTAGTTAACTGCTTGGTTCATTTGTTGTGGCTTGGTTCACTTGTTGTGGTGTTTAGTTAACTGCTTGGTTCGATTCTGCAATGTGACGTTCAATTGTTGTGGGTGCATTCTGTTATTGTATACCATGTGAGGAATAAATCGAATTTGGTTGTACTAAATACATGAGAAACAAATACAATTGCTATATTTCCAAGTTGTTAAGCATGCTTGGTTTGGTTAACTGTCTGACCTTCTATTAGGAGTATGTTATATTGCAATGTGGTGCTCAGTTAATGTTTGGTTCATTTGTTGTGGTGTTTAGTTAACTGCTTGGTTCAATTATGCAATGCGAGGTTCAATTGTTGTGGCTGCATTCTGTTATTGTATACCATGTGAGGAATAAATCGAATTTGGCTGCACTTAATACATGAGGAACATATACAAGTGTTGTATTTCCTAGTTCTTAATCATGCTTGGTTTGGTTAACTGTCTGATCTTCTATTAGGAGTATGTTATATTGCAATGTGGTGCTTAGTTAATGTTTGGTTCATTTGTTGTGGTGTTTAGTTAACTACTTGGTTCAATTCTGCAATGCAATGTTTAATTGTTGTGGCCGTGTTCTGTTATTGTATACCATGTGAGGAATAAATCGAATTTGGCTGCACTTAATACATGAGAAACATATACAAGTGTTGTATTTCCTAGTTCTTAATCATGCTTGGTTTGGATAAATGGGTTTTCCATGTGGCTTGAATTAATCTGATTAATCTGCAATGTGCTTATTTATCATCAACATATTTTACTGATAGCATGTGAACCCTTACTTAACCTGATCACTAACTACCTTATATGTGTTGCAGGGAAACAATGGGAAGCACTGAGGTTTACAAGATTGTACTAACTATTATACCTTGCCTTTTTGTATTCCTTCGCCCCAATTCCAATATAGAGAAGATATTTATGCACATCCTTGTTTTCAGGCTTCACTGATGATTACCTCTCAAACCACCTCTGTGGTCAGGAGGCGAGGAAAGTTTGTTGGGGGACGTAGTAATTTCAAAAAAAATCCTACGCACACGCAAGATCATGGTGATGCATAGCAAAGAGAGGGTAGAGTGTTGTCTATGTACCCTCGTAGACCGACAACGGAAGTGTTATGACAACGCGGTTGATGTAGTCGTACGTCTTCACGGCCCGACCGATCAAGCACCGAAACTACGGCACCTCCGAGTTTTAGCACACGTTAAGCTCGATGACGATCCCCGGACTCTGATCCAGCAAAGTGTCGGGGAAGAGTTCCGTCAGCATGACGACGTGGTGACGATCTTGATGTTCTACCATCGCAGGGCTTCGCCTAAGCACCGCTACAATATTATCGAGGAGTATGGTGGAAGGGGGCACCGCACACGGCTAAGAAAACGATCACGAGGATCAATTTGTGTGTCTAGAGGTGCCCCTTTCCCCTGTATATAAAGGAGCGAGGGGGGAGGCCGGCCGGCCCTTGGGCGCGCCAAGGAGGAGTCCTCCTCCTAGTAGGAGTAGGACTCCCCTCTTTCCTACTCCTACTAGGAGGGGGAAAGGAAGGGGGAGAGGGAGAAGGAAAGGGGGGCGCCGCCCCCCCTCTCCTAGTCAAATTAGGACGAGAGGGGGAGGGGCGCGCGGCCCACCCTGGCCGCCCCTCTCTCTCCACTAGGGCCCATAAGGCCCATTACTTCTCCCGGGGGGTTCCGGTAACCCTCCAGCACTCCGGTTTTCTCCGAAATCACCCGGAACACTTCCGGTGTCCGAATATAGCCGTCCAATATATCAATCTTTATGTCTCGACCATTTCGAGACTCACTCGTCATGTCCGTGATCATATCCGGGACTCCAAGCAAACTTTGGTACATCAAAATATATAAACTCATAATGAAACTGTCATTGTAACGTTAAGCGTGCGGACCCTACGGGTTCGAGAACAATGTAGACATGACCGAGACATGTCTCCGGTCAATAACCAATAGCGGAACCTGGATGCTCATATTGGCTCCCACATATTCTACAAAGATCTTTATCAGTCAGACCGCATAACAACATACTTTGTTCCCTTTGTCATCGGTATGTTACTTGCCCGAGATTCGATCGTCGGTATCTCAATACCTAGTTCAATCTCGTTACCGGCAAGTCTCTTTACTCATTTCGTAATACATCATCTAGTAATTAAATCATTAGTTGTAATGCTTGCAAGGCATATGTGATGTGCATTACCGAGAGGGCCCAGAGATACCTCTCCGACAATCGGAGTGACAAATCCTAATCTTGAAATACGCCAACCCAACATGTACCTTTGGAGACACCTGTAGAGCTCCTTTATAATCACCCAGTTATGTTGTGATGTTTGGTAGCACACAAAGTGTTCCTCCGGCAAACGGGAGTTGCATAATCTCATAGTCATAGGAACATGTATAAGTCATGAAGAAAGCAATAGCAACATACTAAATGATCGGGTGCTAAGCTAATGGAATGGGTCATGTCAATCACATCATTCTCCTAATGATGTGATCCCGTTAATCAAATGACAACACATGTCTATGGTTAGGAAACATAACCATCTTCGATTAACGAGCTAGTCAAGTAGAGGCACACTAGTGACATTTAGTTTGTCTATGTATTCACACAAGTATTATGTTTCCGGATAATACAATTCTAGCATGAATAATAAACTTTTATCATGATATAAGGAAATAAATAATAACTTTATTATTGCCACTAGGGCATATTTCCTTCAGTCTCCCACTTGCACTAGAGTCAATAATCTAGATTACACAATAATGATTCTAACACCCATGGAGCTTTGGTGTTGATCATGTTTTGTTCGTGGAAGAGGCTTAGTCAACGGGTCTGCTACATTCAGATCCGTATATATCTTGCAAATCTCTATGTCTCCCACATGGACTAGATCCCGGATGGAATTGAAGCGTCTCTTGATGTGCTTGGTTCTCTTGTGAAATCTGGACTCCTTTGCCAAGGCAATTGCACCAGTATTGTCACAAAAGATTTTCATTGGACCCGATGCACTAGGTATGACACCTAGATCGGATATGAACTCTTTCATCCAGACTCCTTCGTTTGCTGCTTCTGAAGCAGCTATGCACTCCGCTTCACATGTAGATCCCGCCACAACGCTTTGTTTAGAACTGCACCAACTGACAGCTCCACCGTTTAATGTAAACATGTATCCGGTTTGCGATTTAGAATCGTCCGGATCAGTGTCAAAGCTTGCATCAACGTAACCATTTACGATGAGCTCTTTGTCACCTCCATATATGAGAAACATATCCTTAGTCCTTTTCAGGTATTTCAGGATGTTCTTGACCGCTGTCCAGTGATCCACTCCTGGATTACTTTGGTACCTCCCTGCTAGACTTATAGCAAGACATACATCAGGTCTGGTACACAACATTGCATACATGATAGAGCCTATGGCTGAAGCATAGGGAACATCTTTCATTTTCTCTCTATCTTCTGCACTGGTCGGGCATTGAGTCTTACTCAATTTCACACCTTGTAACACAGGCAAGAATCCTTTCTTTGCTTGATCCATTTTGAACTTCTTCAAAACTTTGTCAAGGTATGTGCTTTGTGAAAGTCCAATTAAGCGTCTTGATCTATCTCTATAGATCTTAATGCCCAATATGTAAGCAGCTTCACCGAGGTCTTTCATCGAAAAACTCTTATTCAAGTATCCCTTTATGCTATCCAGAAATTCTATATCATTTCTGATTAGTAATATGTCATCTACATATAATATCAGAAATGCTACAGAGCTCCCACTCACTTTCTTGTAAATACAGGCTTCTCTAAAAGTTTGTACAAAACCAAATGCGTTGATCACATTATCAAAGCGTTTATTCCAACTCCGAGAGGCTTGCACCAGTCCATAAATGGATCGCTGGAGCTTGCACACTTTGTTAGCTCCCTTTGGATCGACAAAACCTTCTGGCTGCATCATATACAACTCTTCTTCCAGAAATCCATTCAGGAATGCAGTTTTGACATCCATCTGCCAAATTTCATAATCATAAAATGCGGCAATTGCTAACATGATTCGGACAGACTTAAGCATCGCTACAGGTGAGAAGGTCTCATCGTAGTCAATCCCTTGAACTTGTCGAAAACCTTTTGCGACAAGTCGAGCTTTGTAGACAGTAACATTACCGTCAACGTCAGTCTTCTTCTTGAAGATCCATTTATTCTCAATTGCTTGCCGATCTTTGGGCAAGTCAACCAAAGTCCACACTTTGTTCTCATACATGGATCCCATCTCAGATTTCATGGCTTCAAGCCATTTTGCGGAATCTGGGCTCACCATCGCTTCTCCATAGTTCGTAGGTTCATCATGATCTAGTAGCATGGCTTCCAGAACAGGATTACCGTACCACTCTGGTGCGGATCTTACTCTGGTTGATCTACGAGGTTCAGTAGTATCTTGTTCTGAAGTTTCATGATCATCATCATTAGCTTCCTCACTAATTGGTGTGGGTGTCACAGAAACCGGTTTCTGTGATGTACTACTTTCCAATAATGGAGCAGGTACAGTTACCTCATCAAGTTCTACTTTCCTCCCACTCACTTCTTTCGAGAGAAACTCCTTCTCTAGAAAGTTTCTGAATTTAGCAACAAAAGTCTTGCCTTCGGATCTGTGATAGAAGGAGTATCCAATAGTTTCCTTTGGATATCCTATGAAGACACATTTCTCTGATTTGGGTTCGAGCTTATCAGGTTGAAGCTTTTTCACATAAGCATCGCAGCCCCAAACTTTCAGAAATGACAACTTTGGTTTCTTGCCAAACCACAGTTCATAAGGCGTCGTCTCAACGGATTTTGATGGTGCCCTATTTAACGTGAATGCGGCCGTCTCTAAAGCATAACCCCAAAATGATAGCGGTAAATCAGTAAGAGACATCATAGATCGCGCCATATCTAGTAAAGTATGATTACGACGTTCGGACACACCATTACGCTGTGGTGTTCCGGGTGGCGTGAGTTGCGAAACTATTCCGCATTGTTTCAAATGTACACCAAACTCGTAACTCAAATATTCTCCTCCACGATCAGATCGTAGGAATTTTATTTTCTTGTTACGATGATTTTCAACTTCACTCTGAAATTCTTTGAACTTTTCAAATGTTTCAGACTTATGTTTCATTAAGTAGATATACCCATATCTGCTTAAGTCATCTGTGAAGGTGAGAAAATAATGATATCCGCCACGAGCCTCAACATTCAACCACATACATCTATATGTATGATTTCCAACAAATCTGTTGCTTTCTCCATAGTACCGGAGAACGGTGTTTTGGTCATCTTGCCCATAAGGCACGGTCCGCAAGTACCAAGTGATTCATAATCAAGTGGTTCCAAAAGTCCATCAGTATGAAGTTTCTTCATGCGCTTTACACCGATATGACCTAAACGGCAGTGCCACAAATAAGTTGCACTATCATTATCAACTCTGCATCTTTTGGCTTCAACATTATGAATATGTGTGTCACTACTATCGAGATTTAATAAGAATAGACCACTCTTCAAGGGTGCATGACCATAAAAGATATTACTCATATAAATAGAACAACCATTATTCTCTGATTTAAATGAATAACCGTCTCGCATCAAACAAGATCCAGATATAATGTTCATGCTCAACGCTGGCACCAAATAACAATTATTTAGGTCTAATACTAATCCCGAAGGTAGATGTAGAGGTAGCGTGCCGACCGCGATCACATCGACTTTGGAACCATTTCCCACGCGCATCATCACCTCGTCCTTAGCCAATCTTCGCTTAATCCGTAGTCCCTGTTTCGAGTTGCAAATATTAGCAACAGAACCAGTATCAAATACCCAGGTGCTACTGCGAGCATTAGTAAGGTACACATCAATAACATGTATATCATATATACCTTTGTTCACCTTTCCATCCTTCTTATCCGCCAAATACTTGGGGCAATTCCGCTTCCAGTGACTAGTCTGCTTGCAGTAGAAGCACTCAGTTTCAGGCTTAGGTCCAGATTTGGGTTTCTTCTCCTGAGCAGCAACTTGCTTGCTGTTCTTTTTGAAGTTCCCCTTCTTCTTCCCTTTGCCCTTTTTCTTGAAACTAGTGGTCTTGTTGACCATCAACACTTGATGCTCCTTCTTGATTTCTACCTCCTCAGCTTTCAGCATTGCGAAGAGCTCGGGAATTGTCTTATTCATCCCTTGCATATTATAGTTCATCACGAAGCTCTTGTATCTAGGTGGAAGTGATTGGAGAATTCTGTCAATGACGCAATCATCTGGAAGATTAACTCCCAATTGAATCAAGTGATTACTATACCCAGACATTTTGAGTATATGCTCACTGACAGAACTGTTCTCCTCCATCATGCAGCTATAGAACTTATTGGAGACTTCATATCTCTCAATCCGGGCATTTGCTTGAAATATTTACTTCAAATCCTGGAACATCTCATATGCTCCATGACGTTCAAAACTTCGTTGATGTCCCGATTCTAAGCCGTAAAGCATGGCACACTGAACTATCGAGTAGTCATCAGCTTTGCTCTGCCATACGTTCATAACATCTGGTGTTGCTCCAGCAGCAGGCCTGGCACCCAGCGGTGCTTCCAGGACGTAATTCTTCTGTGCAGCAATGAGGATGATCCTCAAGTTACGGACCCAGTCCGTGTAATTGCTACCATCATCTTTCAACTTTTCTTTCTCAAGGAACGCATTAAAATTCAACAGAACTACAGCACGGGCCATCTATCTACAATCAAACATAAACAAGCAGGATACTATCAGGTACTAAGTTCATGATAAATTTAAGTTCAATTAATCATATTACTAAAGAACTCCCACTTAGATAGACATCCCTCTAATCCTCTAAGTGATCACGTGATCCAAATGAACTAAACCATGTCCGATCATCACGTGAGATGGAGTAGCTTCATTGGTGAACATCATTATGTTGATCATATCTACTATATGATTCACGCTCGACCTTTCGGTCTCCGTGTTCCGAGGCCATATCTGTATATGCTTGGCTCGTCAAGTATAACCTGAGTTTTCCACGTGTCCAACTGTTTTGCACCCGTTGTATTTGAACGTAGAGCCTATCACACCTGATCATCACATGGTGTCTCAGCACGAAGAACTTTCGCAATGGTGCATACTCAGGGAGAACACCTCTTGATAATTAGCGAGAGATCATCTTAAAATGCTATCGTAAATCAAAGCAAGATAAGATGCATAAAAGATAAACATCACATGCAATCAATATAAGTGATATGATATGGCCATCATTATCTTGTGCTTGCGATCTCCATCTTCGAAGCACCGTCATGATCACCATCATCACCGGCCCGACACCTTGATCTCCATCGTAGCATCGTTGTCGTCTCGCCAATCTTATGCTTCTACGACTATCGCTACCGCTTAGTGATAAAGTAAAGCATTACAGGGCGATTGCATTGCATACAATAAAGCGACAACCATATGGCTCCTGCCAGTTGTCGATAACTCGGTTACAAAACATGATCATCTCATACAATAAAATTTAGCATCATGTATTGACCATATCACATCACAACATGCCCTGTAAAAACAAGTTAGACGTCCTCTACTTTGTTGTTGCAAGTTTTACGTGGCTGCTACGGGCTTTAAGCAAGAACCAATCTTACCTACGCATCAAAAACCACAACGATAGTTTGTCAAGTTGGTGTTGTTTTAACCTTCGCAAGGACCGGGCGTAGCCACACTCGGTTCAACTAAAGTTGGAGAAACTGACACCCGCCAGCCACCTATGTGCAAAGCACGTCGGTAGAACCAGTCTCGCGTAAGCGTACGCGTAATGTCGGTCCGGGCCGCTTCATCCAACAATACGCCGAACCAAAGTATGACATGCTGGTAAGCAGTATGACTTATATCGCCCACAACTCACTTGTGTTCTACTCGTGCACAACATCAACGCATAAAACCTAGGCTCGGATGCCACTGTTGGGGAACGTAGTAATTTCAAAAAAATTCCTACGCACACGCAAGATCATGGTGATGCATAGCAACAAGAGGGGAGAGTGTTGTCTACGTACCCTCGTAGACCGACAACGGAAGCGTTATGACAACGCGGTTGATGTAGTCGTACGTCTTCACGGCCCGACCGATCAAGCACAGAAACTACGACACCTCCGAGTTTTAGCACACGTTCAGCTCGATGACGATCCCCGGACTCTGATCCAACAAAGTGCCGGGGAAGAGTTCCGTCAGCACGATGGCATGGTGACGATCTTGATGTTCTACCGTCGCAGGGCTTCGCCTAAGCACCGCTACAATATTATCGAGGAGTATGGTGGAAGGGGGCACCGCACACGGCTAAGAAAACGATCACGAGGATCAACTTGTGTGTCTAGAGGTGCCCCCTTGCCCCCGTATATAAAGGAGCAAGGGGGAGGCCGGCCGGCCCTTGGGCACGCCAAGGAGGAGGAGTCCTCCTCCTAGTAGGAGTAGGACTCCCCTCTTTCCTACTCCTACTAGGAGGGGGAAAGGAAGGGGGAGAGGGAGAAGGAAAGGGGGGCGCCGCCCCCCCTCTCCTAGTCCAATTCGGACCAGAGGGGGAGGGGGCGCATGGCCCACCCTGGTCGCCCCTCTCTCTCTCCACTAGGGCCCATAAGGCCCATTACTTCTCCCGGGGGGTCCCGGTAACCCTCCGGCACTCCGGTTTTCTCTGAAATCACCCGGAACACTTCCGGTGTCCGAATATAGCCGTCCAATATATCAATCTTTATGTCTCGACCATTTCGAGACTCCTCGTCATGTCCGTGATCATATCCGGGACTCCGAACAAACTTCGGTACATCAAAATATATAAACTCATAATGAAACTGTCATCGTAACATTAAGTGTGCGGACCCTACGGGTTCGAGAACAATGTAGACATGACCGAGACATGTCTCCGGTCAATAACCAATAGCGGAACCTGGATGCTCATATTGGCTCCCACATATTCTACGAAGATCTTTATCGGTCAGACCGCATAACAACATACTTTGTTCCCTTTGTCATCGGTATGTTACTTGCCCGAGATTCGATCGTCGGTATCTCAATACCTAGTTCAATCTCGTTACCGGCAAGTCTCTTTACTCATTTCGTAATACATCATCTCGCAACTAACTCATTAGTTGCAATGCTTGCAAGGCTTATGTGATGTGCATTACCGAGAGGGCCCAGAGATACCTCTCCGACAATCGGAGTGACAAATCCTAATCTCGAAATACGCCAACCCAACATGTACCTTTGGAGACACCTGTAGAGCTCCTTTATAATCACCCAGTTACGTTGTGACGTTTGGTAGCACACAAAGTGTTCCTCCGGCAAACGGGAGTTGCATAATCTCATAGTCATAGGAACATGTATAAGTCATGAAGAAAGCAATAGCAACATACTAAACGATCGGGTGCTAAGCTAATGGAATGGGTCATGTCAATCACATCATTCTCCTAATGATGTGATCCCGTTAATCAAATGACAACACATGTCTATGGTTAGGAAACATAACCATCTTCGATTAACGAGCTAGTCAAGTAGAGGCACACTAGTGACGTTTAGTTTGTCTATGTATTCACACAAGTATTATGTTTCCGGATAATACAATTCTAGCATGAATAATAAACTTTTATCATGATATAAGGAAATAAATAATAACTTTATTATTGCCTCTAGGGCATATTTCCTTCAAAGTTTTCATACAACACCCATGGTTCAATATTGAAGTGTTCCTGAAGAGGTCGAAGGATGGACATTCAATCATCCACAGGCACTGGCCTAAAGTTGCAAAGACCTTCAGCATGAATGAAGGCTCAATATTCGTCTTCCGCTTTAGCAGTTTTCCATATGAGATGCATCTCTCTATGTACCATCTATGATGCTAATTTTGAAAGGTTCTAGATGTTGCATGTGAAACTTGTTGCGGGTGCAGTTGTGTAATAGGGTAGCTGAGTGCTGAAGCTATATCATGTTGTACTCTGATGTATTTCAATTATGAAATCCTGCTTCCTTAATATGGAAATGGATTATATTATGTGCTTAATATGAATGTCAATTAGATTAGTAAATGGATTATTAATAATAGGGCAATTACCTTGCTAATTGGGTTTTCCTATTGCAAACGGTTAATGAGAAAACACCACGGGCGATGACCTCACGCAACGCACACAATTTATAGAGCAAAGAGGCGTGATACGTCTCCAACGTATCTATAATTTTTATTGTTCCATGTTGTTTTATTATCAATCTTGGATGTTTTATAATCATTTTATAGTCATTTTATATCATTTTTTGGTACTAACCAATTGACATAGTGCCAAGTGCTAGTTGTTGTTTTTCCATGTTTTTTACATCGCAGAAAATCAATATCAAACGGAGTCCAAATGCCATGAAACTTTACGGAGATTTTTTATGGACCAAAAGGAAGGTATTGGGTCGTCATAGCATCTGGGGAGAGTCTCGAGGAGGTGACAACCCACCAGGGCGCGCTAGGAGGCCCAGGCGCGCCCTGGTGGGTTGTGCCCACCTTGGGTGCCCCCTGGACCGCCTCTTTGCTCTATAAATACCCCAATATTCCAGAAACCCTAGGGGAGTTGACAAAATATTCATCCAGCCGCCGCAGAGTCCAGAACCACCAGATCCAATCTAGACACCATCACGGAGGGGTTCACCACATCCATTGGTGCCTCTCCGATGATGCGTGAGTAGTTCTTTGTAGACGTTCAGGTCCGTAGTTAGTAGCTAGATGGCTTAATTTCTCTCTCTTGATTCTCAACACAATGGTCTCTTGGAGATCCATATGATGTAACTCTTTTGCGGTGTGTTTGTTGGGATCGATGAACTTTGAGTTTATGATCAGATCTATCTTTTTATATCCATGAAAGTATTTGAGTTTCTTTGATCTCTTTTATGCATGATCTCTTATAGCCTCACATTTCTTCTCCAATATTTGGGTTTTGTTTGGCCAACTTGATCTATTTATCTTGCAATGGAAGAGGTGCCCGGTAGTGGGTTCGATCTTACGGTGCTTGATCCTAGTGACAGAAAGCGAACCAACACATATGTATCGTCGCTACTAAGGATAAAAAGATGGGATCTATAACTACGCCATAGATAAATGGATCTCGTCTACATCATGTCATCATTCTTATTGCATTACTCTGTTTTTCCATGAATTTAATACACTAGATGCATGCTGGATAGCGGTCGATGTGTGGAGTAATAGTAGTAGATGCAGGCAGAAGTCGGTCTACTAATCTTGGACGTGATGCCTATGTAATGATCATTGCCTGGATATCATCATAATTATTTGAGGTTCTATCAATTACCCAACAGTAATTTGTTCACCCACCGCTTTGTTATTTTTCTCGAGAGAAGCCACTAGTGAAACCTACGGACCCCGGGTCTCTTTCTCATATTATTTGCATGCGCGATCTATTTTTATTTGCTTTTATTTTCAGATCTGTTAAACAAAAAAAATACCTTGCTATAATTTATTTTATTTGGCGTTTGATCTATCAATATTTACAACTTTCTCCCATCCACGCGCCATTTCTGGCGCCGTTACCCGAAAGGGATTGACAACCCCTTTAACACGTCGGGTTGCGAGTAGTTGTTACTTGTGTGCAGGGGCTGTTTACATTGTGTTTCTTGGTTCTCCTACTGGTTCGATAACCTTGGTTTCATATCTGAGGGAAATACCAATCACTGTTGTGCTGCATCATCCCTTCCTCTTTGGGGAAAAACCGACGTAGCTTGAAGCGACATCAAAAGGAATTTCTAGCGCCGTTGCCGGGGAGGATCTTCAACATATACCATGTTCCTAATCACAAATCTCATCTCCTCGCAATTTACATTATCTGCCATTTGCCTCTCGTTTTCCTCTCCCCGACTTCACAAAAATTTACCGTTTTCTTGTCGGATCTGTTTTTGTGTGTGAAGGTCTTGTTTGTCGTTATGTATAATTCCTCCTCTATTGCTTGCACTCCTGAAAACGAGGTTCTCAACCTACAAAGGGGAGGAGAAAGTTTAAAAGATGTTTGGTATAGAATTTGCAATGCTCATAATAGATCTATCCGTAAGCAATCTACCATTGTGCTTCTACATTATTTTTATGTTGGCATCACCACTTGGTATAGATTTGTCCTTGATACGATTACCGGTGGAAATTTCGTAATGAGTCCTCCTTTTGATGCTCTTAACGCTATGGGAAATTTAGTGGGCTCACCACCTCTTATGGTTAATGAAACAATTTTGACTCTTGAGCATGTTATGGAAAGACTAGATGCTATCGAAAAGAAAATGCTCACTGAAGATCATATGGAAATTATACATAAAAAGATGCATAATTTTTCTACTAATCTTGGGTCAAAAGCAGGCAATATTTTTAAGTTGTTAAAAGAGAGGGGTACTGATACGTCTCCAACATATCTATAATTTTTGATTGTTCCATACTATTATATTATCTGTTTTGGATATTAATGGGCTTTATTTTACACTTTTATATTATTTTTGGGACTAACCTATTAACCGGAGGCCCGACCCAAATTGCTGTTTTTTCTATTTCAGTGTTTCGTAGAAAAGGAATATCAAACATAGTCCAAATGGAATGAAACCTTCGGGAACGTGATTTTTGGAACAAACGTGATCCAAAGGACTTGTAGTGGATGTCAAGCAATCAACGAGGCGGCCACGAGGCAGGGGGCGTGCCCTCCCCCCTCGCGGGCCCCTCGTTGCTCCACCGACCTACTTCTTCCTCCTATATATGTTCACATATCCCGCAAACATCCAGGAGCACCACGAAACCCTATTTCCACCGTCGCAACCTTCTGTACCCAAGATATCCCATCTTGGGGCCTTTTCCGAAGCTCCGCCGGAAGGGGCATTGATCACGGAGGGCCTCTACATCAACTCCATGGCCCCTCCGATGATGTGTGAGTAGTTTACCTCAGACCTTCGGGTCCATAGCTAGTAGCTAGATGGCTTCTTCTCTCTCTTTGGATCTCAATACAAAGTTCTCCTCGATTCTCTTGGAGATCTATTCGATGTAACTCTTCTTTTTGCGGTGTGTTTGTCGAGATCCGATGAATTGTGGGTTTATGATCCAGATTATCTATGAACAATATTTGAATCTTCTCTAAATTCTTTTATGTATGATTGGTTTATCTTTGCAAGTATCTTCAAATTATCAGTTTGGTTTGGCCTACTAGATTGATCTTTCTTGCAATGGGAGAAGTGCTTAGCTTTGGGTTCAATCTTGCGCTGCTCGATCCCAGTGACAGAAAGGGAAACGACATGTATTGTGTTGTCGCCATAGAGGATAAAAAGATGGGGTTTATATCATATTGCATGAGTTTATCCCTCTACATCATGTCATCTTGCTTAAGGCGTTACTCTGTTCTTATGAACTTAATACTCTAGATGCATGCTGGATAGTGGTCGATGTGTGGAGTAATAGTAGTAGATGCAGGCAGGAGTCGGTCTACTTGTCACGGACGTGATGCCTATATACATGATCATGCCTAGATATTCTCATAATTATTCGCTTCTCTATCAATTACTCGACAGTAATTTGTTCACCCACCGTAATACTTATGCTATCTTGAGAGAAGCCACTAGTGAAACCTATGGCCCCCGGGTCTATTTTCCATCATACAAGTTTCCAATCTATTTTATTTTGCAATCTTTACTTTCATTCTATATCATAAAAATACCGAAAATATTTATCTTATTATTATCATCTCTATCAGATCTCACTCTTGCAAGTGGCCGTGAAGGGATTGACAACCCTTTTATCGCGTTCGTTGCGAGGTTCTTATTTGTTTGTGTAGGTATGAGGTGACTCGCGTGTGGTCTCCTACTGGATTGATACCTTGGTTCTCAAAAACTGAGGGAAATACTTACGCTGCTTTACTGCACCACCCTTTCCTCTTCAAGGGAAAACCAACGTAGTGCTCAAGAGGTAGCAAGTACCTTACTTCATGAAAGAATAGAAGAAAGTCCGTCTCGGATCGATAAATTGGAAGAAATCTTTAGTAATCTAAGCACGACTTTTACTACCACTAAAATTATTGAGGAAACTCCCGTAAAGAATAGGAGACCCGAAAACAGGGGTGCAACTTCTCGTGATAGCAATAAAGGAGATCTTAAGATGATTACTATCCACCCTGATTTTGTTGAAGTGATAAGAGATCATTTTTGCAAGAATGAAATCTTTGAATTTATTCCTAGGAGTGTTGCTATTGAAAGTCTTTATGCTAGATTTTTTAAGGATTCTAAGTGTTTGATTGAAGAGTTGGACAAGGATGACAAAACTTAGATCCTTGCCTTATGCCTAGCTAAGGGCGTAAAACTATAGCGCTTGTTGGGAGGCAACCCAATGAATAA
Organism: Triticum aestivum; assembly: GCF_018294505.1. Lineage (NCBI taxonomy): Eukaryota > Viridiplantae > Streptophyta > Magnoliopsida > Poales > Poaceae > Triticum > Triticum aestivum. The sequence continues at coordinate 506,167,095 of NC_057800.1, read as the reverse complement.
AATTTATTTTTGCTTTTTACTTCCTGTTTTGATTGTTTTGTTATGTTTTAATTAGTGTTTGTGCCAAATAAAGCCTTTAGGATCTTCTTGGGCAATAGTTGTTTGATATTGCTGAAAAAACAGAAAGTTTTGCACTCAAGAAATTAATTTTCATTTTTTACCAGAGAGCAATAAAATACCCATTCCACTTGCAGTATATCAATATACAAATTTCTCAGGCCGTCCTAATTTTTCAGAGTTTTTTGAGTTACAGAAGTATTCGAAATAGTCAGGTTGCTACAGGCTGTTCTGTTTTGACAGATTCTGTTTTCTTTGTGTTGTGTGCTTATTTTGATGGCTCTATGGTTTTCCTTGATGAGTTTTTGCCATAGAAAAGTTGTAATACATTAGATATAATACAAAAACAAAATATGAATTGGTTTGATACAACACTTATAGTAGTAGTTTATTATTCTTATACTAACGGATCTCACGAAGGCTTTGTTGAGTTTTGTGTGATTGAAGTTTTCAAGTTTTGGGTTATCTTACGATGGATGAAGGAAGGATGTAAGAGCCTAAGCTTGGGGATGCCCCGGCATCCCAAGCTATTATCCAAGAATGAGCAACCAACTAAGCTTGGAGATGCCCCCGAGTGGCGTCCCCGCTTTCTTCCAACAACTATCGGTATTTTACTCGAGACCATATTTTTATTCGTCACATGATATGTGTTTTGCTTGGAGCATCTTGTATGATATGTGTCTTTGCTTGTTTTATTTTGTGTTTTAAGTCATCAATCCTTGCTGGACACACCTATTTGAGATAGCCAAAATTATGTCATGACTTGTTAGAATTGCTCTCTATACTTCACTTAAATCTTTTATGAGCTAGGACTTGCTCTAGTGCTTCACTTATATCTTTTTGAGCACGGTGTGCTTTGTTATTTTTGAAGAAATGCTCTCTTGCTTCACTTAGATTTATGTGAGAGTTAGTAAAATTTTGAATAAATTCTCTCTTGCTTCACTTAAATTATTTTGAGAGAAAGAAAATTTGTTATTCTCATGATTTTCACTTATATTTGTTTGAGCTTATGAAAAGCAACACATGAAAATTAGTCCCAAAGTGATAGATATCCAAGAAGGATAAAGAAAAAATGTCATGAAGATCATTGGAAAAAATAAGCTTGATACTTAGTAATAGTTTTGAGATATGATGATGTGATATGTGAGTCATCTTAAAGAGTAATTATGCTTTAGTAAGAATATTGGTGTTCAGATTTGTGATTCGCTATGCATGCATTAAAGTCAATAATGTTGGGGAACACAGTATTTCAAAATTTTACCTACGATCACACAAGATCTATCTAGGATATGCATAGCAACAAGCGGGCAGAGTGTGTCTACGTACCCTCATAGACCGAAAGCGAAAGCAGTTAGTAACGCTGTTGATGTAGTCGAACGTCTTTGCGATCCAACCGATCCAAGTACTGAATGTACGGCACCTCCGCGTTCAGCACACGTTCAGCTCGATGACGTCCCTCGGGCTCTTGATCTAGTTGAGGCCGAAGGAGAGTTCCTTCAGCACGACGGCGTGGCGACGGTGATGATGAAGTTACTGGCGTAGGGCTTCGCCTAAGCACTACGACGATATGACCGAGGTGTGTAACTGTGGAGGGGGGCACCGCACACGGCTAAGACAAATCTTGGAGTGCCTTTGGGGTGCCTCCTTCCCACGTATATAAAGGAGGGAGGGGGAGTAGGCCGGCCTAGGAGGGACGCACATATAGGGGGATTCCAACTAGGATTCCCAATCCTAGTTGGAGTCCCCTTCCTTTTCCAAGAGGGGAGAGAGGGAAGGAGTAGGAAAGGGAGAAGGAAAGAGAAGAGGCGCCGCCCCCTCCCTAGTCCAATTCGGACTTGCCACAGCGGGGCGCGCAGCCAACCCTTGAGTCTCTTCTCTCCTTTCCTGTATGGCCCATTAAGGCCCACTACTTCCCCCGACGAATTCTCGTAACTCTCCGGTACTCCGAAAAATACACGAATCACTCGGAACCTTTCCGATGTCCAAATATAGCCTTCCAATATATCGATCTTTATCTCTCGACCATTTCGAGACTCCTCGTCATGTTCGTGATCTCATCCGGGACTCTGAACTACCTTCGGTCATCAAATCACATAACTCATAATACAAATCATCATCGAACATTAAGCGTGCGAAACCTACGGGTTCGAGAACTATGTAGACATGACCGAGACACATCTCCGGTCAATAACCAATAGCGGAATATGGATGCTCATATTGGCTCCTACATATTCGACGAAGATCTTTATCAGTCAAACCACATAACAACATACGTTGTTCCCTTTGTCATCGGTATGTTACTTGCCCGAGATTCGATCATCGGTATCATCATACCTAGTTCAACTCGTTACCGGCAAGTCTCTTTACTCATTCCATAATGCATCATCCCGCAACTAACTCATTAGTCACATTGCTTGCAAGGCTCATAGTGATGTGCATTACCGAGAGGGCCCAGAGATACCTCTCCGATACACGGAGTGAAAAATCCTAATCTCGATCTATGCCAACTCAACAAACATCATTGGAGACACCTGTAGAGCATCTTTATAATCACCTAGTTACATTGTGACATTTGATAGCACACAAGGTGTTCCGTCGGTATTCGGGAGTTGCATAATCTCATAGTCAGAGGAACATGTATAAGTCATGAAGAAAGCAATAGCAATAAAACTAAACGATCATTTATGCTAAGCTAACAGATGGGTCTAGTCCATCACATCATTCTCTAATGATGTGATCCCGTTCATCAAATGACAACACATGTCTATGGTCAGGAAACTTAACCATCTTCGATTAACGAGCTAGTCAAGTAGAGGCATACTAGGGACACTCTGTTTTGTCTATGTATTCACACATGTACTAAGTTTCCAGTTAATACAATTCTAGCATGAATAATAAACATTTATCATGATATAAGGAGATATAAATAACAACTTTATTATTGCCTCTAGGGCATATTTCCTTCAAATAATCATGCAATGAAATTATATCCTACTTGCTTAATGCTTGCTTATGAGATTATTCGTTTCTTGGTTGGTCGCTTCCCAATATTTTGCTAGCCTTCATTTTGCACTAAGTATGACCTCTACTTGTGGATCCAAAATCCTTTAAACCAGTTTTGCCACATGAGTCCACTATATCTACCTATATGCGGTATTCTTTTGCCATTCTAAGCAAATTTGCATGTGCCATCTCTAATTTTCAAAATAAACTTCTCTTTTGTGTGTTTGTTTCGCTCGCAGAGCGGTGAGGGGTGGCTAATATTTTCCATGCTAGATGTGTTATTCTCAAGATGAGTGTTTATTCACTTGTCATTGCACGAGAGTAAGGCAAAGGTATTATGGATGCCCAGTCCCAAAATGCAAAAATAAATGAATTTACTTTATGTTGCCAAATAATAAATTCCTTGGAAAGTGTTGGTATGGAGGGCACCCATGGATACGGTTAGCCGTGGAAAGTGAAAGTTATGGTGGAAAAGGAATAAACTTTATTTTCTGTTTGGGAACCGCCTATGATATATCTATGCATGGAAAGTATTGGGAACTCTAGGTCATTTTCGTTGATGGGATGGATACACCTCTCAAAATGTTTTTATCTCAAATTTTTCGCTTTGAGCTCTAACACCTCTACAAATCCCTACTTCCCTCTACGGAGGGCCTTTCTTTTACTTTACGCAATTTTTATTTTTGAGTCTCCATCTTCTCTTATAAAAGCACCAACAAGGAGGCAATATGATCATGCTTAAGTATTGGGTGTAGTTAATATTCGAGTGTGTTTCATGAATGGATCAATGTTTGAGCATGATGGGCTAGGGGTAACTTATTTTAGAGTTGATATTTTGAAAGACATGGTTGCTTGTTGATATGCAAGAGTATATAGATTATTATGTCAAAATTAGACTATTGCTTTGAATCACATAAAAGTCCAAATGTTCATGCTATAAAGAAAGGAATATGATGTGACATGATGAACAACACTCCACATCAAAAATTCTGTTTTTATCACTTACCTACTCGAGGACGAGTAGGAGTTAAGCCTGGGGATGTTGATACGTCTCCAACATATCTATAATTTTTTATTGTTCCATGTTGTTTTATTATCAATCTTGGATGCTTTATAATCATTTTATAGTCATTTTATATCATTTTTTGGTACTAAGCTATTGACATAGTGCCAGGTGTCAGTTGCTGTTTTTCCATGTTTTTTACATCGCAGAAAATCAATATTAAGCGGAGTCCAAATGCCACGAAACTTTATGGAGATTTTTTATGGACCAGAAGGAAGATATTGGGCCCTGGTAGCACCTGGGGGAGTCCCGAGGAGGGGACAACCCACCAGGGCGCGCCAGGAGGCCCAGGCGCGCCCTGGTGGGTTGTGCCCGCCTCGGGTGCCCCCCGGACCGCCTCTTTGCTTTATAAATACCCCAATATTCCAGAAACCCTAGGGGAGTCGACGAAATATTCATCCAGCCGCCGTAGAGTCCATAACCACCAGATCCAATCTAGACACCATCATGGAGGGGTTCACCACTTCCATTGGTGCCTCTCCGATGATGCGTGAGTAGTTCTTTGTAGACCTCTGGGTCCATTGTTCGTAGCTGGACGACTTCATCTCTCTCTCTTGATTCTCAGTACAATGGTCTCTTCGAGATCCATATGATGTAACTCTTTTGCGGTGTGTTTGTTGAGATCGATGAACTTTGAGTTTATGATCAGATCTATCTTTTTATATCCATGAAAGTATTTGAGTTTCTTTGATCTCTTTCATGCATGATCTCTTATAGCCTCATATTTCTTCTCTGATATTTGGGTTTTGTTTGGACAACTTGATCTATTTATCTTGCAATGGGAAGAGGTGCCCGGTAGTGGGTTCGATCTTACGGTGCTTGATCCCAGTGACAGAAAGGGAACCGACACATATGTATCGTTGCTACTAAGGATAAAAAGATGGGATCTATATCTACCACCATAGATAAACGGATCTCGTCTACATCATGTCATCGTTCTTATTGCATTACTTCGTTTTTCAATGAACTTAATACACTAGATGCATGCTGGATAGCGGTCGATGTGTGGAGTAATAGTAGTAGATGCAGGCAGGAGTCGGTCTACTAATATTGGATGTGATGCCTATGTAATGATCATTGCCTGGATATCGTCATAATTATTTGAGGTTCTATCAATTTTCCAACAGTAATTTGTTCACCCACTAATACGTCTCCAACGTATTTATATTTTTGATTGTTCCATGCTATTATATTATCTGTTTTGGATGTTTATGGGCCTTATTAAACACTTCTATATTATTTTTGGGACTAACCTATTAACCCAGAGCCTAGTGCCAGTTTCTATTTTTTTTCCTTGTTTTAGAGTATCGCAGAAAAGGAAAATCAAACGGAGTCCAATTGACCTGAAACTTCACGAAACTTATTTTTGGACCAGAAGAAGCCCACGGAGTATCGGAGATGGACCAGGAGAGTCCCGGGCTGCCCACAAGGGTGGAGGGCGCGCCCACCCCCCCTGGGCGCACCCCCCTACCTCATGGACAGCCCGAAGGTCCACCGATGTACTTCTTCCTCCCATATATATATCCATATACCCTAAAAACTTTGGGGAGCACAATAGATCGGGAGTTCCGCCGCCAGAAGCCTCCATAGCCAGCGAAAACCAATCTAGACCCGTTCCGGCACCCTGCTGGAGGGGGGAATCCCTCTCCGGTGGCCATCTTCATCATCCCGGTGCTCTCCATGATGAGGAGGGAGTAGTTCTCCCTCGGGGCTGAGGGTATGTACCGGTAGCTATGTGTTTGATCTCTCTCTCTCTCTCTCGTGTTCTTGAGGTGGTATGATCTTGATGTATCGCGAGCTTTGCTATTATAGTTGGATCTTATGCTGTTTCTCCCCCTCTACTCTCTTGTAATGGATTGAGTTTTCCCTTTGAAGTTATCTTATCGGATTGAGTCTTTAAGGATTTGAGAACACTTGATGTATGTCTTGCGTGGGATATCTGTGGTGACAATGGGGTATTCTATGATCCACTTGATGTATGTTTTGGTGATCAACTTGCGGGTTCCGTGACCTTGGGAATCTATGCATAGGGGTTGGCACATGTTTTCGTCTTGACTCTCCGGTAGAATCTTTGGGGCAGTATTTGAGGTTCTATGTGTTGGTTGAATAGATGGATCTGAGATTGTGTGATGCATATCGTATAATCATACCCACGGATACTTGAGGTGACATTGGAGTATCTAGGTGACATTAGGGTTTTGGTTGATTTGTGTCTTAAGGTGTTATTCTAGTACGAACTCTAGGGCTGTTTGTGACACTTATAGGAATAGCCCAACGAATTGATTGGAAGGAATAACTTTGAGGTGGTTTCGTACCCTACCATAATCTCTTCGTTTGTTCTCCGCTATTAGTGACTTTGGAGTGACTCTTTCTTGCATATTGAGGGATAGTTTTATGATCCAATTATGTTATTATTGTTGAGGGAACTTGCACTAGTGAAAGTATGAACCGTAGGCCTTGTTTCAATGCATTGCAATACCGTTTGTGCTCACTTTTATCATTAGTTACCTTGCTGTTTTTATATTTTCAAATTACAAAAACCTTTATCTACTATCCATATTGCACTTGTATCACCATCTCTTCGCCGAACTAGTGCACCTATACAATTTACCATTGTATTGGGTGTGCTGGGGACACAAGAGACTCTTTGTTATTTGGTTGCAGGGTTGCTTGAGAGAGACCATCTTCATCCTATGGCTCCTACGGATTGATATACCTTAGGTCATCCACTTGAGGGAAATTTGCTACTGTCCTACAAACCTCTGCACTTGGAGGCCCAACAACGTCTACAAGAAGAAGGTTGTGTAGTAGACATCAAGCTCTTTTCTGGCGCCATTGCCGGGGAGGTTAGCGCTTGAAGGTATATCTTTAGATCTTGCAATCGAGTCTTTTAGTTTCTTGTTTTATCACTAGTTTAGTTTATAAAAGAAAACTATAAAAATATGGAATTAAGGGTACCTCATATGCTTCATCTTTTTAATATCTATCATGAAAATAAGGATTCCAAGAATTGTGCTCAAGCGCTAGAAAAAGATTGCATTAGAATGTTTGGCACTAAATATTTGAATGATGAGCATGATTGCAATGTTGTTACTATGAATTCCTTGAATATCCATGATGCTAATGATATGCAAAGCCACAAGTTTGGGGAAGCTATGTTCGATGAAGATGATATTTTTTTGTCCCCCAAGTTTTGATGAGCAAATTTATTATGATGAAAGCATGCCTCCTATTTATTATGATTATATTGATGAAAGTGGATTTGGAGAGGTCATGACTTTATTTTGTGATGAATCCACTATTCCGGAAGAGGTTCCAATTGATTATGAGTACAAAGTTGCTATCTATGATGATTATTGTGGTGACTTGTATGCTATTAAAAATAATGATAACCATGAAACTTGTCATCATGATTTTAATTTTCAATTGGATTATGCCTCACATGATAGTTATTTCGTTGAGTTTGCTCCCACTACTATTGATGAGAATAGATTTGTTTATGTGGAGAGTAATAAATTTTCTATGCTTGTAGATCATGAAAAGAATGATTTAGGTGCTGGTTATATTGCTGAATTCATTCATGATGCTACTGAAAATTATTATGAGGGAGGAACATATGCTTGTAGGAATTGCAATAATATCAAGTTTCCTCTCTATGTGCTTAAAATCTTGAAGTTATGCTTGTTTTGCTTTCCTATGCTAGTTGATTATTGTTCCCATAAATTGTTTGCTCACAAAATCCCTATGCATAGGAAGTGTGTTAGGCTAAATGTGCTAGTTATATTCTTCATGATGCTCTCTTTATGTTTCAATTCTTATCTTTTATGTGAGCATCATTGAAATCATCATGCCTAGATAGGGGCGTTAAACGATAGCGCTTGTTGGGAGGCAACCCAATCTTATTCTTGTTCTTTACTTTTTGCTCCTGTTTAGCAATAAATAATTTATCTAGCCTCTGTTATTATTGAGTTTTTATGTTTAATTAGTGTTTGTGCCAAGTAGAACCGTTGGGAAGACTTAGGGAAAGTCTTTTTAATCTTGCTGTAAAAAACAGAAACTTTAGCGCTCCCGAGAATTGCTGCCATTTTTATTTGGATAGTTCTATTTAGTTAATTCTTTTTTCAGATGATTAATAGATAAATTCCTCACGTCCAGAAATTTATTTTATAATATTTGGGGTTCCAGAAGTTTGCGTTAGTTACAGATTACTACAGACTGTTTTGTTTTTGACAGATTCTGTTTTTCGTGTGTTGTTTGCTTATTTTGATGAATCAATGGCTAGTAAAAGAGTTTATAAACCATAGAGAAGTTGGAATACAGTAGGTTTAACACCAATATAAACAAATAATGAGTTCATTACAGTAACTTGAAGTGGTGTTTTGTTTTCTTTCGCTAACGGAGCTTACGAGTTTTCTGTTAAGTTTTGTGTTGTGAAGTTTTCAAGTTTTGGGTAAAGATTCGATGGACTATGGAATAAGGAGTGGCAAGAGCCTAAGCTTGAGCATGACCAAGGCACCCCAAGGTAATATTCAAGGACAACCAAGAGCCTAAGCTTGGGGGTGCCCCGGAAGGCATCCCCTCTTTCGTCTTCGTTCATCGGTAACTTTACTTGAAGCTATATTTTTATTTACCACATGATATGTGTTTTGCTTGGAGCGTCATTTTAGTTTATTTAGATCTGCTTGCTGTTTGAATAAAATACCAAGATCTGAAATTATTTAATGTTAGAGAGTCTTCATATAGTTGCATAATTATTCGACTACTCATTGATCTTCACTTATATCTTTCGGAGTAATTTGTTGTTGCTCTAGTGCTTCACTTATATCTTTTTAGAGCATGGCGGTGGTTTTATTTTGAAGAAATAGATGAACTCTCATGCTTCACTTATATCATTTTGAGAGTCTTTATAACAGCATGGTAGTTTGCTTTGGTTATGAATTCAGTCCTAATATGATGGGCATCCAAGAGGGATATAATAAAAACTTTCATATATAGTGCATTGAATACTAAGAGAAGTTTGATACTTGATGATTGTTTTGAGATATGGAGATGGTGATATTAGAGTCGTGCTAGTTGAGTAGTTGTGAATTTGAGAAATGCTTGTGTTGAAGTTTGTGATTCCCATAGCATGCACGTATGGTGAACCGTTATGTTAAGAAGTCGGAGCATGATGTATTTATTGATTGTCTTCCTTATGAGTGGCGGTCGGGGACGAGCGATGGTCTTTTCCTACCAATCTATCCCCCTAGGAGCATGCGCATAGTACTTTGTTTCAATAACTAATAGATTTTTGCAATAAGTATGTGAGTTTTTTATGACTAATGTTGAGTCCATGGATTATACGCACTCTCACCCTTCCACCATTGCTAGCCTCTCTAGTACCACGCAACTTTCGCCGGTACCATAAACCCACCATATACCTTCCTCAAAACAGCCACCATACCTACCTATCATGGCATTTCCATAGCCATTCCGAGATATATTGCCATGCAACTTTCCACTGTTCCATTTATTATGACACGCATCATCATTGTCATATTGCTTTGCACGATCATGTAGTTGACATCGTATTTGTGGCAAAGCCACTGTTCATAATTTTTCATACATGTCACTCTTGATTCATCGCAATCCCGGTACACCGCCGGAGGCATTCATATAGAGTCATATCTTGTTCTAGTATCGAGTTATAATCTTTGAGTTGTAAATAAATAGAAGTGTGATGATCATCATTAATAGAGTATTGTCCCAAAAAAAGAGAAAGGCCAAATAAAAAAAAGGGGCCAAATAAAAAACATACAAAAGGGACAATGCTACTATCCTTTTTTTCCACACTTGTGCTTCAAAGTAGCACCATGATCTTCATGATAGAGAGTCTCTTATGATGTCACTTTCAAATACTAGTGGGAATTTTTCATTATAGAACTTGGCTTGTATATTCCAACAATGGGCTTCCTCAAATGCCCTAGGTCTTCGTGAGCAAGCAAGTTGGATGCACACCCACTTAGTTTTTTTTGTTGAGCTTTCATACATTTATAGCTCTAGTGCATCCGTTGCATGGCAATCCCTACTCACTCACATTGATATCTATTGATGGGCATCTCCATAGCCCGTTGATACGCCTAGTTGATGTGAGACTATCTTCTCCGTTTTTGTCTTCTCCACAACCACCCTTCTATTCCACATATAGTGTTATATCCATGGCTCACGCTCATGTATTGCGTGAAGATTGAAAAAGTTTGACAACATCAAAAGTATGAAACAATTTCTTGGCTTGTCATCGGGGTTGTGCATGATTTAAATACTTTGTGTGGTGAAGATGGAGCATAGCCAGACTATATGATTTTGTAGGGATAGCTTTCTTTGTCCATGTTATTTTGAGAAGACATAATTGCTTTGTTAGTATGCTTGAAGTATTATTATTTTTATGTCAATATTAAACTTTTGTCTTGAATCTTATGGATCATAATATTCTTGCCACAATAAAGAATTACATAGAGAAATATGTTAGGTAGCATTCCACATCAAAAATTCTGTTTTTATCATTTACCTACTCGAGGACGAGCAGGAATTAAGCTTGGGGATGCTGATACGTCTCCAACGTATCTACAATTTTTTTATTGTTCCATGCTATTATATTATCTGTTTTGGATGTTTATGGGCCTTATTAAACACTTTTATATTATTTTTCGAACTAACCTATTAACCCAGAGCCTAGTGCCAGTTTCTGTTTTTTCCTTGTTTTAGAGTATCGCAGAAAAGGAAAATCAAATGGAGTCCAATTGACCTGAAACTTCACAGAACTTATTTTTGGACCAGAAGAAGCCCACGGAGTATCGGAGATGGACCAGGAGAGTCCCGGTCTTCCCATGAGGGTGGGGGCGCGCTCACCCCCCTGGGCGCGCCCCCTGCCTTGTGGACAGCCCGGAGGTCCACCAACGTACTTCTTCCTCCCATATATACCCATATACCCTAAAAACTTCGGGGAGCATAATATATCGGGAGTTCCACCGCCAGAAGCCTCCGTAGCCACCGAAAACCAATCTAGACCCGTTCTGGCACCCTGCCGGAGGGGGGAATCCCTCTCCGGTGGCCATCTTCATCATCCCGGTGCTCTCCATGACGAGGAGGGAGTAGTTCTCCCTCGGGGCTGAGGGTATGTACCGGTAGCTATGTGTTTGATCTCTTTCTCTCGTGTTCTTGAGGTGGTACGATCTTGATGTATCGCGAGCTTTGCTATTATAGTTGGATCTTATGATATTTCTCCCCCTCTACTCTCTTGTAATGGATTGAGTTTTCCCTTTGAAGTTATCTTATCGGATTGAGTCTTTAAGGATTTGAGAACACTTGATGTATGTCTTGCGTGGGATATCTATGGTGACAATGGGGTATTCTATGATCCACTTGATGTATGTTTTGGTGATCAACTTGCGGGTTCCGTGACCTTGGGAATCTATGCATAGGGTTTGGCACACTTTTTCGTCTTGACTCTCCGGTAGAATCTTTGGGGCACTATTTGAGGTTTTATGTGTTGGTTGAATAGATGGATCTGAGATTGTGTGATGCATATCGTATAATCATACCCACGGATACTTGAGGTGACATTGGAGTATCTAGGTGACATTAGGGTTTTGGTTGATTTGTTTCTTAAGGTGTTATTCTAGTACGAACTCTAGGGCTGTTTGTGACACTTATAGGAATAGCCCAACGGATTGATTAGAAAGAATAACTTTGAGGTGGTTTCGTATCCTAGCATAATCTCTTTGTTTGTTCTCCGCTATTAGTGACTTTGGAGTGACTCTTTCTTGCATGTTGAGGGATAGTTTTATGATCCAATTATGTTATTATTGTTCAGGGAACTTGCACTAGTGAAAGTATGAACCCTAGGCCTTGTTTTAACGCATTGCAATACCGTTTGTGCTCACTTTTATCAATAGTTACCTTGTTGTTTTTATATTTTCAGATTACAAAAACCTTTATCTACTATCCATATTGCACTTGTATCACCGTCTCTTTGCCAAACTAGTGCACATATACAATTTACCATTGTATTGGGTGTGTTGGGGACACAAGAGACTCTTTGTTATTTGGTTGCAGGGTTGCTTGAGAGAGACCATCTTCATCCTACGCCTCCTACAGATTGATAAACCTTAGGTCATCCACTTGAGGGAAATTTGCTACTGTCCTACAAACCTCTGCACTTGGAGGCCCAACAACGTCTACAAGAAGAAGGTTGTGTAGTAGACATCACCCACCGCTTTGCTATTTTTCTCGAGAGAAGCCACTAGTGAAACCTACGGCCCCCGGGTCTCTTTCTCATATTATTTACCTTCACGATCTATTTTTATTTGCTTTTATTTTCAGATCTATTAAACCAAAAAAAAACAAAAATACCTTGCTGCAATTTATTTTATTTGGCGTTCAATCTATCAATATTTACAACTTTCTCCCGTCCATGTGGCATTTCTGGCGCCGTTACCCGAAAGGGATTGACAACCCCTTTAACACGTCAGGTTGCGAGTGGTTGTTATTTGTGTGCATGGGCTGTTTACATTGTGTTGCTTGGTTCTCCTACTGATTCGATAACCTTGGTTTCATATATGAGGGAAATACCTACCGCCGATGTGCTGCAACATCCCTTCCTCTTTGGGGAAAAAACCAACGTAGCTTCAAGCGACATCAAGGCGGTCCTAGGGGCACCCGAGGTGGGCACAACCCACCAGGGCGCGCCTGGGCCTCCTGGTGCGCCCTGGTGGGTTGTCCCTCCTCGGGACTCCCCCGAGGTGCAACCAGGGCCCAACTTGTTCCTTCTGGTCCATTGAAAATCTCCGTAAAGTTTTGTGGCATTTGGACTCCGTTTGATATTAATTTTCCGCGATGTAAAAAACACGGAAAAAACAGGAACTGGCACTTGACACTATGTCAATATGTTAGTACCCAAATAATGATATAAAATGACTATAAAATGATTATAAAACATCCAAGATTGATAATATAACAGCATGAAACAATCAAAAATTATAGATACGTTGGAGACGTATCAATTTTATTTTTTTCCTTTCTCCTTTTTCTATTTCTTTCATTTTCATTTACTTTTCTATTTGTTTTTCATTTCATTTTCTTTTCATTAGCAGTAGCGCTTTTCACGGTAAATGCACTGCTACAATAATCTTAGCGGTAGCATGGTTTTTCTAAGATCGCTACTACTATTTGTAGCCTATCGGCTTAGTAGTGGAGATTTTAGTAGTAGCGTTTTTCCATGGAGACACGCTACTACTACATTTGTATTTGCAGCACGGTTAACGTGCACGCGCTACTACTAAATAGCATTAGCGCCCTTTTTTAACAAGCGCTACTGCTAAAGTTATGTGTATAAGGTTTTCCCTAGTAGTGTAATGGCAGCGGCCATCACGTCAATGATGGCTAACTTACTATGGGCTAGCAACCTCACCTTAGCGGCTAGACGCTTTACTTCGGTGCTTTCTTCTTGGGAAGGGATTTTTGGTCGCTAGTTAAACCGCTTCTCTAAAGGCGTGTCTGAGTATTTGGGCAGACCCCTCCGAGCTAGCTCGAATAGGGGGACGTCTTCGATATAAAACCATTCTGAGGTCCACTCTTCGGAATCCTTCTTTGGGGTCCCGATAGGGTACCCCATCTCGGCTATGCACCATACTTCGGCTCTGCCAACCTCAAATATTGTCCCTCCCTGGGTGCGGGGAACAAGGCAAAAATATTTTCTCCATAATTCGAAATGGGCCTCGCATCCCAGAAACATCTCGCAAAGGGCGACGTAACTCGAGATATGCAGAATGGATCCAGGGGTGAGATGATGGAGCTGGATCCTGTAAAAATCTAGCAAACCCCTCAGGAAGGGGTGAGTGGGAAAACCCAAGCCTCATAAGAGGAAGGGCACGAAGCATACCCTCTCTTCCTTGTGTGGAGCAGGGAAGTTCTCTGTGAAAGCTTTGCCATTTGCGGAAGTTAATCTGGGGCGAGTGGATGCAAGATCTAAAGCAGGAAGATACCCTTGCGTCTCTAGGTTGCTTAATTGGAGACGGGATACTGAATAGCTTGCACAGTCGCCCGAGAGAGGGCCATGGGGGCATGAGGAGGAGCCTGGTGCACTCGCCATTTTCCCAGAGTTCTCTGATTTTTTTGGCATCTCAATGGTTTGGGGATGGAATGTGTTGCCCATCCCGCTCCTGGCCTATTTAATATGCGCTTCTTACTTGTCCCATGAGGAGCTTTTCTGTAAAAGACTACTGCACTATCTGCCTCCTTCTGGTGCATGAAAGTCGAGGGGTATCATTAACCCTAAGCAAAAGGGTTGGTGCTATGGGCCCGACCGTACTTCGCCAAGATCGTCAGCAGCTAAACTATTGTAAAGCCGAACATAAAAGGGGAGAAGAACTCGCCCCGCAAGCCGGAGAGTTTGGGCGTGCGAGGCTACCAGGATCATGGGCCCTAGCGTTGGAGGCTAGTTTGGGGGCTACTGAGGGTGTCCGGGATTATGGGGTCCTTGGGCTGTCGGTCTAGCACTTGTGGGTTGGATAGCTGGGTTGCTCTATAACTGTTATTGGAAACCGAACTATAAGGTGACTCCGTGTGCAGGAAGGAAACCTCTGAAGCCTTGGTGTGCCCTCCAAGTCATGATGGAAGAATCGACATGTTTATTCCTTGATGCTAACCGACTGTGTGTAACCCTAGGTACCCCTGGTGTCTATATAAACCAGAGGGTTTAATCCGTAGAGGCTAGAAGAACCTTCATCCTGCTCAACTAGGGTTCAGTTCATCCTATCTCGTGGTAGATCAACTATGTAATCCTCATACACACATCAATACAATCAAGCAAGATGTAGGGTTTTACCTATTCGAGAGGGCCCGAACCTGGGTAAATGATGTCCCTATGCTTCCTGTTCCCCATTGATCCTAGATCCACAACTTGGGACCCCCACCTGAGATCCACCAATTTTGACACCGACAGGCATCTCCAATGCAAACCCTCATATCGCCAGCAAACATCGGAACCGCATTGTCTGGACGTAGTTTGCCATCCAACGTCATCCCGCATTGGTCCGCAGACTAGTTTGAGTGTTCATTTTCTCGCAAAACTGAAGCAAATTAGGGGGCTTTGCGAGAGTGTGGACCATCATGATGTAAGACTCCGACGCCCACGGCCCACCCAAAACCACATCAGGACCCCGCGTGTCTACCCATGTCCCCTTCTCTGCATCTGGTTCCTCCCTCTCCGTAGCTGCTGTTGTACCACCCCAGCCGCCCGCCAAGCCCTTGCTAGACCTCCGTGACCTCCACCGCTCAGCTCGGTCGACGTTGTTAGTCCACACCTCTTGTCCGTCCACCGAGCAGGTACCATCTGCTAGTGCGGGGATCACCACGCCCGGCAAGTGTTTGGTGAAATGCTCGTGCAATTTTTTTGTCCCTTCTTTGAAGTAATGGATTCAGACATGGAATACATGTACGAGCACGCGTTGAGTCGTCTGACGAGGAGGATTATGCGGATGAAACATCGATGATACAAGCGGTCCTTACAGAAGCGAGGTGTGCGGAAGAGCATGTTCTCAATTTCAAGGGATCGGTCAAGGGTCATCACATGACCACTGGATTTGGCAGCGGTCTCCATGTTTGCTAGGTTGACTGAAGGACAAGCTCCTCCTAGCAACTACACTGTCAATGTGCATCAGTAGAACATTGACTACTATCTGGTTGATGGTATCTATCCTCCATGGACTATATTCGCCAAGTCCATCTCTGAGATAGTTGGTCAAAAAAGAGCTCACTTTAACCAAAGATAATAAGGAGCTAGAAAGAATGTGGAGAGGGCATTTGGAGTGCTCCATGTCCGTTTTGCAGTTGTTCGTGGACCTGCTAAACAATGGGACCCGATGATCTTCAGGGGAGATGATGACATGTTATATGATCATGCATGACATGATTGTGGAGGATTGATGTCTACTACGCAACTTTATTCTTGTAGACACATGTTGGGCCTCCAAGCACAGATTTTGTAGGACAATAACAATTTTCCCTCAAGTGGATGGCCTAAGGTTTATCAATCCGTGAGAGGTGTAGGATGAAGATGGTCTATCTCAAACGACCATGCAACCAAATACAAGAAATCTCTTGTGTCCCCAACACACCCAATACAATGGCAAATTGTATAGGTGCACTAGTTCGGCGAAGAGATGGTGATAAAAGTGTAATATTGATGGTAGAAATATATTTTTATAATCTGAATAAAAAAACAGCAAGGTAGCAAATAGTAAACAGGCACGAAAACGGTATTGCAATGCTTAAAAACAAGGCCTAGGGTTCGTACTTTCACTAGTGCAATCTCCCAACAGTGCTAACATAGTTGGATCATATGATTATCCCTCAAAGTGCAATAAAGAATCACTCCCAAGTTCCTATTAGCGGATAACAAAAGATAGGAATTGTTTGTAGGGTACGAAACCCCCTCAAAGCTATTCTTTCCGTTCGATCTATTCAAGAGTTCGTACTAGAATAACACAGCATATTCATATTCATAATACTCAACCCACACAAGGAACTATAAAGAGACCCCAAAGTTTCCATCGGAGAAAAGATAATAAAAACGTGGATCAACCCCTATGCATAGATTACCCCAATATCACCATGGGAATCCGCGAGTTGAATGCCATAACATATATCAAGTGAATCAATAAGATACCCCAATTGTCACCTCAAGTATTCACACCGCAAGACATACATCATGTGTTCTCAAATCTGAACATTCAATCTGACATGACAAAACTTCAAAGGGTAAAGATTCAATTCATCACAACAAGGGTATAGAGGGGAGAAACATCATATGATCCGACTATATTAACAAAGCCCATGATATAGATCACGAGAGAGAGAGAGAGAGAGAGAGAGAGAGATTAATCACATAGCTACTGGTACAAACCCTCAGCCCCGAGGAAGGACTACTCCCTCCTCATCGTGGTGGTCGCCGGGATGATGAAGATGGCCACCGGAGATGATTCCCCCCTCCGGCAGGGTGCTGGAACGGGTCTAGATTGGTTTTCAGTGGCTACGGAGCCCTGCGGCGGCGGAACTTCTGATCTAGGTTAATCCCGAAGGGTTCCGGAATATTTGGAAATTTAAAGTGCAAAGAGGGGGGGCGGGAGGCCACCGAGGTGGGCACAACCCACCTAGGCGCGCCAGGGGGCCCTAGCGCGCCCTGGTGGGTTGTGCCTCCCTTGGGGCACCCCCAGGTGCAGCTCTGGCCCGTTTGATATTGATTTTTTGCAATGTAAAAAACAAGCAAAAAACAGCAACTGGCACTGCGCACTAGGTCAATAGGTTAGTCCCAAAAAATGATATAAAGTTGCTATAAAATGATTGTAAGCATCCAAGAATGATAATATATTGGCATGAATACTTCATAAATTATAGATACGTTGGAGACGTATCAAGGATGAGGGCGCAGATATTGCCGGAGGTCTGAAATTTGAGAACATGGGTGATCCTATCCAACTTTCACATGAGAATCCGGTTATGTTTGATGAGTTTGTTCAGATGCATCAACAAATTCGGCATCGAGCAATTTATAAGCAGTTCAAGAAAGATTTGATTGAGCATCTATAGGCGGCTAAAGGGGACAACTAGAACATATAAAAGTTGAATTCAATTTAATTTGAAAACTTAATTGGATTAAATATCTAAATATTTCCACTCATGAAGATTTGAGATGCTATTGTTTGAGTTTGTGGGCTCTTAAAAACAAAGGTCAATATTTAGAGGACATGGTTAGATGACCTACTTCTGTATCACTGTCTGTGGACCGGATTCACGGATGAGTACAATGTCCGGTTTGGGGTGGGCTTGAAGACACCCGTGTGGAAGACATTATTAACTTCAGTCCCAGTCCCGTCTTAGTGCAAAGTAGGCGTAAATCGGTTTCCCGCCTTCAGCCCCACAGCCGGAGCAACCTACTACTTCCCCGGATAGGATAACATCATCGGCACTGACACAGGACGGGGCTGCAGCTCGGACTCCTCCCATCCTGGTCTCCAGCCATGGCCACCGCCACCTCCCCGCTCCTCTCCCTCTCTTCCCTCTCGGCCTCCCTCCCCTCCCCTTCCCGGGCACCCGCCTCCCTCTCCCTCCGCGCCGTCGCCCCACAGGCCCGCCTGTCGACCTCCTACGCCGCCTTCCCCATCGGTACCGCACTTCCCTTCTCCCGCTCGAGTTTCCTCAAGAAAATTATGTTTATTCATCAGTGTCCGAGAATGCCTTTCGTCAGGTGGGTTTGGAGCCTCGCCGTCGACGGGAAGGTTGAGGAGGAGGGGGCTCCAGGTGGTGTGCGCCGCCGAGCCGCCCAAGACTGGAAGACAGCCAGACTCGGTGAAGAAGAGGGAGCGTCAGAATGACAGACACCGCATCCGCAACCATGCCCGCAAGGCCGAGATGCGCACCCGGATGAAGAAGGTATACAATGCCTAACGGCGGGCCTATCCCTTTCTCCATCCTTCAAGTTTTGCCACTAAAATACTTAATTTGCACTGCTTGGTGAAAATGGGGAATCGGTGCTTTGAGAATTGAGATAAGCACGTGTTGCTGTGTATGGGGGAATTTTCATGGGAGGGGAGTAGACTCTATACTGCAAATTAACCGATTTTAAGAATTTGTAAAATGTGTGTTGGTTTCTCCACTTGAAATACATTTTTGAGTTGCATTCTGTCATTCTGACATGCCTTATTGTCAATGTAGATGGATTTGATGTAGTATTAACCTACAAACGGATTAAATTTGATTGTACAAGGCGAGTGATTAATTGGATATTGCAAGTGGATTTATTATCGGAATATTGCCCACAAAACATCCGAAGAAGGGGACAGAAGTAACAAACCATCAAATTTAGTTTCCGTGACGTACTTCATCTGAATAATAGGTGTTATGTGTTATTTTAGTAAATCAAATGTCATATAAGCTCCGTCCTGAATTAGTTGACACTCAAACGGATGTATCTAGCACTGAAATACGCCTAGATACATCCATTTAAGCTCCGTCCTGAATTAGTAAATCAAATGTCATATAAGCTCCGTCCTGAACTAATTCCAGACGGAGGGAGTACTGGTTATTGGTATGAAGATGGTTTCATCTGTACAAAACATTCAGTTTTTTTAATTTAGCAATCAATCCCAGAAGTTTTCTTTTATATTGAGACCAAATGCCCTAAGCGTTTACTCTTTTATTAGGTTTTCAGAGCCCTTGAAAAGCTTAGGAAGAAAGCCGATGCCCAACCTGAAGAAATCATTGAAATAGAGAAAATGATCTCCGAGGCATACAAAGCCATCGACAAGACAGTGAAGGTTGGCGCCATGCACAGGAATACTGGAGATCATCGCAAGTCCAGGCTTGCAAGGAGGAAGAAGGCCATTGAGATAATCCGTGGTTGGTATGTTCCGAATGCTGAACCTGCTGCAGCTGCCTAGTTTCTGGGGGAGTCATCATCGTAAATTGCAGCAGTTTTTCTTTCATCACATCTTGCCAATTTTGGGCAGCATATGTTATTGAACGAGCTCAATAGACTGCCAGGTCTTCCCCATGGCAAGTGTTCTGGTACTGGCTACTGTGTTTATGTGCTTGCTATGCTCTGGCACAGAATTGGGCCATTGCTTGTCTTACATTCCCTCTGTTGTAAAACTTCAAACTGAATATACCTCTTGTATGGTGTATGCAGATATCTTCGGCTAGAGATAGTATGTTCAGTATATATACTTTCTCTCATTACCTTCTTCCATTGTGAAATGGATATGCATCTCTCACATCTGTTTTCTTTTGTACTCCAATCAGAAAATACGACCCTCGAAAAGACATACAGTATAATCCTTCCTGAGCGATGTATTGCTCTAGGCCTGTTACTACGAAGCTTTCTTATGAGATGGTTTTAAGATTCCCTTGGTTTGGTACCATTTTCATATCTTTACAGACATGACCCTAGTGAACTTGTATTAGACACAGTATATTTTAGATTGTTCCTACCTGACCCTCCTCTGTTTTAAACATTCGCACAAGATTGATTATCAAGAGATGACATAGACTGTTGGTTCTGTAAAACCCACCTCCTAGGAGGATTGTAACCGTACTCCTATCTTTTCAATGCAATGAACCGCAAAGGTCCTTTGTTTTTTCTTGAAAAAAGAGATGACATTTCTCTTAACTGGGGCCACCTAAGACTGGTTCAATACTGTTTATGTCAACGCGACCTCGTTTGAAAAGTATTAGTAGCAGTAATAGTCGTGGTAGTAGTAGATGATACTAGTAAGAGTAACAGTAATAATACAAACACATCATATCAAACATGATATTTGCATTATTACTGTGCTAGGTAGCATGATATCTTTGACCCACTCTATTCAGTGATTTAAACGCTCTTGGCTTGGTCGTGCTAACTGCTAACATATCTCGAGGTTCACAGGTTTGCATTTGTCCTCCTAGCGTCTCGAACACTGACCTGGCGATGATTTATCATTAGTCAACATGCGTTCAGGTGCCTAAGAGCTTCTACCTCGCCCAAGCCGATGTGGTGGAGGTGGAGCACCTCGCGGCGGAGGCACAGTTGGAGGCAGAGCAAGCGGGTGCTGCCTTCGCTACGCTTGTCACCGATTCAGGCCTCGTGGCCGAAAACCAGGCCATCCTTGACTCGCTCCAGTCCGAGCGGGAGGTGGCTTATCCACCTCCGCGACATGAGATGGGAGCGGATCTTAGCGGACAACAATGGGGAGGAGGAGATGCCGAAGATTCGCCCCACCGTCAATGACCACGAGGCCCGCAGCTCCGGCAAGGCGGGCATCGACATCTCCTTGAACTAGGAGTAGGAAGTTTGGTTCTCTATCGAGTATAGTTCTCTTTTCGATCTTTGTACGAAGGCCGAATCCACGTTGCATGGAATTGATGGTTCAAAACTGCGGACACAGACAAATGAGGGCCGGCCGGCTCATGTCTGCAGACATATAGGGGCGCAGATTTGTTCATCAAGACCGATGCTCTAAAAGAACTTCGCCGTCGGATTCTTGGAAACTTCTGCGCCGCTGGATTGACATCCCACAACTTTGGTTTATCTTCTCAAGCTTAAAACCTAATCCCCAAACCCGTCAAGGTTCTTCCTCCACTGGCGGCGACGTCATGGCGTCCTCGGCTGACGTCATCCTCGGCTCGAGCTCGCCGCTGTCTAATCTCAAGGGGGAGGGGGCCCATTCAAAACCCAATGATCCAGATGTTTATGGTGACTATATGTTCCGAACTCTGTATTAGCAATTTCTAAATCACAGACGAAATTTATCACCTACTCCCTCCGTTCCGAATTACTTGTCTTTGGATTTGTCTAGATACGGATGTATCTAGACTCATTTTAGTGCTAGATACCTCCGTATCTAGACAAATCTAAGACAAGTAATTCAGAACGGAGGGAATACCAAGTAGCAAATGCAGCTTGAAGGGACATTTCTTTCAGCTCTCAGCATTATGTCAGGTGAGCTTAGAAGGAAGAAGTATCGATAATCTTGCTACTGATTTACTACCTGATTACACAGGCAAGGTCGAGCAATTTGCATACCTTCACCTTCATGACACTGATCAGGGATGCGGCACTGGAGTGTGCACCGAGCATCACTCATCCATGCATTAATGCATTAACTGTTGTTAGAAAGTTAGATGACTTGCCGGGGGGGGGGGGGGGGGCACTAGGACAAACAGATCATGAATGATAATCAACGAAGCTTGTGCACCGAAGCTGCTATCAATGTTTTCATAGCAGCACATATATGAATCATCTATCTGAGACCTAATAACCTGCTAGGCACAAAAAGGAGACAAAATTTGCAGGTTAAAATCTTCTCAAGCCTGAGAGACTGTCCTATAAACTAGGTCAAGTTTTCATGAGGATATATAGCTATACATAGCTGTGCAAAAGAATCCGGCTGTGCCAGTTCTAACACTTTTAATTCATTTGTAATATTCTTGAGTCTCTAGTGAAGGGTGGCGCGGCCAGCTCTTCCTATGCTGTTACGCCTTACCCCCTCAAGGATTGAGAGATCATCATGCAATGTGAATGGTGCACTGAAAAGAGAGTTGCGGACATCTGGTTAGGAGCTCAAACTGCTAATATGAAGAGAAGTATGTAAAAAAAAAAGATACATACCCATTGAACTCGAAATGGGCAAACTTCGAGTCATCTGAAATCTCAATTTCCACCCTTGCTTTCCTAGATGTCTGCTTAAAGAAAAAATGGCATTAAATACACTTGCACGTATCTTTTTGCTCGTGATCTTTCTATATGCCAGTGTTTTATGTAACTACATATCTGAGGGAAAGACATTCCTAGCACCGCGTAGGAATACCATACAATTTATAGTAGCGCCATTGGTACTGTTTGTTCTAATCTACGTTGCTATGCTACGTTAGGTCAGCAATCATAAACATGGGAATGCCAGAGTGCAAGTTGAGTACAAGGGTGATCTAAATACAGCTATATGTTACAGCTTAGTTGCAACTGGCTGGGTTAAGCATCTCTGACAGTTGCAGCGCAAGAAAAAAAATACCTTGACCAATACGAATGGAAGGCGGATGCCATTAACATTCTCTGCTGAGCTTTCCAGTGTTTGGTTACGTAACTTGATGTTTTGGAGATCATCAAACTTTAAATGAACAAGAAAGAATCATCAGGAGATATCAAATACACCGGTATATATATACAATACTACCTCTGTCCCAAAATATAAGATATTTTTGCAGTTCAATTTTAACTGCAAAAACGTCTTATATTTTGGGACGGAGGTAGTAGTAAGAGACAACAAAACCAAAGAAAAGTTGCTGCATATTGTAAGCAACTTACCTGTTTTTCGATTTCCTGGAGGAGTGCCTTCTTGTTCCTAATCTTGTTGACGAGTTCTTTACGAACTTCCTATAAAAAAGATGGTAGCAATCAACTCATAATCATACAGGAATGGATTGCTGTGCATCTAACCTGCAAAGTAAGCACAAAAACTGACCTCAAGCTTCTTTATTTTTTCATATCTGTAATTTGAAAGGCCCATCCACCGTATCTCCTTTTTTTCTTTTGCAATAACACGAAGTGCAATGAGAACGTTGAAAGCATCATACACTCTCCGCCTAATATTCTTCTCATCAAACTACAAAGATAAATTTGTTTTCTTTTAGCACATAAGTTTTGCACAATTACAGATATGATTTTGTTTCTCCCGCGAAAAACAAATAAATATATGATTTTGTTTTTTGCAGTTTGATGAGAAATGGACTTGAAAGTTCTCGGTGTGATGTTGACATTTAGCTTTGGTTTCAGCGTTGTAGTGTTTGCTGTAACTTAATCGCCCAGTTTTCTGCTAGGTTGTTGTGTTCCAACGTTATAGTTGCAAAGACAGTAAGGTGGCGGTGCTGGTTAGAGGTTCTAAAACGTGTGGATGTTTGTAATAAGCTTCCTGGAACCATGACATTTGGCGGGCCGACACTCTGTATCAGTTCCATGCTAAACGAAATTGGGAGCCATGCTTCTTAATTCAACTTTTTTTAAAGTATATGCGAAAAGGGAACAGAGAAGTCCATATTATACAAATAATAGGAACAAACCCCTTGACCAATATGTGCCATGGACTTCAGCTCTGAATAAATTTCGTCTGCAACCTGTAATAGAAAGTAGCTGGTTGAGGTAGTTAATGACTCAAGCGGGGAGAAAGTAAATCAGTTCCCAAGCATATATCTTTGAAAGGCGTGTTATGTATCAGCAAAAATGGCATGGCAGCAATGTAATACAAGTATTGATTTTTATGCCTTTCAGCATTTAAATGGCAGGATAATTATTTTGCATTGGCATTCAGGATGCTCTTCGTGCTTCACAAGCAGACTGCACAGTTACAGGTTAGATAAAGCCATCCAAAATTACAGCAAAACTCCATTGATATTTAAACATGACATTCGGGAGTGATTTATCATGGCCAATCAATGAAGGATACACGCGTTTGAGCTTTGGAGAATACCTCATTGTATGTTGTTCTTCCTTTGGCTTCAACTTTCTCACAAACTGCAAAATCATGTCAAATGCTCATCAGGTCAAAGTACCAGTGTGTTAGCAATTCAAGTTTACACTCATGACAGAAAAACATCTCGCATCAAAAAGGTTACAGTGAAACATCTAGTACAAGGGTATAACCCCTCTATTGCACATCTATGACCTCACGAAATTTCTATCAACGCAACTTCTTCTGACCTAGAACCAGTGTACACCAAAAAGTAACCGCAATGAGCAATGAGCTTTGCTATATACTGATACATCATTTGTAATGTCACCTACCATACTCTAAATCCCAACATGGCATCAAGCTAACCACCAACGTTTTCTTCCAATCTGACGTGCTTTGTTGTGCCGCTTCTGCAGATGGACTTCGACATCCTCATACGTATACGCAGGAACAACCTATCTAACTCGGTGCACAGACATACATCAACCTTGGTCTGCTCAGATAAACATTCACTACTTGTAAAATGGTTTGGCAGCCCCCTACTGTGATAGTATTGATGGCAACAATACTCCAGCATAATACTGTGGAAGAACTACAGCTGATCATTACCACACAACAGCACAACAGAATACACCACAACAACCAAAAATCAGACAATTGAGGTCTCAACCACCGAACGCCCAGCCTGGGAACCCTCGCCCTCCCCCTCCCGGTTGCTCCCGCGAGCGATGCCGAGGGGAAACCCTAGCCGCCGGCCTTAGGGCCCCTCCTCCTCCCCACCTCTCCCCTTGCCGGCGCCAGTCGCGTTGACGGGCGAAGCCCGGTCAGCAGCGGCGGCGGCGAGGCCTCTCTTCCCCCGCTCGATGATAGCTGACGCGGGTCGGTGTGGTCGGGCGGCGGCGCGGCGCTAGCAAAGGGTGCGGCGGCGGCTGGTGCTGGCGGGATGGGCTCTGTGGTGCCCCCGGCGTGTTCTGCCCCAGAGTTGTGGCGGCAACCACAGTCGAGAATCACGTGGGGCCCCCTTCGGCGTGCGCGGGGGCATGGGCTGGCTCCCGGGGCTTCCCCGTTTTCCCTTGGAGCAGATCTGAAGACGGAGGCCCTCCCTTGAGCTTCTTGCCTCGCCGGCCGGCGCTGGCGGCCTCCTCTAGCGGTTGGTGGGGCTGAGGATCTGGTAGGGATGGATTGGGGGAAACCCTTGGCTGGTTGCTGCGGCCACGATGCAAGAGGCGCCCCGCCGTCGTTCTCCTTCTTGAGGGCGGCATCGCGATCCTACCCTCACCCTCTCCTTCCTGTCCCAGGTGGAAGTCCAAAATCTCCGGATTGGGTGGTGACGGCGCTCTGGCGTCGTTTTCTTCTTGAAGGCACCACCTTGGGACAGCGGAGTGGTGGTCGAGGCTTCAGCACGGGATGTGGTATGTCGGATATTTTCATTGGTGTTCCCGCTCAGCTGCTTGCAGTTGAAGTTGATGCCGAGTTGATGCCTGCGAACGGCGGTGGCGATGTTGGGGTGTGCCGCTGCATGGTGAGGTGGCCGTGCTTGTTGTCCTCTTCCCGGCAACCAGATGGTCCTGGTCATGCGAGCTCAGGGGTGAGCGACTCTGCCTGTCGACGGCGCAGTGTCCTCCGATCCAGGACTAAAGGGGGCCTTCTTCGAAGGTAGAGGAGGATGGCGGACCAACAATGGCTGGCCTCTAGGGAGTTGACGGAGCATGGCAATCCTCCTGCAGCGGTTCACTACCTTGTCTTAGTCGCATCGTGTGCTCGCTCTTGTTCGCCAAGCGCCTCGATGCTCAAGCTTGCGCTTGGTGCATTCGGTGCTTGTTAGTGGCTCCTTTGCTATCATGTATCCTTGTTGTTTGTGTTTCTTCTCTTTTCTCTCTTTTTTGCTCTTTGTTTTGACTTGTATGAACCTGTGATGTGGTGGTTGTTTTATAATACAAAGAGGGGACCTTTTTCGTCAACTGCCAGGAAAGATCGCTCCTAGCTGGCAGGGTTGCAACAGCCAAACATCCAGCCGCCTGCTTGCAGCCGCTGAATGACCGGCAGGCAAAGCTGCCGCTCCTAGACGCGTGCTCGCAGCCGCCGACCGCCCAACCGGAAAAGACGTTGTACTCCCCTCAAGCCGCCTACTTCCAGCGGCTGAGATCTCCTCAAGCTCTGCACACAACCGCCTTTGACTTTCCCCTCTCCGCCTCCGCGCTGTCTTTTCCTTGTCCATACAGCCAGCGCAACAGTAAAAGAATCTCGTGCCCCTAGAGCCGCAACGCGGTGGGAACACATGGTACGATTGACTTCACCTGGGCCGAGGCATGCAAGGCATGGTCAACACCGGCTGACTAATGGGGAAAGGAGCAAAACAAACTCTGGATTGTTGTGGGCTCTCGAAATTGTTGCTCTGAGGGCAACTCCAATGTACGACCCCAAACGGATCCGTTTTGTCCGCTTTTTGTCCATTTGGGGTGGCAATGGGGCGGCGTCCGCCCGGATTTGTGGATGCGCCGGCGGTGCGCCCAACGCGCGGCCGCATTTCGGCCGCGTCTCGTCCGCCAGAGGCCATTTATACTAAAATCAACCATAGCAAATAGTTCAAATCAAACAAAGCAAATAGTTCCACATCCGAAATAGTTTTACAACCCAATTGAAATAAAAACAACATCAAATAGTCTTACAACCCAATCAAAATTTGTTTGCATGAAAAAAAATAAACCAATAGATCTACTGGTTGCCAATATGAGTCCACATGTGCTCAACAAAGTCAATCTCAAGCTGCACATGAGTCTTCCAATCACGCATTTCACGATGAAATTGGACAAACTGTTGAAAAGTTGCAGGAGGTAGCTGCTCAGGCTCAACATTTTCACCCTCGAAATCGAACCCTTGGTCGTAGATGCTATCACCACGCTCATCCTCCACGATCATGTTGTGCATGATCACACAAGCAGTCATCACCTCCCAAAGCTTCTGAGTGCTCCATGTTAATGCAGGGTTTCGAACGATACCCCATCAAGATTGAAGCATAAAAGCACACTCCACATCCTTCCTAGCACTCTCCTGCATTTGGGAAAATCTTTGTCTCTTCTCTCCTTGCGGATTGGATATGGTCTTCACAAGAGTTGACCACTGAGGATAGATACCATCAACTAGGTAATATCCCTTGTTGTAATGGTGGCCATTGATCTCAAAGTTGAACTCTGGGGAATGGCCTTCTGCAAGCCTTGCAAACACTGGAGAACGCTGAAGCACGTTGATATCATTGTGAGAACCAGCCATGCCGAAGAAAGAATGCCATATCCACAGATCTTGTGAAGACACCGCTTCAAGTATGACAGTGGCATCTTTCACATGCCCCTTGTAATGCCCCTGCCAAGCAAATGGACAGTTCTTCCACTTCCAGTGCATACAATCTATACTACCAAGCATGTGCCCGGAAAGCCCCTATCGGCATTGATCGCCAACAACCTCTCCGTATCAGCGGTAGTTGGCTCTCGTGTACTCAGGGCCGAACACTGCCACCACGGCCTTGCACAAACTATACATTGAGAGGAGACATATGGACTCACTCATACGCACATACTCATCCACGAGATGACCAGTGATTCCATATGCAACCATGCGGATAGCCGCGGTGCATTTCTGGTAAGAAGAGAAGCCAAGGACATCCTCTTTGCACTCAAAGTATGGGTCATATCCTACCACTCCCCCCCGAATACGATTGAACACATGTCTCCTCATTCGAATCGGCGATGAAATTGATGTGGTTTGAAGAGTGCGGCATTCTCAAAGTAATCGGCATAGAGAAGGGTGTGGCCTTTCTCCCTATTGCGGTTCAAGGACGGAGCATGGCCAGGGATTGATCCCCTGAACCGAGGCCGCTTCCTACTAATGTGGTCATGGACGGCCAATGTAGCCACCACAAGCTCTTCATCATCCGAGGACGGATCATCCGATGAGCAAATGAAGTTGTGAAAGAAATAATAAACCCCACTATCCATTGTACCTTGTGAGCAAAGCGTCGAACGCCTTGCGGTCGTGGTGGAGACGTGGTCGGAAAGTGCACGTCATGCTCCCCTCGCAGGCAGCAAAGCAATGTTTGGGGTCGATGGTGGTGGTGGGCGCTCTGCCGCAATGCACGACCTGACGGAAGTTGTTGGGGTCGATGGGCGACGCCGATGGACGTAGCTTCTCTCACACCGGCAACGAGGAACCACAAACGCTGGCAAAAAGCTTTCCGGAAGGCAGGTGTGGGACAGCTATGGCATGGCGTGGTCGTGGTTCGGACGGCCTTGGTGGAAGGCAACGCGGCCAGGAACGGGGGTGGTGGCGGCGATGGCGGGGGGCGAAGGGCGGAGGGAGGGCAGGGGAAGAGAAAAGGGACGGCTGTGCCACCGATGGGTGGGCCAAGGGGAGGGCGGCACGTGCCCCGCCCGTCCGCGCCCGTCCGTTTGGCCGCAAACGCGTCCCGAAGTTGGGCCGTGAATGGGTCGAAAGCGGACTGAAAACGGACATTGGTCCGTTTGCTCCCGCGCGTTGGGCCGTCTGTTTTGTCCATTTACCCCCAAACGGACGCGGACGGACCATTCAGGGTCGCGCGTTGGAGTTGCCCTGAATCGACTCATATCGCTCCACCACGGAGCCACTTGCCAACAGGCCCACCCATCAGCAGATCACTCCACAAAGCACAGCACATTGACCAAGTCAAATTGTGGACTGAATCTCAACTTGAAGACACCAATTGATTGAGAGAGCTCCTGCACCTTCTAACCTAGATTGGCCATTCTACAATTCAGTTGGGGTAAACAAAGCAATATTCTCCGACAAAATCCCTCCACAAACGGAACCTACACCAAGATTGGAATCTGCTACAGCAATAGCCAGAGCAAAGAAAGCATTGGAATCCCACACATCGTCTATGAAGAACACCAAGCCCCGCATCAAATCGCCCAAACTGGTTCCTTCCAGAAACGTTCCACAAATACCCCAGCAATATATGCGCGACGAATCACGCTAGTTAATTAGCAAACACTCGAGCTTTAACCATGGCGCATAATCTGACCTATTTTGCTGTACTCGCGGAGCCCCCAACCGGTGATCCTCGGTGCCGCAGCCTTCTCCTTCTTCCTATCTTTATCCGGGTCAACAGCCCCCTTCCTTTGGACCGCATTACCGCCGCTGCATCAATCAAGAAACCCCCAAAAAAATCCCCTCCCGTAAAGCCTCGATACGAAGGATTTGATCAAGGAACCGAGAGCAAGGATGGGTGGTGGTTACCGTTCGGGAAGCGGGGGGACACTGGAAGCTTCGAGAATGTGCACGCCGGTCAGGTCCAGTGCGGCGGTAGCGGCCGCAGCAGCTCCGCCGCGGGGAGGCGCCATTGCGGTTCGAGTGATGTTTCGGCTGGCCAGAGAGGGGGGAAGAGAGAGGTCGTGTAAAAGTCGCTTTTTTCACCCTTTACCAGAGTAGTACTGTAACTTTCAAGGAGGAAAGGGCAGGTCGTGGACATTTATTACCTGTTCACACCTGTAAATTTCAGGAAAAAAAGAATTCATGAGGGTTGAAATCCTACCAAATTAGAAATAATACCAAAAACAATACAAAATCCACTTGATTCAAATAAGCCCTTAAAACACACTACGAAACTACTTTCGGAACCACACTGCTTGGCCGATTCATGCACGATGCATAATCGGACGATGTTCTACCGTGTGCCTTCTTACACCGATGGCTAGATTAACAACATCGTCCATAAATCATGCAGCCTACGTCGTGTGTACAGCATCGTTCTAAACACATACAGTGTGATAATATTAAAAACATGGACTTGGTTCTAAAATATATTCTCTCTGTTATTCGCAAAAAAAAACATATTCTCTTTGTTTCATTTCACTTTTCATATTAGAAAATCTATTTATATCAAGGAAAACTATGAAGTGTTGTTTAGACTAGGTAACGGTGATGCCCTACCTCATAAGTGCCATAAATCTCGTGCATGTATTGCCTCACTACACCTCCACCTCTAGCTTCTAATACACAATGAAAGAAAAAGTAGGAAAATAATAATACACAATTAGATGTAAATTAAAAGCGGTAGAAGTACTTATAGAAAACTATATACATCCATATGACCCACACGTTTGGTAATCTTTCATGCGTAGAAGCATTTCAAGCATCCAGCTCCGTACATAACGATGGACCATATTAGTGTTGAGGGGCACTATAGAAATTAAACCCTATTACCTAGTACTACCCATGAGTCGAGTCCCCGTAACCCCTTGAGCCGCGCCCCCTCCAGGGCGATTGGGGGCGGGCGGGGGGGAGGGGGGAGGGGGGCTAGCCCCCCTATCACCGCCCCCCTCCTCATCGCCCTCGTCGTCCCCAATCGCGGATGTAGGGTAAGCTCGTGCACCACCGGTGATGGGAATGGCGAGGATCTGGTCATGTTGTTGTTGCCTAGAGGGGTAGGAGGCACGGGATCCTCCTCCTTCGGTCGTTTATCCAGGCGACAATCGTGGGATGCTAAGTCGGCAAGGGGTGCAGCCGGTCAACGGAGTGACGGAGTCCTGGATTAGGGGGTCTCGGCATGTGAGTTGCCCATCCTTTGGGTTGGGATGAGGACCCCCCCCCCCCTAAGCCTATTCCTGGCAGGCCTTGTTCGTCTGGTCCAGAAGCATTAAGAAGGAATGACGCAGAGACTTGGCGTGTACTCCAAGACGTAGACATAGTACTCGACATGTTTGCCCCTTAGATACAACCAACCATGTGTAAACCCTAGGTACCCGGTGTCTATATAAACTGAGGTGCCGGAGGCATAGAGGGAAGATTCATTCACATCTGATCTCATGGTAGATCAACTTGATGTGGAACGAAGCATGAAAATCAAAAAAAAATCCTACGAACACCCAAGATCTAATCTAGAAGATGCATAGCAACAAGAGGGGAGTGTGTCTACATACCCTTGTAGACTGAAAGCGGAAGCGTAAAAACGCAGTTGATGTAGTCGTACCCTTCGCGATCCAATCACCATCCAAACCGATCTAGCGCCGAACGGACGGCGCCTCCGAGTTTAGTAAACGTGTGGCTCGATGACGTCTCTTCCTCCTTGATCCAGCAAGCGAAGGGGGAGAAGTTGATGGGATCACAACCGACACGACGGTGTGGTGGTGGTTGTGATGCACCGGCAGGGCTTTGCCAAGCCAAACTGGAAGGAGGTGGTGGGAGAGAAGGGAAGGGGTTGTGCTAGGGAAGGGGTACGACTGCCCTCCCACCCCCACTATATATAGGGGCAAGGGGGAGGGGTCGGTGGCCCTAGGGGGTATAGCTTGCCCCCCAAGTGAAGGGGGCATCTAGAGGGTTCCCCCAACCCTAGGTGCATGGGCCAAGGGGGAAGTGGTGCCCGGCCCACCAGGGCCTGGTGCGCCCTCCTTTGATGCCCATGTGGCCCTTCAAGGCTGTTGGTCCCTCTGGTGGACCCCCGGAACCCTTTGGTGCCACCCGGTATGCTCCCTGTGGACCCCCAAACTTTTTCTGGAACTTGAACAAAATTTTCCCATATATACATCTTTACCTCCAGATCATTCCGGAACTCCTAGTGATGCCCGGGATCTCATCCGGGACTCCAAACAACCTTTGGTCACCAATGCAAATATCCCAATACTACTCTAGCATCATCGAACGTTAAGCGTGCGACCCTACGGGTTTGAGAATCATGTAGACATGACCGAGACACCTCTCCCGTCAATAACCAATAGCGGGACCTAGATGCCCATATTGGTTCCTACATATTCACGAAAATCTATATTGGTTGAACCACGATGTCGAGGATTCGGTTAATCCCGTATTCAATTCCCTTTGTTTGGCGATATGTTACTTGCCCGAGATTCGATCGTCGATATCTCCATTCCTAGCAATCTCGTTATCGGCAAGTCACTTTACTCGTTCCATAATACAAGATCTCGTGACTAAACTCATTAGTCACATGAAGCTTCTTATGATGTTGTATTACCAAGAGGGCCCAAAGATATCTCTCCGTCACATGGAGTTACATATCCCGGTCTCGATCCATGCAACCCAACAAGTACCTTCGGAGATACCTGTAGAGCACCCTTATGGTCACCCAGTTACGAAGTAGCGTTTGATAGCACAAAAAGTATTTCTCCGGTATCCGGGAGTGGCATGATCTCATGGTATAAGGAACTGATACTTGACATGAAGAAAGCTGTAGCAAACAACTAAACTATCTGATGCTAAGCTTACGATTGGGTCTGTCCATCACACCATTCTCCTAATGATGTGACCCCGTTATCAAATGACAACTCATTTCTATGGTTAGGAAACCTTAACCATCTTTGATCAACAATCTAGTCCAGTAGAGGCTTGTTGGGGAACGTAGCATGCAATTTTAAAAAAATTCCTATGATCACGCAAGATCTATCTAGGAGATGCATAGCAACGACACGGGGAGAGTGTGTCCATGTACCCTCGTAGACCGAAAGTGGAAGCGTTAGGTTAACGCGGTTGATGTAGTCGAACATCTTCACGATCCAACCGATCCAAGTACCGAACGTACGACACCTCCGTGTTTAGCACACATTCAGCTCGATGACGTCCCTCGAACTCTTGATCCAATAGAGGGTCGAGGGAGAGTTCCGTCAGCACGACGGCGTGGCGACAGTGATGGTGATGTGATCCTCGCAGGGCTTCGCCTAAGCACTACGACGCTATGACCGGAGGAGTAAACCGTGGAGGGGGGCACCGCACACGGCTAAGAGAATAACTGTTGTGTCTTTGGGGTGCCCCCTGCCCACGTATATAAAGGAGGGGATGGGAGGCCGGTCGGCCCCTAGGGGTGCGCCAAGTGGGGGTTGTCCCACTAGGACTCCTAGTCCTAGTCGGCTTCCCCTTCCTTCCAACAGAGAGGGGAAAGGGGAAAGAGGGGGAGAAGGAGAAGGAAAAGGGGGGCCGCGCCCCCACCCCTTGTCCAATTTGGATTGGGCTTGGGGGGCACCACCTCTCGTGGCTACCTCCTGAAGGAAATATGCCTAGAGGCAATAATAAAGTTATTATTTATTTCCTTATATCATGATAAAAGTTTATTATTCATGCTAGAATTGTATTAATCGGAAACATAATACATGTGTGAATACATAGACAAACAGAGTGTCACTAGTATGCCTCTACTTGACTAGCTCGTTAATCAAAGATGGTTATGTTTCCTGACCATAGACAAAGAGTTGTCATTTGATTAAACGGGATAACATCATTGGTTGAATGATCTGATTGACATGACCCATTCCATTAGCTTAGCACCCGATCGTTTAGTATGTTGCTATTGCTTTCTTCATGACTTATACATGTTCCTATGACTATGATATTATGTAACTCCCGTGTGCCGGAGGAACACTTTGTGTGCTACCAAACGTCACAACGTAACTGGGTGATTATAAAGGTGCTCTACAGGTGTCTCCAAAGGTACATGTTGGGTTGACGTATTTCGAGATTAGGATTTGCCACTCCGATCGTCGGAGAGGTATCTCTGGGCCCTCTCGGTAATGCACATCACTTAAGCCTTGCAAGCAATGCAACTAATGAGTTAGTTGCGGGATGATGTATTACAGAACGAGTAAAGAGACTTGCCGATAACGAGATTGAACTAGGTATTGGATACCGACAATCGAATCACGGGCAAGTAACATACTGATGACAAAGGGAACAACGTATGTTGTTATGCGGTCTGACCGATAAAGATCTTCGTAGAATATGTAGGAGCCAATATGGGCATCCAGGTCCCGCTATTGGTTATTGACCGGAGACATGTCTCGGTCATGTCTACATTATTCTCGAACCCGTAGGGTCCGCACGCTTAAGGTTTCGATGACAGTTATATTATGAGTTTATACGTTTTGATGTACCGAAGGTTGTTCGGAGTCCCGGATGTGATCACAGACATGACGAGGAGTCTCGAAATGGTCGAGACATAAAGATTGATATATTGGAAGCCTATGTTTGGATATCAGAAGTGTTCTGGGTGAAATCGGGATTTTACCGGAGTACCGGGAGGTTACGGGAACCCCCCGAGAACTATATGGGCCTTAGTGGGCCTTAGTGGAAGAAGAGGAGAGGCGGCCAGGGATGGGCCGCACGCCCCTCACCCCTAGTCCGAATAGGACAAGGAGAGAGGGGGCCGACGCCCCCCTCCTTCTCTCTCTCTCTCTCTCTCCCTCTCTCTCTCTCTCTCTCTCTCTCTCTCTCTCTCTCTCTCTCTCTTTTCCACCTCATGAATCCTATTCCAACTAGGATTGGGGGAGAAGTCCTACTCCCGGAGGGAGTAGGACTCCTCTTGGCGCGCCCTATGGTGGCCGGCCGGCCTCCCCCTCTTGAACCTTTATATACAGAGGCAGGGGCACCCCAGAGACACACAAGTTGATCCACGTGATCATATTCTTAGCCGTGTGCGGCGCCCCCTGCCACCATAGTCCTCGATAATATTGTAGCGGTGCTTAGGCGAAGCCCTGTGACAGTAGTACATCAAGATCGTCACCACGCCGTCGTGCTGACGGAACTCTTCCCCAACACTTTGCTGGATCGGAGTCCGGTGATCGTCATCGAGCTGAACGTGTGCTAAAACTCGGAGGTGCCATAGTTTCGGTGCTTGATCGGTCGGGCCGTGAAGACGTACGACTACATCAACCGCGTTGTGCTAACGCTTCCGCTGTCGGTCTATAAGGGTACGTAGATCACACTCTCCCCTCTCGTTGCTATGCATCACCATGATCTTGCGTGTGCGTAGGAAATTTTTTGAAATTACTACGTTCCCCAATAGTGGTATCAGAGCCTAGGTTTTATGTGTTGATGTTATATGCACGAGTAGAACACAAGTGAGTTGTGGGCGATATAAGTCATACTGCTTACCAGCATGTCATACTTTGGTTCGGCGGTATTGTTGGATGAAGCGGCCCGGACCGACATTACATGTACGCTTACGCGAGACCGGTTCTCCCGATGTGCTTTGCACATAGGTGGCTTGCGGGTGACAGTTTCTCCAACTTTAGTTGAACCGAGTGTGGCTACGCCCGGTCCTTGTGAAGGTTAAAACAGCACCAACTTGATAAACTATCGTTGTGGTTTTGATGCGTAGGTAAGATTGGTTCTTGCTTAAGCCCGTAGCAGCCACGTAAAACTTGCAACAACAAAGTAGAGGACGTCTAACTTGTTTTTGCAGGGCATGTTGTGATGTGATATGGTCAAGACATGATGCTGAATTTTATTGTATGAGATGATCATGTTTTGTAACCGAGTTATCGGCAACTGGCAGGAGCCATATGGTTGTCGCTTTATTGTATGCAATGCAATCGCGCTGTAATGCTTTACTTTATCACTAAGCGGTAGCGATAGTCGTGGAAGCATAAGATTGGCGAGACGACAACGATGCTACGATGGAGATCAAGGTGTCGCGCCGGTGATGATGGTGATCATGACGGTGCTTCGGAGATGGAGATCACAGGCACAAGATGATGATGGCCATATCATATCACTTATATTGATTGCATGTGATGTTTATCTTTTATGCATCTTATCTTGCTTTGATTGACGGTAGCATTATAAGATGATCTCTCACTAAATTATCAAGAAGTGTTCTCCCTGAGTATGCACCATTGCGAAAGTTCTTCGTGCTGAGACACCACGTGATGATCGGGTGTGATAGGCTCTACGTTCAAATACAACGGGTGCAAAACAGTTGCACACGCGGAATACTCAGGTTATACTTGACGAGCCAAGCATATGCAGATATGGCCTCGGAACACGGAGACCGAAAGGTCGAGCGTGAATCATATAGTAGATATGATCAACATAGTGATGTTCACCAATGAAACTACTCCATCTCACGTGATGATCGGACATGGTTTAGTTGATTTGGATCACGTGATCACTTAGAGGATTAGAGGGATGTCTATCTAAGTGGGAGTTCTTTAAGTAATTTGATTAATTGAACTTAAATTTATCATGAACTTAGTACCTGATAGTATCTTGCTTATGTATGTTTGATTGTAGATAGATGGCCCGTGCTGTTGTTCCGTTGAATTTTAATGCGTTCCTTGAGAAAGCAAAGTTGAAAGATGATGGTAGCAATTACACGGACTGGGTCCGTAACTTGAGGATTATCCTCATTGCTGCACAGAAGAATTACGTCCTGGAAGCACCGCTGGGTGCCAGGCCTGCTGCTGGAGCAACACCAGATGTTATGAACGTCTGGCAGAGCAAAGCTGATGACTACTCGATAGTTCAGTGTGCCATGCTTTACGGCTTAGAATCGGGACTTCAACGACGTTTGAACGTCATGGAGCATATGAGATGTTCCAGGAGTTGAAGTTAATATTTCAAGCAAATGCCCGGATTGAGAGATATGAAGTCTCCAATAAGTTCTATAGCTGCAAGATGGAGGAGAACAGTTCTGTCAGTGAGCATATACTCAAAATGTCTGGGTATAATAATCACTTGATTCAGATGGGAGTTAATCTTCCAGATGATTGCGTCATTGACAGAATTCTCCAATCACTGCCACCAAGCTACAAGAGCTTCGTGATGAACTATAATATGCAAGGGATGAATAAGACTATTCCCGAGCTCTTCGCAATGCTGAAAGCTGCGGAGGTAGAAATCAAAAAGGAGCATCAAGTGTTGATGGTCAACAAGACCACTAGTTTCAAGAAAAAGGGCAAAGGGAAGAAGAAGGGGAACTTCAAGAAGAACAGCAAGCAAGTTGCTGCTCAAGAGAAGAAACCCAAGTCTGGACCTAAGCCTGAAACTGAGTGCTTCTACTGCAAGCAGACTGGTCACTGGAAGCGGAACTGCCCCAAGTATTTGGCGGATAAGAAGGATGGCAAGGTGAACATAGGTATATGTGATATACATGTTATTGATGTGTACCTTACTAATGCTCGCAGTAGCACCTAGGTATTTGATACTGGTTCTGTTGCTAATATTTGCAACTCGAAACAGGGACTACGGATTAAGCGAAGATTGGCTAAGGACGAGGTGACGATGCGCGTGGGAAACGGTTCCAAAGTCGATGTGATCGCGGTCGGCATGCTACCTCTACATCTACCTTCGGGATTAGTATTAAACCTAAATAATTGTTATTTGGTGCCAGCGTTGAGCATGAACATTATATCTGGATCTTGTTTAATGCGAGGCGGTTATTCATTGAAATCAGAGAATAATGGTTGTTCTATTTATATGAGTAATATCTTTTATGGTCATGCACCCTTGAAGAGTGGTCTATTCTTATTGAATCTCGATAGTAGTGACACACATATTTATAATGTTGAAGCCAAAAGATGCAGAGTTGATAATGATGGTGCAGCTTATTTTTGGCACTGCCGTTTAGGTCATATCGGTGTAAAGCGCATGAAGAAACTCCATACTGATGGACTTTTGGAACCACTTGATTATGAATCACTTGGTACTTGCGAACCGTGCCTCATGGGCAAGATGACTAAAACACCGTTCTCCGGTACTATGGAGAGAGCAACAGATTTGTTGGAAATCATACATACAGATGTATGTGGTCCGATGAATATTGAGGCTCGTGGCGGATATCGTTATTTTCTCACCTTCACAGATGACTTAAGCAGATATGGGTATATCTACTTAATGAAACATAAGTCTGAAACATTTGAAAAGTTCAAAGAATTTCAGAGTGAAGTTGAAAATCATCGTAACAAGAAAATAAAGTTTCTACAATCTGATCGTGGAGGAGAATATTTGAGTTATGAGTTTGGTGTACATTTGAAACAATGCGGAATAGTTTCGCAACTCACGCCACCCGGAACACCACAGCGTAATGGTGTGTCCGAACGTCGTAATCGTACTTTACTAGATATGGTGCGATCTATGATGTCTCTTACTGATTTACCGCTATCATTTTGGGGTTATGCTTTAGAGACAGCCGCATTCACGTTAAATAGGGCACCATCGAAATCCGTTGAGACGACGCCTTATGAACTATGGTTTGGCAAGAAACCAAAGTTGTCGTTTCTGAAAGTTTGGGGCTGCGATGCTTATGTGAAAAAGCTTCAACCTGATAAGCTCGAACCCAAATCAGAGAAATGTGTCTTCATAGGATATCCAAAGGAAACTATTGGATACACCTTCTATCACAGATCCGAAGGCAAGACTTTTGTTGCTAAATTCGGAAACTTTCTGGAGAAGGAGTTTCTCTCGAAAGATGTGAGTGGGAGGAAAGTAGAACTTGATGAGGTAACTGTACCTGCTCCCTTATTGGAAAGTAGTACATCACAGAAAACT
Organism: Triticum aestivum; assembly: GCF_018294505.1. NCBI lineage: Eukaryota > Viridiplantae > Streptophyta > Magnoliopsida > Poales > Poaceae > Triticum > Triticum aestivum. Next base: position 506,128,653 of record NC_057800.1, on the reverse strand, counting down.
GTTTCTGTGACACCTACACCAATTAGTGAGGAAGCTAATGATAATGATCATGAAACTTCAGGACAAGATACTACTGAACTTCGTAGATCAACCAGAGTGAGATCCGCGCCAGAGTGGTACAGTAATCCTGTTCTGGAAATCATGCTACTAGATCATGATGAACCTACGAACTATGAAGAAGCGATGGTGAGCCCAGATTCCGCAAAATGGCTTGAAGCCATGAAATCTGAGATGGGATCCATGTATGAGAACAAAGTATGGACTTTGGTTGACTTGCTCGATGATCGGCAAGCAATTGAGAATAAATGGATCTTCAAGAAGAAGACTGACGCTAACGGTAATATTACTGTCTACAAAGCTCGACTTGTCGCAAAAGGTTTTTGACAAGTTCAAGGGGTTGACTACGATGAGACCTTCTCACCCGTAGCGATGCTTAAGTCTGTCCGAATTATGTTAGCAATTGCCGCATTTTATGATATGAAATTTGGCAGATGGATGTCAAAACTGCATTCCTGAATGGATTTCTGGAAGAAGAGTTGTATATGATGCAACCGGAAGGTTTTGTCGATCCAAAGGGAGCTAAAAAAGTGTGCAAGCTCCAGCGATCCATTTATGGACTGGTGCAAGCCTCTCGGAGTTGGAATAAACGCTTTGATAGTGTGATCAAAGCATTTGGTTTTATACAGACTTTCGGAGAAGCCTGTATTTACAAGTAAGTGAGTGGGAGCTCTGTAGCATTTCTGATATTATATGTGGATGACATATTACTGATTGGAAATGATATAGAATTTCTGGATAGCATAAAAGGATACTTGAATAAGAGTTTTTCAATGAAAGACCTCGATGAAGCTGCTTACATATTAGGCATAAAGATCTATAGAGATAGATCAAGACGCTTAATTGGACTTTCACAAAGCACATACCTTGACAAGATTTTGAAGAAGTTCAAAATGGATCAAGCAAAGAAAGGGTTCTTGCCTGTGTTACAAGGTGTGAAGTTGAGTCAGACTCAATGCCCGACCACTACAGAAGATAGAGAGAAAATGAAAGATGTTCCCTATGCTTCAGCCATAGGCTCTATCATGTATGCAATGCTGTGTACCAGACCTGATGTGTGCCTTGCTATAAGTTTAGCAGGGAGGTACCAAAGTAATCCAGGAGTGGATCACTGGACAGCGGTCAAGAACATCCTAAAATACCTGAAAAGGACTAAGGATATGTTTCTCGTATATGGAGGTGACAAAGAGCTCATTGTAAACGATTACGTTGATGCAAGCTTTGACACTGATCCGGACGATTCTAAATCGCAAACCGGATACGTGTTTACATTAAACAGTGGAGCTGTCAGTTGGTGCAGTTCTAAACAAAGCATCATGGCGGGATCTACATGTGAAGCGGAGTACATAGCTGCTTCGGAAGCAGCAAACGAAGGAGTCTGGACGAAGGAGTTCATATCCGATCTAGGTGTCATACCTAGTGCATCAGGTCCAATGAAAATCTTTTGTGACAATACTGGTGCAATTGCCTTGGCAAAGGAATCCAGATTTCACAAGAGAACCAAGCACATCAAGAGACGCTTCAATTCCATCCGGGATCTGGTCCAGGTGGGAGACATAGAGATTTGCAAGATACATACGAAGCTGAATGTAGCAGACCCGTTGACTAAGCCTCTTCCACGGGCAAAACATGATCAGCACCAAAGCTCCATTGGTGTTAGAATCATTACTGTGTAAATCTAGATTATTGACTCTAGTGCAAGTGGGAGACTAAAGTAAATATGCCCTAGAGGCAATAATAAAGTTATTATTTATTTCCTTATATCATGATAAAAGTTTATTATTCATGCTAGAATTGTATTAACCGGAAACATAATACATGTGTGAATACATAGACAAACAGAGTGTCACTAGTATGCCTCTACTTGACTAGCTCGTTAATCAAAGATGGTTATGTTTCCTGACCATAGACAAAGAGTTGTCATTTGATTAAACGGGATCACATCATTGGTTGAATGATCTGATTGACATGACCCATTCCATTAGCTTAGCACCCCATCGTTTAGTATGTTGCTATTGCTTTCTTCATGACTTATACATGTTCCTATGACTATGAGATTATGTAACTCCCGTGTGCCGGAGGAAAACTTTGTGTGCTACCAAACGTCACAACGTAATTGGGTGATTATAAAGGTGCTCTATAGGTGTCTCCAAAGGTACATGTTGGGTTGACGTATTTCGAGATTAGGATTTGTCGCTCCGATCGTCGGAGAGGTATCTCTGGGCCCTCTCGGTAATGCACATCACTTAAGCCTTGCAAGCAATGCAACTAATGAGTTAGTTGCGAGATGATGTATTACGGAACGAGTAAAGAGACTTGCCGATAACGAGATTGAACTAGGTATTAGATACCGACGATCGAATCACGGGCAAGTAACATACCGATGACAAAGGGAACAACGTATGTTGTTATGTGATCTGACCGATAAAGATCTTCGTAGAATATGTAGGAGCCAATATGGGCATCCAGGTCCCGCTATTGGTTATTGACCGGAGACATGTCTCGGTCATGTCTACATTATTCTCGAACCCGTAGGGTCCGCACGCTTAAGGTTTCGATGACAGTTATATTATGAGTTTATACGTTTTGATGTACCGAAGGTTGTTCGGAGTCCCGGATGTGATCACGGACATGACGAGGAGTCTCGAAATGGTCGAGACATAAAGATTGATATATTGGAAGCCTATGTTTGGATATCGGAAGTGTTCCGGGTGAAATCGGGATTTTACCGGAGTACCGGGAGGTTACCGGAACCCCCCGGGAACTATATGGGTCTTAGTGGGCCTTAGTGGAAGAAGAGGAGAGGCGGCCAAGGCTGGGCCGCATGCCCCTCACCCCTAGTCCGAATAGGACAAGGAGAGAGGGGGCCGGCGCCCCCCTGCTTCTCTCTCTCTCTTTTTCCACCTCATGAATCCTATTCCAACTAGGATTGGGGGAGAAGTCCTACTCCCGGAGGGAGTAGGACTCCTCCTGGCGCGCCCTATGGTGGCCTGCCGGCCTCCCCCTCTTGAACCTTTATATACAGAGGCAGGGGCACCCCAGAGACACACAAGTTGATCCACGTGATCATATTCTTAGCCGTGTGCGGCGCCCCCTGCCACCATAGTCCTCGGTAATATTGTAGCCGTGCTTAGGCGAAGCCCTGTGACAATAGTACATCAAGATCGTCACCACGCCGTCGTGCTGACGGAACTCTTCCCCAACACTTTGCTGGATCGGAGTCCGGGGATCGTCATCGAGCTGAACGTGTGCTAAAACTCAGAGGTGTCGTAGTTTCGGTGCTTGATTGGTCGGGCCATGAAGACGTACGACTACATCAACCGCGTTGTGCTAACGCTTCCGCTGTCGGTCTACAAGGGTACATAGATCACACTCTCCCCTCTCGTTGCTATGCATCACCATGATCTTGCGTGTGCATAGGAATTTTTTTGAAATTGCTACGTTCCCCAACACCTCCTCCTCTCCACTATGGCCCATGAGGCCCATTAACTTTCCTGGGGGGTTCCGATAGCCTCCCGATACTTCGATAAATTCTCAAACTTCTTCAGAACCATTTCGGTGTTCGTATACAACCTTACAATATATGAATCTTTACCTCTCGACCATTTCGAGACTCCTCGTCATGTCCGTGATCTCATCCGGGACTCGGAACAAACTTTGGTCACCAAAACACATAACTCATAATACAAATCGTCATCGAATGTTAAGCGTGCGGACCCTACGGGTCCGAGAACTATGCAGACATGGCCGAGACACATCTCTGGTCAATAACCAATAGCGGAACCTGGATGGTCATATTGGTTCCTACATATTCTATGAAGATCTTTATCGGTCAAACCGCATAACAACATATGTTATTCCCTTTGTCATCGGTATGTTACTTGCCCGAGATTCGATCATCGGTATCATCATACCTAGTTCAATCTCGTTACCGGCAAGTCTCTTTACTCGTTTCGTAGTGCATCATACCATAACTAACTCATTAGTCACATTGCTTGCAAGGCTTATAGTGATGTGCATTACCGAGAGGGCCCAGAGATACCTCTTCGATACTCGGAGTGACAAATCCTAATCTTGATCTATGCCAACCCAATAAACACCTTCGGAGACACTTGTAGAGCATCTTTATAATCACCCAGTTACGTTGTGACGTTTGATAGCACACAAGGTGATCCTCCGGTATTCAGGAGTTTCATAATATCATAGTCAGCGGAATATGTATAAGTTATGAAGAAAGCAATAGCAATAAAACTAAACGATCATAATGCTAAGCTAACAGATGGGTCTTGTCCATCACATCATTATCTAATGATGTGATCCCGTTCGTCAAATGACAACACATGTCTATGGTCAGGAAACACAACCATATTTGATTAACGAGCTAGTCAAGTAGAGGCATACTAAGGACACTCTGTTTTTGTCTATGTATTCACACATGTACTAAGTTTCTGGTTAATACAATTCTAGCATGAATAATAAACATGTATCATGATATAAGGAAATATAAATAACAACCTTATTATTGCCTCTAGGGCATTTTTCCTTCAGTCTCCCACTTGCACTAGAGTCAATAATCTAGATTACATAGTAATGATTCTAACACCATGGAGTCTTGGTGCTGATCATGTTTAGCTCGTGGAAGAGGCTTAGTCAACGGGTCTGCAACATTCAGATCCGTATGTATCTTGCAAATCTCTATGTCTCCCTCCTTGACTTGATCGCGGATGGAGTTGAAGCGTCTCTTGATGTGTTTGGTTCTCTTGTGAAATTTGGATTCCTTCACCAAGGCAATTGCTCCAGTATTGTCACAAAAGATTTTCATTAGACCGATGCACTAGGTATTACACCTAGATCGGATATGAACTCCTTCATCCTGACTCCTTCATTTGTTGCTTCTGAATCAGCTATGTACCCCACTTCACACGTAGATCCCGCCATGACGCTCTTCTTGGAACTGCACCAGCTTACAGCTCCACCATTCAATATAAATATGTATCCGGTTTGTGACTTTGAGTCATCCGGATCAGTGTCAAAGCTTGCATCGACGTAACCATTTACGACAAGCTCTTTGTCACCTCCATAATCGAGAAACATATCCTTAGTCCTTTTCAGGTATTTCAGGATGTTCTTGACCGTTGTCCAGTGATCCACTCCTGGAGTACTTTGGTACCTCCCTGCTAAACTTATAGCAAGGCACACATCAGGTCTGGTACACATCATTGCATACATGATAGAACCTATGGCTGAGGCATAGGTAATGACTTTCATTTTCTCTCTATCTTCTGTAGTGGTCGGGCATTGAGTGTGGCTCAACTTCACACCTTGTAACACGGGCAAGAACCCTTTCTTTGACTGGTCCATTTTGAACTTCTTCAAAACTTTATCAAGGTATGTGCTTTGTCCAATTAAGCGTCTTGATCTATATCTATAGATCTTGATGCCCAATATATAAGCAGCTTCGCCGAGGTCTTTCATTGAAAAATTCTTATTCAAGTATCCTTTTATGCTATCCAGAAATTCTGTATTATTTCCAATCAACAATATGGCATCCACATATAATATTAGAAATTCTACAGAGCTCCCACTCACTTTCTTGTAAATACATGCTTCTCCAAAAGTCTGTATAAAACCATATGCTTTGATCACACTATCAAAGCATATATTCCAACTCCGAGAGGCTTTCACCAGTCCATAAATGGATCGTTGGAGCTTGCACACTTTTATAACACCTTTAGGATCGACAAAACCTTCTGGTTGCATCATATACAACTCTTCTTTAAGAAATCCATTAAGGAATGTAGTTTTGACATACATTTGCCAAATTTCATAATCATAAAATGCGGCAATTGCTAACATGATTCGGACAGACTTAAGCATCGCTACGGGTGAGAAGGTCTCATCGTAGTCAACTCCTTGAACTTGTCGAAAACCTTTCGCAACAAGTCGAGCTTTGTAGACAGTAACATTACCGTCAGCGTCAGTCTTCTTCTTGAAGATCCATTTATTCTCTATGGCTTGCTAATCATCGGGCAGGTCAACCAAAGTCCATACTTTGTTCTCATACATGGATCCCATCTCAGATTTCATGGCCTCAAGCCATTTCACGGAATCTGGGCTCATCATCGCTTCCTCATAGTTCGTAGGTTCGTCATGGTCTAGTAACATGACTTCCAGAACAGGATTACCGTACCACTCTGGTGCGGACCTTACTCTGGTTGACCTACGAGGTTCGGTAGTAACTTGATCTGAAGTTTCATGATCATCATCATTAACTTCCTCACTAATTGGTGTAGGAATCACTAGAACTAATTTCTGTGATGAGCTACTTTCCAATTCGGGAGAAGGTACAGTTACCTCATTAAGTTCTACTTTCCTCCCACTCACTTCTTTCGAGAGAAACTCCTTCTCTAGAAAGGATCCCTTCTTAGCAACGAATATCTTGCCTTCGGATCTGTGATAGAAGGTGTACCCAACAGTTTCCTTTGGGTATCCTATGAAGACACATTTCTCCGATTTGGGTTGGAGCTTATCAGGTTGAAGCTTTTTCACATAAGCATCGCAGCCCCAAACTTTAAGAAACGATAGCTTAGGTTTCTTGCTAAACCATAATTCATATAGTGTCGTCTCAACGGATTTAGATGGTGCCTTATATAACATGAATGCAGCCGTCTCTAAAGCATAACCCCAAAACAATAGCGGTAAATTAGTAAGAGACATCATAGATCACACCATATCTAATAAAGTACGGTTATGATGTTCAGAAACACCATTACGTTGTGGTGTTCCAGGTGGCGTGAGTTGCGAAACTATTCCACATTGTTCCAAATGAAGACCAAACTCGTAACTCAAATATTCGCCTCCGCGATCAGATCGTAGAAACTTTATTTTCTTGTTACGATGATTTTCCACTTCACTCTAAAATTCTTTGAACTTTTCAAATGTTTCAGACTTATGTTTCATCAAGTAGATATACCCATATATGCTCAAATCATCCGTGAAGGTCAGAAAATAATGATACTCGCCGCGAGCCTCAACACTCATCGGACCGCATACATCAGAATGTATTATTTCCAATAAGTCTGTGGCTCTCTCCATTGTTCCGGAGAACGGAGTCTTAGTCATCTTGCCCATGCAAGAATCAAGTAATTCCAAAAGCCCATCATCATGGAGTTTCTTCATGCGCTTTACACCTATATGACCTAAATGGCAGTGCCACAAATAAGTTGCACTATCATTATTAACTTTGCATCTTTTGGCTTCAATATTATGAATATGTGTATCACTACGATCGAGATTCAACAAAAATAGACCACTCATCAAGGGTGCATGACCATAAAAGATATTACTCATATAAATAGAACAACCATTATTCTCTGATTTAAGTGAATACCTGTCTCGCATCAAACAAGATCCAGATATAATGTTCATGCTCAACGCTGGCACGAAATAACAATTATTTAGGTCTAAAACTAATCCTGAAGGTAGATGTAGAGGTAGCGTGCCGCCGACGATCACATCGACCTTGGAACCATTTCCGACGCGCATCGTCACCTCGTCCTTAGCCAATCTTCATTTAATCTGTAGCCCCTATTTCGAGTTGCAAATATGAGCAACAAAATCAGTATCAAATACCCAGGCGCTACTACGAGCATTAGTAAGGTACACATCAATAACATGTATATCAAATATACCTTTCACTTTGCCATCCTTCTTATCCGCCAAATACTTGGGGCAGTTCCGCTTCCAGTGACCAGTCCCTTTGCAGTAAAGCACTCGGTGTCAGGCTTAGGTCCAGTCTTGGGCTTCTTCCCTTGAGCAGCAACTTGCTTGCTGTTCTTATTGACGTTCCCCTTCTCCCCTTTGCCCTTTTTCTTGAAACTAGTGGTCTTGTTAACCATCAACACTTGATGCTCCTTCTTGATTTCTACCTCCGCAGCCTTTAGCATCGTGAAGAGCTCGGGAATTGTCTTTTCCATCCCTTGCATATTATAGTTCATCATGAAGCCTTTATAGCTTAGTGGCAGGGATTGAAGAACTCTATCAATGACACTATCAACAGGAAGATTAACTCCCAGCTGAGTCAAGTGGTTATGGTACCCAGACATTCTGAGTATGTGTTCACTGACAGAACTATTCTCCTCCATCTTGAAGCAATAGAACTTGTTGCAGACTTCATATCTCTCAACTCGGGCATTTGCTTGAAATATTAACTTCAACTCCTAGAACATCCCATATGCTCCATGACATTCAAAACGTCTTTGAAGTCCCAATTCTAAGTCGTAAAGCATGGCACACTGAACTATCGAGTAGTCATCAGCTTTGCTCTGCCAGATGTTCATAACATTCGGAGTTGCTCCTATAGCGGGTCTTGCACCTAGCGGTGCTTCCAGGACGTAATTCTTCTGTGCAACAATGAGTATAATCCTCAAGTTACGGACCCAGACTGTGCAGTTGCTACCATCATCTTTCAACTTAGCTTTCTCTAGGAACGCATTAAAATTCAAGGGAACGGTAGCACGGGCCATTAATCTACAACAACATAGATATGCAAAAACTATCAGGACTAAGTTCATGATAAATTGAAGTTCAATTAATCATATTACTTAAGAACTCCCACTTATATAGACATCCTGCTACCTCTTCAGCACTGCGTTGGTTTTCCCTTGAAGAGGAAAGGGTGATGCAACAAAGTAGCATAAGTATTTCCCTCAGTTTTTGAGAACCAAGGTATCAATCCAGTAGGAGACTACACGCAAGTCACCTCGCACCTACACAAACAAATAAGAACCTCGCAACCAACGCGATAAAGGGGTTGTCAATCCCTTCACGGTCACTTACGAGAGTGAGATCTGATAGAGATAATAAGATAAATATTTTTCGTATTTTTATTATATAGATAGGAAAATAAAGATTGCAAAATAAAATAGATTGGAAACTTATATGATGGAAGATAGACTCGGGGGCCATAGGTTTCACTAGTGGCTTCTCTCAAGATATCATAAGTATTATGGTGGATAAACAAATTACTGTCGAGCAATTGATAGAAAAGTGCATAATTATGAGAATATCTAGGCATGATCATGTATATAGGCCTCACGTCCGCGACAAGTAGACCGAAACGATTCTGCATCTACTACTATTACTCCACACATCGACCGCTATCCAGCATGCATCTAGAGTATTAAGTTCATAAGAACAAAGTAACGCATTAGGCAAGATGACATGATGTAGAGGGATAAACTCAAGCAATATGATATAAACCCCATCTTTTTATCCTCGATGGCAACAATACAATACGTGCCTTGCCGCCCCTGCTGTCACTGGGAAAGGACACCGCAAGATTGAACCCAAAGCTAAGCACTTCTCCCATTGCAAGAAAGATCAATCTAGTAGGACAAACCAAACTGATAATTCAAAGAGACTTGCAAAGATAACAAATCATACATAAAAGATTTTAGAGAAGAATCAAATATTGTTCTTAGATAATCTTGATCATAAACCCACAATTCATCAGATCTTGACAAACACACCGCAAAAAGAATTACATCGAATAGATCTCCAAGAAAGGGCCCCAAGATGGGATCTCACGGGTACAAAAGGTTGCGGCGGTGGAAATAGGGGTTCGTGGTGCTCCTGGATTTTTTTGGGGTATATATATATATATATATATATAGGAGGAAGAAGTAGGTCGGTGGAGCTGCGAGGGGCCCATGAGGGTGGGGGCGCGCCCAAGGGGCAGGCGCGCCTCCCTGCCTTGTGGCCTCCTCGCTCCTTTCTTGACGTCTACTCCAAGTCTCCTGGATCATGCCTGTTCCAAAAATAACTCTCCTGAAGGTTTCATTCCGTTTGGATTCCGTTTGATATTCCTTTTCTGCGGAACACTGAAATAGGCAAAAAAACATCAATTTGCATTGGGCCTTGGGTTAGTAGGTTAGTCCCCAAAATAATATAAAAGTGTATCATAAAGCCCATTAAACATCCAAAAGAGATAATATAATAGCATGTAACAATCAAAAATTATAGATACGTTGGGGACGTATCAAGCATCCCCAAGCTTAATTCCTGCTCATCCTCAAGTAGGTAAATGATAAAAACAGAATTTTTGATGTGGAATGCTACCTAGCATAATTCTCAATGTAATTTTCTTTATTGCGGCATGAATATTCAGATCCGAGAGATTCAAGACAAAAGTTTAATATTGACATAAAAATAATAATACTTCAAGCATACTAACTAAGCAACCATGTCTTCTCAAAATAACATGGCCAAAGAAAGTTCATCCCTACAAAATCATATAGTTTGGTCATGCTCCATTTTCTTCACACAAGAATGCTCTCATCATGCACAACCCCAATGACAAGCCAAGCAATTGTTTCATACTTTAGTAATCGCAAACTTTTTTCAATTTTCACGCAATACATGAGCGTGAGCCATGGATATAGCACTATGGGTGGAATAGAATATAATGATGGGGGTTATGTGGAGAATACAAAAAAGGAGAAAGTCTCACATCGACGTGGCTAATAAACATGCTAGGGAGATGCCTATCAATTGATGTCAATGCAAGGAGTAGGATTCCCATGCAACGGATGCACTAGAGCTATAAATGTATGAAAGCTCAACAAAAGAAACTAAGTGGGTGTGCATCCAACTTGCTTGCTCACGAAGACCTAGGGCATTTGAGGAAGCCCATTGTTAGAATATACAAGTCAAGTTCTATAATGAAAAATTCCCACTAGTATATGAAAGTGACAAAACAAGAGACTCTCTATCATAAAGATCATGGTGCTACTTTGAAGCACAAGTGTGGAAAAAAAGGATAGTAGCATTGTTCCTTTTTATTTATCTTTTTTTGGGGCCTTTCTTTTTTGGCCTTCACCTTTCTTTATTTGGGACAATGCTCGACTAATTATGATCATCACACTTCTATTTATTTACAACTCAATGATTACAACTCGATACTAGAACAAAATATGACTCTATATGAATGCCTTCGGCAGTGTACCGGGAAGGGCAATGAATCAAGAGTGACATGTATGATAAATTATGCATGGTAGCTTTACCACAAATACGATGTCAACTACATGAACATGCAAGGCAATATGACAATGATGAAGCGTGTCATAAATGAAATGGTGGAAATTTGCATGGCAATATATCTCGGAATGGCTATGGAAATGCCATAAAAGGTAGGTATAGTGGCTGTTTTGAGGAAGATATAAGGAGGTTTATGTGTGATAGAGTGTATCATATCATGGGGTTTGGATGCACCGGCGATGTTTGCACCAACTCTCAAGGTGAGAAAGGGCAATGCACGGTACCGAAGAGGCTAGCAATGATGGAAAGGTGAGGGTGCGTACAATCCATGGACTCAACATTAGTCATAAAGAACTCACATACTTATTGCAAAAATCTACAAGTCCTCAAAAACCAAGCATTACGCGCATGCTCCTAGGGGGATAGATTGGTAGGAAAAGACCATCGCTCGTCCCCGACCGCCACTCATAAGGAAGGCAATCAAAGAACACCTCATGTTTCAAATTTGTTACACAACGGTTACCATACGTGCATGCTACGGGACTTGCAATCTTCAACACAAGTATTTCTCAAATTCACAACTACTCAACTAGCACAACTCAAATATCACCATCTTTATATCTCAAAACAATTATCAAGTATCAAACTTCTCATAGTATTCAATGCACCTTTTTATGAACACTTTTATTATACCAATCTTGGATGCCTATCATATTAGGACCAATTTTATAGCCAAAGCAAATTACCATGATGTTCTAAAGGACTCTCAAAATAATATAAGTGAAGCATGAGAGATCAATAATTTCTATAAAATAAAACCACCACCGTGCTCTAAAAGATATAAGTGAAGCACTAGAGCAAAATTATCTAGCTCAAAAGATATAAGTGAAGCACATAGAGTATTCTAATAAATTCCGATTCATGTGTGTCTCTCCCAAAAGGTGTGTACATCAAGCATGATTGTGGTAAACTAAAAATCAAATACTCAAATCATACAAGACGCTCCAAGCAAAACACATATCATGTGGTGAATAAAAATATAGCCTCAAGTAAAGTTACCGATGGACGAAGACGAAAGAGGGTATGCCTTCCGGGGCATCCCCAAGCTTAGGATTTTGGTTGTCCTTGAATTTTAACTTGGGGTGCCTTGGGAATACCCAAGCTTAGGCTCTTTCCACTCCTTATTCCGTAATCCATCAAATCTTTACCCAAAACTTGAAAACTTCACAACACAAAACTCAACAGAAAATCTCATGAGCTCCATTAGTATAAGAAAACAAACCACCGCTTAAGGTACTGTAATGAACTCATTCTTTATTTATATTGGTGTTAAACCTACTGTATTCCAACTTCTCTATGGTTCATACCCTCCGATACTAGCCATAGATTCATCAAAATAAGCAAACAACACACGAAAAACAGAATCTGTCAAAAACAGAACAGTCTGTAGTAATCTGAAGGTTTCTAATACTTATGTAACCCCAAAAATTCTGAAATAAATTTGTGGAAGTGAGGAATTTTTCTATTAATCATCTGCAAAAAGAATCAACCTAATCGCACTCTTCAGTAAAAAGTGGCAGCAAATCTCGTGAGTGCTAAAGTTTCTGCTTTTTACAGCAAGATCGCAAAACTTTCCCCAAGTCTTCCCAAAGGTTCTACTTGGCACAAACACTAATTAAAAGCATAAAACCACATCTAAACAGAGGCTAGATGAATTATTTATTACTTAACAGAACCAAAAAGCAAGAAACAAAAATAAAATTGGGTTGCCTCCCAACAAGCGCTATCGTTTAACGCCCCTAGCTAGGCATTGATAATTTCAATAATGCTCACATGAAAGACAAGAATTGAAGGACAAAGAGAGCATCATGAAACACGTGACAAGCACATCTAAGTCTAACATACTTCCTATGCATAGGCATCTTATAGGCAAACAAATTATCATAGCAAGCAAAAACTAGCATATGCAAGGAAGCAGAAAGAAACAATAGCAATCTCAACATAATGAGAGGTAATTTAGTAACATGAAAATTTCTACAACCATATTTTTCTCTCTCATAATAATTATATGTGGGATCATAAGAAAATTCAACAAAATAGCTATCACATAAAATATTTTAAACACGATCCACATGCATGCAAAGTTGACACTCTTCCAAAATAGTGGGATTAACATTAACTAAAGTCATGACCTCTCCAAACCCACTTTTATCAAAAATACCATAAGATTGAACATTCTCCAAATATGTGGGATCTAAAGTTGACACTCTTCCAAACCCACTTTCAATATTATTGCAAACACTATTATCAATCTCATATTCATCATGGGGCTTAAATAAATTTTCAAGATCATAAGAAGAATCACCCCAATCATGATCATTGCAACAAGTAGCAGACATAGCAAAACTAGCATCCCCAAGCTTAGGGTTTTGCATATTATTAGCACAATTGACATTAAGAGAGTTTATAGTAACATCATTGCAATCATGCTTTTCATCGAAGGAACTATCAAGTATGGGTGCAATAGCAACGATCTCGTGTTTAACATATGGAACTACAGCAAATTCATCTTCATAAATATTGGCATCATGGCCACAAGAATAGCAAGCATCATGTTCATCAAGGGATATTTCAATCAAATCATCAGAATCATAATTATCTATAGATTCATGCATATCATTATTTTCTTCCAAAGCAACGGTCATTCTTTCAATCAACTCTTTGACATAGACATTATGAGCATAGTTTTCATAGCCATATTTAAGTATGTCAAAATTTTCGGATTCGTAGAGAGTAATATCATACTTTCCAATCAAAGAAGCAACTTCATAAGCACCCTTAAGAGCAACAAATTCTTCAATTTGTTCGATATCTTAGTAACTATAAACACCCTTTGCATAAGAAGATAAGATTTCATTGTCATTAAACTCACATAGGTAGGGGAGGTGTTTTTTAGGGTTCTTAGAGCAACAAGAAAATTCATAAATTTCACAAAGATTCCAAGCATAACACAGCAATCTGTTTATCTGATCCCATAAGAATCTACCTTTTTCAGACAAACGGTGACGCACAAAATGAGCATGCTCATCTAAAGATTTCCCATCAACCAAGCTAGTTGGGGTTTCAGCACGAGCGCATAGGGATCGAAGATGATCAAAGTAGAACACTTTAAGTGGATCCATATCAATAGATTTCTAGCAAGCAAAGATGCAAGCAAATGGAAGGCACATGGAAACAAAAACAAAGATACATACGGGAAGAAGGCAAAGAAAAGGTAAATGTTTTCGAAAATCATTTAGAAGTGGGGGAGAGGAAAACGAGAGGCAAATGGCAAATAATGTAATGCGAGGGACAAGATTTTGTGATGGGTAGTTGGTATGTCTTGACTTGTGCGTAGATCTCCTCGGCAACGATGCCAGAAATCCTTCTTGCTACCTTGAAATTACAAGTGCTCCCTGGGTGATGTTGGTAATTAATGACAACATATCTCTTGTTGGACTAATGTTTTCATCTAGTATGTTTCAGATAAGTTCAATAATGGAGTGGCATGGACTAGAGGATGTGGAACCCCTTCAAGATGATGAGGACAAAGGATTGGCTCAAGCTCAAAGCTCTAGACTCTACATTTTCTATTTTAGTGATCCAAGATCACATTGAGTCCATAGGAAAGCCAATACTATGAAAAGGGGATGAGGTGTTGCTTAATGGCTTGATTGATCAAAGTGCTTAGTGATATGCTCCAAAGCCCTCAACCACTTTCTCACATCCACATTTGTCCCAAACCAAAAGACAAACTCGGCCCTACCGAATCTTTCTATCTGGCGCCACCGAGTTATGTTGACATAGCCACCGCCAGAAACCCTAACTAATTCGGTTTCACCGATGGGATCTCGGTCTCACTGAGATGGGCTTACAAACTCTCTGTTGCCTATTACAATAATTTCGGTCCCACCAAAATATGCAATCAGTCTCACCGAGTTTGCTTGGCCAACTCTCTATTTCACTTACTACCCAAATCAGTCCCACCGAGTTTGTGTAATCGGTCAAACCAAGATGAGGCTTTACACTAACCCTAGCACATCGGTCCTACCGAGTTGATCATATCGGTCCCACCGAAACTCCTAACGGTCACATTATGAACTAAATCGGTTTGACCGAGTTTGGAAAATTGTGTGTGTAACGGTTATATTTTGTGTGGAGGCTATATATACCCCTCCACTCACTCTTCATTCAAAAAGAGAGCCACCAGAACATGCCTACACTTCCATCATACATTTTCTGAGAGAGAACCACCTAAACTTGTGTTGAGGTCAAGATATTCCATTCCAAACACATAAATCTTGATCTCTAGCCCTTCCCAAGTTGCTTTCCACTGAAATCATCTTTCTACCAAATCCAATCCTATGAGAGAGAGTTGAGTGTTGGGGAGACTATCATTTGAAGCACAAGAGCAAGGAGTTCATCATCAACACACCGTCTATTACCTTTTGGAGTGTGGTGTCTCCTAGTGTTGGGGAACATAGTAATTTAAAAAAAATCCTACGCACACGCAAGATCATGGTGATGCATAACAACGAGAGGGGAGAGTGTTGTCCACGTACCCTCGTAGACCGTAAGCAGAAGCGTTATGAGAACGCGGTTGATGTAGTCATACATCTTCACGATTCGACCGATCCAAGTACCGAACGTACGGCACCTCCGAGTTCAGCACACGTTCAGCTCGGTGACGTCCCACGAACTCCGATCCAGCAGAGCTTCGAGGGAGAGTTCCGTCAGCACGGCGATGTGATGACAGTGATGATAATGCTACCGACGCAGGGCTTCGCCTAAGCACCACTACGATATGACCGAGGTGGATTATGGTGGAGGGGGGCACCGCACACGGCTAAAAGATCAACTGATCAACTTGTGTGTCTTGGGGTGCCCCCTGCCCTTGTATATAAAGGAGCAAGGGGGGAGGCCGGCCGGCCCTAGCAGGGCGCGCCAAGAGGAGGAGTCCTCCTCCTAATGGGAGTAGGACTCCCCTTTCCTAGTCCCACTAGAAGGGGGAAGGAAGGAGTGGGAGAGGGGAAAGGCAAGGGGGGCGCCGCCCCCATTCCTTGTCCTATTTGGACTCAAGGGGAGGGGGCGCGTGGCCTACCCTGGCCGGCCCCTCTCTCTCTCTACACTAGGGCCCAACAAGGCCCATTAACCCCCCGGGGGGTCCAGTAACCCCCCGGCACTCCGGTAAAATCCCGATTTCACCCGGAACTATTCCGATGTCCAAATGTAGGCTTCCAATATATCAATCTTTATGTCTCGACCATTTCGAGACTCCTCGTCATGTTGGTGATCATATCCGGGACTCCGAACTACCTTCGGTATATCAAAACACATAAACTCATATTACCAATCGTCACCGAACTTTAAGCGTGCGGACCCTACGGGTTCGAGAACTATGTAGACATGACTGAGACTCATTTCCGGTCAATAACCAATAGCGGAACCTAGATGCTCATATTGGTTCCTACATATTCTATGAAGATCTTTATCGGTCAAATCGCATAACAATATACGTTGTTCCCTTTGTCATCGGTATGTTACTTGTCCGAGATTCGATCGTCGGTATCTCAATACCTAGTTCAATCTCGTTACCGGCAAGTCTCTTTACTCGTTCCATAATGCTACATCTCGTAACTAACTCATTAGCTACATTGCTTGCAAGGCTTATTATGATGTGCATTACCGAGAGGTCCCAGAGATACCTCTTCGACAATCGGAGTGACAAATCCTAATATCGATCTATGCCAACTCAACAAGTACCATCGGAGACACTTGTAAAGCACCTTTATACCCAGTTACGTTGTGATGTTTGGTAGCACACAAAGTGTTCCTCCGGTACTCGGGAGTTGCATAATCTCATAGGCATAGGAACATGTATAAGTCATGAAGGAAGCAATAGCAACAAACTAAACGATCATCGTGCTAAGCTAACAGATGGGTCAAGTCAATCACATCATTCTCTAATGATGTGATCCCGTTAATCAAATGACAACTCATGTTTATGGTTAGGAAACATAACCATCATTGATTCAACGAGCTAGTCAAGTAGAGGCAAACTAGTGACACTCTGTTTGTTTATGTATTCACACATGCACTAAGTTTCCGATTAATACAATTCTAGCATGAATAATAAACATTTATCATGATATAAGGAAATATAAATAACAAATTTATTATTGCCTCTAGGGCATATTTCCTTCACCTAGATTGGTTAGGTGTCACTTGGGAGCCTCCATCAAGATTGTGGAGTTGAACCAAGGAGTTTGTACGGGGAAGGAGATCGCCTACTTCGTGAAGATCTACCCTTTCATTTTCTCTCTATCTTCTAGAGTGGTCGGGCATTGAGTCTGACTCAATTTCACACCTTGTAACATAGGCAAGAACCCCTTCTTTGCTTGATCCATTTTGAACTTCTTCAAAACTTTATCAAGGTATGTGCTTTGTGAAAGTCCAATTAGGCGTCTTGATCTATCTCTATAGATCTTGATGCCCAATATATAAGCAGCTTCACCGAGGTCTTTCATTGAAAAACTCTTATTCAAGTATCCTTTTATGCTATCCAGAAATTCCATGTCATTTCCAATCAACAATATGTCATCCACATATAATATTAGAAATGCTACAGAGCTCCCACTCACTTTCTTGTAAATACAGGCTTCTCCAAAAGTCTGTATAAAACCATATGCTTTGATCACACTATCAAAACGTTTATCCAACTCCGAGATGTTTGCACCAGTCCATAGATGGATCGCTGGAGTTTGCACACTTTGTTAGCACCCTTTGGATCGATAAAACCTTCAGGTTGCATCATATACAACTCTTCTTCCAGAAATCCATTCAGGAATGCAGTCTTTAAATCCATTTGCCAAATTTCATAATCATAAAATGTGGCAATTGCTAACATGATTCAGACGGACTTAAGCATCGCTATGGGTGAGAAGGTCTCATTGTAGTCAACTCCTTGAACTTGTCGGAAACCTTTCGCAACAAGTCGAGCTTTGTAGACAGTAACATTACCGCCAGCGTCGGTCTTCTTCTTGAAGATCCATTTATTCTCGATGGCTTGCCGATCATCGGGCAAGTCAACCAAAGTCCACACTTTGTTCTCATACATGGATCCCATCTCAGATTTCATGGCCTCAAGCCATTTTGCTGAATCTGGGCTCATCATCGCTTCCTCATAGTTCGTAGGTTCGTCATGGTCAAGTAACATGACTTCCAGAACAGGATTACCATGCCACTCTAGTGCGGGTCTTACTCTGGTTGACCTACAAGGTTTGGTAGTAACTTGATCTGAAGTTACATGATCTTCATCATTAGCTTCCTCACTAATTGGTGTAGGAGTCACAGGAACAGATTTCTGTGATGAACTACTTTCCAATAGGGGATTAGGTACAGTTACCTCATCAAGTTCTACTTTCCTCCCACTCACTTCTTTCGAGAGAAACTCCTTCTCTAGAAAGGATCCATTCTTAGCAACGAATGTCTTGCCTTCGGATCTGTGATAGAAGGTGTACCCAATAGTCTCCTTTGGGTATCCTATGAAGACACATTTCTCCGATTTGTGTTCGAGCTTATCAGGTTGAAGCTTTTTCACATAAGCATCGCAGCCCCAAAATTTAAGAAACGACAACTTTGGTTTCTTGCCAAACCACAGTTCATAAGGCGTTGTCTCAACGGATTTAGATGATGCCCTATTTAACGTGAATGCAGCCGTATCTAAAGCATAACCGCAAAAGATAGCGGTAAATCAGTAAGAGACATCATAGATCACACCATATCTAGTACAGTATGATTACGACGTTCGGACACACCATTACGCTGTGGTGTTCCGGGTGGCGTGAGTTGCGAAACTATTACACATTGTTTCAAATGAAGACCAAACTCACAACTCAAATATTCGCCTCTGCGATCAGATCGTAGAAACAAGTACCATCGGAGACACCTGTAGAGCACCTTTATAATCACCCAATTACGTTGTTACATTTGGTAGCACACAAAGTGTTCCTCCGGTACTCGGGAGTTGCATAATATCATAGTCATAGGAACGTGTATAAGTCATGAAGAAAGCAATAGCAACAAACTAAACGATCATCGTGCTAAGCTAACAGATGGGTCAAGTCAATCACATCATTCTCTAATGATGTGATCCCGTTAATCAAATGACAACTCATGTCTATGGTTAGGAAACATAACCATCATTGATTCAACGAGCTAGTCAAGTAGAGGCAAACTAGTGACACTATGTTTGTTTATGTATTCACACATGCACTAAGTTTTCAGTTAATACAATTCTAGCATGAATAATAAAGATTTACCATGATATAAGGAAATATAAACAACAACTTTATTATTGCCTCTAGGGCTAGATTGGTTAGGTGTCACTTGGGAGACTCCGTCAAGATTGTGGAGTTGAACCAAGGAGTTTGTACGGGCAAGGAGATCACCTACTTCGTGAAGATCTACCCTAGTGAGGCAAGTCCTTCGTGGGCGATGGCCATGGTGGGATATATAAGGTTGCTTCTTCGTGGACCCTTCATGGGTGGTGCCCTCCATGGACTCGCGCAACAGTTACCCTTCGTGGGTTGAAGTCTCCATCAACATGGATGTACGATAGCACCACCTATCGGAACCACGCCAAAAATCTCAGTGTCTCCAATTGCATTTGCAAACTCCAATCCCATCCCTTTACATTCTTGCAAAGTTGCATGCTTTACTTTCCGCTGCCCATATACTCTTGTCATGCTTGCTTGATATGTATTGTGAATGTTTAAACATGTGCTAATACTCCACCTCAACTTGAAGAAATTAAAAACTGCCACTTTTCTTTGCTAAGTGTCTATTCACCCCCCTCTAGACACCTCTTCTCGATCCCTTTCAATTGGCATCAGAGCATTGGTCTCCATTGCTTTGGTTTAATTACCATTGGAGGAAGATGGATGAGTCTATGTTCGGGAGTCTTAGACATAGAGTGCCTATTCTTGATGGAGAGTACTTTCACGAGTGGAAAATTGAGATGCTTGAGATTTTCAATGAATATCATTTGAACAAGTACATTACTAGCCCTTGTGCACCTCATGTTCATCCTTTGCATTCTACCCTTGATGAGTCTAGTGACATGATCCGTAATCTTAGAACAATAAATTTAATCACTAGAGGTTTGCCTAGAAACTTGCTTGCTAGCTTGCCTGCTCTTGATTGTGCCTACACCATATGGAGATTTCTTGAGGAACGATTTCCAAACTATTCCTTGAAAAACTTAGATGAGATTCTTGATAAGTCTATTGCCTTGAGTAAGATGAGTTCCAATGATCCCAAATTTGGCGATTGTTTATTTGAGCTTACTAATCTTACGAGTGCCAAAGGAGATGTTGGAATCATTAGCAATATCATTTCCGAAGTCATTAGAATTCGTAGAGATGAACATTGTTACGGTCATAGTTCTAATGAATAACTCTCTCTAGGAATTGATCCACCACATGACAATGGATACTATGATGAGGATGATGATAGTGACCATGATCTTGATGATGCAATGAGACACTTTGGTATTATGGCTAATCTTTGCGGCTACATGGCTGGAGGAAAGGAATGGGTTCTTAATAGTGGGTGTACCGATCATATGACCGGAGACAAAGATATGTTTCATGAGCTTGCTGAAAACAACGACCCTCGAAAGTATGTCACCTTTGGTGATAACTCAAAGGGTAAGGTGGTTGGCCTTGGTAAGGTGGCCATCTCACACGATAGCTCTATACAAAATGTTATGCTCGTTGAATCTCTTGGTTACAATTTGCTTTCCGTATCTAGACTTACTGACTTTGGTTTCAGTGTCCTATTTACTAAAGTAGATTGCCAAGTGTTTCGTAGAGATAATCATAAAATGGTCTTTACCAATACACGTAGAGGTGATCTATGTATTGTTGATTTCACTAGAAAGGCTCAACCTAGAACTTTCCTAATTGCTAAATCCTCGAAAGGTTGGTTGTGGCATAGAAGGTTAGGCCATGTGGGCATGCGAAATCTTGATAAGCTCATTAAAGGTGATCATATCCTTGGAGTAAAAGATGTTATATTTGACAAGGATAGACTTTGTAGTGCTTGTCAAGTAGGAAAACAAGTTGGAGGAAGTCACCCCGTGAAGAACATTATGACCACGAGAAGACCGCTCGAGCTACATCATATGGATCTCTTTGGTCCCAATGCCTACAAGAGTCTCGGTGGTAACTCATTTGGTCTAGTTATAGTTGATGATTTTTCAAGATTTACGTGGCTGTTCTTTCTTGATGATAAATCCCAGGTCCAAAAGATCTTCAAGAACTTCGCTAGGAAGGCCCAAAATCAATTTGATGTGAAGATCAAGAAGGTTAACAGCGACAACGGAACGGAGTTCAAGAACACAAATGTGGATACCTTTCTTGATGAAGAAGGGATTTCACATGAGTTCTCGGCTATGTACACGCCTCAACAAAATGGAGTTGTTGAGAGGAAGAACCAAACCCTTATTGAGATGGCGAGAACGATGCTTGATGAGTACAAGACACCAAAACACTTTTGGGCGGAAGCGGTTGAGACAGCCTGTCATGCAAAAAATCGCTTGTATCTTCACAAGCTGCTCGGCAAGATGGCATACGAGCTTCTCACTGGTAACAAACCCCAAGTTGGATACTTTCGAGTATTTGGCTCAAAGTGCTACATTCTTAATAAGCATCGTCGTTTTAAATTTGCTCCTAAATATCATGAAGGTTTCCTACTTGGTTATGGGTCAAACTCTCACACTTACCGTGTCTACAAAAATTTCACCCGAAAGGTTGAAGAGACGGTAGATGTGAAGTTTGATGAATCTAACGGCTCGCAAGTAGAGCAATTGCCAATTGATGTAGGAGATAAGGATCCTTCAGAAGCAATCCAAGACTTGTCTATTGGCAAGATTCGTCCAATGGAGGTGAAGGAGAGTACCTCATTCGTCCAAGTGGAAGCTTCTACCTCACGACAAGGTGAACCAAGAGTTGACATGGAAGCATCCACAAGTGGGACGCACCAAAATGAAGAAAACGAGGAAGTACACCAAGATGAACCTCATCAACCTTCTTCTCCAGCAAGACAAGAGAACAACAACGCCAATAATGAAGAAGGCTAAGAAGAAGGACAAGACGATGAAGAAGATGTTCCACCCTGACCCAAGCAAAAGCTTTCACGAGTTCGAGCAAGAGTCTCAAGAGACCATCCCGCCAAACAAATTTTCAATGATATTCAAACCGGGAGAATCACTCGCTCTAAAACTCATTTGGATAACTTTTGTGAACATTATTCATTCATCTCTAGCATTGAACCTATGAAGGTTGAAGAAGCATTGGAAGATACGGATTGGATAAATGCCATGCATGAAGAGCTACACAACTTCGAGAGAAATCAAGTGTGGACATTGGTCGAGAAGCCCGACAACAACCACAACATCATTGGCACCAAATGGGTGTTTCGCAACAAGCAAGACGAAGATGGTCAAGTCGTTCGCAACAAAGCATGTCTCGTCGCCCAAGGCTACACTCAAGTCGAAGGTATGGACTACGGTGAGACATATGCCCCCGTTGCTAGACTTGAGTCCATACGCATCTTACTTGCCTATGCTAATCACCATGATATCACCTTGTACCAAATGGACATTAAAAGTGCTTTTCTAAATGGTGAAATTGAGGAGGAAGTTTATGTTAAACAACCTCCCGGCTTTGTCAATCCTTAGAAACCCGATCATGTATACAAACTTCACAAAGCTCTTTGGTCTTAAACAAGCTCCTAGAGCATGGTATAAATGCTTGACCAAGTTCCTTGTTGAAAAAGGCTTTGAGATTGGAAAAATAGATTCTACTCTTTTTACTAAAAGGGTTAACAGTGAATTATTTGTGTGCCAAATTTATGTTGATGATATAATATTTGGTTCGACTAACCCTCATTTTAGTGAAAAGTTTGGGAAGCTAATGTCATAGAAGTTTGAGATGTATATGATGAGTGAACTCAAGTTCTTTCTTGGTTTGGAAATCAAGCAACTAAGGAAGGCACCTTCGTTTCTCAAACAAAGTACACCAAGGAATTATTCAAGAAGTTCAATATGCAAGAATGCAAAGGTTTGAAAACTCCCATGCCTACCAGTGGACATCTTGACTTAACCAAGGATGGAAAACTGGTTGACCAAAAGGTTTATCGCTCTATGATGGGTTCATTATTACATCTATGTGCCTCCCGTCCTGATATTATGCTAAGTGTGTGCATGTGCGCACGATATCAAGCGCCCCCCAAAGAATGTCATCTTAAGGCTGTGAAAAGGATAGTGAGATACTTAATACATACAACAAATTTTGGCATTTGGTATCCTAAGAGGTCCTCTTTTGATCTTGTTGGCTATTCCGACTCGGGCTATGCCGGAGACAAGGTTGATAGAAAGTCCACTTCCGGTACTTGTCAATTTCTTGGTAGATCTCTTGTGTCTTGGTCCTCCAATAAAAAAAACTCGGTATCCTTATCCACCGCCAAAGCGGAATACATTGCCGCCAGTTCATGTTGTGCTCAATTACTTTGGATGACCCAAACTCTTAAAGATTATGGGATCAATGTGAAACATGTTCCATTGCTTTGTGACAATGAGAGTGCTATTAATATTGCTCACAATCCCGTGCAACATTCCCGAACTAAGCATATTGAAGTTCGTCATCATTTCATTCGAGATCATGTTGCTAAAGGGGACATTGATCTTAAACATGTTTGTACCGATAAGCAATTGTCGGATATATTCACCAAACCGCTTGATGAAAAAGTCTTTTGCCGTTTGAGAGGTGAATTGGACATCATTGATGCTTCAAACTTGGAGTATGAACTCCATTTGGATACATGCAAGGCATGAGACTATGACTAACCCTTGACTGTTCTCTTATGATGATAATCATTTGGATATATTTGTACCCTTGCATGCTATCTAACCCTTGTAGATACTTGGATGAATCTGAATCTATGAGATTGCAACTCACTCAGATCTTGAGAAATCTCTACATCACCAAGTCTCTATACAATGGTGGTTGAAGACAAGGAAGCATGAAACCCTTCAACATATCCTTTGACAAATTCTATATATCAAATTTCATTTGGTATCAAATTTCATGATTGTCATTTTGGACACACAAGTGCTCTTCCTTGCAAAACTAACCCATGTAGGTAGATGAACTCACTTCCAAGTGGTGCTCCCAACTCTTGATGAGCTACACCAACCTTGAGCAACCCACACAAGTTCAAATACATGACTAAGATCAACACCACCACCCAAGGTATGCCATTCCATCTTAGAGAAGCTTTACCCCAAGATATGGGTCAAAGCAGCTCAACAAGATGTGAATACATCAAATGCTTAAATGAAAAATGGTAACCCCATTTTGAGCTTAAACGATGAGTATGAGCTACGATCAAGTGTTTTCACTTGACCCCCCAGTCAATATACTCTAACATAGGTGACTTTGTCACCGCCCATTTCTAGATGAAGTTCTCTAGTGTTTTTCTGAGTTTTTTTATTTGTCCTTTGCATGGTGTTCCCAACTTCATCTAGATTTTCCTTTATCTGTTTTGTTCTACATTTTCTGCATCCAATTCATTGCAAATACTTCATTTAATTCCTTGCAAATCCCTGAGAGATCTTATTTGCCTAGTGAGCTGAGGTGACAAGTGTTCTCTCTGTGTTGAACTCAGCCATACCGATCTATTGCTTTCGGTCAAACCGAACCAATTCGGTACCACCGAAGACTACAACTCGATATCATCGATTTCACTGTAGAGAAGACAATTTGCCATATGTTCCTATAGTTTTATTCCAGCTCCACTCAATGATTCTTGTCCTCTACCAGCATCACATTACATACGCTGCTTTGCTTTGTGACTCAAGGACCAAACCTATTTTGACTCACACTCCAGAAGATCCCTTCTTGGAAATTGATGTCAAAGGGGGAGAGAGATCACATCAAAGCTTATTCTCTTCAAAGGGGGAGAGAGATAAAAAGGGAGAGGGAGGTAATCACATCAAAGATCCCAGATGCTTGGCGTACAAGAGGAGAGAAGTCACATGTCTTTAAGAGGGGAAAAGACATGTCTATGTCATGCTTATGTTTATGATCTGTTTTACTCTGATTTTGCTTCCGTATGGTCTCCCACTATCCAATACAAGATTCAGGGGGAGAAAGACCGCTAGGGAAGGAATTCATTGAATTCATTGCATATCTTTACCTTTCGGGGACATGTCTATATACAATAGAGTACCTAGTATTCACTCTCTACATGTCATCCCAATCTTGGTACTCTTGTGGTTTGTTGTTTGCTTTGCTTAGTAGAAGTTTCTGTGTTATCTAACCTTGTTTACCCAGGTTCATCTCTCTCAATGCCAGCTCAAGACCACAAGGTAAGTATATGCATCACATTCATGTGCATGAGGATTTCTTGCTGATGTACATACTGTTTGCAAGAAAGACTCATGAGCATGTAGGTACATTTCCCATACTCACACCATTTACTCTAATGCATATAGCCAAGATACATGTAACTCATGGCTTACTCTGTCATGCTTATGCATTCACATGCTCCTATATTCCATATTTACATGATTGCATACATGTAGGGGGAGCCTATGCATGTTACATATCGTTCCAAAGCTTTACTCGTCATTCTTCATATCTTTATCTAAAGCTTCAATGTATGTTGTCATCAATTACCAAAAAGGGGGAGACTGAAAGCACAAGTGCTCCCTGGGTGATTTTGGTAATTAATGATAACATATCTCTTGTTGGACTAATGTTTTCATCTAGTATGTTTCAGATAAGTTCAACAGTGGAGTGGCATGGACTAGAGGATGTGGAACCCCATCAAGATGATGAGGACAAAGGATTGGCTCAAGATCAAAGCTTTGGACTCTACATTTTCTATTTTAGTGATCCAAGATCACATTGAGTCCATAGGAAAGCCAATACTATTAAAAGGGGATGAGGTGTTGCTTAATGGCTTGCTTGCTCAAAGTGCTTAGTGATATGCTCCAAAGCCCTCAACCACTTTCTCACATCCACATTTTTCCCAAACCAAAAGACAAACTAAGCCCTATCGAATCTTTCTATCCGGCGCCACCGAGTTCTGTTGACATAGCCATTGCCAGAAACCCTAGCCAATTCGGTTTCACCGATGGGATCTCGGTCTCACCGAGATGGGCTTGCAAACTCTCTGTTGCCTATTACAATAATTTTGGTCCCACCGAAATATGCAACCGGTCTCACCGAGTTTGCTTGGCCAACTCTCTGTTTCACTTATTACCCTAATCGGTCCCACCGAGTTTGTGTAATCGGCCAAACCGAGATGAGGCTTTACCCTAACCCTAGCACATTGGTCCTACTGAGTTGATCATATCGGTCCCACCGAAACTCCTAACGGTCACATTATGAACTAAATTGGTCTGACCGAGTTTTCTGATTCGGTCCCACCGAGTTTGGCAAGTTATGTGTAACGGTTAGATTTTGTGTGGAGGCTATATATACCCCTCCAGCCACTCTTCATTCAAAAAGAGAGCCATCAGAACATGCCTACACTTCCATCATACATTTTCTGAGAGAGAACCACCTACACTTGTGTTGAGGTTAATATATTCCATTCCAAACACATAAATCTGGATCTCTAGCCCTTCCCAAGTTGCTTTCCACTCAAATCATCTTTCTACCAAATCCAATCCTATGGGAGAGAGTTGAGTGTTGGGGAGACTATCATTTGAAGCACAAGAGCAAGGAGTTCATCATCAACACACCGTCTATTACCTTTTGGAGAGTGGTGTCTCCTAGATTGGTTAGGTGTCACTTGAGAGCCTCCGTCAAGATTGTGGAGTTGAACCAAGGAGTTTGTACGGGCAAGGAGATCTCCTACTTCGTGAAGATCTACCCTAGTGAGGCAAGTCCTTCGTGGGTGATGGCCATGGTGGGATAGACAAGGTTGCTTCTTCGTGGACCCTTCGTGGGTGGAGCCCTCCGTGGACTCGCGCAGCCGTTACCCTTCATGGGTTGAAGTCTCCATCAACGTGGATGTACGATAGCACCACCTATCGGAACCACGCCAAAAATCTTCGTGTCTCCAATTGCGTTTGCAAACTCCAATCCCATCCCTTTACATTCTTGCAAAGTTGCATGCTTTACTTTCTGCTGCCTATATACTCTTGTCATGCTTGCTTGATATGTATTGTGAATGTTTAAACATGTGCTAATACTCCACCTCAACTTGAAGAAATTGAAAACTGCCACTTTTCTTTGCTAAGTGTCTATTCACCCCCCCTCTAGACACCTCTTCTCGATCCCTTTCATACCTCTTGAGCACTATGTTGGTTTTTCCCTTGAAGAGGAAAGGGTGATGCAGCAAAGTAGCATAAGTATTTCCCTCAGTTTTTGAGAACCAAGGTATCAATCCAGTAGGAGACTACATGCAAGTCATCTCGCACCTACACAAACAAATAAGAACCTCGCAACCAACGCGATAAAGGGGTTGTCAATCCCTTCACGGTCACTTACGAGAGTGAGATCTGATAGAGATAATAAGATAAATATTTTTTGTATTTTTATTATATAGATAGGAAAATAAAGATTGCAAAATAAAATAGATTGGAAACTTATATGATGGAAGATAGACCTAGGGGCCATAGGTTTTACTAGTGGCTTCTCTCAAGATAGCATAAGTATTATGGTGGGTAAACAAATTACTGTCGAGCAATTGATAGAAAAGTGCATAATTATGAGAATATCTAGTCATGATCATGTATATAGGCATCACATCCGCGACAAGTAGAGCGAAACGATTCTGCATCTACTACTATTACTCCACACATCGACCGCTATCCAGCATGCATCTAGAGTATTAAGTTCATAAGAACAGAGCGCATTAGGCAAGATGACATGATGTAGAGGGATAAACTGTGACGCCCCGAGACCGATGTGCTAGGTGTCCTCCAGTTATTCGTTGTTGTTGCCTTGTCATGTGCTTGTGTGTCATGCATTGCATACCATGCCATCATGTGCATTGCATCATCATGTTTTCAAAACTTGCATCCGTCCCGGTCTCCTTGTTCTTTCCGTTGTCCGTTCTGAACCCAGACACACTTGCACGCGCCCGCGGCACGTCCGAAATATTATTTTATAAGTGGCCGGAAAATGTTCTCGGATTGGGTTGAAATTTGGCGTGCAGTCTTATTATAGTGTAGATAGACCGCCTGTCAAGTTTCATCACATTCGGAGTTCGTTTGATAGCCCAACCGTTAAACTATAGCGGTATTATAGCCGGTCTAACGTCGGACGTTTTCGGTCTCCGGAAACAGTCACCCGGTCTCTCTCTCTCTCTCTCTCTCTCTCTCTCTCTCTCTCTCTTCCCTTCTCTCAGCTCGAGACCGTCTAC
Organism: Triticum aestivum; assembly: GCF_018294505.1. Classification (NCBI taxonomy): domain Eukaryota; kingdom Viridiplantae; phylum Streptophyta; class Magnoliopsida; order Poales; family Poaceae; genus Triticum; species Triticum aestivum. The sequence continues at coordinate 506,100,075 of NC_057800.1, read as the reverse complement.
ACAGCCCACTGCTTCCCGCCAGGCCCAACCTAACCTCTCTCGTCAGCTCGCGGCCCTCCTCACATGTGCATCCGAAAGTTGTCCCGAACCCGACCCGGACTATCGCCACCGTTGTGTCCGGATCATCCCCAAACATCTACAAAATGTCTCCGTTTTCTTATTTGGGCTCCCTACCTACTTTTCCCGACCATCCGATTACGATCGGAGGGACGAATTAGCCCCTACCCAAAAATCCTTTTGCTATATATATAGTCCAACCCTAAATTTGAGGAGAGATGTCCCATCCTCCCAGCCGCCGCCGCCATTCCACCAAATCCCCATCGGGATCCACCCCGATCCACCTGCCCAACCAGCGCCGTCTCCTTCCCTTCCTCGATTTCACCACCGAACCAACCAGCCTCTGCTTCCCCTCGATCCACCCAAGCCCATCGATCCTCTCCCTCCTCTCTCTCCTCGTCGACCCAGGGAGACGAGCTCCTCCCGAGTGCCCGAATCAGCTAGCAGATGAGTCGCCGCCCTCCTTTTCTCCCCCTGTTTCTTCTTGTCGCCCCTGCCTCTCCGTGTGGCCTGACCTCTTGCCGTTGGCAGGAACTGCCATGGCCTCCCCGACCCCCTGCTGCCTCGAGCGCCCCCGCAGGACCTCGCTGGACCACCAAGCAGCAACCTCCCGAGGTTCCCTGTGCCCGGTGCCTTCCCTTTCTTCTCCTTCCTCCTCCGGCAGTTATTCCTCCCCGTCTCCCTCCTCTCACGTTCGCCCCTCTCTGTGTTTTCCCCACAGAAGCACCACGCCATGGCCGCGCCCTTCGAAGCTTGGAGCTCCAAGTCCGCCAGCCTGCCGCCGTGTTGATCCAGCAGGGAATGGGCACACCGGCGACCTCCTGCGACGGGATCCTGGTCCACCTCCCTCTTCCCGTCCCTCTCCTTCTCGTTTTTCCTTCCTCCCTCACCGCTTCTTCTCTGAACTTGTTCCCCTGCATGTCCTTGCAGCTCCTCCGCCGCCCTGCTCCGTTCGTCGCCGTCTCCGCAAGCCCTGCGCCCCTTCCACCGGAGCACGCCGCCCCATTTGCATGGACCCGTGCCCGGACCCCTCCATCCCCGGCGAGCTCTGCCTCCCGTTCCGGTCGCTCCGGCCACTCAAGTCCCGCCTCGCCGTGCCTCTGCTTCGTGCGGGCCGAGACAAGTCGACCGTTGCCATACGCGGGTCGTGGACGCGTTAACCACGCCTTGCCTCCTGGTTCAATCGCGCCAAGGCCCAGTGCCAAGCCAATCGGCTTCGAGATCCACCAAACTGGGCCGCCTCCATCGACAGGCACCAAGGCCCAGCTCCTCTGCTTCGCTCGCAGCCCAGATGCCCAGCGCCTCCTCAAGCCCAATGTGAGCAGCCCAGTCCGCCCAGATTCAGCCCGTGGATGTTTTTTCAGGATCTGTGAATTTGTCTATTCATCCAGAGTTTGCCTGTTTTACAAAAAAAAACCTTGTGCTTCATGCATATAATAACTTAACAACCATGCATCGGTTTAAAATGATTTATATATGAAATATGCTTGGTTTTTCATCTAGTTTCATAATATGTCTTTTTCATCCATGTTTGAAATGCTTAAAATGCGGTTTGATTAAATTTGCCCCTATGCCATGTTAAAATGATTTATTTCATAACTAAATAACCGCAACTCTGAATTTAATAAACTTTATATGTAAATGGGGTAGAAAAATGCCTAGTTTATCATGGTGTACTTGCTTTGCATGTTTAACAACCATAAAATTGCGTTTAGGGCAGAACAGTACCAAACCTAATATATGCATATGGGGATTTACCGGAATTGTTGTTCGTTGCCTCCGGCCTCATTTAAACTTGCCTAGATTAGATAGTTTCTTCATGTTTCACCTCTTGCCATGCTAACAACATTTAATCTTGTTGGGTACATAAACGAGAGAGAACTAAATAAGTCATGTGGTGTTTTCTTCAATATGCAACTCCGTTGCATAATGAGCTCCACTTAATTTGTAGGATTGTTTGTGCTCTTTGCCATGTCATGCTTCATTAAACTGGACATGCATCATACTTGGTTGTGCATCATGCCATGCTTATGTCGTGGTTGTTTACTATGTTGTTTGCTTCTTTCCGGTGTTGCTTCTTTGGGTTGGTTCCAATAACGCCGTGTTGTGAGGTTTCGTTCGACTACGTCCGTTTGTCTTCTTCATGGACTCGTTCTTCTTCCTTGCGGGATTTCAGGCAAGATGATCATACCCTTGAAATCACTTCTATCTTTTCTTGCTAGTTGCTCGCTCTTTTGCTATGCCTATGATGCGATACCTACCACTTGCTTATCATGCCTCCCATATTGTTAAGCCAAGCCTCTAACCCACCTTGTCCTAGCAAACCATTGTTTGTCTATGTTACCGCTTTGCTCAGCCCCTCTTATAACGTTGTTAGTTGTAGGTGAAGATTGAAGTTTGTTCCTTGTTGAAACATGGAGTTCATTCTTGTTGGAACATTGGTTACTTGTTGGGATATCACAATATATCTTATTTAATTAATGCATCTATATACTTGGTAAAGGGTGGAAGGCTCGACCTTATGCCTGGTGTTTTGTTCCACTCTTGCCGCCCTAGTTTCGGTCATATCGGTGTTATGTTCCCGGATTTTGCATTCCTTACGCGGTTGGGTAATAATGGGAACCCCTTGACAGTTCGCCTTGAATAAAACTCCTCCAGCAATGCCCAACATTGGTTTTACCATTCGCCACCTAGCCTTTTCTTTTCCCTTGGGAGTCGCGCTCCTGAGGGTCATCATTATTTTACCCCCTCGGGCCAGTGCTCCTCTGAGTGTTGGTCCAAACAGAGCCACTTGCAGCACCACCTCGGGGAAACTCGAGGGCTGGTTTTAGTTGTACGTAGTGCTCATCTGAGTGTGCCCTGAGAACGAGATATGTGCAACTCCTATCGGGATTTGTCGGCACATTCGAGCGGTGTTGCTAGATTTGTTTTATCATTGTCAAAATGTCTTGTAACCGGGATTCCGAGTCTGATCGGGTCTTCCCGCTAGAAGGAATATCCTTCGTTGACTGTGAGAGCTTGTGATGGGCTAAGTTGGGACACCCCTGCAGGGATTTGAACTTTCGAAAGCCGTGCCCGCGGTTATGGGCAGATGGGAATTTGTTAACGTCCGGTTGTAGAAAACCTGAAGTTGACCTTAATTAAAATGCATCAACCGTGTGTGTAACCGTGATGGTCTCTTTCCGGCGGGGTCCGGGAAGTGAACATGGTGTTGGAGTTATGCTTGACGTAGGTTGTTCTAGGATCACTTCGTGATCATAGTTTCTCGGTCGTGCTTTGCCTTCTCTTCTCGCTCTCATTTGCGTATGTTAGCCACCATATATGCTAGTCGCTTGTTGCAGCTCCACCTCATACCTTTACCTTACCCATAAGCTTAAATAGTCTTGATCGCGAGGGTGTGAGATTGCTGAGTCCCCGTGACTCACAGATACTTCCAAAACCAGTTTGCAGGTGCCGATGTTACCGAGCAGAAGACACCACCAAGCTCAAGGAGGAGCTCTCTGAAGATCTTGTCCTTTGTGTTGTTTCGTTCTAGTTGATCAGTAGTGGAGCCCAGTTGGGGTCGATCGGGGACCTTGTCGCTTTTGGGGTTCTTCTTTTATTTTGGTTCCATAGTCGGACCTTGATTGTATTTGGTTGTTGTAATGCTTTATTCATGTAATTGGGTGAAGTGGCGATTGTAAGCCAACTATGTATCTCTTTCCCTTATGTATTACATGGGTTGTGTGAAGATTACCCCACTTGCGACATTGCTTTCAATGCGGTTATGCCTCTAAGTCGTGCTTCAACACGTGGGAGATATAGCCGCATCGAGGGCGTTACATAAACTCAAGCAATATGATATAAACCCCATCTTTTTATCCTCTATGGCAACAATACAATACGTGCCTTCTTGCCCCTGCTGTCAATGGGAAAGGACACCTAAAGATTCAACCCAAAGCTAAGCACTTCTCCCATTGCAAGAAAGATCAATCTAGTAGGCCAAACCAAACTGATAATTCGAAGAGACTTACAAAGATAACATATCATACATAAAAGATTTCGGAGAAGAATCAAATATTGTTCATAGATAATCTTGATCATAAATCCACAATTCATCGGATCTCGACAAACACACCACAAAAAGAATTACATCGAATAGATCTCCAAGAAGATCGAGGGGAACTTTGTATTGAGATCCAAATAGAGAGAAGAAGCCATCTAGCTAATAACTATGGACCCGAAGGCCTGTGGTAAACTACTCACACATCATCGGAGAGGCTATGGTGTTGATGTGGAAGCCCTCCGTTATCGATTCCCCCTCCGGCGGAGCTCCAGAAAAGGACCCAAGATGGGATGTCACGGGTACAGAAGGTTGCGACGGTGGAAATAGGGTTTTGTGGTGCTCCTGGATGTTTTTGGGGTATATGGATATATATAGGAGGAAGAAGTAGGTCGGTGGAGCTGCGAGGGGCCCACGAGGGTGCAGGGCACGCCCAGGGGGGCAGGCGTGCCTCCCTGCCTCGTGGCCTCCTCGCCCCTTTCTTGACGTCTACTCCATGCCCCCTGGATCACGTTTGTTCCAAAAATAACTCCCCCGAAGGTTTCATTCCGTTTGATATTCCTTTTCGGAGAAACACTGAAATAGTCAAAAAAGCAATTTGCACTGGGCCTTGGGTTAGTAGGTTAGTCCCAAAAATATTATATAAGTGTATAATAAAGCCCATTAAACATCCAAAACGGATAATATAATAGCATGGAACTATCAAAAATTATAGATACGTTGGAGACGTATCACATCCCTCTAATCATCTAAATGATCACGTGATCCATATCAACTAAACCATGTCCGATCATCATGTGAGATGGAGTAGTTTTCAATGGTGAACATCACTATGTTGATCATATCTACTATATAATTCATGTTCGACCTTTTGGTCTCAGTGTTCCGAGGCCATATCTACATATGCTAGGCTCGTCAAGTTTAGCCCGAGTATTCTACACGTGCAAAACTGGCTTGCACCCGTTGTATGTGAATGTAGAGCTTATCACACCCGATCATCACGTGGTGTCTCGGCACGACGAACTGTAGCAACGGTGCATACTCAGGGAGAACACTTATACCTTGAAATTAAGTGAGGGATCATCTTATAATGCTACCGCCGTACTAAGCAAAATAAGATGCATAAAGGATAAACATCTCATGCAATCAAAATATGTGACATGATATGGCCATCATCATCGTGTGCCTTTGATCTCCATCTCCAAAGCACCATCATGATCTCCATCGTCACCGGCTTGACACCTTGATCTCTATCGTAGCGTCGTTGTCGTCTTGCCAACTATTGCTTCTACAACTATCGCTACCGCATAGTGATAAAGTAAAGCAATTACATGGCGATTGCATTTCATACAATAAAGCGACAACCATAAGGCTCTTGCCAGTTGCCGATAACTTTTTACAAAACATGATCATCTCATACAACAATTTATATTTCATCACGTCTTGACCATATCACATCACAACATGCCCTGCAAAAACAAGTTAGACGTCCTCTACTTTGTTGTTGCAAGTTTTACGTGGCTGCTACAAGCTTTTAGCAAGAACCGTTCTTACCCACGCATGAAAACCACAACGAGTTTTCATCTAGTGTGATGTTTTAACCTTCAACAAGGACCGGCCGTAGTCAAATTTGATTCAACTAAAGTTTGAGAAACTGACACCCGCAAGCCACTTGTGTGCGAAGCACGTCGGTAGAACCGGTCTCATGAACGTGGTCATGTAAGGTTGGTCCGGGCCGCTTCATCCAACAGTATCACCAAATCAAAATAAGATGTTGGTGGTAAGCAATATGACTATTATCACCCACAACTCTTTGTGTTCTACTTGTGCATATCATTTACGCATAGACCTGGATCGGATGCCACTGTTGGGGAACGCAGCATGCAATTTCAAAAAAATTCCTATGATCACGCAAGATCTATCTAGGCGATGCATAGCAACGAGACGGGGAGAGTATGTCCACGTACCCTCGTAGACCGAAAGCGGAAGCGTTAGGTTAACACGGTTGATGTAGTCGAACGCCTTCACGATCCAACCGATCCACACGTTCAGCTCGATGACGTCCCTCGAACTCTTGATCCAGTAGAGGGTCGAGGGAGAGTCCCGTCAGCACAAAGGCATGGCGACGGTGATGGTGATGTGATTCTCACAGGGCTTCGCCTAAGCACTACGATGCTATGACCGGAGGAGTAAACTGCGGAGGGGGCACTACACACGGCTAAGAGAATAATTGTTGTGTCTTTGGGGTGCCCCCTGCCCATGTATATAAAGGAGGGGAGGGGAGGCCGGCCGACCCCTAGGGGCACGCCAAGTGGGGGGTGTCCCACTAGGACTCCTAGTCCTAGTCGGCTCCCCCTTTCCTTCCAACGGAGAGGGGAAAGGGGAAAGAGGGGGAGAAGGAGAAGGAAAGGGGGCCGCACCCCCACCCCTTGTCCAATTTGGATTGGGATTTGGGCAGGGGGGGCGCCACCTCCCGTGGCTGCCTCCTCCTCTCCACTATGGCCCATGAGGCCCATTAACTTTCCCGGGGGTTCCGATAGCCTCCCGGTACTCCGATAAACCCCTGAACTTATTTGGAACCATTCTGGTGTCCGTATACAACCTTCCAATATATGAATATTTACCTCTCGACCATTTCGAGACTCCTTGTCATGTCCGTGATCTCATACGCGACTCCGAACAAACTTCGGTCACCAAAACACATAACTCATTATACAAATTGTCATCGAACGTTAAGCATGCGGACCCTACGGGTTCGAGAACTATGTAGACATGACCGAGATACATCTTTGGTCAATAACCAATAGCGGAACCTAGATGCTCATATTTGTTCCTACATATTCTACGAAGATCTTTATCGGTCAAATCGCATAACAACATACGTTATTCCCTTTGTCATCGGTATGTTACTTGCCCGAGATTCGATCGTCGGTATCATCATACCTAGTTTAATCTCATTACCGGCAAGTATTTTTACTCGTTCTGTAGTGCATCATCCCGTAACTAACTCATTAGTCACATTGCTTGCAAGGCTTATAGCACTACAAAAAAAATACACTTCCGTGATGATACGTGTTTGTCACAGTAGGTCGCGTTTTCTGTCTTGCATGTACATCCATGACGATTTTATGACAGAATCAAGATAGTCATACATGTGCTGTCGTAGAAGTGCTCCATGACATTACCAAAATTATCATCACGGAAGTGTCCACTTCCATGACGGTAAATCATGCGTCACAGAAGTGCTTTCATCAAGGGTGACCAGCACATGGCATCCACCGTAACGGAACGCCGTTAAGATATCGGGTCGGGTTTTGGATCCGATAACCCATTAATTGCCCCAACCAATGGGGATTTTCCACGTGTAAAATCATCATTGGCTGGAGGAAACATGTGTCAGCTCATCGCTGGGACAGATGTCATCCACTCATTGGACAGAAGGCGCCTATGATACGTCGACACATGGCACGACCCAACAGAGGCCCATTCCTGTGAAAAGGCCGGCCCATTTGACTTGGTCAAAAGGTGGCGGGCCGGCCCATGGAAAGCCTGTTAACGGCCTGTACGCATATAGCCCATTTACAGCCCGCTAACCCAAGGCCCGTTACGCCCTATTCAAATTAGGCCCATTAGCGTCATCTGGGCCATCCAACATGATTCTAGCCCGTTTGTCGGTGTCAAAACCGGCGGATCTCGGGTAGGGGGTCCCGAACTGTGCGTCTAGGCGGATGGTAACAGGAGGCAGGGGACACAATGTTTTACCCAGGTTCGGGCCCTCTTGATGGAGGTAAAACCCTACGTCCTACTTGATTAATATTGATGATATGGGTAGTACAAGAGTAGATCTACCACGAGATCAGAGAGGCTAAACCCTAGAAGCTAGCCTATGGTATGATTGCTCTTCGTCCTACGGACTAAAACCCTCCGGTTTATATAGACACCCGAGAGGGCTAGGGTTACATAGAGTCGGTTACAATGGTAGGAGATCTACATATCCGTATCGCCAAGCTTGCCTTCCACGCCAAGGAAAGTCCCTTCCGGACACGGACGAAGTCTTCAATCTTGTATCTTCATAGTCCAGGAGTCCAGCCGAAGGTATAGTCCGGCTATCCGGACACCCCCTAATCCAGGACTCCCTCAGTAGCCCCTGAACCAGGCTTCAATGACGACGAGTCCGGTGCGCAGATTGTCTTTGGCATTGCAAGGCGGGTTCCTCCTCCAAGTACTTCATAGAAGATTTTGAACACAAAGGTAGTGTCCGGCTCTGCAAAATAAGTTTCCACATATTGCCATAGAGAGAATGATATTTACACAAATCTAATCTGCTGACGTATTCCGTAGCGTGACATCACGCCACAACCAAGTCTTTATTCGAATCGTTTTACTATTCCTCCTCAGCATGTTTAGCGAGGCGGTTTCCTTGGCACGTCTTGTCAAAGCAGAGATCGTGTCCCCTTATTCCGAGATTCTCATCAATACGGGCGTGGGTAACCCAACCGCGCCATTGATTACAGCGCTTGGGAGATAAGCGAGTTTTACCAAGCCGGTGGGGACGCATAGTCGCGTCCACCCATATAAGGGGATAAGGATCCACATTTTCATCCACGCCTTCTTCCTCCTCTGCCTATCCATTTCCGTGCACTCGAGCTCCAGCGCCCAAGTCCGCACACCCCACCTCAACCTTCTCCAGCCATGTCCGGAGCGGGAGGCAAGTGGATGGTCTCCTCCGTCACGGAGGGACACATCAAAAGACTGAGGAAGGCCGGATACTTGTCTAATGACATTGCGCACCGGCTTCCCGAAGAGGTGCAGCTCATCCCCACCCCTAGGCCCCATGAGAGGGTGGTGTTCCTCCCTCATTTCCTCCACGGACTGGGCTTCCCTCTCCACCCATTTGTCCGAGGGCTCATGTTCTACTATGGCCTGGATTTCCACAATCTGGCCCCGAACTTTGTCCTCAACATCTCGGCGTTCATCGCCGTGTGCGAGGCTTTCTTCCGCATCCGCCCCCATTTCGGCCTATGGCTCAAGACTTTCAATGTCAAGCCGAAGGTGGTGCACGACACCCAGGCGGAGTGCGGAGGCGCCATGGCGGGCAAGATGCCCAACGTCCTATGGCTCGAGGGCTCCTCCGTGGAGTCCCTAAAGGGGTGGCAATTGGGGTGGTTTTACATCACCGAGCCGCGCAACCCTGAATGGGTCGTAGCCCCCGAGTTCCGATCTGGACCCCCTACGTGGCTCGCCTCCTGGAAAGAGACGGGCCTGTCGTTGGGTAAAAAAGGAGAGTTGACCGGACTCCAAACATGCGTCCAAACCCTGGTGGACAAGAAGCTCAAACTTGTCAACGTAGTCCAGGTTATGCTCATCCGCCGGATCCTCCTGTGTCAACAACGGGCCTTCAACCTGTGGGAGTTCGACCCGGTGCGGCACCGAACTCTAAGCAGGCTCTTCGACACGACGTACGAAGATGCCTGGAAGGTGCTTTTCAAGGGTGCCGAGGCCCCCACATCCGCTACCGAGGATCGCGGATTCAGCACGCAGCGTCACGCTCGCGCGGTAAGCTATTTTTACCTTTTATAGGGTATTTAGTTTTTCGTAGTTTGACTCCATGCGAGATCTAAGCTCTCTTACCTTTGACAGGATTGGCAGGAGACATCTGGACAGATCAACTGTCCGGCTCCTTTACCTGAAGGACCAGAGGACGCTCGTTTGGAGAAGCTGCTGGTTCCGGCACCCTATGTGGTGCCGGAGAAGAAGGCCACGGGGACTCGAAAGAGTGCCCGGCGCCAGGAGGTGTCGGATTCATCATCCGACGACTCCAAGGCGCACTCCTCCCATGAAGACGAGGAGGAGGAAGAAGAGACCTCTCCCCCTCCAGCGGGGGAGGGAAGAAAAGGAAGGCCGCCCCAACTAGGGAGGACGAAGGGTCCAAGAAGAGGAAGACCCCTCCTCCAGACTACTCCACCAACACCGACGACGGCGAAGAGGAGTGGCCGCACAGGGCCAAGCCCCTGGCGAGATCGTAAGTATCCAGATACCAGAGTGATTCATAGTATTCCCTCATTGCACAGCGTTTCCTTACGTCGAACATGTTTATGCAGTCCACCCAAAGACTGGCTTGACGTGTCGTCGAGCGGTTCCCTGGATTCGTCGGATGTGAATTCGCTTCCGACGGCTACCTCCCCCCATCCTACGGACGACGCCGAGGCGGCGTCCCAACAGGTTCCGAGCCAGGAGGAGGTGGTCCTGGAGGCACCGCAAGGCGACCTCCCGGACTCCAGGCGTGAAGGGGATAGAACCCCCAAGGGTTCCAAGTCCGGCTTTGAGCCGAACACCGCGCTGGAACCTTCAACGGTTCCGGACTCCGGTAGGCAGCCTCCTTCCAAGGGGAGCAAGCCTACGAGCCGGTGACCTCCGTCCAACTGGAGGCACCGGACAATTTGCTGGAGGTGCTTAACGACGCCTCCATCGACGAGGGGCACCACACTATTATGAGTGCGGTGATCCAGAAGGTTCAGTCCGCCAAGAGCGGACTGATTAAAGCCCATGCCAGCCTTCTAATAGGCTTTGAGGTAAGTAAAGAATATGTAAAAATATTACCGCATAGACAGTAGCCCCTGATGCTCTGTTCGGCGTTCGGAAAGAAAGCCGAATAGAGGATCTAATAACGTTCGCAGGAGTCTAACAAAAGTAAGTCAATATGCGTATGCAGGCTTCGCTGCTAGCATCCGCCGCACTGACTCCGGAGGTGGGCACGTTGAAGCAGAACCTCGAGCGGTCCGAGAACGAGCTCGGCCATGCCAAGAGGCAACTCGAGGAGACGGAAGGTAAGAAATACCTTATTGAAATATGTGAAAGGTGCAATTGCAAAAAGTGACAGGATTAACGCGGCTATTGTAGGGGCCACAACTGAGGTGGCGACCCTTAAGCAAGCGCTGTCTGAGGCCGAGAAGAGGGCGGCCACGGAGCACACCGAGCGGGAGAAGCATGAGACGCAGGTTGGCGAGGTGTGGCAAGAGCTCTAGGCTCTCATGAAAAAACATGAGAGTTTGGAGCTTGACTCGAAGACGCGAGAGTCTAAGCTCGCGGCGGCCATTGAAGATGCCAAGTCTGCCAAGGCCGAAGCCCAGAAGGCCCTCCAGGAGGTTGAGGCAATAAAAAAGATAGCGGCGGGTAAGGCATTCTTTATGCAAAGCAAGCACGTAAAAGTGAATTACTTGTTACTTACCCGAATCCGGAGCTCTCCAGGAGCATTAGCAGACTTGCCCCGTAGCATGTCGGATGCCGCCGCCTTCTACCGAGCTGAGGAGGGGAGCTCGACGGAGAAGATGTTCTCGTCTTAGTATGCTGAGGCCGAACACCCGGTGCCCTTAAGCGACCAGCTGAAACAGCTGGTCGAGCTCCATAAGGTGGCCGAACAGGCCATGAAGGGCCTCATAGTCCGGCTGTGGCCTGGAGAGGCCATGCCTGGGAGCTACTTCGGGCTGGTGAGGCGGCTGGTGGAGGCCTGTCCAAGGCTCGAAGTCATCAAGCGCTCCGTATGCATCGAGGGTGCTCGTAGGGCGCTTGCCCGTGCGAAGGTGCACTAGGGCAAGCTAGATGCTGAGAAGCTTGTGAAGGACGGGCCACCGCCGGGCAAGGAGCATCACAAGCCCGAGATGTATTATGAGGGCGTTTTGAAGGGTGCCCGCCTTGTGGCGGATGAATGTTCCATGGATGTAATTTTTCAGTAAACTCGCTCGTTTTGTCCTGTGCGCTGAAAACTTGTTCATGTGCGCTAAGCAATGCTTTTTGAATTTAAAATATTACCTTCTGTGCGGCCGTTTATCAAATTTGAGAGATGGCGAGTCGTCGGCTTCTGCCCCCATGGCACGAGTGCTGGGGTGTTCGGGATAAACATGAGCGCTCTTTTTCCCATTCTTGGGTCCTTCGAGGGAGGCGCTCAACACAACGAACAAGGCAATCGGACTATAATGATTGAACACTCTCACTTAGCCATAGAATTCTATAATTTTAAATTTCGGCGAAGCCCCTAGTGTTCGGAAGACCGAGTTCGGGGTGCTATCCACGCCTAGGCCGAACAAAGCCGACTCCTCGCTCTAAGCGGCATAAGTCTTTAGGGACTCGAAAACCTCTCGAACAGCGACCAGCTCTCGCCTCATCATGACAGTCAGTTTTAGCTTTCTCTACTGAGGTGCTTAGCCCAGCTCAACTGGGGCACAATCGCAGCAGTTCTCCTAGTGCTACGTTAGCCGATATAACAGAACGTAAGGTTCCAAAACATAGGAGCTGGGCAAACCCAACTATTGACCCAAGACATGATTCAGAGCCGATGCATATAATGCTATAAGTTCGGGGTGCCGCACTTGTGAAAGTGTTTGGACTTCTCACACCATATTGTGGGGTACTTAAGCCCCTGGCGTATTGGCCGTACCAAAGTGTACGGGTGCAACATGTCATTAATGAACATATATTCGTAAAAAAGAGTAATGCAATAATAGACGGAAGCTATGCATTGTTTATTTAAAAAAGCTGCGATCAAAGCAGAACAATACAAATACTGCAATAAGCAAAAGATGGGACTATTTAACATGTCCTTTCCAGGGGCAAGCTGCGGAATGTTATGTGAAGCAGGTATACTGTTCGTTATAGAGACCACCTTAGAGTTCCATAGTGCGGCGTAGTTTTCTGCTTCCCTGGTTGTATCGTTTGTGCGGCAATTGTACCACCGGACAAGCCTTTCGAAGAATGGAGTCCTAAAAATAAGAGAAAATTAAGAAATCGGCAGCCCCTAGTGCGGTTTAAGCCGTGTTTCGGGCGTGCCGTGATGGTGCCCCTCCCCTTTTGCCCATGGTATTTCCAAAGCGTAGTTATGTACGCGCAACACTGGTTTCGCAAGTTCGCGAGGGCTGGGGTTGGGGCCGCATTGCTACACTTGCTTGGAACATGCCCAGCGGTCTTGTTGTAGGTTACTCCGGGCGCGCTTGACGGTGTCCAAACATTTAATGGCCGGACTGGAGAATTGCCTTGAGAGGCTGCTTTGTACTTCCGCTGCGATAGCCGCCGTATGCTCCTCCGTTCGGAGAGAGCGTTTGGTGTTTCCATTGACCGTGATGACTCCTCGAGGGCCTGGCATCTTGAGCTTGAGGTATGCATAGTGCGGTACCGCATTGAACTTGGCAAATGCGGTTCGCCCGAGCAGTGCATGATAGCCACTGCGGAACGGGACTATTTCGAAGATTAACTCCTCGCTTTGGAAATTATCCGGAGATCCGAAGACCACTTCAAGTGTAACTGAGCCTGTACAGTTGGCCTCTACACCTGGTATGACGCCTTTAAAGGTCGTTTTAGTGGGTTTAATCCTCGAGGGATCCATGCCCATTTTCCGCACTGTATCCTGGTAAAGCAGGTTCAGGCTACTGCCGCCGTCCATAAGGACTCTAGTGAGGTGACATCCGTCAATAATTGGGTCTAGAACCAATGCGGCGAATCCGCCATGACGGGTGCTTGTGGGGTGGTACCTTCGATCAAAAGTGATCAGGCAGGAAGACCATGGGTTGAACTTTGGGGCGACTGGCTCCATCGCGTATACGTCCCTTAGCGCACGCTTCTGCTCCCTCTTGGGGACGTGGGTTGCGTATATCATGTTCACCGTCCGCACTTGTGGGGGAAAACCTTTCTTTCCACTGTTGTTCGGCGGCCCGGGCTCCTCCTCGTCATCGCTATGCAGCCCCTTGTCTCTGCTTTCGGCATTTAACTTGCCCGCCTGCTTGAACACCCAACAATCCCTATTAGTGTGATTGGCTAGTTTTTCGGGGGTGCCATTGTCGGATTTCGGGTTCCGGCAGACCCTTAAGGTTCGAACACTGGGGTGCGCGCGGAGATTATGCCTTCTACCTCCCCGTCCCGCCAAGATCTAAACTACTAAAAGAACTACACAAGGGATGCAAGATTTATACTGGTCGGGCCACCGTTGTGGTGTAATACCCTACTCCAGTGTGTGGTCGGCGGATTGCCTCCTGGGGCTGGTGGTGATGAACAATACAAGGAAGAACAGCCTCGCGAGGGTTTGTTCTTGGCTGGGGCGATGAACTGCTAGGAGGAGTTCAGTTACCCTTCTCTCTCTCTCTCTCTCTCTCTCTCTCTCTCTCCCTTTTTCCTTCCCTTTTTCTACTTGAACCGAACGAATGAACCTAACCGAACCGAACCCCCTTGCCGTGTGGGTGGCTGGTCCTATTTATAGAGGCCCTGGTACTCTTCCCAAATATCGAGCGGGAAGGGAGCCAACAATGGCAGGCTAATTTGAAGGGGGACAACAAGCATCAACTATCCTGACCAAAGCAGTCTTCGCCTGCGCAAAGCTCTGGTGATGACGCCGTCCTGAGCTCCATGGTGACCTCCGTCTCGTAGTCCTCCTGGTCTTGGTCTTGTTGCACCGAAATGGCAACCTTTGCCTGACGCCTCGGTACTCCGCGGCTGCGCTTGCCCCCTTTGCTCCAAAGAGGAAAGAAGGACGCTACGCGCGCTGGCGCCCGCCTGGCGCCCTGAGTCGTCATGGCTTGCGTCATGGGCACCTCGCGAGGTACCCCGCCTTGATCTCTCCGCCTCCTCGCGAGCCAGCCTGACGAGGCCGTGCCTGAGGAAGCTCCATGTCGTCCGCCTCGTGAGGCTTGGCCCCTCGTGAGGGTCTTGAGTCTTGTGCTGATGAAGATGGGCCATGCTGGGCCTCCTTTGAGCCACGCCGCAGGCCGCAGGCAGGCAAGTCTGGGGACCCCCATTCACAGAACGCCAACAGTAGCCCCCGGGCCCAAGGCGCGCCTGGACTTGGCTGTGCCGGGAGGCGAAAGGGCGAGGGCGAAGCGCCGCGGGCCCTAACAGCCTGCGGCCTTGGGCGCCGCGTGGCGGTTGATGGGACACGAGTGTTTCCACTTCCCCACGACGCCTTGGTGATCGCGCGAGTTGGACAAGTCCCCTTCCAGTCCATTCTTCCTTGCTTCTCCTCCTTCCCGATCCTAGCTCTGTCTTCCTGCAATGGCTCCGATCCACCAGTTCTCTACAACGGAGAAGGGGAAGACCCCGCGAGAGGGACCAGACCCACTGCCGCCAAAGAAGCGGCTCGCCCTTTACAGCCGAGACGAGGAGGACCGTCAGGTGGTGGCGAGGCCCTGGTGCGAGCGAGCTCCGCCGGGGTTCCCGCTTCCCTTGTATGCCCACGTCGAGGTCCCCGAAGGTGTCGATGCCGATCCCCGCGGTCAGCGCCGTCGTCGGCGCCGTCAGGTCATGAAGGCGTGGGTCGTTCCTCCTGGAGTCTATGCCGAGGGCTCCTCCCAAGAGTTCATGCTCCATGTTGCCATTCCTCTCCAGTCCAGGATCTGTCTGCCTCCCTTCTTCGCCTCCATCATCCCTTCGGGAGGGCCCCTGGAGCTCTGGCTGCAGCATGTCGGCTGCAGCACCCCTGCGACCGAGGCAGAGGTCGTGGTCGCTGCCCCGGGCAAGGCCTACATGTCCCGTGGCTGGAGAGAGACCGCCCAGGTCTGCAGGGAAAGGGGCGTCTTCCCGGTCCATTTGGAGTACGATGGCGCTGCGGCGATGTTCTTCAAGGTCTTCGACGCGAATGGGTGCCGGCTGGAGTGTTGCCCTGGGAGAGGTGGCCAGGACCTTGCCCTGGCGAGGGCTAGGTGTTGGAAATATGCCTTAGAGGCAATAATAAATAAGTTATTATTATATTTCCTTGTTCATGATAATCGTTTATTATCCATGCTAGAATTGTATTGATAGGAAACTCAGATACATGTGTGGATAGATAGACAACACCATGTCCCTAGTAAGCCTCTAGTTGACTAGCTCGTTGATCAATAGATGGTTACGGTTTCCTGACCATGGACATTGGATGTCGTTGATAACGGGATCACATCATTGGGAGAATGATGTGATGGACAAGACCCAATCCTAAGCCTAGCACAAAGATCGTGTAGTTCGTTCGCTAAAGCTTTTCTAATGTCAAGTATCATTTCCTTAGACCATGAGATTGTGCAACTCCCGGATACTATAGGAATACTTTGGGTGTGCCAAACGTCACAACGTAACTGGGTGGCTATAAAGGTACACTACAGGTATCTCCGAAAGTGTCTGTTGGGTTGGCACGAATCGAGACTGGGATTTGTCACTCCGTGTGACGGAGAGGTATCTCTGGGCCCACTCAGTAGGACATCATCATAATGTGCACAATGTGATCAAGGAGTTGATCACGGTATGATGTGTTACGGAACTAGTAAAGAGACTTGCCGGTAACGAGATTAAACAAGGTATCGGGATACCGACGATCGAATCTCGGGCAAGTATCGTACCGATAGACAAAGGGAATTGTATACATGATTGATTAAGTCCTTGACATCGTGGTTCATCCGATGAGATCATCGTGGAACATGTGGGAGCCAACATGGGTATCCAGATCCCGCTGTTGGTTATTGATCGGAGAACGTCTCGGTCATGTCTGCATGCTTCCCGAACCCGTAGGGTCTACACACTTAAGGTTCGGTGATGCTAGGGTTATAGAGATATTAGTATGCGGTAACCCGAATGTTGTTCGGAGTCCCGGATGAGATCCCGAACGTCATGAGGAGTTCCGGAATGGTCCGGAGGTAAAGAATTATATATAGGAAGTGCTATTTCGGCCATCGGGACAAGTTTCGGGGTCACCGGTATTGTACTGGGACCACCGAAAGGGTCCCGGGGGTCCACCGGGTGGGGCCACCTGCCCCGGGGGGCCACATGGGCTGTAGGGGTGTGCGCCTTGGCCTATATGGGCCAAGGGCACCAGCCCCAAGAGGCCCATGCGCCAAGAGATAAGGAAAGGAAGAGTCCTAAAGGGGGAAGGCACCTCCGAGGTGCCTTGGGGAGGAGGGACTCCTCCCTAGCCGCACCCTTCCTTGGAGGAAGGGCCAAGGCTGCGCCCCCCCTCTTGGCCCTATATATAGTGGGGGGAAAGGAGGGCAGCCGCACCTGAGCCCTGGCGCCTACCTCTCTCTCCCGTGACACATCTCCCTCTTCCCGCAGCGCTTGGCGAAGCCCTGTTGGAATCCCGCTACTTCCACCACCACGCCGTCGTGCTGCTGGATCTCCATTAACCTCTCCTTCCCCCTTGCTGGATCAAGAAGGAGGAGACGTCGCTGCTCCGTACGTGTGTTGAACGCGGAGGTGCCGTCCGTTCGGCGCTAGGATCATCGGTGATTTGGATCACGACGAGTACGACTCCATCAACCCCGTTCTCTTGAATGCTTCCGCGCACGATCTACAAGGGTATGTAGATCCACTCCTCCCTCGTTGCTAGATGACTCCATAGATAGATCTTGGTGACACGTAGGAAAATTTTGAATTTCTGCTATGTTCCCCAACAGTGGCATCATGAGCTAGGTCTATGCGTAGTTACTATGCACGAGTAGAACACAAAGTAGTTGTGGGCGTTGATTTTGTTCAATATGCTTACCGTTACTAGTCCAATCTTGAATCGGCGGCATTGCGGGATGAAGCGGCCCGGACCAACCTTACACGTACGCTTACGTGAGACCGGTTCCACCGACTAACATGCACTAGTTGCATAAGGTGGCTGGCGGGTGTCTGTCTCTCCCACTTTAGTCGGATCGGATTCGATGAAAAGGGTCCTTATGAAGGGTAAATAGCAATTGGCATATCACGTTGTGGTCATTTGCGTAGGTAAGAAACGTTCTTGCTAGAAACCCATAGCAGCCACGTAAAACATGCAAACAACAACTAGAGGACGTCTAACTTGTTTTTGCAGGGTATGCTATGTGATGTGATATGGCCAAAAGGATGTGATGAATGATATATGTGATGTATGAGATTGATCATGTTCTTGTAATAGGAATCACGACTTGCATGTCGATGAGTATGACAACCGGCAGGAGCCATAGGAGTTGTCTTTATTTATTTATGACCCGCGTGTTACTTTACTTTATTGCTAACCCTTAGCTGTAGTAGTAGAAGTAATAGTTGGCGAGACAACTTCATGAAGACACGATGATGGAGATCATGATGATGGAGATCATGGTGTCATGCCGGTGATGATGATGATCATGGAGCCCCGAAGATGGAGATCAAAAGGAGCAAAGTGATGATGGCCATATCATGTCACTATTTGATTGCATGTGATGTTTATCATGTTTATACATCTTATTTGCTTAGAACGACGGTAGTAAATAAGATGATCCCTCATTAAAATTTCAAGAAAGTGTCCCCCCTAACTGTGCACCGTTGCGACAGTTCGTTGTTTCAATGCACCACGTGATGATCGGGTGTTTGATTCAAACGTTCACATACAACGGGTGTAAGACAGATTTACACATGCAAACACTTAGGTTGACTTGACGAGCCTAGCATGTACAGACATGGCCTCGGAACACAGAAGACCGAAAGGTCGAGCATGAGTCATATAGAAGATACGATCAACATGAAGATGTTCACCGATGTTGACCAGACCGTCTCACGTGATGATCGGACACGGCCTAGTTGACTCGGATCATGTAATCACTTAGATGACTAGAGGGATGTCTATCTGAGTGGGAGTTCATAAGATGAACTTAATTATCCTGAACATAGTCAAAAGGTCTTCGCAAATTATGTCGTAGCTCGCGCTTTAGTTCTATGGTTTAGATATGTTCCTAGAGAAAATTTAGTTGAAAATTGATAGTAGGGATTATGCGGACTAGGTCCGTAAACTGAGGATTGTCCTCATTGCTTCATAGAAGGCTTATGTCCTTAATGCACCGCTCAGTGTGCTGAACCTCGAACATCGTCTGTGGATGTTGCGAACATCTGACATACATATTTTGATAACTACGTGATAGTTCAGTTAAACGGTTTAGAGTTGAGGCACCATGGACGTTTTTGAAACGTTGCAAAACATATGAGATGTTTCAAGGGCTGAAATTGGGATTTCAGGCTCGAGGTATAAGACCTTCGACGACTTTCTTGGTTTGCAAACTAAGGGAGAAAAGCTCAATTGTTGAGCTTGTGCTCAGATTGTCTGAGTACAACAATCATTTGAATCGAGTGGGAGTTGATCTTCCAGATGAGATAGTGATGTTTCTCCGAAGTCATTACCACCAAGCTGCAAGAGCTTCGTGATGAACTATAATATATCAGGGACATATATGATGATCCTTGAGATATTCGCGATGTTTGACACCACGAAAGTAGAAATCAAGAAGGAGCATCAATTGTTGATGGTTGGTGAAACCACTAGTTTCAAGAAGGGCAAGGGCAAGAAGGGATACTTCATGAAGCGGCAATTCAGCTGCTGCTCCAGTGAAGAAACCCAAGGTTGAACCCAAACCCGAGACTAAGTGCTTCTGTAATAAGAGGAACAGCCACTGGAGCAGAATTACCCTAGATGCTTGGTAGATGAGAAGGCTAGCAAGGTCGATAGAAGTATATTGGATATACATTGTGTTAATGTGTACTTAACTAGTACTCCTACTAGCACCATGGTATTAGATACCGGTTCGGTTGCTAAGTGTTAGTAAACTCGAAATAAAAGGCTGCGGAATAAACGGAGACTAGCTAAAGGTGAGCTGACGATATGTGTTGGAAGTATTTCCAATTTGATGTGATCAAACATTGCACGCTCCCTCTACCATCAAGATTAGTATTAAACCTGAATAATTGTCTTTTGGTGTTTGCGTTGAGAATGGACATGATTGGATTATGTCTATCGCAATGCGGTTATTCATTTAAGGAGAATAATGGTTACTCTATTTATTTGAATAATACCTTTAATGGTCTTGCACCTAAAGGAATGGTTTATTGAATCTTGATCGTAGTGATACACATTTTCATGCCAAAAGTTATACGATAGTAATGATAGTACCACTTACTTATGGCACTGCTATGTAAGTCATATTGGTATAAAACGCATGAAGAAGCTCCATGTTGATGGATCTTTGGACTCACTCGTTTTTTGAAAAGTTTGAGACATGCGAACCATGTCTATTGGTGTATACGCATGAAGAAACTCCATGCAGATGGATCGTTTGGACTCACTTGATTTTGAATCACTTGAGATATGCAAATCTTACCACATGGGCAAGATGACTGAAAAGCCTCGTTTTCAGTAAAATGGAACTAGAAAGCAACTTGTTGGAAGTAATACATTTGATGTGTGCAGTCCAATGAGTGCTGAGGCATGTAGTGGATATCCTTATGTTCTTACTTCACAGATGATTTGAGTAGATGTTGAGTATATTTACTTGATGAATCATGAGTCTGAATTATTGAAAGGTTCAAGTAATTTCAGGGTGAAGTTGAAAGATCATCGTGACAAGAGGATAAAGTATCTATGATATGATCATAGAGAAGAATATCTGAATTACGAGTTTGGCACAGAATTAAGACATTGTGGAAATTGTTTCACAACTGATACAGCCTGGAACACCATAGTGTGATGGTGTGTCCGAACATCATAACTGCACCCTATTGGATATGATGCATACCATGATGTCTCTTATCGAATTACCACAATAGTTTATGGGTTAGGCATTAGAGACAACCACATTCACTTTAATAGGGCACCACGTGATTCCGATGAGATGACAACGTATGAACTATGGTTTAGAGAAACCTAAGCTGTCATTTCTTAAAAGTTTGGGGCTGCGACGCTTATGTGAAAAAGGTTTCAGGCTGATAAGCTCGAACCCAAAGCGGATAAATGCATCTTCATAGGACACCCAAAACAGTTGTGTATACCTCCTGTCTCAGATCCGAAAGCAATAAAATATTGTTTCTAGAATCGGGTCCTTTCTCGAGAAAAAGTTTCTCTCGAAAGAATTGAGTGGGAGGATGGTGGAGACTTGATGAGGTTATTGAACCGTCTCTTCAACTAGTGTGTGACAGGGCACAGGGAGTTGTTCCCGTGGCACCTACACCAATTGAAGTGGAAGCTTATGATAGTGATCATGAAACTTCAGATCAAGTCACTACCAAACCTCGTGGGATGACAAGGATGCGTACTACTTCAGAGTGGTACGTAATCCTGTCTTGGAAGTCATGTTGCTAGACAACAATGAACCTACGAGCTATGGAGAAGCGATGGTGGGCCTGGATTCCAAAATGGCTCAAGGCCATATAATCCGAGAGAGGATCCATATATGAAAACAAAGTGTAGACTTTGGAAGAACTACTTGATGGTCGTAAGGCTGTTAGGTACAGATGGATTTTAAAAGGAAGATGGACAATGATGGTTAATGTCACCATTAAGAAAGCTCGACTTGTCGTTAAGATGTTTCCCGACAAGTTCAAGGAGTTGACTATGATGAGACTTTCTCACTCGTAGCGATGCTAAGAGTCTGTTGGAATTATATTAGCGATTACTGCATTATTTATGAAATCTTGCAGATAGGATGTCAAAAACCATTGTTTCCTCGACGATTTTCTTGAAGAAAGGTTGTATGTGATACAACCGGAAGGTTTTGTCAATCCTGAAAGATGCTAACAAGTATGCAAAGCTCCAGCAATCCTTCTAAGGACTGGAGTAAGCATCTCGAAGTTGGAATGTATGCTCTGATGAGATGATCAAAGATTTTGGGTTTATACAAAGTTTATGAGAAACTTGTATTTCCAAAGAAGTGAGTGGGAGAACTATAGAATTTCTGATGAATATATGTTGTTGACATATTGTTGATCAAAAATGACGTAGAATTTCTGGAAAGCATATAGGGTTATTTGGAAAGTGTTTTTCAATGGAAAGCCTGGATTAAGCTACTTGAACAATTGAGCGTCAAGATCTATAAGGATAGATCAAAACGCTTAATGGTACTTTCAAATGAGCACATACCTTGACATGATCTTGAAGGTGTTCAAGATGGATCAGTCAAAGAAGGAGTTCTTGCCTGAGTTGTAAGGTATGAAGTTAAGAATTAAAGCTCGACCATGGCAGAATAGAGAAAAAGGACGAAGGTCATCCCCTATGCTTAAGACATAGGCTCTACAGTATGCTATGCTGTGTACCGCACCTGAAGTGTGCCTTGCCATGAGTCAGTCAAGGGGTACAAGAGTGATCCAAGAATTGATCACAAGACAGCGGTCAAAGTTATCCTTAGTAACTAGTGGACTAAGGAATTTTCTCGATTATGGAGGTGGTAAAAGAGTTCGTCGTAAAGGGTTACGCCGATGCAAACTTTGACACTAATCCAGATTATTCTGAGTAGTAAACTGGATTCATATAGTAGAATAGTTATTTGAAATGGCTCCAAATGTAGCGTAGTAGTTGCATCTACAAGATGACATAGAAATTTGCGGAGTACATACGGATCTGAATGTTGCAGACCCGTTGACTAAAACCTCTCTCACAAGCAACATGATCAAACCCAGAACTCATTGAGTGCTAATCACATAGTGATGTGGAACTAGATTATTGACTCTGGTAAACTCTTTGGATGTTGGTCACATGGCGATGTAACCTATGAGTGTTAATCACATGGCGATGTGAACTAGATTATTGACTCTAGTGCAAGTGGGAGACTGTTGGAAATATGCCCTAGAGGCAATAATAAATAAGTTATTATTATATTTCCTTGTTCATGATAATCGTTTATTATCCATGCTAGAATTGTATTGATAGGAAACTCAGATACATGTGTGGATAGATAGACAACACCATGTCCCTAGTAAGCCTCTAGTTGACTAGCTCGTTGATCAATAGATGGTTACGGTTTCCTGACCATGGACATTGGATGTCGTTGATAACGGGATCACATCATTGGGAGAATGATGTGATGGACAAGACCCAGTCCTAAGCCTAGCACAAAGATCGTGTAGTTCGTTCGCTAAAGCTTTTGTAATGTCAAGTATCATTTCCTTAGACCATGAGATTGTGCAACTCCCGGATACCGCAGGAATACTTTGGGTGTGCCAAACGTCACAACGTAACTGGGTGGCTATAAAGGTACACTACAGGTATCTCTGAAAGTGTCTGTTGGGTTGGCACGAATCGAGACTGGGATTTGTCACTCCATGTGACGGAGAGGTATCTCTGGGCCCACTCGGTAGGACATCATCATAATGTGCACAATGTGATCAAGGAGTTGATCACGAGATGAAGTGTTACGGAACGAGTAAAGAGACTTGCCGGTAACGAGATTGAACAAGGTATCGGGATACCGACGATCGAATCTCGGGCAAGTATCGTACTGATAGACAAAGGGAATTGTATACGGGATTGATTAAGTCCTTGACTTTATGGTTCATCCGATGAGATCATCGTGGAACATGTGGGAGCCAACATGGGTATCCAGATCCCGCTGTTGGTTATTGACCGGAGAACGTCTCGGTCATGTCTGCATGCTTCCCGAACCCGTAGGGTCTACATAGTTAAGGTTCGGTGACGCTAGGGTTATAGAGATATTAGTATGCGGTAACCCGAATGTTGTTCGGAGTCCCGGATGAGATCCTGGACGTCACGAGGAGTTCCGGAATGGTCCGGAGGTAAAGAATTATATATAGGAAGTGCTATTTCGGCCATCGGGACAAGTTTCGGGGTCACCGGTATTGTACCGGGACCACCGGAAGGGTCCCGGGGGTCCACCGGGTGGGGCCACCTGCCCCGGGGGGGCACATGGGCTGTAGGGGTGTGCGCCTTGGCCTATATGGGCCAAGGGCACCAGCCCCAAGAGGCCCATGCGCCAAGAGATAAGGAAAGGAAGAGTCCTAAAGGGGGAAGGCACCTCCGAGGTGCCTTGGGGAGGAGGGACTCCTCCCTAGCCGCACCCTTCCTTGGAAGGGCCAAGGCTGCGCCCCCCTCCCTTGGCCCTATATATAGTAGGGGGAAAGGAGGGCAGCCGCACCTGAGCCCTGGCGCCTCCCTCTCCCTCCCGTGACACATCTCCCTCTGCCCGCAGCGCTTGGCGAAGCCCTGTTGGAATCCCGCTACTTCCACCACCACGCCGTCGTGCTGCTGGATCTCCATTAACCTCTCCTTCCCCCTTGCTGGATCAAGAAGGAGGAGACGTCGCTGCTCCGTACGTGTGTTGAACGCGGAGGTGCCGTCCGTTCGGCGCTAGGATCATCGGTGATTTGGATCACGACGAGTACGAATCCATCAACCCCGTTCTCTTGAATGCTTCCGCACGCGATCTACAAGGGTATGTAGATCCACTCCTCCCTCGTTTCTAGATGACTCCATAGATAGATCTTGCTGACACGTAGGAAAATTTTGAATTTCTGCTACGTTCCCCAACACTAGGCCCGTCGACCGCTCCCTTGGCGGAGGCGCCGGAGGACCCAGCGACTCTGGCGAGGCCTTCGCGACTCCGGAGACGAGCGACGACAGCTACGAGCCCCCGAGCCTGCGCTGCTCCCGGAGCAGGGTGGGCCCGTCTGGCCGTCGCTGACTCTGATCTGGATGGGGTCGGCGCCGGCGCCGAACGGCCCACTGTTGATGATGGCATCTTTTGCTGGAGCACGCGTAGTTAGCATCCCTTTGGTTCCGCTCCCTGCGAGGAATCAGAACGCGCCCCGTGGGGGCTTGTAAGGTGTCTGTAGTCCCGTTTGTTAATACATACCCTTTGCTACAGAGCTGTGTGAGTTGCTGATTCCGTCTTAGCTCAGTTCTCGCTTTCGAACCTCGCGAGGGCTTGGTGCTCTGCGCCGACAGGTCCCAGTCCCAAGGCGGCGTCAGCCGTCGCTGGTATGCCAGGTCGCGATGCCGTGGTCAAGGCCAGGAGGTGAGCGACCCGGGGTCCGGTAAGAGCCCCTGAGTCGCGATGCTCAGGAGGTCCCCTTTGGTGCCCAAGCAGCCGTCGTTCGGCGAGAAAGGAGAGCGGCGTCGCTGACACGGAATTGCATTAGGTGCGGGGGTAGTGCTGCGATAGCTGGTGCTTTCGGGTAGTGACTTATCTCGAGAGTCGGGGATTATTCCTGGCGCGCCGTCGGGCCCGCGTGTCGGCAAAAGTGGAATCGCTCGGCAAGGTCCTCGCGAGCCCCCTTCTCCCCCGCCTTTGCTCCCCTTTCTGCTCTACGTCCTCGGTTCCCGACCCTCGAGCTAGTCTCAGCCGTCGCTGGTATGCCAGGTCACGATGCCGTGGTCAAGGCCAGAGGGTGAGGGCTGGAGAGCCAGTAGGATCCCTGCGTCGTGATGCTCAGGCACCCCCCCTTTAACGTGCAAGCGGTTCGCGCGGGCGAGAGTGAAAAGGACGCCGCGAGGGCTGTGCCTGGTGCGACTCCCTTAGGGGATCCTGTAAACTCATCTTAGAAGGAAGAAAAGGTTGTCATGACAACTGTCAGCCTGGCGTTAGTTGCTTCCGAGGGGGGAGATGAGGCACTGGAGGCTTGACGAGGTGGCGCTGTGCGGGGCTGCCGCGGCCAGAGCTCAGCCATTCAGGTTTATCGGCATTGCAGGGACGGACCCATGTGCAAGCGTTGTGCCGTTGTGGGAGCAATTATGTCTATTGGCGTCAGTTGAGCAGGCAACTAGATCAAACATGTTAGCCGTGGAGGAGGGGATTCATTCAAACAGATGCTGGGAAGGTAAACATCGCTGGGTCAGGCCCGAGCGACTTGGGGATGATGCAGGCCGAGGGGCGCCCCCAACAAGGCAAGCTAACGACATAAAAATAGCAAGGGGTACATACCGCAGGGACGGACCCACGCGGGCTGGGAACGATGCAGCCCTGGGAGGGCACTCCCAGCTGAAAATGAAACTTGTAAGATGTCACCTGAGGGTGTCGAGGGCGAAGGGGTGTTGGTGCAGCAGACTCGGGAGGCTGTGGGAGCCGATCCTCACGAGCCCCCTAGGCCCAGGGGCCTCGGGAGGCTCCGGGGGCACCGGTAGCCCTTCACGAGTCATCTCCATCTCTGCCAGAGTTGTGGAACACCTGTCTTCTTGCGCCTCCATGATGCCCCTCATGAGGCGCTGGCGCTCAGCAACCGCGCTCGGCAGGCCGTAAGGCATGCAGTGCCCCACTTGTGAGGGCCAGAGGCGCTCCACGGTAGCGACTCGGTTGAGCCCTGGTACATCGACGCAGACGCGCAACCCACCATCCTCGCCTGGATGGGGAGCCGCAGCCGGTAGACGGCGGCAACCTCTCATGATCCTTGATTCCTGTAGTTCTTGAATGGCTTTGCCGACGAACTCCTGCGGGTCTGACCCTCCTTGCCTTGCTCCTTCTTGCGGGAAACGCGCTTCGAAACATGCCTCCACGTGGTGCCCAAGCGCCTCCCTCGTGACCCTGGCCAGGTCGGTGGCCCTCCAGGGGAGAGCCCCCGAGCCCTGCCTGAGGAGGGTGCCGGGTGCGCTTTCCTATGCGATGGAAGGGGGTTCCCCCTAGGCAGACGCGGGCCCTGAGGGGCCTGCCTCCCGAGGGGCCGGTCCGGATGATGTCTTCTTCTTCTTGGGGGTGGTCGCGGGAAGCCTCCTGCTTCCGTGATCCGGGTCTTCCAGCGACGCGGCCTGAAAGGCCCGCTCCAGGGAACACACTGCATCCCTCTCTTCACAGGGCACCGTGATGACTCCGCCACTCCCTGGCATCTTGAGAACGTTGTAGCCATGGTGAGTTACGGCCATGAACTTGGCCAGCGCTGGGTACCCGAGGATGGCGTTGTACGGCAGGCGGATGTGGGCAACGTCGAAGTCGATGAGCTCGGTGCGGTAGTTGTCGCGTGCCCCGAAGGTGATAGGGAGGCGGACCTGCCCAATCGGGATCGTGGAACCGTCAGTGATTCCGGAGAAGGGCTTGGTTGGCTGAAGCTGGTCGTAGGGTACTTGGAGATTGTTGAACGTTTCCACAGACAGGATGTTGAGTCCTGCCCCACCATTGATGAGGGTCTTGGTGACCAGTACATTGCTGACGACTGGGGAACAGAGCATCGGGAGGACGCCAGCGGTGGCTGCACACTTGAGTTGATCCGCTGAGCTAAATGTGATGGTGCACGCCGACCACCTGAGAGGGCACGTTGCTTCGAGCCTGGGGAGGGCTGCGTTCACCTCGCGGACAAACTGCTTGAAGATGCGTTGGGAGGCTGGGGCTTGAGCTCCGCCCAAGATGCAGGCGATCGCGCGTGGCTCCTAGAAGCCCCCAGCCCCCTCGTCTTGATGGCGGTCCTCATTCCTCCTTGGCTGAGGCGGCAGTGGAGGGAGGCCTGCATTGCCTTGCGGGCGATCCTCACGAGGCTGATCCCTCCAGTCCCCCTCGCAAGGCAGGTCTCGCCAGCGATCCTCGCGAGGCTGATCGCGCCACCCTTGGCGCGGGCCACGGTCTTCCCAGCGTCCTGCGTTTCTTCCTCCTCCTCGGCCGTAGCCCCGATCGGCGCGATCGGGACGATGACCGATCCTTCCTTTCCGCACGACGCGGAGTTCTTGGCATTCGTTGGTGTTGTGGGTGTGGAGGTCGTGGTACACACAGTACCGGCTGCCCCTGGAGGACTCAGGCAGATCTTTGCCCCGCTTGGTGTCTGGTTCTGCTGCGAGCACGGCAGCCCCCTTGCGCTTCACGTCCTTGGCCTTGGGCTTCTTCTCTTCCGGGTCTGCGGCAGGAAGCTCGAGGAGGGAGAGGCGTCCCTCCTCATCCCTGGCGCACTTGGTCGCCAAGTTGAACAGCTCTAGGGAGGTGCACAGGTCTTCATGCATCGCCAGCTCCTCCTTCATCTTGATGTCGCGCACGCCATCAGAGAAGGCCGAGATGATGTCCTCCTCGGACACCTTGGGGATCTTGAGGCGCGCGCTGTTGAAGCGCTGGATGTACTTTTGCAGGGTCTCTCCGGGTTGTTGCTTGATGCGGCGCATGTCGCTCACGGTGGGCGGCCGGTCGCGAGTACCTTGGAAGTTGGCGATGAAGCGGTTGCGCATCTGGTCCCAGGAAGAGATTGTGCCTGGAGCCAGATTCAGGAGCCAGGTGCGAGCTCCTTCCTTGAGCGCCATGGGGAACCAGTTCGCCATAACCTTTTCGTCCCCGCTGGCAGCTTCGATGCCCAGCTCGTAGAGCTGGAGGAACTCCGCAGGGTCAGTCGTGCCGTCGTAACGTGGAGGCAGGTCTGGCTTGAACTTGCCGGGCCACGCGACGCTTCGCAGCTCGGTGGTGTAGGCACGGCAGCCTGCGGTGGCCACAAAAGGCCTCGGCTGGTGGAGAGCTTGGTATTGAGGGTTCCCTCGCGCTGCAGCTAGGAGCAGTGCGGGGTCTTGGTGTGCCGGAGCTGGTGCAGGGTCGCGATGCGCCGGAGCAGGGAGCGCCCGGGCGGCTCCTTCCGGGCGAGGGATCTCTTGGCAGCTTCGTTCTTGCTGCGCTGGCGCCTGACGGAGCGGGTTCCGCCCAGGGG
Source organism: Triticum aestivum (assembly GCF_018294505.1). Taxonomy (NCBI): domain Eukaryota; kingdom Viridiplantae; phylum Streptophyta; class Magnoliopsida; order Poales; family Poaceae; genus Triticum; species Triticum aestivum. The sequence continues at coordinate 506,071,655 of NC_057800.1, read as the reverse complement.
CCATGCGCCTTGGAGCTACGGCATCTTCTTGGAGAGGAGGCGAGGCGGGGTGTGGCGCAGAGGAACGGACGACGCAGGAGAGCCCCCTGCGGCGCGGACAAGCTCGGCGACGCGGTCGAGCCACTCCTCGTAGACGTAGTCGACGGGACGGTAGCGCAGGAGCTAGTTTGCCGCGAGGAGCGCAGCTCGAGCCTCCATGGGTGTGCGGAGCGCGCGGGATGAAGAACCAGCGGGCGCGAGCGATGGAGTAGCAGTGTGGCCGTCTTGCCGCACGGAGGGATGCTGGGACGACGCTTGCTGCTCGCCCCCCGCCAGGCCGGTGGCGGTGTTGACGGCGGGCGACGGGGAACGACGAGGACGGCCGCCGACGGGTGCCGTCTGGGCGACGCGAGAAGCGATGGCGGCCCGGCGCTCGGCGCGAGCCCGACGTGCATCGGACATGGATGCGACGGTCGGAGGAGAACGGGGCGGTGGACGACGAATTCCGGTGCACCCCTACCTGGTGCGCCAAATGTCGGATTTCGGGTTCCGGCAGACCCTTAAGGTTCGAACACTGGGGTGCACGCAGAGATTACGCCTTCTACCTCCCCGTCCCGCCAAGATCTAAACTACTAAAAGAACTGTACAAGGGACGCAAGATTTATACTGGTTCAGGCCACCGTTGTGGTGTAATACCCTACTACAGTGTGTCAGTGGATTGCCTCCTGGGGCTGGTGATGATGAACAATACAAGGAAGAACAGCCTCGCAAGGGTCTGTTCTTGGCTGGGGCGATGAACTGCTAGGAGGAGTTCAGTTACCCTTCTCTCTCTCTCTCCCTTTTTCCTTCCCTTTTTCTACTTGAACCGAACGAATGAACCTAACCGAACCGAACCCCCTTGCTGTGTGGGTGGCTGGTCCTATTTATAGAGGCCCTGGTCCTCTTCCCAAATATCGAGCGGGAAGGGAGCCAACAATGGCGGGCTAATTTGAAGGGGGACAACAAGCATCAACTATCCTGACCAAAGCAGTCTTCGCCTGCGCAAAGCTCTGGTGATGACGTCGTCCTGGGCTCCATGGTGACCTCCGTCTCGTAGTCCTCCTGGTCTTGGTCTTGTTGCACCGAAATGGCAACCTTTGCCTGACGCCTAGGTACTCCGCGGCTGCGCTTGCCCCCTTTGCTCCAAAGAGGAAAGAAGGACGTTGCGCGCGCTGGCGCCCGCCTGGCGCCCTGAGTCGTCATGGCTTGCATCACGGGCACCTCGCGAGGTACCCCGCCTTGATCTCCCCGCCTCCTCGCGAGCCAGCCTGACGAGGACGTGCCTGAGGAAGCTCCGTGTTGTCCGCCTCGCGAGGCTTGGCCCCTCGCGAGGGTCTTGAGTCTTGTGCTGATGAAGATGGGCCATGCTGGGCCTCCTTCGAGCCACGCCGCAGGCAGGCAAGTCTGGGGACCCCCGTTCACAGAATGCCGACAACCATGTATCTGGCATGAGCGGTCGAGTATTCGGTCCAAACTGGACGGGCCCGGAGTATTTCTTTTGAATGGATTTTTCCGCTGACCGGGTTTAGAGCCTCTGAATCCGGCATTAACTACCGTATCCTCAGCATTGTCGCCGTTAATGCGGTGCTTTTGCTTGTTGCGACACGACCTGCCACTGCTGTCCTTGGTATCCGAATTACCAGGGCTCTTGGTCGTGTTATTGCTGCGAGCTAGCCATCTGTCTTCTCCCACGCAAAAGTGGGTCATAAGTGTCATGAGGGCTGCCATAGATTTCGGCTTTTCCTGTCCTAGGTGCCGTGCAAGCCACTCGTCGTGGATGTTATGCTTGAAGGCTGCTAGGGCCTCTGCGTCCGGACAGTCGACGATTTGATTTTTCTTGGTTAGGAACCACGTCCAGAATTGTCTGGCCGATTCCTCTGGCTGCTGAATTATGTGGCTAAGGTCATCGGCGTCTGGTGGTCGCACATAAGTGCCCTGGAAATTATCGAGGAATGCGGCTTCTAGGTCCTCCCAGCAACCAATTGATTCTGCTGGCAAGCTGTTAAGCCAATGCCGAGCTAGTCCTTTAAGCTTGAGTGGGAGGTATTTGATGGCATGTAGGTCATCACCGCGGGCCATGTGGGTATGAAGGAGATAGTCCTCGATCCATACCGCGGGATTTGTTGTGCCATCATATGATTCGATGTTCACGGGTTTGAAACCCTCAGGGATTTGATGATCCATTACTTCATCTGTGAAGCATAGTGGGTGTGCGGCGCCTTTGTATTGGGCTATATCACGACGCAACTCAAATGAGCTTTATCTACTGTGTTTGGCCCGGCCGGATTGACTGTATCCAGAGTGACGATTACCGTCTCATGCCGTGGGGCACCCACGCGATCCGTAGATCGATCTTGTTTGCCTTGCCTTGTCCTCCAATATATCTCGCAGGTCTGGCGGATTTTCCCATGCCTTGGTATTTTTTGAGCGGTGTCGGGGTGCGGCTTGAGTGGAGGGCCGAGAGGCTTCTCTGTCGCGGCCACGGGGTGGCCGATCGGCCGCATCATGTGCTGGTGATGTAGGTTTAGGTGCTTCCTCCTCTAGTCGGGGTAGCAACCTGCGCTTTGGGTAGCTCTTGGAGGGGCGTTCGAGTTCATACTCTTCGGCCGCAAGGACTTCAGTCCATCTGTCGGCTAGCAAATCTTGATCAGCTCTAAGCTGTTGCTGTTTTTTCTTGAGGCTGCTCGGTGTGGCCATAAGCCTGCGTTTGAAACGCTCTTGTTCGACGGAATCCTCTGGCACGACAAATTCGTCGTCGTCGAGGCTTGCCTCATCTTCAGAAGGGAGGCAAATAATTATCGTCCTCGACCTCTCTGTCTGCCGCTCTCTCATGAGGGTTGGCTTCTCCATCCTCTTGTGCTGAATCTTGCTGGAGGTGGTTGTCTTCGGCACTGTCCGGGGTGTTATTATCTCCCGTGCCAGAATCACCGTTTTTTGCTTTGGCGGGATTTAGAGCGGCGCCGCTGACGCCGATGCTTAGGCTGCTTCTTGGAGGGGCCATCCTCCGCTGTTCCATCGCCATTGCCTTCTTTTGGGGTGTCCACCATGTATATATCATACGACGAGGTGGCTTTCCAGTGCCCTATAGGCGCTGGTTCTTGATCGTCTCCTGCATCGGCGTCCATACCGTTGATGTCTTCGGAGTCGAAGTCGAGCATGTCGGTTAAATCATCGACAGTGGCTACGAAGTGGGTGGTGGGCGGGCTTTGAATTTCTTCATCATCCGCATCCCAACCTTGCTAACCATAGCCCGCCCAGGGCTCTCCTAAAGAGAGAGACTTTAGTGAATTCAGAATATTGCCGAAGGGCGAGTGCTGAAAGATGTCCGCGGTGGTGAACTCCATGATCGGCGCCCAATCGGGTTTGATCGGTAGGGGCGCGGAGGGCTCGGAGTCTGGAGAGGAGTCCGGCTCCTTGGAGTCACAGGCTTCGCAGAGAATAGGGACGGTGTTTGGCTCGATCGCCGTAGAGATTGCAGCCCCCGAGGCGGTGTCCAACCACCCATCCTCGATTGGCGTAGTTGGCTCCGAATTAAGGGTTGGAGCTGATGCGGGTGCGGCCTCCAGGGCACTGTTCGGCGGCAGAGCTAGATCATGCCCATCGTGACAGTGCGGCACGCTTGGCTGCGGCTCGAATCCGTCGAAGATCAAGTCTCCGTGGAGGTCCGCTGTGTAGTTTAAACTTCCAAATCTGACCTGACGGCCAGGGGCGTAGCTTTCGATCTGCTCCAGATGGCTAAGCGAATTGGACCGCAGTGCAAAGCCGCCAAATACGAAGATCTGTCTGGGGAGAAAAGTCTCACCCTGGATCGCATCATCGTTGATGATCGGAGGGGCCATCGGGCCTAAAAGTGATGACACAGAGGAACTCCCAATGAAAGCACCAATCTCGGTGTCAAAACCGGCGGATCTCGGGTAGGGGGTCCCGAACTATGCGTCTAGGCGGATGGTAACAGGAGGCAGGGGACACAATGTTTTACCCAGGTTCGGGCCCTCTTGATGGAGGTAAAACCCTACGTCCTGCTTGATTAATATTGATGATATGGGTAGTACAAGAGTAGATCTACCACGAGATCATAGAGGCTAAACCCTAGAAGCTAGCCTATGGTATGATTGTTCTTCGTCCTACGGACTAAAACCCTCCGGTTTATATAGACACCGGAGAGGGCTAGGGTTACACAGAGTCGATTACAATTGTAGGAGATCTACATATCCGTATCGCCAAGCTTGCCTTCCACGCCAAGGAAAGTCCCTTCCAGACACAGGACAAAGTCTTCAATCTTGTATCTTCATAGTCCAGGAGTCCGGCCGAAGGTATAGTCCAGCTATCCGGACACCCCCTAATCCAGGACTCCCTCACCGTTTTCACTTCTGGCTCATGTATGGCCCATGACGTCTTTCGGCCCATATGAGGCCCTATGTAACTCTTGGCCTATTAACGACCCGTGGTGAAACTGGCCCGTAATGAATAGTGTATCACTTTACACCCATTAACGACCTGTTGTGAAACTGGCCCGTAAAGAACAGTGTATCACTTTATACCCATTAACGGCCCGTTATTTCATGGGGCCGTTTCCAGCCCATGTTATCTTTCGGCCTTCTCAGAGCACATTTATTCTTGGGCTATTTCCAGCATTCGTTTACTTACGGCCCGTTACTGTCATTTTCTACTTGTGGGCGAAATTCAGCCCGTGGTTACAGTCGGCCCGTTTGTGGTCCGTTAATACGTTGGGGCATTTTCATAGCGTCATCAAATACGGCCTATTAATGATGGCCCGTTATGGTCGGCCCATGAATGGAGGATTCCAACTCTAGCCCGTTTACGGCCAGAATGCGGTCTGTTTGGCCCATGTTTGGCCAATCGATCATACGGCCCGTATAAGGCCCATTGATGATACGACCCATAGAAGGCCCATTGTTTCTACGACCTGTAGAAGGCCCATTGTTTCTATGGCCCGTAGAAGGCCCACTGTTTATATGGCCCGTAGAAGGCCAACTGTTTCTACGGCCCGTAGGAGGCCCAGTGTCACTACAGTAAATATTAGCCCATGGTTATTGTGGCCTAGTTTTAAAAAATAGGTTATTGCAGCCACTAGCAAACCACAGAAAAAGAACTGCACTGACTACAAGCAAACAAATAAACAAGACAACAAGGAAATAAATAAGCAAGCAACTTACACTAGGCTATCACGGCTATTACACATATTACATCCACTGGGCATCAAAGTTCGCCACCAGTGCAAATATAGGGAACACATCAGCATATAAACGCCGCAGCAAAACAAGTCCAGAACTGAAACCACTTCAGAAGAGCTCAAGAAACAATATCCTGGGTACCCATAATGCTGGCAAGATGCTTAGCAAGCTTATTAACTTTCTCTTGTTTGGCGTTTAAGTCCTCCAGCGCTTGCTGTTGCACCAGAAAGTATGCATCTGAATTCTGCAGGGACTTCCTCAGTCCTTCGGCTTCCTGTCGCATAACATCTGATCGATGTCTTTCAACTTGAAGTTGAGACTCAAGAAGCCGAACTGATTCAGGCAACGAGTTCGAAGAGCTGGTGCCAGCAGTGGTAGCCAGTAACTCGAACACTACATCAAGACAGGACTTTGGGGTTGTCTCAGTGTCTTCAATAAAGTTTTTATCAGCTTTCTTGGAGACCAACAGGGATGTCTCACTATCTTGAACCTTATCTGCATTACTTCCTTTACCATTGCATAACAGGGTCTCTTCTCCAATATTTTATCCGCGTTCTAAAAGAGAAACAAACAAACACATCTCAGGTTTACAATGTAGTATATGAAACTCATTTTGGTAAACCAGTTCAGTAGTAAGGTGGACAGGATAACAACATGAAACAAACATATATCTATGTAGTATGGTCACTGTATGGTCTATATCATTCTAGTTTATGTTGCCAAATCAAGATTTATATAGTTCGAATCATATCTATTTAAGACAAAGCAGCATAGGCAGAATATAAGCATGGGAAACTACACAACAATAACAACACTTGTAATGTGCATGGCATGAGAACATAACTGTTTATTCAATTGAAACAGAAATCAACATAGAGCAAGTTACAACAGCAAACAGCCAAACACGTTGAAGAAACAGGTTTAAAACATACCCGTTGCGCCATTGGAGTTTCAATTGCATCCTTCAAATTTGAAATTAGTTGGTATCAGTAAATACAATGATGCAAGAGCAAAGTAGTATGAACCATAACTACGGAACCTGACCTGAGAACAATTCTTCTTCTGCTTTAAGCGTTGACTTCGGGTTCGGAGTGGTGGTCCTCGTGATTTGGGCACTGCAGTTGCCTTACTAACTGCTCGTGTTTGGGTGCTCTGTGGTGGAGACGGTGCTGTGTCAACGGGAACTGGGTGTCTATCTGCTGGGGTTGGGGTTAGAAGGGGTGTAGCTGGTTCTCTGTCCAACTGGGTAGGGGTACAATCTGCATGAGTGTGGGTTATGTGTGGTGGGGCTGGTTCTTGGGCAAGTACAACCGTGGTTCTATCTGCATCGACAGGTAGCACGATCTTTTCTGAAGACCGTGTTTTTACTCCCACAGATACTGCCATCACTCCCTCCAATTGAAATGGCTGATAAACAAGAAAAGTAATTGAATGTACAGACATTGTAAGATAGACAGGTGCAATGGATAGTAGGGAAGAAAACAGGGCATGAAATAATTCACATTTATGTTGTCTAAGCAAACAGAATAGCAGGACATAATTTCACATATATGATGGCTAATTAAACAGGATAGCATGACACAATTTCACATGTATGATGGCTAACTAAACAGGATAGAATGACATACTTCAAAATATGATGACTATGTAAACATGATGACATGATATAACTATACGATGTGTCTATTAAAGTGGTTGGCATGCCATAAATCACAAACATGCCGTCGATGGAAACATGATGGCATGATATAATTCACGGATAGAATGACATAATTTAAAATATGATGAGTATGTAAACAGGATGAGATGATATAACTATATTATGTTTTTAGAAAATGGGTTGGCATGCCATAATTCAGATACATGCTGTCTATGTAAACATCATGGCATGGCATAATTCAAATATATGATTTATATACTAAGGAAGTGAGCAGAGGGCAATCTCATATATGATGTGTCAACTAAGGAGATGGCATTCAATATTGTGTATATGATGTAAAAACTAAGCATTGCAATACAACATATGCATTATATGAGTAATATAACCCTGCCAAGTTTGAGCTATCTGTATCTGCCTCTGAATCCTCCTCTGAAGAGCTATCTGTAACCAGCAAGATATCCGCTTCAGCAGGTAGCATTGTCTGCTTTGAAGACCTTGTTTTCACTCCAGATTTTTCCATCACCAATTCAAATGGCTAATGCACAGGAAGAGCAGTTGAATATACAAACATTGTCGACAAAAGCAATGAGAAATACAAAAAAAGGACGGCATGATATACTTCACATATATGACGCTTGCCTAAACAGCATGGCATTGCATAATTCACATACATAATGCCTTGCAACAAGATAACATTGCACAATTCACATATATAATGTCTTGCAACAAGATGGCATTGCATAATTCACATATATGATAATTAGACACTAAACAGGTGGCATTCACACAAAGCATGTCTAAACTAAGCAAATGACATAGCAATGCAAGATACCATACGCACGATATGAGCAACATAACCCTGCCAAGTTAGGGCATGCACCTCAGGGGGGGTATGACTGGTCATCTGTCTCTGAATCCTCCTCTGAGGAGCTATCGGTAACCAGCAAGACATGCGCTTCGTCAGATAGCATTGTCTGCTCTGAAGACCTTGTTTCCACACCAGATTTTTCCATGACCGTGCCGAATGGCTGATGCACAGGAAGAGTAATTGAATGTACTAAAATTGTTGACAAATTCAACATGTAATAAAAAATGATGGCATGATATAATTCACATATAAGATGACTGGCTAACCAGGGTGGCATTGCAAAATTCACACATATGATGCCTGGCTAGACAAGATGGCATTGCATGATTCACATATACGATAAAGAAACTAAACAGATGGCATTGATACAAAGCATGTCTAAACTAAGCATATGACATCTTTAATGTATACAGTAAGCAATGCAAGGCACCATATGCATGATATTACCAACATCAGCATGCCAAGTTAGAGCGAAGACCTCATGGGGTAAATAGGAGTGGCCTTCTCCTTCTGAATCCCCCTCAGAACAGTTATCTTCCTCTTGATTACGATCCAAAATGGGTGGAGGGGGGCTGCCTTTGCGCCCACCATGGAACGACGTCTGCATGAAATTTTATCTACATGATCAGTTCCATTGTGTACAATAACTGGCATGCATATGGATAAAACATAGTGAGATTATGTAAGGAGTGCATGCACAAATCCAGAGTGATGGTAGAAAACTGTGGATAGACCCAAAACCAATGATAGCAGGCAGATAATAGCTTTATTTAAAAAATACAGATAATGGCTCCTTTAATGTTTTTTTGCACCCAACATGAAACTCATAGTAGACATCGGAGATTAACCAGATAGTAGATAGATAGTACTGATTGCTGCCCCAATATGTACCCCACAACCATTTAAAAACTCAAGTTTCAGAAGTATTTTGGACCTGACTCGGAGTCTAATAGGTGAACACGACGATAATGTAGCATGTCATCATATTAAGCGACACATAACGTAAGCAGACACGGAAGAGTGCGACCTCTCTTACGGACCCGTGTAGTCCTCAAGGTAATCTGCTCTGTTGATGATGGTAATGCAGTTGCCATGGCTGCCGGCAGCGGGGAAGAAGATCTGAGGTGGCGAAAGACAGTTTGGAGAGTAGATCCCTACTGTGGTGAACCCTTCCGTCGTTGGAGCAGCTGAGCTGGGGTGGAACACAGCGCCGCAGGAGTAGGACAAACCACACAAGGTTTTCTTTGACACATATCTGTAACATAAGTAATTGAGTAAGGGCTTGTTTGAATTTGAGGATTCTAACAATGCAGGGATAGGAAATAGACAGGTACAGGATAGGAATGCACATGCAAAATAGAGAATTTAAAAACACATGATTTCTGACAATCTGGGTGTTTGATTCACAACAATTGGAAGATCACACGATGAAAAAAGCATGGTGAGATTAAGTCAAACCACAAGAAAATGTACGGTTATAATGCTATTATGCTACTATCTCTTAGTCTTGTGCTTGATGAATAGGAATATGAAAAGGAGGAGAAGTGGAAATTAGAATTCCTATGGTTTTTCTTTCAAGGAGACACTAAAGGAACAAATCCTACAGTTTTCCTTTGCTCCATTCCTTTGCACCAAATTCATGAAAAGTAGTACCATAGGAAACTTTCCAATTCCGATGTTTTTCATTCACTTTTCCTTTCAAGCATTGGCGATTCTAGTAGGCAGGCTTGAGCAAGGAAAATCCTACACTAAAAAAATGTTTTTGTGCTACTTCTATTACTTTGGACCCAGGCCACTGCCATACTAGCTCAACTCCCAGGCCCATCGACAAATGCACAGCTCAAACGCGCAGAGATAAATAATGATGGCGTTCAAGAGAGTCCATCATGGATAGCTAAGTTTCCTGGTACCTCACTGCTTGTCACATAGTAGGATAAAATAATCGTATTTCCCATTACTATGAGTGCTCAGTGGACAATATATATAACATGTAGAGTAAAAAAGAGATGCAACAAGTGTATAACCTCTTTGGTGAAGCCATGTCGATCTCAGCATGATTGGGTTGGCCGGTGAGGATGCTCCGGCTGACTTGGCTGTCGGAGGAGGGGAAGAAGATTTTAGGCGTCTGGAGATGGAGCCCGAGGTACTGCTCCGCTGTGATGGAGGGTTTCGTTGTTGGAGCAGCTCCGGTGAGTTGTACGACACCGAGGCTGAAGCAGGACAAGAGAGACAACGAACAACGTTAACCTGAGTGGAATTCTAATAGCATCTCCAATACATGATGTAAAATACATAACCACAAAGTGCTAGATGTAAAATACATCAGCCGCTCATCTCTGAACTTAACTGTCGAAACTAAATTTAACTGTCAAAACTGAACTTAACTGTCGAAACTGAACTTAACTATTGAAACTGAATTTTGCTGTCGAAACTAAACGCACTAGCAAGGTGAGGCTACACGTCGGTCGACTGACTTTTTCATCTCTGGTCAGTCGATTTTGCAGCCGTTGGATACGAAATCAAGGGCCTACGGTTCACCTTCAACCTCCACCCCCCTGAGCCACCAGCCACCACCGGCCAAACAGCAACCCGCCGCCACCCGCCGCCAGCGGTGCGCCGCCCCGCCCGCCCCAAAAACACTCCCCACCGCCGGTCTGCCGCCGCCCCGGCCATCCCTCTAGGCCCCCTTGTGCCAAGCTTTTTCTCCGGCAATCCCCACGCCACCGCCCCGCCAACGCCCCGCCACCGTCGGTGACCACCGCCCCCATCCTGTATCCTAAGGTGGATAGTGGGGTACCTCTCTAGCGAGCCCCCCTCCCCGCTGCGGCTGGTTCTTCCTTCACCCCGGCGAGCCCCCCTGAAAATCGACTGACCCAAAAGTCGATTCAGTCAACTGAAGTGTAGCTAAATTGGAGCAGCATCGCAAGCAAGAGCAAGAGCGAGAGCAGCAGCGCGATCAAGAGCAATAGCAAGAGCAGACTAGGCAGGGGACCGAGAGCAAGAGCAGAGCAGCAGCGCGAGCGAGAGCTAAAGCAGAAGCAGCTCCTACTAATGTGGACGTCGCCGCCGAGGGAGAAATGCCATGGAGGAAGTGGCCGGCGATGCCGCCATGGATGGAGCCACGCCGTGTCGGCTCGGGACCGAGCGTCGGTAGCACCTTGAGATCGAATCAACAAGAAAATGCGGCGATTAGTGTACAACCTCTTTGGTGGCGCTGATTAGGCCACAACTTCATCCGAGGAAACAGTGATGATGATGCTCTTCCGGTGGTGCAGGTGAAGACGGCGGTGTGGGAATGGAGGTGGCGCGAAAGATGAGGGGAACATCGGGGCAGCTCCTTGGAGGTGGAGGACGGGGTGGCTGAACCGGCGGGACGATGAGATCGACGACGGATCCTCATCCGGTACGGTGGATGAGGGACGTCGAGGTGTTGCTGTGGACGACGTCGTCGGGGAAGAGGCTCCGGCTGGGTGGCGGACGAAGCAGGGTGTGGGGTTTCGTCACGGGTTTTCGCGGCCTCGGTGTACGAATGGGTGGGCGGATGGGATGGCAGTGGGGAACCATGGCTTAGAGACGGGCTTGTCCGAAATGTGGGGTAAGTTACGAAAGTACCCCCACCGATTTGAGGCGGTTCTTTCGGTTCAGGGGTACCACGGGCATTTCGCGTGTCGGGATTTCACAGGAGGTGGGAGTTTTCGCGCGCGTTGTAATTTCGGAATAGCAAGGCGCGGGTTGAGATGGAGGGAGTTGTCGGAGCACAACGAGACAAAGATATATCTTAAATATTTCGGGCTAGCAAGGCGCGGGTTGAAGAGGCGGGAGTTTCGCATCACGATAGACAGAGACGCTAGCTTGAATTTTCGGCATAACAAGGCGCGGCTTGAAATTCCGGAAGAACAAGCTTAACGTGTACCAAAAAAAGACAATTTGCACCTCAACACGCACAACACACACAAACACCATTTAGAGTAGAGTAAGGTACACGTGCATTGCACGCATGAGATTTGGCAACCAAATTATGAATAAATACCACATTATAGCATGCAAGCTTTGAGTCATATATGCATGATGTAGATGTTCGTTTAATTCTTATAGTTCATTTCATTCAAAATCATCTAGTTTTTATAAGAAAGCTAATCTATTTTAAGATTCATGGAATTGTGTGTCGTAAGACATAAAGTAAAAACAAATAATGGCAAATCATGTAGAAAAACATTTGGGCAATTCTGATACGGAAGATTCTAGAACAAATAAGAAGTGCTTGTGTTTTGATGTTTGTGCATTATGCTTAAGTTCAACCATGGAGTCTTCTAGATTATACATGTGGCGAAATCTGGTGGAATCTAGATGATATCCAACGGCCAGTAGTGCTCAAATTTGCCATCTTTGGACCATCGGATTCGCCTCATCCAACGACCATCTTTCAAAGTTAAAGTTACCCGCACACAATATAAAAAATATAAATATAATATATATAGGGGTATAGATATAGATATGTGATGCGAAAGCCGCCCATCATCTCCAATTAGAATAGTGTGTCCATGCACGGATGCGACGTGGCCAAATGATGTCTGCCATCGGTATCTCAAATTCAAATCAGTCTGACCTTGTTCAATGTGTATACATTACAACATGCTCGTTTCCAAACCACACCGCGCAGATCTCCGTTATATTCATGCATGCATGGGTTTCAAACATCAGGATCTCTTATTCAAATATTTGAATTCAACTTTACATTGATTATGACCTCACCTATTCTTTTACACCCACACAGTAGTCTTCTCTTTATAATTGTACCACTAACTTTCTCTCATGCATGCATGCACACACACTACCAGTCGGCATTATCCATCGCACGCATGCAATCTTTTTCTTCAGGTCGGTCTCCCATGAAGGCACACACCCACACACATCCCCCTCTCCATCATATCGGGCATTCTTTATCTCTCACGCGTGCATGTGCAACGATCGATGTTCCTCTATGTATGTGTGTATATAGCTAGGTCTTTCATAGTTTTCCACACAAACCGATCAATCGATATATCCAGTGAGGTCTCACCCTCTTTCCCACGTCCACATCGATCAATCTATACCTCTCTATATAGGACTAACATATATAGCTCATGCACCCACATTAATTATATATCCAACGTCCCCCTATCATCCATGCCTTCCGCTTCATCTCTCAGATGCATGCACAATGGCGAAGACAGGGGCAGTAAGGGCCATGCCCCCTCCCCCCTAACATCACTATATATCGAGGCTAATATGAATGTGATCATTAGACAATTGCTGCTAAAAATTGTTTAAGTTCATGAATTGACCCTCGTCGTAAAGGATTAGCAATGCTTGGCCCCTAGCTCATTTATTTTTCATGGCCCCGCCACTGCGCGCAACAGCGCACGTGTTCGCCCCCTCTCTCTAAATATCGATCTCGCACTTGTGCATTCCTTCATAGTCTCCCTCCACTCAGCCCCTCGCACCATCTTCTAGCCCCCCACCGGATTTTGCCACATGTACAATCTAGCGGACTCCATGGTTGAACTTAAGCATAATGCACAAACCTCAAAACAACAGTGGTTCTCTTTTGTTCTAGAATCTTCCATATCATAACTGCCCAAACTTTTTTTCTAGTTGAATTGCCATTATTTGTTTTTACTTTATGCTTTACGATGCACAATTCCATGAATCATAAAATAGATTAAGGGCTTCTTTGATTCAAAGGATTCTCAAAGGAATTTTGGAGGATTCTAATCATTAGGAATTTTTCCTATGTTGGTTGTTTGATTCGTAGGATTGTAAACCATAGGAATTTTTCCATATGATTCATTTGCATTAGATTTCATAGGAAACATCCCATCCACTCAAACCTCTTTGAAAGAATTCTACGTTTTTTCTATGCACAATCAAACACTCGTACAATCCTGTAGGATTCAAGACGACATTCCACTATAATCCCATGTTTTTCCTATTCCCGCGTTCTTAGCTTTTTTTATAAAAACTAATTGATTTTGAATGAGATGAACTATAAGAATTAAACGAAGGGCTACATCAGGCATATATGACTCAGAGCTTACATGCTATAGTGTGGTATTTATTCATAATTTGGTTGCAAAATCTGATGCGTGCAATGCACGTGGACCTTACTAGTACTTCGAGTATGTGCAAAACACATAAATTAGAATACCAATGGCACGCTACACAGTGTCTCTCTTACAGTTCATGAAGCCACGTGGCACATGTGGAGGCGTTGTCGCGACCTCCTTGCATGGATTGATCACAGTGACGTGCTGCTGGTTCCAGAAGAATGTACTCTTCCTCCCTGAGCCATACTGGCGGTACATGCACGAAACGAAGATGTGCACACATGCCACGCACGCACTCATTCCCTCGCACGCACACGTGGGTACACGGGCGGACGCAATTTTGTACCAAGATCCACCCCATGTGATAATTTGACGCGTGTAAAGTTGTTCACTTCATTGATGGTCAATTAATATAGCGCATGCAAATTGAGTGGACGTGAGGGCGGAAGAAAGACATTATTACTCGACTGCGCGCATGCGAGTAGTTAAATCGTGGGTTGCTAGTAGTACTTCCATTGGTCTCCTTCGTATTTTGTGCCAATTTTTGACAATAACATAATATTTACACATTTGAGCAGTGTAGTACTTGAAATTTATGTTCCGCTGAACTCATCGGGAGCCGTTTCGGGCCTCGAAACCAAAACCATCAATTAATCTTTACCTTGTTCCCATCACATTCGAAAGCCTGCTCACACCTACTAGTACGTACCAAACCTGAACGTGTTCCCACTATGTAGGTATTAGTACTAGTGCTAGTACTTAGGTTATAAAAAGGGGAACTACCTAACCAAAAATTACTCTACCTTTCCTCCTCATAAGTGCTTCTTCTTCGTCTGTCATTGCCATGGCCGGTGAGCAGAGCTCTAGGCCGAGAACTACTCGTTACAAGGGAGCGGCAACCAAGGCTGCGGAAAAAAAAGAGGGCTCGCCGCCACGCAGAGACCTCGAAAGATCTCTCACGGGCAGGCGACGGCTCCCAGGAGCGCCCTAGCCGCGGAGGCGAACATGCCGAGCCGGCGGAGCTGGAGTCGTTATCCCTCTAGGGCATGCCCGATCATCTCAATAAGCACCTCAATAAGCAGAAGGAGTTCATCCAAGGCTTGATGGAGTTGCTGAAGGTGAGCCTCAACGACATGCCCGCTGAGCTCAATCAGCAGGGGGAGTTGACCGCCGGCTTGGTGATGCTGCTGAAGAAGAGCATTGCCTCGGAGAAGAAGGCGACCGACGAAATCCTGCGACTTCAGGAGGACAAGGCGAAGCTCTGCCACGAGATCGACCTGTTGAAGGAGAAGAACGCCGACTGGAAAAAGCTGCATGAGAATAGTAGTTCCTCGATGAATATGCTGCAGGCCCTCATCATGGAATAGAAGGAGGAGTTGGCGAAGCTCCGCATCGAGCACCCGGCTGCTGTCAAGGTATGTAATGCGGCCGTGGAACAGATGATGAAGGCTCGCGTCGAGAAATCCCGCATCATGGACAGAATGAAGAAGATGGCGGAGGAGACGCGCAAGGAGATTGTAACACCCTTGATGCGACTATAGCTCCCACGTGTCGAGGCACGACTTAGAGACATAATCGCATTGAAGGCATATGTCACAAGTGAGGTAATCTTCACACAACCCATGTAATACGTAAGGGAAAGAGATACATAGTTGGCTTAGAATCGCCACTTCACACAATTACATGAATAAAGCATTACATCATCCAAATACAATCAAGGCCCGACTACGGAGCCAAAATAAAAGAAGAACCACAAATGCGACAAAGGTCCCCGATCGACCCCAACTGGGCTCCACTACTGATCAACTAGAACGGAACAAAACAAAGGACAAGATCTTCATCGAGCTCCTCCTGAGCTTGGTTGCGTCATCTGCATGGACTCATCGGCACCTGCAAGCTGGTTTTGGAAGTATCTGTGAGCCACAGGGACTTAGCAATCTCGCACCCTCGCGATCAAAACTATTTAAGCTTATGGGTAGGGTAAAAGGTATGAGGTGGAATTGCAGCAAGCGACTAGCATATATGGTGGCTAACATACGCAAATGAGAGCGAGAAGAGAAGGCAAAGCACGGTCGATGAAAGTATGATCAAGAAGTGATCCTAAAACAACCTACGTCAAGCATAACTCCAACAACCGTGTTCACTTCCCGGACTCCGCCGGAAAGAGACCATCACGGTTACACACGTTGTTGATATATTTTAATTAAGGTCAACTTCAGGTTTTCTACAACCGGACGTAAACAAATTCCCGTCTGCCCATAATTGCGGGCACGGCTTTCGAAAGTTCAAATCCCTGCAGGGGAGTCCCAACTTAGCCCATGACAAGCTCTCACGGTCAATGAAGGAATAGACCTCCACCCGAGACATTCCGATCAGACTCGGTATCCCGGTACAACAAGACATTTCGACAGGGTAAAACTAAACCAGCAACACCGCCCGAATGTGCCGACAAATCCCGATAGGAGCTGCACATATCTCTTTCTCAGGGCACACCGGATTGTCCAAACTTCCGGTAGGCCAGCCCAGAGTTGCCCCTGGTGGTCACCGGTGGCTGACAAGTTGGACCAACACTCAGAGGAGCACTGGCCCGGGGGGGGGGGGGGGGTAAAATAATGATGACCCTTGGGCGCGCGACCCCCAAGGGAAAAGAAAAGGCTAGGTGGCAAATGGTAAAACCAATGTTGGGCATTACTGGAAAAGCTTTACTTAAGGCGAACTGTCAAGGGGTTCCCATTATAGCCCAACCGCGTAAGGAACGCAAAATCTGGGAACATAACACCGATATGACGGAAACTAGGGCGGCAAGAGTGGAACAAAACACCAGGCATAAGGCCGAGCCTTCCACCCTTTACCAAGTATATAGATGCATTAATTAAATAAGATATATATTGTGATATCCCAACAAGTAAACATGTTCCAACAAGGAACAACATCTCCATGTTCCATCGAGGAACAAAATTCAATCTTCACCTGCAACTAACAACGCTATAAGAGGGGCTGAGCAAAGCGGTAACATAGCCACACAACGGTTTGCTAGGACAAGTGGGTTAGAGGCTTGGTTCAACAATATGGGAGGCATGATAAGCAAGTGGTAGGTATCGCAGCATAGGCATAGCAAAAGAGCGAGCAACTAGCAAAGCAAAGATAGTAGTGATTTCGAGGGTGCCGGGGAAACTGACTCCACGAACACCTATGGGACCGGCGGACCGAGCCCCTTTCGGTTCGGCGGGGGCGGAGATCGCGCGAAGAGCAGATCGAGGCGAAACACACGAGCAGTTGACCCAGGTTCGGGCCGCACGGATGCGTAAAACCCTACTCCTGCTTTGTGGTTTGTATTGAGTTCTTGCTCGGGAGCGCGGAGTGCTATAGTACACATCAGCAACTAGCAAGACCGAGCGTGAATGAGTGTCCCCCTCCCCCTCTACGTTGCGCATGGGCCTCCTTTTATATGCTCAAGGGGTCACCGACAGGTGGCAACGTAGACAAGGGCAAAAATGGAAAAGTGGTGGTTGGTACAACTACTTGTACAATGTATCATACCTAACCCTGATGGCAGGGGACAAGGGCATTAAATGCCCGTCCGCGTCGCCCAAATAGTGCAAAAAGGGACCGCCAGGGACGCCACCGCTTGCCATGATGGCAATCTTGTCAGCGCCGCTTGCCACCGCTCACCGCTGGCTGCACAGCTTCCCGCCACGTACGCCCGGAAGGGTCCCAGCGCAACACGTTGGTGGATGTGCTGGAGCGCAGGTACAGAGTGGTGACTTGCCGCGGCAAGCGCCTTGCCGCGATCGTTGTCTTGTCGCGTCCGGGAGCTTGCCGCTCACCGGGCCTTGTCGGGACGCGTGGCGCGTCGTGGCAAGTTCCTTGAGATGCCTTGGTTGGCCTTCCCGGCAAGCTCCTCTTGCCGGGGTCTTGTCTCCGTGGCTTAAATACTTTGTTCTTGAATGGCTCCAGAGGAACCACGGAGGACCTTGGCGGTCGCCCGGCAAGCCTTGCCGCGGGATGCTGCGACTGCCCGTGCACAAGTTCGGGATACTAGGGTACCCCTACTCTAGTACACCGACAGGAGCCCCCGGGCCTGGGCCATACATGGTGCCGAGCGCTGTTGGGCCAGGCCCAAAACAGGGCACGGGCACATGCAGCCTAGGTTACGCCGGATCTTTCTCCGTATCCATTGCGCCCTCCCCGAACGGCACGCGTCGAATGCGGCATCATGGGAGAGATCGTGGGTGGTTTCTTTATTCGGAAAAGGCAGAACGTCCGCCCCCTCCCTCTTTATAAGCAGGGGAAACAGGGGTAGTGCGCCCATTCGCCGGTTGCTACTCCAATCTCGGAAATCTTCGCCGCTCCCTCATCTTCCCAAAGCCGAAAGAGAGCAGCGCTCCGCCCCCCATCGCCACCAGCACCACCAACGCCGTCAACCTCCTCCACCACTTCCGCCATGGCTCCGAAAGCCGACAAGGGGAAGGCTGTGAAGTCGACCGAGGCGCAGCGGCTTGCGGCGCTGCGAAAGGAGCGGGCAATCTTCCCCCCATGCTCGCCGCGAGGGAGCTGAGGGAGAACTACTACCTCTTCTGGTCGACGGAGACGCGGGCGCACCCGCGCACGAAGGTACTTCCAGCCGCCGCCTGGAAAACGGCCCCAAATGGATACCCCTTCTTCGCCTTGTTCTTCTACTGCGGGCTCTGCCCGCCCTTCTCTGAATTCTTCTGTGATATCATGAACACCTACGGGTTCCACCTCCTTGACTTCACCCCCAATGCCGTTCTGACCATGGCAGTTTTCGCACATCTCTGCGAAAACTTTTTCGGAGTCCATCCCAACGTAGCTCTTTTTCGCCACTTCTTTATGCCCCGAGTTGAGAGAGGAGAGCCTTTATCCGGCGGGATCGCCTGGATCTCGAGGGCCGGCAAAAAGGAATCTTATCTGGAGGGAGAGTTCCGCGGCAAGTGGGAGGAGTGGAGAGCAGACTGGTGCTGGATTGTCGAGGAGAACCCGCAGTCGTTTACCGCCCGGCGCCAAACCCCAGCAGCACGCGACAGCGATTGGAGTGACGTGGCCCCGGAAGACGCTAGGCTGAAGATTGCTGTCACCAGGATCCAACGCCTCAGGCTTGCCGGGCTCACTGTAGGCGCTGTTGGCGCAGATTTTCTTCGCCGCCGCATCGCCCCCTTGCAGGAACAGGGGAGACCCGCCTGGGAATTCAAGAATGCGGCGGATATCATGAGGCTGCGTCCGGGCCTCAATTATAACTTCACTGTTCTGGAGCTCAACGCGATGCTCCAGGAGTTGTTCAAGTACGACCCTGAGCATCCCGAAGTGTTCAGGTTGCCGCAGGGCGTCGTTCCGCTGTGCAACAACTCCTCGCTCGACCGCATCCGTGCAATGATGCCACTGTGCGATACGCATGGAATCGTGCCAACTTGGTAAGAGCCAGAAGACGTCTCGTGCAGGAGTTCTTTGACGGCCTAGTAGAAGTGCCGATCCGCTCCGACGAGAAGGATGGCCTCACCCGCGACACCACCGAGCAAGAGTTGCAACGCATCGCCACCAGGCTGGAAGAGGCGGCGGCAGCCGCAGCCGCGGGCGAGTTCGGATTCACCTTGGAGGAGGCAGATGCAGCCGAGGCGGCAAGTCGTGCAGAGCGAGAAGAGCTCGCCGGCAAGAAAGAGCTTGCCGGGCGTGACGCCGAGTCGAGCGAGCCCGCCAAGGACACGAGCGGCTCGTTGGAGATCAACTCCTCTTCCTCCTTGTCTTCAGGCAGCTCGCCGCAAGCAGAGCCCCCAGCTCCACCAAGGAGGCGTCTCCGCAAGGCCGGGGACATAGCGGAGCGGCAGATGAGTCAACAGCCGCCACGCCGCGCGACACGCTCCACCGCGGCAAGCACTGTTACCGCGGGAGTGCCTCACGTTGCTGCGGCAACTGGAGCTGGGTCTTCCCAGACCACCGCTTCTGCTCCTGCCGCTTCTCACGCCGCGGCGGCAGCCGGAGCGGGGTCGTCTTAGACCACCGCCGCTGTTCCCACCAAGCGGCCAAGGGAATCTACTCCTCTGCCTCCTCGCGCCGGACGGGAGCCAGACTTCGACTTCTCCGCGTTCAGCTCCGACGAGGAGGAAGAAGAAGAGTAAGATTCTCTTGTTATATTTGTAATTCTTCAGTCCTCGTTGTTTTGTCTTGTATCTCATTTGCCTTGCTCCGAACTCATTCCTTTTCAGGACGCTGGCCCAGAGAGCGGCGAAGAGGGCCAAGATCCCGGTGATCAACATCGATGACAAACCCACCGCGGAAGAGGGCGCGCCCGAAATCACCTTGTCGGACCCGACAACTTTTCTCCAGAGCAGCCCCCAGCGTAAGCATATGGTTCGCTTCCCGCTGTTAGGCGCGCATGGATGCTCTTTCTTTGCTGACATCTGATTTGTTGATTTGTGTAGGAGCAGAGCAGCCCCACCAGGAGCACCCGGAGGCAGCCCCCGGCATGCCATCTGCTTCGACTACGCCGCCAAGGGAGAGTTCTCCGGCAAGGGACTCTCCGGCAAAGGGGGAGTTCTCCGGCAAGGGAGAAGTCTCCGGCAAGGGAGAGGTCTCCGGCAAGGGACAGCACCAGCGGCCCCCCGACGGCGGAGACCACGACTGCAGAACCCGGTGCCGGTAATCCTCTTGCTTCAAAACTTCCCTTGGGTTCTTCTTCTTTTGATCTTCTTTTCTTGATATTTGCTTGACTCTTCTCCCCTTTTTGGCCGTCAGACCCATCTGCTGCGGAGCCGATGGAGATCGAGGTTGCCGCCGCCGACGAGGCCGCCAAAGCTGCCGCCGTAGCAGCTGGCCAGGGGTCTGGCGATCGTACTGACGGCCCTGAGGCCGCAGGAGCGCCAGGCGCTACGCCGACCGCCGCTGCCGCAGCGCCAGGCTCCGAAGAGCCCCAGCCAGGCGTCTACTTGAAGGCCGGCGATGGCGTCTTCATCAACCTCCCCTGGGCGTCAAGCTCCAGGGCTTCGGTCGAGGGAGAGAGCTTCGACGGAGAAGTGCTCGCCTCCGCTGGGCTGACGCTGGTTGACGCGCCGAGCAGCAGCAGCAGCGAGCTTGAGGAGGAGCGGCTGCTGCGGAAGCTGTTGTCGCTCTACCGTGCGCGGCAAGCCAAGCTGGAGTCCCGCGAGGCGCTTGTCGCGAAGGCGGGAGTGGACATCGAGAAGCGTGCAGAGGAGCTTGGGGGTTTTCACCAGGAAGCTCTCCGGTCTCTGGCAAAGGAGCGGGAGCAGCTCGCCGAAGAGCAGCAGGCCTTCTTCCTCGAGAAGGCCGAAGTTGAAGAGCAACAGCGGCTTGCCGCTGAGAATCTATCTGCGCAGGAAAGCGAGCTGGCGCAGCAGAAAGTTAACCTCGACAGTCACGAGGAGGAGCTTGCCGCGCGTGAGCAAACATTTGGCGGAGCCCTCAAGCAAGCGGAAGATGCCGCCGCAGCTGCCGAGGCCGCCAAGAGGGAGCTGGAGATGAAGGTGGCGCAGCTGGAGGCCGATCTCAAGGCGAGTGGCGAGGAGCTTGCTGTGCTCAGGCGTGAGCGGGAGAAGGACGCCCAGAGCCAGTCAGAGCTGCAGGCCAGCCTCGCCGAGAAGGGCAAGGAGCTTAGCGCCGCCAAGGACTCCAACGCAGATCTTGAGTCGAAGCTGACTGCTTTGACCAAGACGCTGGACGGCGCCAAGGAGCAGGAGGCGGCCTTGAAGAAGGAGATCAAGGCCGACAAGGCGCTGCTGGAGAGTGCTGCCGCCACCCAGAATGCTTTTAGGGAGACGGTGGAGCACTGGACGGAGAGTCTTGTGAATGCTGCCGCAGATATTGACAGGGAGCTGGCGCAGCTGGGGATGGAGGATCTCGGGTATCCCTCCGACGAGAACCTCCAACCCAGCGCCAAGCTCACTTTGTTCTTCAAAGGCGTGGCGACGGCCCTCCAGCGACTCCGGGAAAGGATCCCAAAGCAGCTGGCCGACGAGTCGCGCAAGATCTGCGCGGGAGCTCTTCAAAAGGTGCTGATGAAGGTGGCCTTCCGCAACCCAGGCCTCAACTTCTCCAACGTCCTCAAGACCTTGCCGCCGGATGCTGATCTGGAGGCGCTCAAGGCCCTTGTCGCACCCATTGTGGACAAGGTGAGCGGGATCAAGAGGATTGAAGGCGGGCGCGTAGACTAGGCCGCCTGTTTGCCTCTTTTCTTGTCGCTGCTGGTCATGTCATGAAAACCATCTGTTAGAGCCGCGACAAGCTATTTTGTGATATAACTCTATTTTGGGTAGTGATTGCTATGTTATCTCCTTTACTTGATTCCTTCCTTTGTATGTTTTTGCCCTATGCTTTTAGGGAACTTGCCGGCGCAGGCACACTTGCCGCGAGCGCTGAGTGCGGGACGTCAGCAGCCTGCTGGCGGTGCCGCTACCGACAAGAAACCTTGTCGCAACTAGCTGCAGCTCACTTAAGTTGTTGAGCGGACTTGAAACAAAGTAAGGGTGCGACTAGCTAAGCAACTAGTCGCAGCTCACTTAAGTTGTTGAGCGACTCGAAACAACGTAAGGGCGCAACTAGCTACGAGTTGGTTCCTCCGCGCACAGGTTTTCCATACAAAGCACGGTCATTCAAGGGAGATAACTTAAAAATTAAAAAAATCTGATTGCTCAAGCTTTGGCAACTTATCTTTTCTGTTGTTTGCTTCCCGGCAAGGCAAAATCCTTGAACGATGCCTGGTCCATACCATTATCTTCTCCTTCCCCCTGGCAAACTTGTGTGCGAGGGATCTTTCTTTTCCTTGACAAGAAGAGAAAATAAAGATATGGAGCCTTACGGCTCGTTATTGCTTACCGGGGATAGGTGCTGCACAAAGTGTCAGATAACACATGCAAAAAATAGAAAGCATGGAATTGACAAGATGTGCGGAGCACATGAGCTTTATGCACGGGGTCTGCGCCCGATGTTGTACA
The DNA here is from genome assembly GCF_018294505.1 of Triticum aestivum. Lineage (NCBI taxonomy): Eukaryota > Viridiplantae > Streptophyta > Magnoliopsida > Poales > Poaceae > Triticum > Triticum aestivum. The sequence goes on along the minus strand of NC_057800.1, from coordinate 506,048,868 downwards.
AAGGTTTACATGCAACAGCGGCAAGACTTGTACAAAAGGTGGTTGCCGGAACGTGTTCCGGCAACCGCGCCTTACGGGTAAAACTTACGAAGATGCTCTATGTTCCAGGAGTTGCTCACCGGAACGCCATCTTCGGTCTCAAGGCGGATAGCGCCAGGCCTAGTGACTCGTTTCACCCGGTAAGGGCCTTCCCACTTCGGCGTCAACTTGTTGGAATTCTTGGTGGACTGAACGCGCCGAAGAACAAGGTCTCCTTCCTCGAGACTTCTGGCGTTAACTTTGCGGCTATGGTAGCGGCGCAAAGCTTCCTGGTAGCGAGCAGCTCGCACAGCAGCCTGAAGACGGTCTTCCTCAAGGAGCAGCGCGTCATCTTGCCGCAGCTGCTCTTGCTCAAGCTCATCATAAGCGAGCACTCGAAGTGACCCGTATACAAGTTCCGTGGGGAGAACTGCCTCTGCTCCATAGACTAGAGCGAAAGGTGTCTGGCCAGTGGCTCAATTTGGCGGCGTCCTGATCGACCAAAGAGCCACCGGCAGCTCCTCAATCCAGTTTCTTTCGCACTTGTGCAGCCTGTCGAAAGTCCTGGTCTTGAGCCCACGCAACACTTCAGCATTTGCCCTCTCCGCTTGACCGTTGCTTCTCGGGTGAGCAACAGAAGCGAAGCAGACCTTGGCGCCAAGATCTTGGACGTACTGCATGAAGGTGCGGCTCGTGAATTGCGTACCGTTGTCGGTGATGATCCTGTTAGGGATCCCGAAATGGCAAACAATCGACCTGAAGAACTTGACTGCTGACTGTGCTGTCACCTTCCTCACTGGTTCCACTTCCGGCCATTTTGTGAACTTGTCAATTACAACGTACAAGTACTCAAAGCCCCCGACAGCTCGGGGAAAGGGGCCGAGGATGTCGAGCCCCCAGACCGAAAATGGCCAGGATAAAGGGATCGTCTGGAGAGCTTGAGCTGGCTGGTGTATCTGCTTGGAATGGAACTGGCACGCTTCACACTTGGTTACTTGTGCAGTTGCATCCTGGAGGGCTGTCGGCCAAAAGAAACCTTGCCGGAATGCTTTGCCGGCAAGTGCTCTTGCGCCAATGTGGTGACCACATATGCCTCCATGTATCTCTGCCAACAACTTCTGTCCATCTTCCCGGGGAATACACTTCAATTTCACGCTGTTGAGTCTTCTTCTGTACAGTATCTTGTCGACAAACTGGTACATACTTGACTGCCGGGCTACTTTTTCTGCTTCTTCTTGCTCTTCGGGAAGTTCTCCTATCTGAAGGAAACGGACAATCTGTTGTGCCCATGCTGGAGCTTGTGGCTCGACAACAAGGACTAAAGGCATATCTGCTGCTGCGGGAACATCCGCTTCTACGGCGAGAACATGCGGCTCTACCGGAGCTTGACGTTCCCCGGCAAGCTTGCCGGAGCAAAACTTGTCGGGAGCCTCTGCTTCAACGTAACAAACCCTGGGGTTTGCCGGAGCAGACTGCTCCTCAACACTCTTGGTGTTGATCTTGGGGACTGCTGCGGGAACATCCGCTTCTACAGCGAGAACCTGCGGCTCTGCTGAAGCTTGATGTTCCCCGGCAAGCTTGCCGGAGCAAAACTTGTCGGGAGCGTCTGCTTCAACGGAACAAACCCTAGGGCTTGTTGGAGCAGATTGCTCCTCAGCACTTTTGGTGTTGATCTTGGGGACCTTCTTGGCGGCGGCTTCGGGAAGCTCTGCCGGAAAATAGTCACCAGAAACCAACTTCCTCTTCTTGCTCTATCCAGTTGATGGCATTACAGACGGTTGAGTCAGCTTGAGCACAAAGATCCCTGGTTCCACAGGTAACTTAAGTGCGGCGCACTTTGACAGGCCATCGGCAATGTCGTTCTGAGCTCTTGGAATATGCTTCATCTGCAGGCCGTCAAAGCGCTCTTCTAGCTTTCTCACTTCGTCAACGTAGGCTTCCATCAACGGACTCTGATAATTCTTGTTCACTTGGTGGACGACAAGCTGCGAGTCACCCCTGACGATGAGCTTCTTGATCCTGAGACCGGCAAGCAAGCCTTCATACTCTGCAGTATTGTTTGTTGCTTGCTCCTTGGGAAAGTGCATCTGGACTACGTACTTGAGGTGCTCTCCGGTGGGTGCGACAAGCAGCACGCCAGCACCGACGCCTTGCAGCGAGAAGGCACCATCAAAGTACATCAGCCACTCTTTGCTTGCTTCCTCGACGGGGATGCTCGTTTTTGGAATTTCCTCATCTGGTGTTGGCGTCCACTCTGCTATGAATTCTGCCAATGCTCTGCTTTGGATAGTTGAAGTGCTTTCAAACTTGAGGCCAAAGCTTGACAGTTCCAGTGCCCACTCAACAATCCTGCCTGTCACTTCTGGATTCTGCAGTATCCTCTTCAGCGGAAAGCGAGTGACAACTGTGATCTCATGTGCTTGGAAGTAATGGCGCAGCTTTCTCGAGGCCATGAGAAGGCCAAAAAGCAACTTCTGCACACCAGAGTACCTTGACCTAGCCCCCTGCAGAAGGGAACTGACAAAGTAAACTGGGTGCTGCACCATTCTCTTCTGTATCTCCTCGCGCACCTGCGCAGATCCATCTTTGTCGGGACCAGAGCTTGTCGGGGAAGCCCCCTGCTTGCCGCTGGATGTGCTTGCCGTGGTTGCTGGCTCATCATCTGCCTCCCTCTCCGCAACTAACGCAGCACTAACCACTTGATTGGTTGCCGCTATATACAGCAACAACTTCTCTTGTGGTTTAGGAAAGACAAGTGTTGGAGCGGAGGACAGGTATCTCTTCAAGTCCTGCAGCGCAGCCTCCGCTTCCGGAGTCCATTTCATTGGACCTGCCTTTTTCAATATTTTGAAAAACGGCAGGGCGCGCTCAGCAGACCTAGAGATAAACCTGCTGAGAGCAGCCACGCAACCGGCAAGTCTTCGTACATCCTTAACGCGCTTTGGTGCTTCAATCTGCTCAATAGCCTTGATCTTGTCGGGATTGGCTTCAATTCCCCGCTGAGACACGAAGAACCCGAGAAGCTTGCCGGAAGGGACTCCAAACACACACTTCTCAGGGTTTAGCTTGAGGTTGATTTTGCACAGATTTGCAAAGGTCTCATCTAAATCTTGAATCATAGTTGCCTTGTCTTTGCTCTTGACTACTATGTCATCCATGTAGGCTTCCACATTTCTGTGTATTTGTGGCTCAAGAGCGACATGGACTACCCTTGCAAATATTGAACCAGCATTCTTTAAACCGAAAGGCATCCGTATGAAACAGTACGTGCCACATGGAGTAATGAATGCGGTTTTCTCCTCATCCTTTTCTGCCATGAAGATCTGATGGTATCCTGAGTATGCGTCAAGAAATGAAAGCAAGTCACATCCGGCCGTGGAGTCAAAAATCTGGTTAATGCGCGGCAAGGGAAATGGGTCTTTGGGACAAGCTTTATTAACATCGGTAAAGTCGATACAAAGCCTCCATTTCCCGTTTGCCTTGCGCACGACTACAGGATTGGCCAACCACGTAGGATGGAGCACTCCTCTGACAAGGCCTGCTGCTTCCAACTTCTTGATCTCTTCTGCGATGAATTCTTGACGCTCCACTGCTTGCTTCCTGACCTTCTGCTTGACGGGCCGCGCATGAGGACAAACGGCAAGATGGTGCTCAATTACTTTCCTGGGAACACCGGGGATGTCAGACGGTTGCCACGCAAACACGTCGACGTTCGCCCGCAGGAAAGCAATGAGCGCGCTTTCCTATTTAGGGTCGAGAGTGGCACTGATGGTGAAGGTACCACCAGTGCCGTCCTCCTTGGCGGGCACCTTCTTGGTTTCTGGCGGAGCCGCCATTTTCTTCTTACACTTGCCGGTGGAGCTCGATGGTGCGTCCTCGACGGCAGCGCAGCACTCCGAAGAGGTGCGCTTGCCGGAGTGGGCATCAGAACTCTTGCCGGACTTGGTCTTCTTCTTCCCCCCGGGAGCTTCAGCGGCAAGTGACTTGCGATCTGCTGCGGCCGCCGCTTCCCGGTAGATCTTGTCGGCGCAGATAAGAGCATCCTTCTTGTCGCCAGGGACAGAAATGACACTTATAGGGCCTGGCATCTTCAGCAAGTTGTATGCGTAGTGAGAGGCTACCATGAAGTTGGCGAGTGCTGGACGGCCGAGTATCCCATTGTAAGGCAATGGAAAATCGGCAACGTCAAAAGTGACCCTCTCAGTCCTGAAGTTCAACTCGCTGCCAAATGTCACCGGCAGCGTGACCTTTCCCTTCGGCTTGCTCCTTCCCGGGTTGATTCCTTGGAATGTGCCGGTCTCTTCAAGCTCGCTGTCAGGGATCTGGAGTTTCTAGAGTACAGCGGAGGAGATCAGGTTCAAGCTGGCCCCGCCGTCAACTAGCATCTTAGTGACCTTGAGGTTGCGGATAGTTGGCGAAACCAACATCGGCAAGCACCCGACCGCAGTTGTGCGATCAGGGTGGTCCTCAATATCAAAGATGATAGGCGTGCTGGACCATTTCAGAAGCTTGCGTGACTCTACAGGTGGTTCTGCTGCATTGACTTCCCGCATCCACTGCTTGAGTTGGAGGTGTGAAGTATGCAGAGAAGCACCGCCGTCAACGCACAAGACCTCTGTGGCTTTCTGGAACTCCTGCTCACTGGTCTCGACATCATCCATGTCTTCGTCGTCATCGTCATCTTCATCCTTGTCGCGGCCGCGGGGAGGTCTGTCTCCTTGCCACTGCTTGGCCTTGCCGCGGCGTCCTCCCCGGCCGACGCGCTTCTTGCCGGATTCTCCAGCGCCTCCTTGGGCCCTCTCCTTGTTGCGTCGCTCGTATTCAGCCTTTTGCTGCTGGACAAGCTGCTCGACCTTCTTGCAGCTCTGGAGGTCATGGCCCTTGGTGCGGTGGATCTTGCAGTACTGCTTGTCGGTGCCGTCCTGCTTGTCGGCGACCGCCACAGCCTGGCAGTTGGTGCATGCGGCAATCTCCTTGCCAGAGCTACCAACTTTGGCTTTCTTGGCGCCACCTTCGTTGCCGGACTGCTCAACGACTAGCACATCTTTGCCTTTCTTCTTCCTGTTGTTCCGCCGCCGGTTTTTCTTTGCCGGGGCAGCATCCTCGCTGTCAGATCCTCCTGCTCCTGTATTCTCTCCGGGGAATTTCCTCCCTTCCTCAGCATGTGCACACTTGTCGGCCAGGGCGTATAGCTCACTAACGTCCCTAATCTTGCACATCGCCATCTCCTCCTGCATCCTGCGGTTACGCACGTTCTGATGGAACGCGCTGATGACCGCGGCAGGGTGGATATTTGGGATGTTGTGCTGTACACGGCTGAATCTCTGAATGTACTTGCGCAGGGGCTCTCCTTCCTTCTGGGTGAGCAGATGAAGGTCACTCTCTTGGCCATGAGGTTTGTGGCCGCCTGTAAAGGCGCCGACAAACTGATGGCATAGGTCTGCCCAGGAGGATATGGAGTTGTCCGACAAGTGCATGAGCCAGGACCTGACGTTGGGTTTGAGCACCAGCGGGAAGTAGTTGGCAAGGATCTTGTCATCCCGTCCCCCGGCAGCCTGCACCACGATGGTGTAGACGCTGAGGAACTCCGACGGATGCGACTTGCCATCGTACTTCTCTGGTACGTCTGGCTTGAAATTCTTCGTACTGGGCCACTGGACTTGCCGCAGCTCATGAGTAAACGCAGGGCATCCTACTGCATACTGCAAGTTGCCTGGTTCCCCTGGCGCATGCATGTCGACAGAGGGCCCAGCACGCTGGTCTGATTGACGCCGCGCTTCTCTTCGACGCTCGATGCGAGTACGAGCGTCTTCTTGCTGTCGTTCCTGACGAACTTGGCGCTGATCGCGACGAACTCGTGGATCTGATGACGCGGTGGAGTAGCTGTCGAGGTGGATCCGGCGAGTCGGTGATCTTGGCCTTCGGGGCGGAGAGTGCATGGTGGTTGCACCCACACCAGTCTTGTTGCCACCGGCTCGCGCCTGGCTGACTTGCCGCGGCTGCGATGTGCTCGGCTGCCGTGGATTGTCGTCGTTGGCGAAGCCGATGAGACTCTGAATGGTGGCCCTCCAGTCGTCGATCTTGTCTGCCGTTCTAGGGTAGTCTAGGAGCAGTTGAGCTCGCGCCAAAGCTTCTGCTGAAGTGGCGGGTGGCGGTGGCGAACGGTGCGAGGAGCGGGATATGCTCGGACTTCTAACTATGTTAGAAGGAGCAGTATCCCGTCCAGGCGACCGCGCCTCGCTCGTGCCAGCATGTTGGCGTGCATGCTGGTCTTGAGCACTCCGAAATCCACCAGCTTGATCTTGGCCCAGCAAACGCATGGTACCGTGAGTACCATGACGATGCCGGTCCCGCGCCTCCTGAGATGGGCGCGGTGCATGTACGGACGCCGAAGTCTTGGAGTGCGCCCGGTCGTTGTGGGAGCTGGACGCCGCCGATGAGTAGCGCAGCCTTGTCTTTGGACCTGGCAGCACCGTGAACTCCCTCGTCGATGCCCGTTCTTCCGCCGGCGTCTACCCCACCAGCCGTTTGCTCCGGCGGTGGTGGGTTCGGCGCGGACAGAACAGCCGCCTCCGAAGCCTTCTTCTTCGGCGGCATGTCGATGAAGATGATGAAGATCTAGCTCGTGTGAACGCCGGATCTGGTTCACACAACCTCGACGCCCCCTACCTGGCGCGCCAAAGATGCTGGGGAAACTGACTCCACGAACACCTATGGGACCGGCGGACCGAGCCCCTTTCGGTTCGGCGGGGGCGGAGATCGCGCGAAGAGCAGATCGAGGCGAAACACACGAGCAGTTTACCCAGGTTCGGGCCGCACGGATGCGTAAAACCCTACTCCTGCTTTGTGGTTTGTATTGAGTTCTTGCTCGGGAGCGCGGAGTGCTACAGTACACATCAGCAGCTAGCAAGACCGAGCGTGAATGAGTGTCCCCCTCCCCCTCTATGTTGCGCATGGGCCTCCTTTTATATGCTCAAGGGGTCACCGACAGGTGGCAACGTAGACAAGGGCAAAAATGGAAAAGTGGTGGTTGGTACAACTACTTGTACAGTGTATCATACCTAACCCTGACGGCAGGGGACAAGGGCATTAAATGCCCGTCTGCGTCGCCCAAATAGTGCAAAAAGGGACCGCCAGGGACGCCACCGCTTGCCACGATGGCAATCTTGTCAGCGCCGCTTGCCACCGCTCACCGCTGGCTGCACAGCTTCCCGCCACGTACGCCCGAAAGGGTCCCAGCGCGACACGTTGGTGGATGTGCTGGAGCGTAGGTACAGAGTGGTGACTTGCCGCGGCAAGCGCCTTGCCGCGATCGTTGTCTTGTCGCGTCCGGGAGCTTGCCGCTCACCGGGCCTTGCCGGGACGCGTGGCGCGTCGCGGCAAGTTCCTTGAGATGCCTTGGTTGGCCTTCCCGGCAAGCTCCTCTTGCCGGGGTCTTGTCTCCGTGGCTTAAATACTTTGTTCTTGAATGGCTCCAGAGGGTATGGTCATCTTGCCTGAAATCCCGCAAGGAAGAAGAACGAGTCCATGAAGAAGACAAACGGACGTAGACGAACGGATCCTCACAGACACAACGTTATCGGAACTAACCCGAAGAAGCAACACCGGAAAGAAAGCAAACAACATAGTAAACAACCACGACATCAACATGGCATGATGCACATCCAAGCATGATGCATGTTCGTTTAATGAAGCATGGCATGGCAATATGCACAAGCAATCCTACAAATTAAGTGGAGCTCAATATGCAACTCCGTTGCATATTGACGAAACACCACGTGACTTATTTAGTTTGATCTCGGTTATGTACCCAACAATATTAAATGTTGTTAGCATGGCAAGAGGTGAAACATAAAGGGATTATCTATCTAAACAATTTAAATTGGGCCGGATATAGCAAACAACAAATCCGGTAAATCCCCATATGCATTAGTAATTTGATGCAACAACAATTTAAGCCATCTTAATGTTGTTAACATGATGCGGATGACATGAGCAAGTTTTATGCAAATATAAGAAAAGTTGACAAGGGCATATTAAGAAGCATTTGTCAACGTGGCGGAAATGAAAAGGGGAGCCACGACAATGATAACAAAACGGTGCCACGACAACATTCCGGTTCCGGTAACTCGATTGAAATCCCGGTGCAAAGAAAGTGCGACGGGAGCGTGACATGCGATAGAAGGTGGGGTGCTCCCGATTACCGGGTTCCCACATGACGGTGACAAGGTAAAAGAGGGCAACGTGCACTGACAAATCGAGCACGGAGCAAACACGATCATCTCATACATCACACATGCATTCGTTCACGGGCGGTCGTCTCAGGGTTATACCTTCGAAGCGTGCATTATCGGAGGGGTTCGAGTTCGATGCGGTGTAGTGGAAGTAGACGTTCTCCGGACATAGAGGGAAGTAGTGGTTCACGCGACGGTAGTCGAAGTAGTCGTCCTATCGTTCATCGGCGATCATCGGAGCGGTAGTGGAAGTAGAGGCTCACGACGTATTGTCTAAAACCACAGCGGCGGTAGTCGTACACAATCGTAGATGTTCAGGGTCGTCGGGGTACTTGTCGATCGGGTCTTGACGGTCTCGTTTTTGCGACGGTAGTCATGCTAGTCGGCGGTAGTGAAACTTGACGGTCCGAGGGCTCCGGGCATCATGGTACTTGGCGCAACACCGTGTAGTCGTACATTTGAAGAGGAACTTGGCCATCCAAAGGTGTACTTGGCGAACAATGGTCGTCGTGGTACTCGTCGGTCCACGAAGTCATTCTCGTAGGTCTTGGCATTTTGTTCGGTACTCGTTTAAGCATCCGTTTGGTCTTATCGGTGGTGTACTTGGCGAAATTCCACGGAGGCGGTCTTGCATCCCTGGATTCAGTGGCCTTGGCAATGACAACAAAAAGGCAGCAGGGAATCAGCACGTAGACGATGCAGGTGACAGGTAGCTCGGCAAGAGGCGGCAGGGCGGAGCAGCATCGGACGGCGAGGGACAAGAAGCTCCTGCAGGGCCGGTCCGGCGGCAGGGGAGGACCCCGGCGAACGTGCAGACTGATCCGGTGGCGGCGGTGTTGGCCCGAATGGAGGAAGAGGGAGGCGAGGGCGCGATGAAGGAGTGCGGCGGCCCTGGCAGGTCGGGTCGCCGGGGCGGGCGCCATGGCCGGAGACGGGGAGGCAGCGGCGAGGTCTTGCGGCGTCCATGGCGGGGCAAGGCAGGAACGCGAGGGGAGGAGGCTGCTGGAGGCGGCGCTTGGCGGCGATGGAGCTCCAGGGCGGCGGCGACGCATCTGTTGGCTCCTGGAGCTGGTGCTTGACCGCGGAGGGAGGTGGGTGGCGCGAGGTGGAGGAGATGAGCGCGGGCGTTCATGGCGACGGCGGCCTGCGGCTCGAACAGTGGCTGGACTCCGGCGACGAGGAGGGGTGCAAAGGGGAAACGGGACGAGGGTGTGGTGCTGCACTCGCTCTCCCTGTGAGTGGCGGCGCCAGGAGGAGAGTCGAAGGGAGGATGAGGATGGGATCGGGGCTCCTCGACCCTGTGTGGCGGCGCGAGGGAACGAGGGAAGGGAGAGGGATCGATCGGGATGGAGCTCGCTCGGGCCTAGGGTTAGGTAGGCAGGTTGGGCCTTAGAGGCCGGCCCAGTAGAGGGGGGAGGGGCTGCTCCTAGAGAGGCCGGCGGCTGGGCCTTAGGCCGAATTGGTGGGAAGGAAAAAGGCCAGAGGCCTGGGTTGAACTCCTCTCTCTCTCTCTCTCTCTCTCTCTCTCTCTCTCTCTTATTTTTATCAGAAAACAAAATAAGGAGAAGAAAAGGAAAAAGGGAGGTTAGGGAAAGAATTTGAGTACGCGAATAAATTTCCCGGACTCGCAAAAATACGGGGAATTTGATAAAAATGGCCTGAGGATTTTTAGAGGAAGAAAAATCCACACGCGTTGGATTTAGTTCGGCAAGATTTTAATTTTGAAACCCATTCAAATGAACTCCAAATGGGTTGAAATTATTGGAGGTGACCCTACACAATAGATGTGATTTATGGGCAGATTTGGAACATTAATGGAGAAAGTAAAATTGCAAACCCAATTTGCAATTTAACTTAAAAGGTCGAAACGGAAGGGTAGGAGGATGAGTCGGGTATGGGAAGAGTTGAAGTGTAGTGCAATTGTGTTATGGGTGATTCCGACTTGAAGAAATATTTTATAATAGCTCCCTAAATATTAGGAGGATATGTTATAAAGAGAAGTCACTCTTCCCTCGATTTAAATAGATCGAAGATCCACACAAATTATTTAGTTGAGATGTAAAAGATTTATGACATGATGACATGATGACATGCAAAAATAAAAGGAGCAAGCAAAATGAAACACACGGAGAAACCCGGAACCTATGGAAGTCTTCTCGAGCATCGGTCTTGGGGCGTTACAACACTCCACCACCACGAGAGGATCTCGTCCCGAGATCTAGAATGGCACCGGAGGGAAAACAGAAGAGAAAGAGAAGAGGTAAGACTAAGTTGCTCCTTTGACAAATGAGTGAAACCAAAGAACCTTGAAAAGTTGAACAACTTGAAAGAAAAAAATACAAGGAAGATGAACAAAGTTGAAAATACTCTGGTTAATACAAGATAGAGAAGGATTAAGAATGATATAATTTGGAGAGCACTCCGACTGAAAATGGAAGGAACTGAACATGATCTTGACAAGCAAGATGATGGGTTGAAGAGAGCAACATCACAAAGCCTCCGGAACAAAAGTAAGAATGGATGGGATGAACGAAGGGAAACAAGATCTCGAGGGAGCACACTTACAACAAATGCTAGAACGGAGTTGTTGGAAAACCAACAACGAAAAGAATAATCTTGATATGGTCTTATGAAATACATCTCAAAATTATGAGGTGACAATCTGCCACTCACGGGAAAGAATTGTATTTATTTGAACAAGGAGACGAGAAAGTATTTCACCGGAAGGATAAAGAAGAGCTTGGATCGTTTATGAGCACCATAGATAGCAACAGTCCTTAGGGATGGCTTTAGGTGAAATATAACCCAAGACAATTCCAACAAATAGGTTGATGGATTTAAAATACCTCATTCTTAACAACATGTGACTCATGGAACATGAACTCAAATTATCAAGAATGACATAATACCACCTCCAAAGATACGGTAGAAAGAAATTGCACTCCGGATTGCGAGATGAAGAAAACTTGAGCTCCTCTGAAAAGAATCTCGATGAACACTTCGAGAAGGAATTATTTCTTTGATGAACCATCATGTATAACCTTCCTGAAGAACTCCGGTAAACAAAAGAATGATCAAACGAAAAGAAAGAGAAGTTGAAAAAAAAACACAAGGTGAATCCTTGTAACGATTTTTGATAGATCTCTGTGATAATTAGATCTTGGAACTCCGGGAAAGAAAAGATAAGGCATCTCAAACTGAGAATATGATATGATGAACCACTCCGGAAAAAAAATTTACTCATTCGGATGAAACAAGAATAAGAATCACATTATGCTCGTCCTTCATCAATTAAATTGATGACAATCAACGGATTTGGCATACTACTTATTCTCGTATCAAGGATTAAGAGAGATATAACATAAACTTGAGAACGTCTTCAACGAACCACCGGTAGGATTGGAACAACAAATGAATTGATAAGGAAAAGAAATCTTGAACGAACCACCGTAAGAATTAAAATGAACGAAGAGAAGATAAAGAAAACGCCAGGAAGGATTAGCAAATGAATGAAGATGCTTTAGAAAGTTAAGATACATGAGAACAAAGAGATCACGAGCTGATAAGAGGATATTTGAATGAAGCACCGATAATATTTGGAGAACGAGAGTTGAACGCTGAGAATGATGGGCTCCGGAGAATCAAACTGAAAAGACTCCTGAATTACTCCGGATGGGTGAGAAAGAATTCTGACAATCGAAAACAATTATGAGAGGATGGCAACAACCTCGAATGACGAATCTTGAAGAGAGTGGAGCAAGGTTGAAAGAAGAATCTTCTTCGGTCTTCCAAACTGAGAATGCCGACGAGAAATACCATCAAGAATTGTGGAGACACTTCGGAATGAAAATTAGAAAGGTTGAGCCGACGATGAAAAGAAATTGAGAGATCTTGGAGAAGACATATGACTGATGATAAATCCTTCTTACGTCAAACTTCGAAAGGAAATTTTTGAGGATAGCTCCGGGAAAATAAGAAGAGTCAGGTAAGATCCTGGGAAAAGGCCTGTGGGTTAGGGGCCACTCAAAGAAACACCATTGAAAACATTTAATAGAGAGATTGCACCAGTTGAATTAAATGACATGAATGAGATAACAATCTCGAAAGAGCTTGAAAGGATCTTGAATGACAAGATGAGCCTTTTGAGAAAACTTGAGCACGCCGGAACAAATTAATAGCGAGAAGTGAATTATAATGAAGTGCACCGGTATGAGAAGGCATAGAAATGAGGAAAAAGATATGATCCACAAAGTTTGGCTAGAATCCACCGGAGAAGAAAACGAGTGATGAGAGACGAACTTGAAGCTCCGTTAGAATCTTCATGAGAATCACCGGATAAGAATATTGATAGAAAACAATGGAGAGATTTCACATCAATAAGATGGATACTTGAATAAGGAATCGGAGTCCTTGAAGAAACAAGGTGGGTGGGCGGGAAAACAAAGTCAACTTGGAGACGGATGAAACAAACACCGTTGAGAAGAACTGGGATTGAATCTTGCGGATGTTGAAGTGATCGGATCCACTTGACGAGAGACACACCGATTGACAAGGATTGACATGACAATCTCATTTATCAATAAGGATTTGGTATTCACATAGGAGTATGAGAACACCGTTTAGGAAAAGGTATGGAATCAACCTTTGACATTGAAGCAACTCGAATACCACAACTCAAAACAAAAACAAAGGATTGGCCTGCGAGATAAGCCAGAACAAACATATGATAGAGATTTCGTCCGAAGTTTTCGTGGTGGGGCCTACACGGGCTCGATCGTACAACACCATCATGTACAAGGCAGTGCACATGACATATGAAGCGTCCCTGAGTCGGCATAGCCAAGGACTCTTTAAGACACAACGAGACCACTGTAAAACCGACCGTGAATAGGCGGACCACTAGACGTCGAACCCCAATTTCATATCATACATCTGTCGGAAAGATATCCTAAGAGCTACTTGAATTCCCACTTATAAACTCCCGAAACTTTCCGTTATGCAATCAGGTGTTGGGGATACAGGGGAAGCATAATATCTCACCCAAAACTAGCAAATCCTACATCCAGCTGTATCCATCCTTCAACACATAACCAAGAAACCTTCGGAAATCATCTACCTCAACCTTCGAAAAGCATCCGTTATACAAGTTATGGCAATACTCCCGAACTCCTGCCCCAGTACTGGGTGGCATCGAGGTTATCTCACCAACGAACTGCATAAAAGAGATTTTTGATGTCGGCGAAAATATCTCAGGTATTCCAGAATTGCAACGATAAAATTATAATGACAACACCTCAGAGCTCAACTCCCCAGGACACTTCCACTAAACCCCTGACAGGAGGCACCAAGACAATGTTCTCATCATAAAACCATCGGAACGATTCCAAGATACCCGCGTGAACCTAAATTTTTTTTAGTGAAATTTGAGAAGAGAAGAGTCAAAACTCTACGTCAGGAAGCCTTACCAGAGCGATGAGGAGACTGGGAAGTAAAAAGAATTCCTAAACTCTCCGATATATAATTCCTAATGACTCAAAACATTTTTCTAGACACAACCCGGCCGCTAAAAACGATCAATCGGTGGGGGCTCCTAAGGTCGGGGTAGGCTCTGATTACTAACTTGTAACACCCTCGATGCGACTATAGCTCCCACGTGTCGAGGCACGACTTAGAGACATAATCGCATTGAAGGCATATGTCGCAAGTGAGGTAATCTTCACACAACCCATGTAATACATAAAGGAAAGAGATACATAGTTGGCTTACAATCGCCACTTCACACAATTACATGAATAAAGCATTACATCATCCAAATACAATCGAGGCCCGACTACGGAGCCAAAATAAAAGAAGAACCACAAATGCGACAAAGGTCCCCGATCGACCCCAACTGGGCTCCACTACTGATCAACTAGAACGGAACAAAACAAAGGACAAGATCTTCATCAAGCTCCTCCTGAGCTTGGTTGCGTCATCTGCACGGACTCATCGGCACCTGCAAGCTGGTTTTGGAAGTATCTGTGAGCCACAGGGACTCAGCAATCTCGCACCCTCGCAATCAAAACTATTTAAGCTTATGGGTAGGGTAAAAGGTATGAGGTGGAACTGCAGCAAGCGACTAGCATATATGGTGGCTAACATACGCAAATGAGAGCGAGAAGAGAAGGCAAAGCACGGTCGATGAAAGTATGATCAAGAAGTGATCCTAAAACAACCTACGTCAAGCATAACTCCAACAACCGTGTTCACTTCCCGGACTCCGCCGGAAAGAGACCATCACGGTTACACACGCTGTTGATATTTTAATTAAGGTCAACTTCAGGTTTTCTACAACCGGACGTTAACAAATTCCCATCTGCCCATAACCGCGGGCACGGCTTTTGAAAGTTCAAATCCCTGCAGGGGAGTCCCAACTTAGCCCATGACAAGCTCTCACGGTCAACGATGGAATAGACCTCCACCCGAGACATTCCGATCAGACTCGGTATCCCGGTACAACAAGACATTTCGACAGGGTAAAACTAAACCAGCAACACCGCCCGAATGTGCCGACAAATCCCGATAGGAGCTGCACATATCTCTTTCTCAGGGCACACCAGATTGTCCAAACTTCCGGTAGGCCAGCCCAGAGTTGCCCCTGGTGGCCACCGGCGGCTGACAAGTTGGACCAACACTCAGAGGAGCACTGGCCCGGGGGGGGGGGGTAAAATAATGATGACCCTTGGGCGCGCGACCCCCAAGGGAAAAGAAAAGGCTAGGTGGCAAATGGTAAAACCAATGTTGGGCATTGCTGGAAAAGCTTTACTTAAGGCGAACTGTCAAGGGGTTCCCATTATAGCCCAACCGCGTAAGTAACGCAAAATCGAGGAACATAACACCGATATGACGGAAACTAGGGCGGCAAGAGTGGAACAAAACACCAGGCATAAGGCCGAGCCTTCCACCCTTTACCAAGTACATAGATGCATTAATTAAATAATATATATATTGTGATATCCCAACAAGTAAACATGTTCCAACAAGGAACAACATCTCCATGTTCCATCGGGGAACAAAATTCAATCTTCACCTGCAACTAACAACGCTATAAGAGGGGCTGAGCAAAGCGGTAACATAGCCACACAACGGTTTGCTAGGACAAGTGGGTTAGAGGCTTGGTTCAACAATATGGGAGGCATGATAAGCAAGTGGTAGGTATCGCAGCATAGGCATAGCAAAAGAGTGAGCAACTAGCAAAGCAAAGATAGTAGTGATTTCGAGGGTATGGTCATCTTGCTTGAAATCCCGCAAGGAAGAAGAACGAGTCCATGAAGAAGACAAACGGACGTAGACGAACGGATCCTCACAGGCACGACGTTATCGGAACTAACCTGAAGAAGCAACACCGGAAAGAAAGCAAACAACATAGTAAACAACCACGACATCAACATGGCATGATGCACATCCAAGCATGATGCATGTTCGGTTTAATGAAGCATGGCATGGCAATATGCACAAGCAATCCTACAAATTAAGTGGAGCTCAATGTGCAACTCCGTTGCATATTGACGAAACACCACGTGACTTATTTAGTTTGATCTCGGTTATGTACCCAACAATATTAAATGTTGTTAGCATGGCAAGAGGTGAAACATAAAGGGATTATCTATCGAAACAATTTAAATGGGGCCGAATATAGCAAACAACAAATCCGGTAAATCCCCATATGCATTAGTAATTTGATGCAACAACAATTTAAGCCATCTTAATGTTGTTAACATGATGCGGATGACATGAGCAAGTTTTATGCAAATATAAGAAAAGTTGACAAGGGCATATTAAGAAGCATTTGTCAACGTGGCGGAAATGAAAAGGGGAGCCACGACAATGATAACGAAACGGTGCCACGGCAACATTCCGATTCCGGTAACTCGATTGAGATCCCGGTGCAAAGAAAGTGCGACGGGAGCGTGACATGCGATGGAAGGTGGGGTGCTCCCGATTACCGGGTTCCCACATGACGGTGACAAGGTAAAAGAGGGCAAAGTGCACTGACAAATCAAGCACGGAGCAAACACGATCATCTCATACATCACACATGCATTCGTTCACGGGCGGTCGTCTCAGGGTTATACCTTCGAAGCGTGCATTGTCGGAGGGGTTCAAGTTCGATGCGGTGTAGTGGAAGTAGACGTTCTCCGGACGTAGAAGGAAGTAGTGGTTCACGCGACGGTAGTCGAAGTAGTCGTCCTATCGTTCATCGGCGATCATCGGAGCGGTAGTGGAAGTAGAGGCTCACGACGTCTTGTCGAAAACCACAGCGGCGGTAGTCGTACACAATCGTAGATGTTCAGGGTCGTCGGGGTACTTGTCGATCGGGTCTTGACGGTCTCATTTTTGCGACGGTAGTCATGCTAGTCGGCGATAGTGAAACTTGACGGTACGAGGGCTCCGGGCATCGTGGTACTTGGCGCAACACCGTGTAGTCGTACATTTGAAGAGGAACTTGGCCATCCGAAGGTGTACTTGGCGAACAATGGTCGTCGTGGTACTCATCGGTCCACGAAGTCATTCTCGTAGGTCTTGGCGTTTTGTTCGGTACTCGTTTAAGCATCCGTTTGGTCTTGTCAGTGGTGTACTTGGCGAAATTCCACGGAGGCGGTCTTGCATCCCTGGATTCAGTGGCCTTGGCAATGACAACAAAAAGGCAGCAGGGAAGCAGCACGTAGACGACGCAGGTGACAGGTAGCTCGGCAAGAGGCGGCAGGGCGGAGCAGCATCGGACGGCGAGGGACAAGAAGCTCCTGCAGGGCCGGTCCGGCGGCAGGGGAGGACCCCGACGAACGCGCAGACTGATCCGGTGGCGGCGGTGTTGGCCCGAATGGAGGAAGAGGGAGGCGAGGGCGCGATGAAGGAGGGCGGCGGCCCTGGCAGGTCGGGTCGCCGGCACGGGCGCCATGGCCGGAGACGGGGAGGCAGCGGCGAGGTCTTGCGGCGTCCATGGCGGGGCAAGGCAGGAACGCGAGGGGAGTAGGCTGCTGGAGGCGGCGCTTGGCGGCGGTGGAGCTCCAGGGCGGCGGCGACGCATCTGTTGGCTCCTGGAGCTGGTGCTTGACCGCGGAGGGAGGTGGGTGGCGCGAGGTGGAGGAGATGAGCGCGGGCGTTCATGGCGACGGCGGCCTGCGGCTCGTCCAGTGGCTGGACTCCGGCGACGAGGAGGGGTGCAAAGGGGAAACGGGACGAGGGTATGGCGCTGCACTCGCTCTCCCTGTGAGTGGCGGCGCCAGGAGGAGAGTCGAAGGGAGGATGAGGATGGGATCGGGGCTCCTCGACCCTGTGTGGCGGCGCGAGGGAACGAGGGAAGGGAGAGGGATCGATCGGGATGTAGCTCGCTCGGGCCTAGGGTTAGGTAGGCAGGTTGGGCCTTAGAGGCCGGCCCAGTAGAGGGGGAAGGGGCTGCTCCTAGAGAGGCCGGCGGCTGGGCCTTAGGCCGAATTGGTGGGAAGGAAAAAGGCCAGAGGCCTGGGTTGAACTCCTCTCTCTCTCTCTCTCTCTCTCTCTCTCTCTCTCTCTCTCTTATTTTTATCAGAAAACAAAATAAGGAGAAGAAAAGGAAAAAGGGAGGTTAGGGAAAGAATTTGAGTACGCGGATAAATTTCCCGGACTCGCAAAAATATGGGGAATTTGATAAAAATGGCCTGAGGATTTTTAGAGGAAGAAAAATCCACACGCGTTGGATTTAGCTCGGGAAGATTTTAATTTCGAAACCCATTCAAATGAACTCCAAATGGGTTGAAATTATAGGAGGTGGCCCTACACAATAGATGTGATTTATGGGCAGATTTGGAACATTAATGGAGAAAGTAAAATTGCAAACCCAATTTGCAATTTAACTTAAAAGGTCGAAACAGAAGGGTAGGAGGATGAGTCGGGTAAGGGAAGAGTTGAAGTGTAGTGCAATTGTGTTATGGGTGATTCAGACTTAAAGAAATAGTTTATAATAGCTCCCTAAATATTAGGAGGATATGTTATAAAGAGAAGTCACTCTTCCCTCGATTTAAATAGATCGAAGATCCACACAAATTATTTAGTTGAGATGTAAAAGATTTATGACATGATGACATGATGACATGATGCAATGCAAAAATAAAAGGAGCAAGCAAAATGAAACACACAGAGAAACCCGGAACCTATGGAAGTCTTCTCGAGCATCGGTCTTGGGGCGTTACAGAGATGGAGGTCGTGGAGGCGATGAAGAAGCAGTTACGACTCCGCGGCGAATTAGATCATTTGGGGTGCTAATCTTCCTTCTTATTTTGCTCTTCCTCCTATGTTTCATCTTTTGCTTCGGGTGTTTCGCCGCACGTGTCACGTTCTCTGCGAGGCATGAATAGAACAATGTTTTTTTTGAGGGAATGAATAGAACAATGCTAACAATGAGATGACTAGCAAATTAGATCATTTTTTATCGCCATATGGCACTGGGCTGCCGTGTTTCGTGCTCCTCCATCGCAGTACTACTCTAGTGGAAAACTTAAGTATACCGCACGGTTCTTTGCTCCTCCTCGATCAGGTCGTCGGCGCATTTATACGAGCAGTCAAATCACAAGGCCCCGCCTTCCAGCAGTAATGAACCGTCAAATCACAAAGGCCCTCGCCTCTCGTGAAACCAACCAAGCTAGACTGCCCCGCCCTCTAGCCTTTTAAAAAATGTATACTTTTGTACAACAGTAGTATCGATGGATTGCGCCATGGAGCAAAACTTGAAATTAAAAAAAAGGTGGTACATATAGAGAGCGCTCGTCGCCAAATTATGCATATAGTACTATTAAAAAGGCTAGTCACAATAATGGTGTCCAACAAAACCCACCCCTCAAATAAAACTAAGAGGGTGCTTGGATACGTTTTCGTCCCATGACTAAAAGTAGTGGGACTAAAACATGCTAGCCTCACCCATGCTTGAATCCAAATACTAAAAAGGCTAAAATCAAGTTAATGAGCATTTATTATCCTCCAAACCCTCCAATCCAGAACTCGCCTGTGTTAAAGGAGATGAGCTAAATGAGTAGAGAGAGGACTAATCCACATTTTAGTAGGGGTACCCCTGACTAAATATTTTTAGTCTCAAGACTAGTTTTAGCCCCTCTTTAGTCAGGGGTGCTTGGAACATTAGCCTCTTAAAGAGACTATTTTTAGTCAGACTAAAATAAGTCCCTTGGATCCAAGCACCCTCTAAGCATCCTGGAATTCTTTGACAAAACTAAGCACCCTGAAATTCTTTGACAACTAAACTACTGGCTAATGATGTTGGCCATATATATTGTACGTATATAATGTGAAGAAACGAGTGGTAGTACTATACCAACTAAAAGATGAAATGTAAGAAATACTAGTATGTACGTACTGAAGAGTTAAATTAACGAGAAGAAACATAACATAATTCTGCTGGGGGCTCAGCACAACACACCCCTCAAATTAAATTAAGCACACCTGAAATTAAACTCTGCAACTATTCTGGCAGACACTGCATTAGAACCACCATGAGCAACGACACTGCCACCTTACTCGGAGTCCTCGTCCACGTCCTCGACTTCGTCCTTGTCCCTCTTCCTCTTGGCCGATACTTCTTTGCTTGAACCGCACACTTGGCTGTTGCTCTTCATCCAACCTTTGTAGATATTGAAGCAAAGGTAGCCATCCATTGCAGCGTAGTGGATGTGGTCTATATCTAGTACATTCCGCTGCCATGCATGACGATGAAACGTGTATGGAGGTTTCTCCAGTTTACCGTACGGAGGATGAACCATGGCTCCTGCCAGGGTCAGCATTGAAGGCTGATGAGAGGACACCACCCGATTCTTCTGGAGGTCGAAGGGGTTGCCTACAACGAGACCTATCCGACGCAGGACATCCCTATCGTTCTTAAAGTCTACAGTAATGAATTTCACTGTTTTGTCCTTGAGGAAGTTCTTAAAATCCTGGCACTCAACATCGGCATGGCATATGTGGTAGACCAAGCAAATGTTATGTACGCAAACCTGGATCACGGCGGGCTTCTTCCTCTCTTCGTCCTTTAGATCCTTCTCTGGTCCCAGGACTGTGGTGTACTCAACATCTAGACCAGTGACCCACTCATCATCTGAGTTTTCGATCATGCGTCTGAAGCGAGAAAGGCATCCTTTCACCATCACGGAAGAACGGGTGTAGATGACGTCGAACTCATCACCGGTGATGGTTCTAACCTTGTACTCACCGTCGATCATGGAGATTTGGGACGCCATGGATTTGGGAGGAGGGTTAGGATTAGTGGAACTGCCGTAATATGAATGGAAGGGACGACTAGGAGCGAACCGCCATAGTATTGAAGGACGTGCGGGGACGAGTAGGAGCAAACTGCCAATGTGCGAACGGCAGGGTAGTGGCTTTCCATTCTCCCATGATACGGGCTTCCGAGAGCCCTTGGATCTGAGATCGAACGGTTGCATGGCGTGATTCTCGACCTATGGGTGAATATCCTATCCTGGAGGGTTATTCTGCAAATTTTCAGCCACTTAGCATGCGACCGTTTGATCTTAGATCCAAGGGTTGCCAGCAGCCCGTATCATGGTCGCGCCTACCACGACCGTCGCGTCGCTCGTGCGGTCGCACCCTTGGAGATTTAACACGGTGTGTTAGGCTATCTGATGTTGGCATGTCATACATAGTCATCACTTAGTCACTCATACTACAACAAGGTTGGCCATAAGGTTGGCTATAAGTGTATTTTTTTACTCCTCTCTATCTCTTTCTTCGTAATGGAGGTGGTCAGGAATCGGTAGGCTCACGCCGGTCGTAGCGCCGCAGTTAAAATGATAATGACAAGTCAAATCACGGGGCCCCACCTATCCAGCAGTAACTTGCTGTCAAATCACACAGCCCTACGTTTGCAGCAGCCTACTCCCTCGTCTTCTCGCGTCTCTGTCGAACCGACTAGGCGGAACTGCCCCGCCACCTACCGCGCAGGAAAAGCCCCGCCCTCGACTTTTAAATAGTATACAGTATACTAATTTTGTATCCATGGATTGCACCCGCGCCATGGAGCAAAGCGTCTAGATAACGGCGGCACACATGTACGGAGTATACAGCACGCCCGTCGCGTTCGCGTCGCACCCCAGACGGTCGGTCGGTCTGGCACGCTGTTCTCCGAATGGAACACCGTCATATTCCATTTGCACACACATGTGGGACGACAATTGAGAACCGACCATAGGCACACTCCCCGGCCCCGCAAGTCGGGTGACTTAATAGAAGAGGGAGACGAGCAATAGTACTAGAGAAGTGTTGTACTACGTTGGTGCCTGGACGTTCCCTGCAAGACACGGAAGATCAGTTCGTCCATGCATGTGACCAGACTCTAGCAGACACGCCTGGATTGGCTATCGTCTACATATCGTGCAGGTTGTGTTGTACATGGCTGTAGTTGTGGTGAGAAATCTAAAAAAAGGTTTCTTGTCATCTCGCAAAATTAGGTGTCATGTGCTTCGGATCACTGCGAGGGTTAAACAGCGACAACTGAGTTGGGCTAGTCATTGGGGGCACATGCACGAACAGTGACTACTCGGCTACCATCTAGGTCAAGCCGGCTATGTTAATTAGGACATCTATCGACGGACCCCTTTTCTACGAGTTTATCTTTAATTTGAGCTTTGTTCCTCGTCTAGTTTGTCCGTCGGGATTCATGTTGTCTCCTTTGGGCAGTGAGGTTATGATTTCTTGTCATGTGGCATTTTTTCGTGTTATATGTTATAATCCGGCGCTTTAGATCAAAATGACAACAACTGCGCCTCCGGGCCACGTGCATGAAGACTTCTCGACAGTCATTGACGAGGTCAAGCCGGCTTCGGTAGACAAAAGAAAACTAGTACTACTCCACTATATAGGCAGGAGCCTCCGCGCTTGCTTGCTAGTGTTGCTCTCTTCACACTGTCTCGGCCTCTCCAGATCTAAACACGACAGCGATGGCCACCCTCTCTCTCTACTCACCGCTGGTCACAGATCTAGCCGGATCCTCTCCGCCGGGGAAGGTGAGAAGGTGCAACGTTCACGCGGTCGTCCTCGGTGACGGCTCTTACCCACTGCTGGGTGTGTCCCGATCAGCCTGCCTTGCCGTTCTCTCCCAAGCACCGCTGGCGAGGGAGGGCCTCCGACCCCTTCTTCCTCGCTGCCGTAGTGTGGGCAGATCCGGCCTCCCGCCGCCCACCTAGCGACATCCCGTCGACCATCAGGTATAACTTCCTTTGAAACCGGCCTTTCTCTACTTCCTGTGCTCCTGACGTCGCTGCATTTGTATCTTTTACTATTTCTCAGGCCCCCTCGTAGATAGGATCGATCGGCTATTCGAAAACCACCTAATTTTTTTACGTTTAAGAGGTAAAACTAGTTCATGCACTCGAATCTAGTACTACTTGGTTCAAACAAGGAAGAAAGGGGGTGGGTGTGGGGGAGGATTTGTTACCTGAATCTAGGACTCGGTCGATAGAGGAAATAATGGGGGCGAAAAGTAGCAGAGACTAGCTATCCAACTGGTCTCTAGGTCTAATAGGGAAATAAAGGGAAACACAGTACAAACTCAATATAAACCCGATCTATTGGTTGAAAAAGGAAAGAAAGTGGGGACTGGGGGACAAGTCAACAAAGTAAGTCCAGCACTAGATTTGCTAGCCTCACACAGTATAAGGTGGCTATACCGAACAAAAATGGGACCAACCCAGGTATCCTGTTCTGATGTTTGTTGCCCCGAGCCACTCTTATGTAATGCCACTGGTAAAATGTAGCAGTCGCACTGTTAAAAGTAAGGACACATTAAACCAATGTTGTTTTCAATGTAATGCCTCTAGTAATATGAATCAATTGCACTTCTTTACATGTCCTGCTAAAATTTCCCATTAAGATAAGTTGGTTCTTTTCGTTAGAAATGCAACTGTCTTGGTCCGTCTACTCTCCCGTCCAAAGTAATGTCGTATTTAACGGTTGTCATAGTTAATCCTAATGCCCACACTAATATCTAGCAATGCCAGTGCTTTAGAAATTGCCACTGCCCTTGTAGGATTGCCATTCAGATAAGGAACATGCTTCTTTTCATTTGATGCATGTTTCATCACTTGTTAGTCACCCTCCTTTACACCTTTTTTGTGCAAACAGAGATATACATTTCACGCTCGATCTTAGTTGAACTGCACAAATGATATCCAAATTATAGTTGAGCATTCTAGGAGCTTCACAACCAACCTTGATGTTGCTCAATTTTATTACAACTAATGAAGAAGAAGCTTTGTGGGTTTTGTTTTCTGATGGAAATGGAACCGAGGCTGGAGCCCTTTTCTTAAAAAAATTGAAGAAGAAGCTGCTAGCTCACGGGACATTGCTTCATTTTAGGTGAACTGCACCAAAAGGTCCCATGAATTGAATCATCCATGTTGGTGACTAAAAGAGCCAGCTTCAGCATCCCAGTCTAAGCACCCCCGGCCTCCATCCTTGTGACGCACGATACATCTCGTTTGCCACCTGCTCGACCCTAGTGTCACTGATAAAATGAAGTAATAATACAGTTAAAATAGAGTGAGTGTCATCTCTATCATTTCATTTCCAATGTAGATAAAGAAAGTGCTTCTCTTTGTTAATGTATGTTTCATCAACTAGTCCCGTTGTTAATGTTTAAGCATTTCTGCAAACTGGGGTGCTTAATTTTAGTTGATATGTACAAAAATAGAGATTTGAATGTCTCAAGGCGCCTCCTTGTACTACCTCTGTACACTGATGTTCATCACTGGCAGAAGGTGTATCTGGGAGATTGGGGACGATGTCCAGTATGAGGCGTACCGTATGAGGCGTCGCAGGGCCCATCTCGCCCTCGCAGCATGGCATACTATGATACTATCGCAATATTTTCTTCTATTTATTTTGTGTGTTTCATCAACTAGTGCCACTATAATGTAATCATGCTTTTTCATTATCTGTGCAAACAGGGTTATTCAGCTGCATTTTGGTGGAACTGCACAAATGTACATATGGAACCGGCATATATGCAGAGTGCGAGGTGGTTTTGCAATGGAGAAGATCAGAAGAGGGAGAGGCGAGACGGTGGTTTTGGAATGGAGATGATGGAGAGGAGAGGAGGTGGTTTTGCAATGGAGAAGAGGGAGAGGAGCGTGCGGCAGCGATTTAGGATTGGACGAGAGGGCCGGCGCGCTGTGACTGGATCAAAATCAAAATCAATTTACCCTTCAATTAAGAAAGCGACCCCACATTAACTAGTCTCCCTTTTATTCTGGGTCATAATTGACCTTGATTTTCGCACATAAAATATATGTTATACGTTGCAAAAATAATATAATTTGAAAGTACATTTAGATACGAACCAAACGATACAATTTTTGGTGACATGCATTCACATTTTGCTTGTCAAATACAGTACGTGGTCAAACTTTGACCCAAAATATGCAAAACAACAAAAAAATACTTCCAAGACCAGCGCCGCTCTTTCGCTCTTCTCCTCTTAAACCACCGCCGCTCCTCTCCTGTTCCAATCTAAATGCAACGCCGCTCCTCTCCTCTTCCATTTCAAAACCACCGCCCCTCCTCTCCTATTCCAGTCCAAAACCAGCGTCGCTCCTCTCCTCTTCCATTCAAAAACCACCACCGGCGAGTGAAGGTGCTGTGGAGAAGTAGATCGATGGAGGAGTACAACCGATACGTGAGGATCGCAGACGGCGACCCTGTGAAGCTAGCTAGGATGTTGGAGATACAGTCTTGGTTTGACAACATGGACCAACTAGCAGCGACAGCGACATCCATGGCCAAATATCTGCAACAGAGCAAAAAGGCGGCGATACTCCCGGAGGGAGTCACGCCGGAGTACATAGAGCTGCTCCTCTGGGCCATGGAGCAAACAGATTCACCGAATCCGATCGTGAGGGAGGGGTGGTGGGAGTATCGATCCCAGATGGAGCATCCACCAGAGATTGAAGGATCGAGCATCTACAAGGTGTCGTTTGTGAGGGTGTCCTGCTAGAGCGAGCCGGTGGAGTCTTCGTCGACCGAACCCAACTGCAAGAGGAGAAAAGCAGTTGGCCCGACGACGCTTCCCCACCATCGTCTCCCTCGCCGTTCACATCGTCTCACGGGGCGGATGTCTGCCGCCGAGGAATAGGAGGGGGCTGCCCCCCAGCCCAATAGTCGGGCAGGTTGTGAATTGTTAGGAGGAGCTTAGGGTTGTCAGTATTCGTAGGTTGTGAATTGTGTTTTGTGTTGTGTATTTTGAGAGTACTTTCAGATATGAATGTCTTTTGAATTTCAGATTTGCAGTATTGAGCATATGAAGTATTTTATGAATTCTAGAGATCTATTTTTAGCACTTAAAAATGTAGTTTCATAGGAGTATAAAAGTGCAGACAATGTAATTCTCAGAGAAGAAACTGCAAGTTTCAGTTTCAGATAAGAAACTGCAACTTTCAGAGGCAGAGCATTTATATTAACACGGCCTTTTCAAACAGGGTTAACATCATGTTGGAAGTTTTATTCATGGTCGAAAATGGAACTACCAGCCAGTTAACATCATGCTAATCAACATTCATGCATAGCACATCTTCATATGATAATGCTCAGCCCCTTTTTATTTTTCGATAACATTGCTGGCCCAACCCAACATTATAATTAGAATCATCCCAGCAAAATCGTGTATTTTGAGAAAGTGCAAATGGCCTATATTTTTTTAGGAAATAAAATAAATGGGCCACATGGACGCTACATTATTTGTTCACCCAGCCCAGCTAATGGCTGTAACTCAAAAAAAGAAAGATCAAATTGACTGTAAATTCTACCGTGCAAAAAAAAGACTGTAAATTCTGAAAAATGGGTTGAATATGTGCCACATTTTTGGAGGCTGAAATGTGGGCCAATAGGTCGAAGCCAACACAAGTCGTTGTCAATTTAGTCAACAAATGATTCTGACATGTTAGCCGTTGGATTTACATCCAACGACCGACATCCATCTTCAATCTCTCCTCTTCTTCCTCCAGCGCCGCCGGGACCACCTCCGGCCTCCTGCTGCTAGCAGCTCTGCTTAGCATGCTTAGCTATGAAGCGCTACTCCACTGTTGGCCAGGCCATCCCTCCACCCCTCCACACCTCCTGTTCTTCTCCACCGACTGCCGAACCACACCGCACTAGAACCAGTTAACCCTCGTACACCTCTCCGTCTGCGGCTCTACTCCCGCGTCTTCCTATCTCCGGCTTATTGCTGTCCGGGGCCTCGCCGTCGTCCACCACCTTGGATGCACTCGGCGCGGCGTGGTCAACATGGTCAACGAACGACACCATCGGAAGTAGACTGTGCATGGAGAGGCTGACAGCTGGCTCCACGGCCGCACATAAGGAAATGCCTCCTTATTACGTGCAAAATAATGATTCCTCCACCTGACATGTGGGACCCACCGGAAGGGCTCTGTATTTCATGAAAATAACGTGCCCCCCGCTGACATGTCGGACCCACCAGCTATCTTCGCACGCTAGGAAGTGCCTCCTTATTACACACAAAAAATGAATATTCCCCCTGCCAGCTAGAACCCAGCATAGTGGGAGGCTGACTTGTGGGCCTACCAAGTTGACGGGGACGGAGGGCTTTGTCAACTTAGTCAATATGAACGATTCTAGCTCCTGTTACTATACGATGTTCATCCAACGACCGTAGTGCTTCTTCAACCTCTGGTCTTCTTGCTCCAGCCGCCCAAACCAGCGCCGGTCGTGCCACGTGCTCCTGCCTCCCATGGCCGGCTGTGATGCTGCGGAGGCCTCACCGCCCCCTACTACTCCCACCGCTGGCCATGCCATCCCTCTACTCACCCACACCCCCTGTTATTCTGTGGCGACAGCAGCCTCACACCGCAGCCGAACCAGTGAACCCTCATACTCCTCTTCGCGGGGGCATCCACTGCGGCGTCTTCTCCGGCTCCGAGTCGTCCCCTTCCTAGTCCTCACCATCATCCACCGCCGTGGTGCTCTCGGCGCGGCGTGGTCAACATGGTCAAGGAACGACTTCCATCGGACATGGACTATACATGGAGAGGCTGACAGCTGGGTCCACGGCCGCAGCAAGGAAGTGCCTCCTTATTACACGCAAAATAATGATTCCTCCACCTGACAGCGGGGACCCACCGGACGGTCCACCGTATTTCACGGAAAAAACATTTTCCCTTGACTGCTGGGACCCACCAGCTACATCTTCGCACGCAAGGAAGTGCGTCCGGGCAAAAAAAAAAACGATTCGCCCCCTGACTGCTGGGACCCACCAGCTACATCTTCACACGCAAGGAAGTGCGTCCGGGCAAAAAAAAATGATTTGCCCCCCTGACTGCTAGGACCCGTCAGCTACATCTTCGCACGCAAGGAAGTGCCTGACAGTCGGGACCCACCTGGTCGAAGCGTACGTAGCGTTGTCATTCTGGTCGCGTACGTGTACGTACATATATACTGGTGGATGTAGAGGCGCGCATGTGTCGTAGTAGAGGCACGTACGTGTCATAGTAGAGGCGCGCACGTAGCATGTACACGTATGTACAGCGGCCAGGGTGCAAGAAAGAAAATACGGCCACGTATGTGTACATACGGGCGGGGTCTCGAACGCCTACTCGCGCATACGTACGACCAGGGCTCGTGTACATGGCTGGGTCGGAACGGAGAAACAGCGTCGTCGTCGTGTTCATGGGGAGGCAACGGAATGCGTCGTGTTCATGGGGAGGCAACGGAATGCGTCGTGTTCATGGGGAGGCAACGGAATGCGCCGTGTTCATCGGGAGGCAACGGAATGCGTGGGAGCCAACCGACTGGTTCGGAATGGAATGCGTGGTCGTGTTCATCAGGAGGGCTTGGACGGAACAGGCGATGGAAACGAGGCCTGGCGTACCGCAAAACGGAGGAAATGGACCTCCTACGTTCGGAACGGGGTCCTATTGATCGGGAGGGGTGCGGCGTACCGCAAAACGGAGGAAACGGACCTCCTACGATCGAAACGGGGTCATGTTGATCGGGAGGGGTGTGGCGTACCGCAAAACGGATGAAACGGACCTCCTACGGTCGAAACGGGGGTCTTGTTGATCGGGAGGGGTGTGGCGTACCGCAAAACGGACGAAAGGCCTTCCTACGGTCGAAACGGGGGTCCTGTTCATCGGGAGGGGTGTGGCGTACCGTAGAACGGGACTCCACGTGATACTGTTCATCTCCACCATCAACCTCCTCCAGCCTCCACGGGCTACCGTCGACCTCCTCCAGCCTCCACGGGCTCCTGTTCATCCAGCCTCCACCGCGCGCTACTCCACCGGCTACTGTTCAACCACCCCTCCACCGTCTACTGTTCATCCAGCCCTCCACACCACGGGGTCCTGTTCAACCACCCCTCCACGGGCACCCCTCCACCGTCTACTGTTCATCCAACCCTCCACCACACCACGGGGTCCTGTTCATCCAGAGGCAACGCCACCGCTCACTGTTCATCCAAACCCCCTCGCAACGCTCACTGTTCATCCCAGAGGAAGCATCGATCGGCTTCAGTTAGCAGCAGTAGCAAAGGAACCGCTCGATCGTCTTCAGTTAACAGCCATCAATCGATCGCTTGGGTTCAGTAACGTGTAGTCTGTAGTGCAATTGCTTGGGTTCAGTTAGAGCCCAATGCCTCGCTCGGGTTCAGTTAGAGCCAACGCCTCGCACACACGTGCGTACGTGTACGAGAGAAACGCGCATCACTCGGGCCCCGACCTCCCACCGTAATCGGGAACTCCCCGAAATTTTCCTCGCCCTTGCTTCTACCACGGTTTTTTCCGTCATGGACGGCCCAAAGAATGTAATGCAGCTGCATCTCCGGCCCGCCCAGGACGAAAAACCCATTTTCTATCATGATTTTTTGTCATAGAAGTAGGAGCCCACCACATCTATGATGATACTGGGTTTTGTCACAATTATCGTCATAGAAGTGTCATATGTATGACAGAAAAAAATTTCGTTCGGCCCAAAATGTCACGGATGTGTTTTTTTTGTAGTGTAGTGATGTGCATTACCGAGAGGGCCCAGAGATACCTCTTCGATACTGAGAGTGACAAAACCTAATCTTGACCTATGCCAACCCAATAAACACCTTCGGAGACACCTGTAGAGAATCTTTATAATCACCCAGTTACGTTGTGATGTTTGATAGCACACAAGGTGTTCCTCCGGTATTCGGGAGTTGCATAATCTCATAGTCAGAGGAATATATATAAGTTATGAAGAAATAAATGGCAATAAAACTAAATGATCATAATGCTAAGCTAACGGATGGGTCTTGTCCATCACATCATTCTCTAATCATGTGATCCCGTTCATCAAATGACAACACATGTCTATGGTCAGGAAACATAACCATCTTTGATTAACGAGCTAGTCAAGTAGAGGCATACTAGGGACACTCTGTTTTTGTCTATGTATTCACACATGTACTAAGTTTCCGGTTAATACAATTCTAGCATGAATAATAAACATTTATCATGATATAAGGAAATATAAATAACAACTTTATTATTGCCTCTAGGGCATATTTCCTTCAAGGCTGACTAGGGACACAATGTAGTTTATGTATTCACACATGTATTTAAGTTTCTGGTTAATACATTTCTAGCATGAATAATAAACATTTATCATGAACAATAAATATGATAGTAACAATTTTATTATTGCCTCTAGGGCATATTTCCAATAGTCCCCCACTTGTACTAGAGTCAATAATCTAGTTTACATCGTAATGAGTCTAATAGCCATGGAGTCCTGGTGCTAATCATGTTTTGCTCATGGAAGAGGTTTATTCAACGGGTCTGCCACATTCAGATTTGTATGTACTTTGCAAAGTTCTATGTCTCCATTCCTAATGTAATTATGAACGGAGTTGAAGCAACGCTTGATGTGCTTGGTATTCTTATAAAACCTATGTTGCAATTGCTCCAGTGTTATCACAAAAGATAGTCATTGGATCCGATGCACTAGGTACAACTCCTAGATCGGATATGAACTCCTTCATCTTGACTCCTTCTTGCGCTGCTTCCGAAGCAGCTATATATATTCCGCTTCACATGTAGATCCTGCTACGACACTTTTCTTGGAACCGCACCAACTAACTACTCTACCATTCAGAATAAATATGTATCCGGTTTGTGACTTGGAGTCATCCGGATCAATGTCAAAGCTAGCATCTACGTAACCCTTTACGACGAGCTCTTCATCACCTGGATAAACGAGGAACATATTATTAGTCCTCTTTAGGTACTTAAGGATATTTTTTACTGTTGTCCAGTGATCTACTCCTGGATCACTTTGGTACCTACCTTCCAGACTTATGGCAAGGCACACATCAAGTCTGGTACACAACATGTCATACATTATAGAGCCTATGTCTGAGGCATAGGGGACGGATTCCATCCTTTCCCTCTCTTCTGCCATGGTCGGGCTTTGAGTCTTACTCAACTTGATACCTTACAATGCAGGCAAAACCCCCTTCTTTGACTGGTCCATTTTGAATTTCTTCAAAATCTTGTCAAGGTATGTGCTTTGTTAAATTCCTATCAGGCATCTCGATCTATCTCTATAAATCTTAATGCCCAAATATGAAGCAGCTTCATCCGGGCCTTTCATTGTAAACTATTGTTCAAATAACCCTTTATGCTTTCCAGAAATTCTATATCATTTCCAATCAATAATATGTCATCCACATATAGTATTAGAAATGCTACAGAGCTCCCACTCACTTTCTTGTAAATACAAGCTTATCCATAAGTTTTAATAAAATCAAAAGCTTTGATCACCTCAACAAAGCATATATTCCAACTCTGAGATGCTTGCACCAGTGCATAGATGGATCGCTGGAGCTTGCACACCTTGTTAGCACCCTTAGGATCCACAAAACCTTCCATTTGTATCATATACAACTCTTCCTTAAGGAAACCGTTAAGGAACGCTGTTTTGACGTCCATTTGCCAGATTTCATAATCGAAATATGCATTAATTGCATAATTCTAACAGACTTGAGAATTGCTACGGGTGAGAAAGTCTCATCGCAGTCAACCCCTTGAACTTGTCGAAAACCCTTTGCGATGAGTCGAGCTTTATAGATGGTGACATTGCCATCAGCATCTGTCTTCTTTTTGAAGATCCATTTGTTCTAAATGGCATGCCAGTCATCGGGTAAGTCTACCAAAGTCCATACTTGGTTCTCATACATGGATCATATCTCAGATTTCATGGTGTCAAGCCATTTGTTGGAATCCGGGCTCATCATTGCTTCTTCATAGTTTGTAGGTGATAACCCACAAGTATAGGGGGTCAGTTGTAGCCTCTTTCGATAAGTAAGAGTGTCGAATCCAATGAGGAGCTAAAGGTAGAACAAATATTCCCTCAATTCTATTGACCACCGATACAACTCTACGCACACTTAACGTTGACTTTACCTAGAACAACTATGAAACTAGAAGTACTTTGTAGGTGTTGTAAGATAGGTTTGCAAGATAATAAAGAGCACACAAAAAATAGGGGTTGTTTAGATAAAGAAACAAAAGTTAGTTTTAGTAGAAAGCTTTTTGTCACAAGGAAGTTATTTGTCCCTAGGCTATCAACAACTAGACCAGTAAACATTATTGCAATTTTTATGAGGGAGAGGCATAAGCTAACATACTTTCTCTACTTGGATCTGTCCGATTCGGGGGTTCCGGCAGACCCTTAAGGTTCGAACACTGGGGTGCGCACGGAGATCACGCCTTCAACCTCACCGTCCCGCAAAGATCTAAACTACTAAAAGAACTGCACAAAAGACACAAGATTTATACTGGTTCGGGCCACCATTGTGGTGTAATACCCTACTCGAGTGTGTGGTTGGTGGATTGCCTCCTGGGGCTAGTGATGATGAACAATACAAGGAAGAACAACCTCGCGAGGGTCTGTTCTTGGCTGGGGTGATGAACTACTAGGTGGAGTTCAGTCACCTCCCTCTCTCTCTCTCTTAGCCGAGATTCTCGTCGGTCTGATTCAGATGATCCCCCCTCCTTGGGAGTGGCTAGTCCTATTTATAGAGGCCCTGGTCCTCTTCCCAAATATTGAGCTGGAAGGGAGCCAACAATGGCGGGCTAATTTGAAGGGGGACAACGAGTACACTTATCCTGACAAAAGCAGTCTTTGCTGCCAAAGGCTCTGTGGTGACGCCGTGCTGGGCTCCATGGTGACCTCCATCTCGTAGTCCTCCTGGTCTTGGTCTCGTTGCACCGAAATGGCAACCTTTGCCTGATGCCTCGGTACCCCGCGACTGCGCTTGCCCCCTTTGCACCAAAGACGAAAGAAGGACGCTGCGCGTGCTGGCGCCCGCCCGGCACCCTGAGTCGTCATGGCTTACGTCATGGGCACCTCGCGAGGTACCCTGCCTTGATATCTCTGCCTCCTCATGAGCCAGCCTGATGAGGCTGTGCCTGAGGAAGCGCTGTGTCGTCCGCCCCGCGAGGCTTGGCCCCTCGCGAGGGTCTTGAGCCTTGTGTTGATGAAGATGGGCCGTGCTGGGCCCCCATTTGAGCCACGTCGCAGGCCGCAGGCAGGCAAGTCTGGGGACCCCCGTTCCCAGAACGCCGACAGTAGCCCCCGGGCCCAAGGCGCGCATGGACTTGGCCGTGCCGAGAGGCGGAAGGGCAAGGGCGAAGCACCGCGGGTCCTAACAGCCTGCGGCCTCGGGCGCCGCGTGGCGGTTTATTGGATGCAAGTGCTTCAGCAACCGCGCAGGTCGATAAAGGAGAGGCATCTGCCCAGACTTTGCCTTTTGCTTTCTCCGGTTGCTGCTCAGATCCCCTTTCTTGCGCCTCCCCTTTCTTCCTCCAAATTTCCAGATCTACTCCGGCTGCGCGACCTAGGAAGCCATGGCTCCTCGCCAGCCTCCGGCCGAAGCTTGGTGTTCTCCTGCTCTGGACCTGCCGAATGTGTCCAAGGCTAGCCTTGCCCGGCTGTGCCGGATGGCGGCGGCGCAGGGCATCGACGGGACGAAGGTGTTCAAGGCCGGCACCGCCACCCCTGAGGGCCGAGGGAGCACCTTTTATCCTCTCTTTGCAAGCTCCGTTGCTGCGGGCCTGATGCCTCCATTCTCCGAGTTCTTCTTCTCTGTCCTCCGCCATTACAACATGCAGGCTCTGCATCTCCACCCCAACCTCGTTCTTCTTCTGGCAATCTTTGCTTACTACTGCGAGGCCCATGTAGGGGTGCAGCCCTCAGTGGCCTTGCTGCGCCACTACTTCTTCCTCCGGATCTCTGGCAGTTCTCCTTCCGCGTGCGCGGGCTTCATTGCGTATGGCAGCACCATTACCATCTCGAATCCCGGGAAGAGGGTGGAGGGCTTCAGGAGCAAGTGGGTCTTGGTAGATGCCGGGTGCATTCACCCTTGGGTGATCTTGCCCGTGGAGCAGCCCGCGAGCTCCAGCGACTGGTGCCGAGCGGAGCTCACAGACCCCTGCGCGAAACTGGTGCTGGAGAAGATGGACGCGGACCTGAGGCCGGTCAGTACGGCAACGGTGAAGTTGACCGGTGCGTCGCTGCTGAAGGAGTTCCTGGAGTACCAGCTGGCTCCGCTCCGGCAGTACTCTCCTCCAATGTGGAGGCCTCATCTGAGCCCCGAGGCTATGGACGAAGAGGATGTGACCGCGGTTCTTCAATCTCTGGTCGGGGGCGAGGTGGCAAGGTTGAAGGGCGCTCCTAAGCCCTTGTTTCTTCGCGACGACTCGAAGCAGGTGGTGGAGTCCATGCCCGTTTTTAACGGGGACGGGCTCGTGCCCGTGGCGGCCTCCGAAGGACCAGTGGACGTGCCCTCCGGCGACTCCTGCAAGGAGGAGAATGAAGAGGAGCGGGGAGAGGGGCCCGACTCTGGGGCGACCGATGGAGAGTCGAGGGCTCCCCTCCCTCGGTGCTCGCCCCGTACTCTCTGCCTTTCGCCGAGCGATGATGATGATGATGATGATGACGATGACGATGACGTGCTGGGTAGCGGGAGCTCGCCCTCGACCCTGAAGAAGGACAGGACCGGGCTGATCTCCCGCGGGTCTGCCCCTGCCCCGAGGCAGTCCGCAGACGCGCCTTCTGCTTCCAAGGTCGACCCTTCCAGCCGGCTGTCAGGCCTCAAGCTGGGCCGGAGGCTTCCCGAGCTCACCGGCGATGACCCGTAAGCCCTTGATCCTTGATCTTTGTTTCTTGTTCCGCCGATGAGGCTTGATGATTGGTTCTCTTGAATAGGCTGACGCCCATGGCGAAGAAGCCGAAGAGGGCTCCTGAGGCTCCATCTGCGGCAGTGCCTCCGCCTGTGGAGGGGGGTGACCGCGGCGCGCGGGCTTCTCCTGCCCGGTGCCCTCGGGAGGCCTGGCCATGCTGGCGGGGGTGATCTCAGCCCCCATGGCCCAAGTGACTCCCGAGGTGCCCTCGTCTGGCGCCACTGCTACGGCTGTGGAGGCGCAGCAGACTCCGCCTCGGGGCACTGCGGCCTCGCCGCCTCTACCTTCTCCTCCCGTTCCACCGACCGTTGCTTCCCCAACTCCTCCTGTTGTCTTAGAGCGCAACCATGTTTCTCCGCCTTCTTCTTCCATCCTGGAGCGTGCTGTTGCTGAACTGGACCAGCTGCGGCAGGATCTTCTCGGCGCCGACCCTCGCCTAGTGGCCGGGCGCCTGGAACTGGCTTCAGGGTGGATTCGCTCTGATGCTTCGATCCGGGCGGCGTTGGTTCAGGCCTCAACGGCCTGTGACGAGGAGAGGTAGGCCGTCCTCGAGGCGAAGGCTGCCCGAGACGCGGCCCTGGGAGAGGTGGTTGGAGTCCGCGGTCGTTGCAAGGCGCTGGAGGATGAGCTGCAAGGCCTGCGAGGCCAGCTCGTGGAGGAGGTTCGTCTTCGCCAGGAACAAGAAGAAAGCATGAAGGCTCGCGAGGCGGCGCTCGAGGACCGGGAGGCCAAGCTCAAGAAGCGCCGCGATCGCTTAGGTGCGCTGAAGAAGGAGCTGGAGGTGACGAAGGCCGAGCTGGACGCCAAGGCTCGGGTCCTCGCCGAGGATCGCGTGGCCTTCGCGGACATGGAGAAAGATGCCCGTGCTTCGCTGAAGACACTTTACGAGAGCAGCCTGGACAGCCCGCTAGCCGGTGAAGGGGACGACCCCGCCAAGCTGCTTCCTTTCCCTGTTAAGGCCCTTGGGGATGTCGCCCTTGGCATCGGCCCTACGGCCGAGGCCGAGGCGCGCGTCCTGTCTTCTGCTGCGCTGACGAAGGTCTTCGCCCACATCTACCTTTGCGATCCCAACACCGACCTCGACGGCCTGCTGGAACCGGTGAGCGGCGAGGGTGCTGTTGCCGCTATCGAAGCCGTGAAGGGGCACGTGGAGGCGCTGCTGGGGAAGTTCTGGGCCTTTAGCACCAGGCCAAAGCAAGGCGCTGCTGGCCCTGCTGCTCCATGAGGTGAAGCCACTCCACATAGCTTCACCGCCGACGAGTGACTCCGTTCCATCCCTGTTCTTCTTTCAATTCCTGCGCATGCATCACGCCTCGGGGAGGCATTTAAACTTGCGTTTGGTACTAAGACGGCAGTATGGGTTGTAATACTTGCTTTTAAATTCCTCGAATTTTATGCTTTTCTTCCCTACTTGCTTGTGTTCTACGCCGGCAGAGCCCGGCCCCGCGCGTGCCTCATCCATCATTAGCCCCGACCGGAAACCAGGACGGAACCAAAGGAGCGAGCGGCTACGTGACAAGTTAGGCTCCTGAGTCACGATGCTCAGGAGTCCCCCTTGGCGCGCGAACAACAAGTAGGGAGGCGTGATGTAGGTGTATCTTCCGTTCTACGTCTGCAGAGCCCGACTCCGCGCGTACCTCACCCAGCATAGCCTTTCGAAACTAAGGAGTGAGGGGCTACGGAGCCAGTTAGGCTCCTGAGTCGCGATGATCAGGAGTCCCCCTTGACGCGCGAACAGCGGGCGATGAGGTGAAATGTAAGCGGGGCTACCGTTCTACGTCTGCAGAGCCCGGCCCCGCGCATACCTCACCCAGCATAGCCTTTCGGAACTAAGGAGTGAGGGGCTACGGGACCAGTTAGGCCCCTGAGTCGCGATGCTCAGGGGTCCCCCTTGACGCGCAAACGGCCTTCATACCTTGGCTCCGCTCGGGGAGAGACGCGCGACGAACCAGGCCCGAGGGGCCTGGCTGGGCGGCGTACGTCTGGGCGTGACCCAGTCGTAGCCCCCGTGCCTAGCCCCCTCGCGCGGCACTCCCGAGGGGAGGCGTTGCGATGAGGCCAGCCACTGAGCTCTGGGCTCCTTGAGGTTAATGCGGCCCGAAGGCCACCCTCAGTTGTTTATCACCAGCACGGAGCATAGCGCTTCCGTATGTGTACGGGCATAGCCGCTCCTCGGCAGTGTCGTCAGCCAGCGCGGAGCATGGTGCTTCCACTGGTACGTGGGAGGGGGCTCCCCTCCGGGAGGAGCCCCCGGGGCGTGTACAGCCCCGCCCTGACACGTGGCCGGCACGGTAGGGCTAGGTGAGGTGTATCTGGGCACCCGTGAGCCAGCGCGGGACTCACGAGGCCCTACCTCTGGGCGGGTTGCGCCCGGCACTGGGCCGTATCTTGAGATGTGTCCCTGCAAAATTTGGTTAGATGCCGGTACTCTACGTCCTCGGGTCCCGGCCCTCGAGCTTGTCTCAGCCGTCGCTGGTATGCCAGGTCGCGATGCCGTGGACAAGGCCAGAGGGTGAGGGCTGGAGAGCCAGTAAGAGCCCTGAGTCGCGATGCTCAGGCACCCCCCTTTAACGTGCAAGTAGTCGACATGGAGAAGAAGGGATGCCGCGGACGGGCATCAAGCAATCAAGCGTGATAGGCGAATGCATAGTTGGAAATAAACGCGAGGGAGATACACGCCGCTCGGCCTAGCCCCAGCGGCTTGGGGATGATGCAACCCGAGGGGCGCCCCCAACAAGGCAAACTAACAACTGAAAGATAAAGGTAGATACATGCCGCAGGGATGGACCCACGCGGCCTGGGAGTGATGCAACCCTGGGAGGGCGCTCCCAGCTGGGAATGAAGCTTGAAAGATGTCACCTGAGGATGTGGTTGGCGAAGTGGCGTTGGCGCAGCAGACTTGGTGGGTTGCGGAAGCCGATCTTCACGAGCCCCCAGGCCCCGGGGCCTCGGGAGGCTCCGGAGGCACTGGTGACTCCTCGCGAGCTGTATTCATCTCCGCCAGCGCCGCGGAGCGCCTGTCTTCCTGAGCCTCCATGATGCCCCTCATGAGGCGCTGGTACGCCGCAGCCATGCTCGGCAGGCCATAAGGCATGCGAACATAGCCGTGGGGTGGACCTCCACAGCGCCCCACTTGTGAGGGCCAGAAGCGCTCCGTTGTGGCGATCTGATTGAGCCCTGGTACGTTGACGCAGACGCGCAGCCCACCATCCTCGCCTGGATGTGGGGCCATGGCTGGTGGACAACGACAACCTCTCATGATCCTTGACTCCTGTAGTTCTTGAATGGCCTTGTTGACGAACTCCTGCTGGTCCGACCTTCCTTGCCTGGCTCCTTCTCGAGGGAAACGTGCCTCGAAGCACGCCTCCACATGGTGCCCAAGCGCCTCCCTCGTGACCTTGGCTAGGTCGGTGGCCCTCCAGGTGAGAGCCCCTGAGCCCTGCCTGAGGAGGGCGCCGGGCGCGCCTTCCTATGTGATGGAAGGAGGGTCCTTCCGGGTGGACACGGGCCCAGAAGGGCCTGCCTCCTGAGGGGCTGAGCCTGACGACCTCTTCTTCTTCTTGTGGGTGGTCTCAGGAAGCCTCCTGCTTCCGCGATCTGGGTCTTCTAGCGATGCGGCCTGAAAGGCTCGCTCCAGGGAACACACTGCATCTTTCTCTTCACAGGGCACCGTGATGACGCCGCCACTTCCTGGCATCTTGAGGACGTTGTAGCCATGGTGAGTCACGTCCATGAACTTGGCCAGCGCTGGGTACCCAAGGATGGCGTTGTACGGCAAGCGGATGTGGGCGACGTTGAAGTCGATGAGCTCGGTGCGGTAGTTGCTGCGGGCCCCGAAGGTGACAGGGAGGCGGACCTGCCCGATCGGGACTGTGGAGCCGTCGGTGACTCCGGAGAAAGGCTTAGTTGGCTGAAGCTGATCATAGGGCACTTGGAGGTTGTTGAATGTCTCCACGGACAGGACGTTGAGCCCTGCCCCTCCGTCGATGAGGGTCTTGGTGACCAGCACGTTGCTGATGACTGGGGAGCAAAGCATCGGGAGGACTCCGGCTGTGGCCGAGCACTTGAGCTGGTCTGCTGAGCTGAACGTGATGGCGCACGCCGACCACCTGAGGGGGCGCATTGCTTCGAGCTTGGGGAGAACTGCATTCACCTCGCGGGCAAACTGCTTGAAGATACGTTGAGAGGCTGGGGCTTGAGCTCGGCCCAGGATGCAGGTGATTGCGCGCGGCTCTTGGAAGCTCCCAGCCCCCTCGTCTTGATGGCGGTCTTCGTTCCTCCTTGGTAGAGGCGGCAGCGGAGGTAGGCCTGCATTGCCATGAGGGCGATCCTCACGAGGCTGGTCCCTCCAGTCCCCCTCACGAGGCAGGTCCCGCCAGCGGTCCTCGCGAGGTTGGTCGCGCCACCCCTGGCGCGGGCCGCGGTCTTCCCAGCGTCCTGGGTTTCTTCCTCCTCCTCGGCCGTAGCCCCGGTCTGCATGGTCAGGGCGACGGCCGATCCTTCCTTCTCGCACGGCATGGAGTTTTTGACATTCGTTGGTGTTGTGGGTGTGGAGGTCGTGGTACAACAGTACCGGCTGCCCCTGGAGGAGTCGGGCAGGTCCTTGCCCCACTTGGTGTCTGGTTCGGCTGCGAGTACGGCAGCCCCCTTGCGCTTCATGTCCTTGGCCTTGGGCTTCTTCTCTTCTGGGTCTGCGGAGGCAGCTCGAGGAGGGAGAGACGTCCCTCCTCAGCCCTGGCGCACTTGTTCGCCAAGCTGAATAGCTCCAAGGAGGTGCAGAGGTCTTCATGCATTGCCAGCTCCTCCTTCATCTTGACGTCGCGCACGCCATCGGAGAAGGCCGAGATGGTGGCTTCCTCGGACACCTTGGGGATCTTGAGGCACGCGCTGTTGAAGCGCTGGATGTACTTTTGCAGGGTCTCTCCGGGTTGTTGCTTGATGCGGCGCATGTCGCTCACGGCGGGTGGCCGGTCGCGAGTACCTTGGAAGTTGGCGATGAAGCGGGTGCGCATCTGGTCCCAGGAGGAGATCGTGCCTGGAGCCAGATTCAGGAGCCAGGTGCGAGCTCCCTCCTTGAGCGCCATGGGGAACCAGTTTGCCATGACCTTCTCGTCCCCGCTGGCAGCCTCGATGCCCAGCTCATAGAGCTGGAGGAACTCTGCGGGATCAGTTGTGCCGTCGTAGCGAGGGGGCAAGTCTGGCTTGAACTTGCCGGGCCACGCGACGCTACGCAGCTCGGTGGTGTAGGCACGGCAGCCTGCTGTGGCCACGAAAGGCTTCGGCTGGTGGAGAGCTTGGTCTTGAGGGTCCCCACGTGCTGCAGCTAGGAGCAGAGTGGGGTCTTGGCGTGCCGGAGCTGGAGCAGGGAGCGCCTGGGCAGCTCCTTGCGGGCGAGGGACTTCTTGGCAGCTCCGTTCTTGCTGCGCTGGCACCTGGTGGAGCGGGTTCCGCCCAGGGGCCACGCGCCTTGGAGCCATGGCGTCTTCTTGGAGTGGAGGCGGCTGGTACACCCCCGGAGCTTCATCGCCCGCGCGGGGCGGAGTGCGGCGCAGCGGAGCGGACGACGCAGGAGAGCCCCCTGCGGCACGGACGAGCTCGGCGACGCGGTCGAGCCACTCCTCGTAGACGTCGTCGACGGGGCGGTAGCGCAGGAGTTTGTTTGCCGCGATGAGCGCAGCTCGAGCCTCCAAGGGTGCACGGAGCGCGCGGGACGAAGAGCCGGCTGGGGCGAGCGATGGAGTAGCAGTGCGGCCGTCTTGCTGCACGGACGGGTGCTGAGATGACGCTTGCTGCTCGCCCCCCGCCGGGCCGGTGGCGCCGTTGATGGCGGGCGACGGGGAACGATGGGGACACCCACCGACGGGGGCCGTCTGGGCGACGCGAGAAGCGATGGCGGCCCGGCGCTCAGCGCGGGGCCGACGAGCGTCAGACATGGATGCGACGGTCGGAGGGGAGCGGAGTGGCAGAAGACGAATTCCGGCGCACCCCTACCTGGCGCGCCAAATGTCAGATTCGGGGGTTCCGGCAGACCCTTAAGGTTCGAACACTGGGGTGCGCACGGAGATCACGCCTTCAACCTCACCGTCCCGCAAAGATCTAAACTACTAAAAGAACTGCACAAAAGACACAAGATTTATACTGGTTCGGGCCACCATTGTGGTGTAATACCCTACTCCAGTGTGTGGTTGGTGGATTGCCTCCTGGGGCTAGTGATGATGAACAATACAAGGAAGAACAGCCTCGCGAGGGTCTGTTCTTGGCTGGGGTGATGAACTGCTAGGTGGAGTTCAGTCACCTCCCTCTCTCTCTCTCTCTCTTAGCCGAGATTCTCGTCGGTCTGAGTCAGATGATCCCCCCTCCTTGGGAGTGGCTAGTCCTATTTATATAGGCCCTGGTCCTCTTCCCAAATATTGAGCGGGAAGGGAGCCAACAATGGCGGGCTAATTTGAAGGGGGACAACGAGTACACTTATCCTGACAAAAGCAGTCTTCGCCTGCCAAAGGCTCTGTGGTGACGCCGTGCTGGGATCCATGGTGACCTCCGTCTCATAGTCCTCCTGGTCTTGGTCTCGTTGCACCAAAATGGCAGCCTTTGCCTGATGCCTCGGTACCCCGCGACTGCGCTTGCCCCCTTTGCACCAAAGAGGAAAAAAGGACGCTGCGCGCGCTGGCGCCTGCCCGGCACCCTGAGTCGTCATGGCTTACGTCATGGGCACCTCACGAGGTACCCTGCCTTGATATCTCCGCCTCCTCGTGAGCCAGCCTGATGAGGCTGCGCCTGAGGAAGCGCTGTGTCGTCCGCCCCGCGAGGCTTGGCCCCTCGCGAGGGTCTTGAGCCTTGTGTTGATGAAGATGGGCCGCGCTGGGCCCCCATTTGAGCCACGCCGCAGGCTGCAGGCAGGCAAGTCTGGGGACCCCCGTTCCTAGAACGCCGACAGGATCATATGCACTTATGATTGGTACTCTAGCAAGCATCTGCAACTACTAAAGATCATTAGGGTAAAACCCAACCATAGCATTAATGTATCAAGTCCTCTTTACTCCCATGTGCAAACAACCTACTTACTCGGGTCTGTGCTTTTGTCACTCACACCACCCACCATAAGTGAATCATGAACATATTGCAAACCGTATAGCGAGGACCCCTCATGCTTGCGCGACACGGAGAGCACCATAGGACAACGCAAATAATAAAACATACAACTCAAACCAATCATGATCATCAATCAACCCATAGGACAAAATGAATCTACTCAAACATCATAGGATAGCCATACATCATTGGGAAATAATATATAGCATTGAGCACCATGTTTAAGTAGATATTATAGCGGGGAGAAGGGGTGTTACACCACTGCATAGAGGGGGAGAGAGTTGGTGTTGATGGCATCGAAGTTGTTGATGTAGATCGTCATCACGATGATGGCCCCGACGATGTTTCGGCGCCACCGGGAGAGAGGGGGAGAGAGCCCCCCTCCTCCTCCTTCTTCTTCTTCTTCTTCTTCTTCTTCTTCTTCTTCCTTGACCTCCCCCTAGATGGAAGAAGAGTTTCCCCTCTGGTCCATGGCTTCCATGGCGGTGGAGGGGCGGGTGCCCCTCCGAGATTGGATCTCTTTCTATTTCCTTTTGTTTCTACGCTCCCAGATTCTGGCCTTTCACCATTTCTTAAATTCCCAGAGATCCGTAACTCCGATTGGGCTGGAATTTTAACATTATTTTTATCCAGATATTAGCTTTCTTGCGGCGAAAGAAGGGCACCAACCACCTAACGGGGTGGACACAAGGCCCCTGTCCACGCCCAGGGTAGGGGGCACGCCTCTAGAGCTTGTGGGCCCCTTGGGCATCATCTCGCGTTGATTGCAATTCCCAAAATCACATATATTCCAAAAAAATCACCGTAAGTTTTTATCGCGTTTAGACTTCGTTTGGTATGGATATTCTAAGAAACAGAAAACATGCAACAAACAGGATCTGGCATTGGGCACTGGATCAATATGTTAGTCCCACAAATAGTATAAGAAGTTGCCAAAAGTATATGAAAGTTGTAGAATATTGGCATGAAACAATCAAAATTTATAGATACGACGAAGTCGTATAAGCATCCCAAGCTTAATTCCTGCTCGTCCTCGTGTAGGTAAATGATGAAAAAGATAATTTTTGATGTGG
The DNA here is from genome assembly GCF_018294505.1 of Triticum aestivum. Taxonomy (NCBI): domain Eukaryota; kingdom Viridiplantae; phylum Streptophyta; class Magnoliopsida; order Poales; family Poaceae; genus Triticum; species Triticum aestivum. The sequence continues at coordinate 506,006,190 of NC_057800.1, read as the reverse complement.
AATGCTACCTAGCATAATCTTGATCATATAATCTAATCATGGCATGAATATTAAGAGATGAGTGATTCAAAGCAATAGTCTATCATTTGACATTAAGGTAATAATACTTCAAGCATACTAATAAAGCAATCATGTCTTCTCAAAATAACATGACCAAAGAAAGTTATCCCAACAAAATCATATAGTCTGGCTATGCTCCATCTTCATCACATAAAGTATTTCATCATGCACAACCCTGATGACAAGCCAAGCAATTGTTTCATACTTTTAATGTTCTCAAGCCTTTTCAACTTTCACACAATACATGAGTGTGAGCCATGGATATAAAACTATAGGGGGAATGGAATATGATTGTGGAGGTTGTGTGGAGAAGACAAAAAAGAGAAAGTCTCACACCAACGTAGCTAATCCTATGGAGAAGCCCATCGATTGATGTCAATGCGAGGAGTAGGAATTTCCATGCAACAGATGCACTAAGAGCTATAAGTGTATGAAATCTCAAACTGAAAACTAAGTGGGCGTGCATCCAACTTTCTTGCTCATGAAGACCTCGGGCATTTGAGGAAGCCCATCATTGGAATATACAAGCCAAGTTCTATAATGAAAATTCCCACTAGTATATGAAAGTGATAACTCAAGAGACTCTCTATATGAAGAACATGGTGCTACTCTGAAGCACAATTGTGGTAAAAGGATAGTAGCATTGCCCCTTCTATATTTTTCTCTCATTTTTTGGGCTCTCTCTTTTTTGACCTTTTTTTTCTTGTCCAGAGTCTCATCCTGACTTGTGGGGGAATCATAGTCTCCATCATCCTTTCCTGAATGGAACAATGCTCTAATAATGATGATCATCACACGTTTATATACTTACAACTCAATATTACAACTCGATATCTAGAACAAAGTATGACTATATATGAATGCCTCTAGCAGTGTACCAGGATGTGCAATGATCTAGCATAGCAAAAATATAAAAAATCGGGCAAGCCATGAAAATATCATGCTAGCTATCTTACGATCATGCAAAGCAATATGACAATGAATGCTCAAGTCATGTATATGATGATGATGGAAGTTGCATGGCAATATATCTCGGAATGGCTATGGAAATGCCATGATAGGTAGGTATGGTGGTTGTTTTGAGGAAGATATAAGGAGGCTTATGTGTGATTGTAGCGACCCGACCTCAGACGGTCAAGTATTTGTGCTTCAGTGTCATCCCTGGTAGTGCTGACACACACAGTACTCGAAGGATTTGTAACAGAGTGGCAATCACACACTTATTACATCAAATGTCTCAAGAGAGAACTTATTATAATAAATATGACTTAAGGCCATCTAATATGATAACAGCGGAAGGCTTGGAAGGTAAAGTGAGTCAATCAACTTCAACGACATAACTGAGTGCATGACAAACGACCTATCGCACCTTACTCCTCATTTGAAAATTCTGCAACATGATATGTTGCAGCCCAAAAACGGGTCAGCACATGGAATATGCTGGCAATGTAACACAGGAGAGTAATGAACAGATAAAAGTTATCACTACATGCATATATGGCTGGTGGAGGCTGTATGGTTAATATGTTTTGCGAAAAGCCAATTTTCCCCTACAACTAAGGAATATATTTTATTTAACTATCACGATAGTTGAACAATATTGAGAAGGTTCCTCCAACTCAATCCCAATTAAAAGTAATTTTCAACCCAACAAAATTTATTTAGAGTGATGAGATCCATATGATAATCCAAGAGCCAGATACTCAAGATATCCATAACCGGGGACACGGCTAACCATAATTAGTTTGTACACTCTGCAGAGGTTTGCGCACTTTTCCCCACAAGACTCGATCTCCTCCGCTAGATATCTCGCACTATAGGGTGTTTGAGAAATGGATGACCGAGACACAATCTTTCAGAAGCATTTGCTCTCTACTCCGGGCAGACCGGTACACCTACAATCCCCTACATCTGCTAGTCCACCTCTTCAAGAACTCACGCAACTTACTCAACTATGCCAGAGCCCATAATGGCTTGTGGCTGCACACGGAAGTTTCTAGCATGAATAGTCTTATGATCCCTTTGAGCTTGGGTGGCGGACCATAGGATGATCACACAGGTACACCGGGATATCCTAGGACAACACTGGATTCTCCAGGTGCCCACAAGCAATCCACCCAGATGTGTATTAAAGTTGCCACCTTAAGTTGAACCATTAATTAACAACTCACATCTGTTATGGATACACTCAAACCCAATCCACGTCTATGAGCATAGCATGGCAATATAAGCATAACGTAGAAGTAACTCCCAAGGGTTTGATAACAAAACAAGTAATAGGTTCTACCTCATTATCTACTTCCCAGACCCACATGTTAAGAGATCCTACTCATGCAATGTGTGAAGGTTGAAACTAATGCTTAAAACTCGGTGATAAAGGGGTATGATCAAAGTGTTACTTGCCTTGCTAACGATCCACAAATCCTAAAGACTCGTAGTAGCACGCTTCGCACTCCGGGTATTCTATCGCAACCAAACAATAGCATACATAAGCAATCAAGCAAGGATGCATGGGTAAATCTCAAATAAGAAGATCTAACCAGAAAGTTCAACTGAAGAACTCCGTTTTGCAAAAAGAATCAAATCAAATGGAGCAACAAAACTCAAACTGCAAAAGAAACAAGATCCGATTACTAATCTGGACTAAAGTCAAATTTTACAGTACCAAAATCTTGTTCAAGTTGGTTAAACAGAAAGAGGGCTTCGAGACGAAGATACAAGTGCTTGAATCGCTTGATTCTGATAAACGAGCGAAAAGATAAACTAAAACTAAGATTAGGGCAGAAATCACGATCGAAAATAATCATGGAAAACCCTGGAAAAAGAGAAACTGACGAACAGGCTAACGAACGAACATTCGCTGTCTGTGACTAATGAATGAATGACGTTCGTTAAAACAAACGTATGGACGAATGTCCGCAAAATAAATAAACCAAGAAAACCGGAAAAACCGATCTAATAAAAAACTAGATCAAGGTTTACGAAAAACCAATCGGTTTTTCTAAAAAAACAACGGCTACCTCATAGAATGGGACGACAGCGGCGGTGCTGGCGCGAGGCTCAGCTAGGGGTCGGCGGATCGGGGCGGGGCTGGCGGCTCGGGCCTCGTCCTTTTAAGAGGCCGGCCGGGTCGGTATCCCAGGCGGACACGGCCCGGTAAGGCGGTTCCTTTTTTTTAAACATGTCGCAGAAAAACAAAGAAAAGAAATACTAAACGGACTCCAAAAATCCTGAAATAAATTTTCCCCGTCCTCTAAAAATACACCGGACAAGGTGAACATCTTCCGTACAGGGCTTATGGTGAACATCTTCCATACAGGGCTTCAAACGGTGCCATCTTCAAACTGGCCTGGTAGCTGTTGTTGTACGAGAACTCCACGTAGGGTAAATTATCATCCCAACTAGACCCGTAGTCTAGTGTACAAGCTCTTAACATGTCCTCCAGAATCTGATTGACTCTCTCAGTCTGTCCATCTGTCTGTGGGTGAAAAGCCGTACTGAACTCCAGCCTGGTTCCCAAAGTCTGGAGCAGTTGGTGCCAAAACTTTGAAGTAAACTATGTTCCTCTGTCTGATATGATGGTCCTCGAAACTCCACGCAGACATACGATCCTAGTCATATATATCTTGGCCAACTTCGCACTTGTATATGTGGTTTTCACTGGGATAAAGTGAGCTACTTTGGTCAAGTGGTCCACTACTACCCAGATAGAATCATATCCTGATCAGGTCCTGGGTAATCTGGTGATAAAGTCCATGCCAAGCTTATCCCACTTCCATTCGGGTATCGGCATAGGCTGCAGTAATCCTGTTGGCTTCTGATGTTCTGCCTTCACTGTCTGACATACATCACATACGGCTACATACTCGGCAATATCCTTCTTCATTCCAGTCCACCAAAACCGCTCCTTCAAGTACAAATACATCTTGGTGTTTCCGGGGTGTATCGAGTATGGTGAGTCATGAGCTTCCTGTAATATCAACTTCCTGATCTCGGCATTATGGGCACAAATATACGGTCCTCAAACCACAAGGTGTCATGTTCATCCTCACGAAAACCTTTGGATTTGCCTTCACTCATCTTCTCCTTTATCTCGACAATTTCTTTGTCATCCTTCTGGGCTTCTCGAATCTTTCCCAACAAGGTCGAATGAACTTCCATGGTTGTAACAAAACCTCGAGGAACAATCTCTAAACGTAGCTCCCTGAAATCTTCTGCTAACTCCCTTGGCAAACCTCATGTTACTAAGGTACTGGCATAACTCTTTCGGCTCAAAGCGTCTGCTATGACATTGGCCTTTCCTGGATGATAGTGCACCTTCATATCATAATCCTTTATAAGCTCCAACCATCTCCTTTGCCCGAGGTTCAACTCCTTCTGTGTGAAAATGTACTTCAAACTCTTATGATCTGTGTACACATCACAATGGTTCCCAATAAGAAAATGTCTCCAGGTCTTGAGTGCATGTACTACGGCTGCTAACTCCAAGTCATGTGTGGCATAATTCAACTCATGCGGTCGAAGTTGTCGTGAGGCATATGAAACAAATCTTCCGTCTTGCATAAGTACTCATCCAATTCCTAAGCGAGAGGCGTCGCAATACACTTGGAAATCCTTGCGTATATCCGGCAGGATCAGCACTGGGGCTGTAGTCAAACATTTCTTCAACTCCTAGAAACTTGCTTCACATTCCTCAGTTGGTGTCCTTCTTCAACAACGTCGTCATAGGCTTTGCAATCTTAGAGAAATTTTCAATGAATCTCCGATAGTGTCTCGCGAGTCCAAGAAAACTGCGGATCTCTCCAACTGAGGTGGGTGCCAACCACTCAGTGACCGACTGAACTTTGGTGGGGTCTACTACTATACCTTCTCCTGATATAACATGTCTAAGAAATCCAACTTCCTTCAAGCAAAACTCACATTTGCTGAACTTGGCATACAACTGATGTTCCCTGAGTTTCTTGAGAACTAAGCGCAAATGCTCCTTGTGTTCCTCTTCATTCTTTGAGTATACTAAAATATCATCAATGAACACCATGACAAACTTATCCAAGAACTCCATGAACACCTTATTCATCATACTCATGAAATAGGTAGGGGCGTTAGTCAATCCAAATGACATAACCGTATACTCATAAAGCCCATACCTTGTGGTAAAAGTTGTCTTAGGTATATCCTTTTCTCGAATCTTCAGCTGGTGGTAACCTGATCGTAGGTCGATCTTCGAAAACAATTTAGCTCCTTGTAGCTGGTCAAATAGATCATTGATCATCGGCAGTGGGTACTTGTTCTTGATTTTCACTTCATTCAATGCCCGATAATCAACAACCATTCTTAGAGATTTATCCTTCTTCTCAACCAATAGCACTGGGGCTCCCCTTGGTGATGAACTCCGTCGGATGTAACCTTTATCCAATAACTCCTTAATCTGTTTCTTGATCTCCTCCAGATCATTCACGGGCATCCGGTATGGTCTCTTTGATATAGGCCCGGTGCCTGGCAACAGATCTATGAAAAACTCGATGTCTCGATCTGGAGGCATGCCTGGTAACTCCTCTAGAAATACATCTGGGTAATCCTTCACAATAGGCACTTCCTCCTAAACAACTCCCATGAGAGAATGTACTTGGGTTCTCCTTGGCGCATTCCTGGATACATACTTGATCCTTTTTTCCCTCCGGGGTAGTAAGCAGAATTGACTTACTGGCGCAATCGATGTTTCCTCCATACACCGACAACCAATCCATTCCTAGTATCACATCCAATCCTTGCGACTCCAGAATTATAAAGTTAGAGGGGAAAACATGACTACCTATGGTTAATGGCATCTGAAAACATCCACTGCTTGCCATATACTCGGCTCCGGGTGAGGTTACTAGCATAGGTGTCTTAAGAACTCTAGTGGGCAACATATACTTATCCACAAATCCCCTTGATATGTATGAATGTGATGCACCAGTATCAAAAAGAACGATTGTAGTAAATGACTTAACTAAAAACTTACCGATAACTGCATCTGGTTACTCTTGAACCTCCTCCACGTTCACGTGGTTCACTTGTCCTTTGTTAAATGGATTGGGATACTTCCCAGAGCTCCCATTACCATTTCCGTTCTTTGCTTCATGGCACTCAGTGGCATAGTGTCCAGTCTTCCCGTACTTGAAACAAGTAACATGGCTTAGGTCCCTCTTGGCGAGTGTGGCTGGATTGGAGCGGTTCTAATTGTTGTTTGCTCCATTCCCATTCCCATGCTTTGGGCCATTGTGATTATGGGAACTTCCTCCATTGTGAGTGTGGACTCCATGGTTATGGGTAAGCCCTCCCGAGCTCGGGGTAAAGCGAGGCTTCTGCTGAGCTCCTGAATTGTACTTCCCTTGTCCATATTTCCTCTTGCGGCTCTCTATCTGCTGCTGCTTCCCTTCGATCATGAGAGCTTTATCTACCAACTCCTGGTAGTTGTTAAATGTTGCCACGATTAACTGCATACTCATCTCATCATTCAACCCTTCCATAAACTTCTCCTTCTTCGCGGCATCTGTGGCCACATCATCTGGAGCATAGCGGGATAACTTACTAAAATCCTCCACGTACTGGCCTACAGTACGGTTCCCTTGGCATAAGTTGCGAAATCATGCTTCTTCATGCTCATAGCTCCAGTGGATATGTGGGCTGTGCGGAATGCTTGCTGAAACTGCTCCCAGGTGACATTGGCTATAGGAAAAGTGGTTGTGTAATTCTCCCACCATGCGGTTGCGGGTCCATCCAATTGGTGTGCGGCAAAACGCACCTTCTCAGCATCTGTGCAACCTGTGGTGGTCAACACCCTTCCAATCCTGCGCAGCCAATCATCATCAACTATTGGCTCGGTGCTACTGGAAAACATCGACGGCTACAACCTCAGAAAATGGCTAAGTTATCAACTGGTGGCGGCGGCGGTGGGTTGTTGTTGTTGCCTTGGTTCTGAACTAACAACTGCATCAAGGCATTCTGCTGCTGGATCAACTGAGTGAGCTCCGGTGGGAAAGCAAAACCGGGGTCACGTCTCGGAGGCATCTGATGGGTTTAGAGGGAAGAGATTAGAATAGAATGAGTTCTATTGAGAAAACACTACCCATATGCACATGAGACAAACACAATCATATCATATCACTCAATCAATCAAGCAAGGGCATTCAATCGGTCTAACTATCGTTACAGTGCTCGGACTACTAATATTTACATGGGGGGGGGGGTACTACTAATAGTATGGGGGTCTACTAGAAATTTTGATCGGTGGAAGACTCCATGATATCCGCTCCAGCTTTGTCTTCATAGTCATCATCACTACTATACGGGTCGGAGTCGGTGTCGTCTATGATGATGTAGTCTTCAGAACGAATCTCCTTGGGTTCGTCGTCTTCTCCTCCTGGCACGGGGTCTCCCATAAAAACTCCTAGCTTCCTGGTCATGTCATCATTCCTCTCCACAAGTATCACCATTTCCTCCTCATATCCATCATGTGTAGACTTAAGCTCCTCTTCTAGCTCCGTGATCCTGATCATCGCCTTCTTCAAATCTATCATGCTTGCGCACATCTGGTTCTCCTGGCGACGAATATGATGGTTTAATTCCTGGATGAATGCTGCAATGGACCTGTCCTTCCTGGTGTTGACCATCTCCCATTGCTCATCTCGGCGCCCACATATCTCGTAGATAGTGTCCTTAAGCTCCTTATGGTAAACTTGGCCGATGCGACCTATAGCGATGTGGGCTGCCATACTCTTGCCTAGACTCCAGGTGGGTGCATCAAAGGAAAACTCTATGGGTTTAGTGACTGGCGGGAACGTCCTTCCTGAAACTTGAACTCAAATCATCCAACGTTCCTCTTCTGGTAAAGTGGCGGTATAGGTCCCGGTGAAGCTTGGTATTGCAATGTTCAGGTACTTAGTGACTTCCTTCAAGTGTCGTCCAAAAGGTGTGTCTTCATCTGGTTGTACAAACTTGTTCCTCGTATCCGCCATCCTAAAGAGTAGAAAATGGAGAGGAGTCAGAAATAAGTAGAGAAGAGTGGCCTATGGCTTTTCTTAGTGGCCGTATCCTACAGTCAGCGCGTGCTCTGATACCATCTTGTAGCGACCCGACCTCAAACGGTCAAGTCTCTGTGCTTCAGTGTCATCCCTGGATCGGTAATGCTGAAACACACAGTACTCAAAGGATTTATAATAGAGTGGCAATCACACACTTATTACATCGAATGTCTCAAGAGAGAACTTATTACAATAAATATGTCTTAAGGCCATCTAATATGATAACAGCGGAAGGCTTGGAAGGTAAAGTGAGTCCATCAACTCCAACGGCATAGCTGAGTGCATGACAAACGACCTATCGCACCTTACTCCTCGTCTGAAAATTCTGCAACATGATATGTTGCAGCCCGAAAATGGGTCAGCACATGGAATATGCTGGCAATGTAACACAGGAGAGTAATGAACAGATAAAAGTTACCACTACATGCATATATGGCTGGTGGAGGCTGTATGGTTAATATGTTTTGTGAAAAGCCAATTTTCCCCTACAACTAAGGAATATATTTTATTTAACTATCACGGTAGTTGAACAATATTGAGAAGGTTCCTCCAACTCAATCCCAACTAAAAGTAATTTTCAACCCAACAAAATTTATTTATAGTGATGAGATCCATATGATAATCCAAGAGCCAGATACTCAAGATGTCCATAACTAGGGACACGGCTAACCATGATTAGTTTGTACTCTGCAGAGGTTTGCACACTTTTCCCCACAAGACTCGATCTCCTCCGTTGGATTTCTCGCACTACAGGGTGTTTGAGAAATGGATGGCCAAGACACAATCTTTCAGAAGCATTTGCTCTCTACTCCGGGCAGACCGGTACACCTACAATCCCCTACATCTGCTAGTCCACCTCTTCAAGAACTCATGCAACTTACTCAACTATGCCAGAGCCCATAATGGCTTGTGGCTGCACACAGAAGTTTCTATCATGAATAGTCTTATGATCCCTTTGAGCCTGGGTGGCGGACCATGGGATGATCACACGGGTACTCCAGGATATCCTAGGACAACACTGGATTCTCCAGGTGCCCACAAGCAATCCACCCAGATGTGTATTAAAGTTGCCACCTTAAATTGAACCATTAATTAACAACTCACATCTGTTATGGATACACTCAAACCCAATCCACATCTATGAGCATAGCATGGCAATATAAGCATAACGTAGAAGTAACTCCCAAGGGTTTGATAACAAAACAAGTAATAGGTTCTACCTCATTATCTACTTCCCAGACCCACATGTTAAGAGATCCTACTCATGCAATGTGTGAAGGTTGAAACTAATGCTTAGAAACTAGGTGATAAAGGGGTATGATGAAAGTGTTACTTGCCTTGCTGACGATCTGCAAATCCTAAAGACTCGTAGTAGCACGCTTTGCACTCCGGGTGTTCTATCGCAACCAAACAATAGCATACATAAGCAATCAAGCAAGGATGCATGGGTAAATCTCAAATAAGAATATCTAACCAAAAAGTTCAACTGAAGAACTCCGTTTTGCAAAAAGAATCAAATCAAATGGAGCAACGGAACTCAAACTGCGAAAGAAACAAGATCCGATTACTAATTTGGACTAAAGTCAAATTTTACAGTACCAAAATCTTGTTCAAGTTGGTTAAACAGAAAGAGGGCTTCGAGAAGAAGATGCAGGTGCTTGAATCGCCGGATTTCGATAAACGAGCGAAAAGATAAACTAAAACTAAGATCAGGGCAGAAATCACGATCGAAAATAATCGCAGAAAACCCTGGAAAAAGAAAAACTGACGAATAGGCTAACGAACGAACGTTCGCTGTTTGTGACTAACGGATGAATGGCGTTCGTTAAAACGAACGTCTGGATGAACGTCCGCAAAATAAATAAACCGAGAAAACAAAAAAATCGATCTAATAAAAAAACTAGATCTAGGTTTACAAAAAACCAGTCAATTTTTCTAAAAAGACCGACGACTACCTCGTACAACGGGATGACGGCGGTGGCGTACTCCGGCGGCGCTGGCGCGAGGCTCGGCTAGGGTTCGGCGGATCGGGGCGGGGCTGGCAGCTTGGGCCTCGGCCTTTTGAGAGGCCGGCCGGGTCGGTGTCCCAGGCGGACACGGCCCGGTAAGGCGGTTCTTTTTTTTAAAACATGTTGCAGAAAAACAAAGAAAAGAAATATTAATGAACTCCAAAAATCCTAAAATAAATTTTCCCCGTCCTCTAAAAATACGCCGGACAAGGTGAACATTTATTTGGGCCTCTAATACAATTTTGAAAAACACATATTTTTCCTAATTCAAATAAAATAGCGATAAACCCTAAATAAAAATACAAATTGATTTTAATATTTTTCCTCCAACATTTCATTTATTTTGGAGAAGTCATATTATCTCCTCTCATATAATTTTAATATGAAATATTTTTGGGGAGAAAAATAATTAAAACCAAAGTGATCCTTGTTTCAATATTTGGTAAAATTCAAATATGAGAACGAGGGAAAATCCACAACTCTCTCCGAGGGTCCTTGAGTTGCTTAGGATTTTGAGGATCACAAAACGAAATGCACTAAAATATGATATGCAGGAATGACCTATGTATAACATTCCAAATTGAAAATTTGGGATGTTACAGTGATAGAGCGTATCATATCAGGGGGTTTGGATGCAATCGGCGAAGCTTGCACCGACTCTCGAGGTGAGAAAGGGTAATGCACAATATTGAAGAGGCTAGCAATGACGAAAAGGTGAGAGCGCGTATAATCCATGGACTCAACATTAGTCATAAAGAACTCACATACTTATTGAAAAAATTTATTAGCCATCGAAGCAAAGTACTAATACGCATGCCCCTAGGGGGATAGATTGGTAGGAAAAGACCATCGCTCGTCCCCGACTGCCACTCATAAGGAAGACAATGAAAAAGAAATCATGGTCCAACTTCATCACGTAACGGTTCACCATACATGCATGCTTCGGGATTCACAAACCTTAACACAAGTATTTCTACCAATCCACAATTACTCACTAGCATGACTCTAATATCACCATCTTTATATCACAAAACTATTGCAAGGAATCAAACATATCATATTCAGTGATCTACAAGTTTTATGTAGGATTTTATGACTAACATGGGAATGACCAATTCCTGTCAACTCTCTAAATAGATATAAGCGAAGCATGAGAGTTTAATTCTTTCTACAAAATATATGCCCATGCTCTAACAAATATAAGTGAAGCAAAAGAGTATTCTACAAATGGTTGCTTTTTATGTGTAGAGAAACAGGCAATCCAAACTTCAAATGATATAAGTGAAGCACATCAAGCATTCTATAAAGCCACATTCAAAAGATATAATGTAGTGCAAAGAGCATTCTATAAATCAACCAAGGACTATCTCATACCAGCATGGTGCATAAAATAAAAAGGAAAAAATAAACACAAAAGACGCTCCAAGAATTTACGCATATCATGTGATGAATAAAAATATAGCACCAAGTAAAATTACCGATGGTCATTAGAAGAAAGAGGGGATGCCTTCCAGGGCATCCCCAAGCTTACTTGCTTGGGATTCCTTGAATATTACCTTGGGGTGCCTCGGGCATCCCCAAGCTTAGGCTCTTGCCACTCCTTATTCCTTCATCCATCATGATATCACCCAAAACTTGAAAACTTCAATCACACAGAACTTAACAAAACCCTCATGAGATCCATTAGTATAATAAAGAAAATCACCACTTCAAGTACTGTTGTGAACCCATTCATATTTGATGTTTGCATTATAGCTATTGTATTATAACTTCTTCATGGCTTATACCACCGATAAAATCGATAGTTTCATCAAAACTAGCAAAACAATGCATCAAAAATAGAATATGTCTTAAATAGGACAGTCTGTAGCAATTTGAACATCTACCATACTTCTATAACTCTAAAAATTCTGAAAATTAGGAAAAAATAAACAATTTGTATAGCAATACTGTGCAAAATGTTTTATAACCTTTTGATGTTCCAGTAAAAAAATGTGAATTCACGCACTATAGCCAAAATTCTGTTTTTGCACTGCACATACCAAACAAGCAATCTAATCATCCTAAAGGCAAATCTTGGCACATTATTTTTATAATACAATGGATTTTAACAAGGGGATAATTATTTTTGTTGAAAATTTTCTGTGATCAAGGTTTGCAAAGTTTTCATGGGCATGAACAAAGTTCAAGGAGCTCCCCACTTCAACGGTGCTCGTCTTTCTTACTTTCACTTTTATTTTTGAAAAACTTTTAGGTTACCCACTTTATTTTTTATTTTTTAACTTTATAAAAGCACACAACAGAAATAAATGACTATCTAAAACTTCCGGGTTGTCTCCCAGCCATTAAGCTAGGCATATAGTGCTCAAGTAATGGATCCACCCGGATCCCAAGGTACATCAAAGCCAATTTTAATTAACAATGATTTGTGATTTAGTAGTGAGCACAAAGTAACATATATCAAGTAACGATGAAGTCTAACTCTCTTCCTATGCATCGGCATGTCATAAAAGAACAATTCATGCACATCAAGTAAAGGCCAATACATAGCATAAGCAGTTTCTTGCAATTTTATCGTATTGGAAAGATAGAGAGGTGGAGATGTAGTTCCTCTCTCATAATAATTGAAAGTAGGAGCATCAAGCACATGCATATTATATTTATCAAAATCATCATGTGCAATAGTAGAACACAACCCATCAATATAGTCCTTAATAAACGCAAACTTCTCTGATATAGTGTAGCTGGGACAATTCAAAAAGATAATAGGACTATCATGCGTGGGTGAAATAGCAACAATTTCATTCTTAACATAAGGAACTATAGCAAGTTCATCTCCATAAAAATAATTCATATTGGCATCGTGGCCACAAGCATAGCAAGCATCAAGTTCATTAAAAAGGGATGTTTCAAGCGAATCCAAGGGATCATAGCAATTATCATAGCAATCATCCTTCGGTGAGCACGAAGGGAAATTAAACAATGTATGATTTGAAGAGCTACTCTCATTAGAAGGTGGGCATGGGTGATCATCCACTCTTCCTCCTTTTGTTCTTTGCTCTCCTCCTCATCTTTTTCATCCAATGAGCTCACAGTGCCATCAATTTCTTCTTCCATAGATTCCTGCAAAATATTAGTCTCTTCTTTGACAACGGAGACTTTCTCAATAAACTCATTAATATCGGCATTATATTCATAATTCTCATAGCAATATTTAAGCATAGCATAATTTTCAGGTCTGTAAACAACATCATCAAGATTTTCACACTTTTCAAACAAGATTCAATTTCATAAGCACCCTTAAAAGAAACTAATTTTTCTATTCGTTCCACATCATAGTAATCATTTATACCATTAGCATAAGAAGCCAAGGTTTCATTATCACTAAATTTACATGAAAAGTGAAGATGTGGAGCCTTCATCCTAGAGCAACAAGTATAATCATATCTCAAGCATAAATTCCAAGCATACCAATGCAACACATGAATTTGATCCCATAAGAGTTTCCCTTTTTGAGTCAAGTGATAATCCCTTAAGTATTCACGTTGATCCAACATGTCTCCCATTATCAAGTTGAATCAGGTTTTCTCAGGATTATCAAAGTAGTGTTTAATATTTTTCACATAACAAGCATCGAGGGTTTTAGGAGGTTCCCCATCTCCACGAGTAGCAAGTACAACTATTTTTTTGGTATTTCATTTTCCATATCCATAACTAAAGATAGAGAACAACTTAGAACAAAAAATAAAATCTACTTAGTGATAAAGCAAACAAGCACACACGAGAATATTCACCCCATGCTATTGCTCCCCGACAACGGCGCTAGAAAAAGGTCTTGATAACCCACAAGTATAGGGGATCAGTTGTAGCCTCTTTTGATAAGTAAGAGTGTCGAACCCAACGTGGTGCTAAAGGTAGAACAAATATTCCCTCAATTTGTATCGACCACCGATACAACTCTATGCACGCTTAATGTTGCTTTACCTAGAACAATTATGAAACTAGAAGTACTTTGTAGGTGTTGTAAGATAGGTTTGGAAGATAATAAAGAGCACGCAAAAAATATAGGGGCTGTTTAGACAAAGAAACAACTAAGTTAGTTTTAGTAGAGAGCTTTTTGTCACAAGAAAGTTATTTGTCTCTAGGCAATCGATAACTAGACCGGTAATCATTATTGCAATTTTATATGAGGGAGAGGCATAAGATAACATACTTTATCTACTTGGATCATATGCACTTATGATTGGTACTCTAGCAAGAATCTTCAACTACTAAAGATCATTAACGTAAAACCCAACCATAGCATTAAAGTATAAAGTCCTCTTTACTCCCATACGCAAACAACCTACTTACTCGGGTCTGTGCTTCTGTCACTCACGCCACCCACCATAAGTGAATCATGAACATATTGCAAACCCTACAACGGGGATCCCTCATGCTTGCGCGACACAGAGAGCACCATAGGACAACACCAATAATAAAACATACAACTCAAACCAATCATGACCATAAATCTACCCATAGGACAAATAGATCTACTCAAACATCATAGGATAGCCATACATCATTGGGAAATAATATATAGCGCTGAGCACCATGTTTAAGTAGATATTATAGTGGGCAAAAGGGGTGTTACACCGCTGCATAGAGGGGGAGAGAGTTGCTGATGACGGCGGCTGATACGTCTCCATCGTATCTACTTTTCCTAATGCTTTTCCTCTTGTTTTGGACTCTAATTTGCATGATTTGAATGAAACTAACCCGGACTGACACTGTTTTCAGCAAAACTACCATGGTGTTGTTTTTGTGTAGAAATAAAAGTTCTCGAATTGGAACAAAACTTTTTGAGGATTTTTTATTCATTAAATAAGGATTTCTGGAGCCAAGAACCACCGGAGGGGGGCACCTGGGTGGGCACAACCCACATGGGTGCGCCAAGGTGGGTTGTCCCCACCTGGTGGCCCCGCAGATTCCAACCCTGATACTATAAAATCACATATTTGGAGAGAAAAATCAGGGAGAAAGAATTATCGTGTTTCACGAGACGGAGCCGTGATGACCCGCAAGTATAGGGGATCTATCGTAGTCCTTTAGAAAGAGTGTCGAACCCAATGAGGAGTAGAAGGAAATGACAAGCGGTTTTCAGCAAGGTATTCTCTGCAGTAGGTTGTGGGTCATACAGGGGATCTATCATAGTCCTTTCAGTAGGTGCAGTAGGTTGAGGATCAACTCTCTGCTCTTCCGCTCGAGGTGAAGATACCCCGAACAAGCCCCACAAAGGATTGTTCTCCGTAGTAACAAGTGACAGTAAATTTTAGCACACTATATAAATGTTTCCTTACCAAATTCCACATACCAAACGCGCCTCACTCCCCGGAAATGGTGCCAGAAAAGAGTCTTGATGACCCACAAGTATAGGGGATCTATCGTAGTCTTGATAAGTAAGAGTGTTGAACCAAACAAGGAGCAGAAGGAAATGACAAGCGGTTTTCAGCAAGGTATTCTCTGCAAGCACTAAAATTATCGATAACAGATAGTTGTGTGATAAGATAATTCGTAACGGGTATCAAATAACAAAAGTAACTAAGGTGCAATAAGGTGGCCCAACCCTTTTTGTAGAAATAGACAAACCTGGACAAACTCTTATATAAAGCAAAGCGCTCCCCAGGATACATGGGAATTACTGTCAAGCTAGTTTTCATCATGCTCATATGATTCATGTTCGTCACTTTGATTATTTGATATGTGGGTGGACCGGTGCTTGGGTTCTGCCCTTCCTTGGAAAAGCCTCCCACTTATGATTAACCCATCTTGTAAGCATCCGCAACTACAAAAGAAGAATTAAGATAAATCTAACCATGGCATGAAACATATGGATCCAAATCAGCCCCTTACGAAGCAACGCATAAACTAGGGTTTAAGCTTCTGTCACTCTAGCAACCCATGGTCTACTTATTACTTCCCAATGCCTTCCCCTAGGCCCAAATCATGGTTAAGTGTCATGTAGTCGACGTTCACATAACACCACTAGAGGAAAGACAACATACATCTCTTCAAAATATCGAACGAATACCAAATTCACATGATTACTTATAACAAGACTTCTCCCATGTCCTCAGGAACAAACATAACTACTCACAAAGCATATCCATGTTCATAATCAGAGGAGTATTAATTATCATTAAGGATCTGAAGATATGATCTTCCACCGAATAAACCAACTAGCATCAACTACAAGGAGTAATCAACACTACTAGCGACCCACATGTATCAATCTGAGGTTTTGAGACAAAGATCGGATACAAGAGATGAACTAGGGTTTGAGAGGAGATGGTGCTGGTGAAGATGTTGATGGAGATTGACCCCCTCTCTATGAGAGGATTGTTGGTGATGACAATGGCTTTGATTCCCCCCCCCCCGGAGGGAAGTTGCCCCGGCAGAACAGCTCCGTCGGAGCCCTAGATCGGTTCTGCCCAAGTTCCGCCTCGAGACGGCGGCGCTTCATCCCGGAAGCTTCCTTCTAATTTTTTCCAGGTCAAAACACACCATATAGTAGAAGATGGGCATCGGGCCTACCAGGTGGCCTACAAGGCAAGGGGGCACACCCAGGAGGGTAGGGCGCGCCCTCCACCCTTGTGGATGGCAGGTGGCCCCCCTCTGGTGCTTTCTTTGCCCAATATTTTATATATATTCCAAAATAATTCTCCATGAAGTTTGAGGACTTTTGGAGTTGTGCAGAATAGGTCTCTAATATTTTCTCCTTTTCCAGTCCAGAATTCCAGCTGCCGGCATTATCCCTCTTCATGTAAACCTTATAAAATAAGAGAGAAAAGGCATAAATATTGTGATATAATGTGTAATAACAGCCCATAATGCAATAAATATCAATATAAAAGCATGATGCAAAATGGACGTATCAACTCCCCCAAGCTTATACCTCGCTTGTCCTCAAGCGAAAGCCGAAATCGAAAAATATGTCCACATGTTTAGAGATAGAGGTGTCGATAAAATAAAATACGGACATGAGGGCATCATGATCATCTTTAGAACAACAACATATATTGTCATACAATTTCTTATGCTAAAGTAACAATTCATTCACAAGGTAAAGTATGAATCAGAAACTTTATTGAAAACTAACAAACTATGATCTCAGTCATTGAGGCAATTGCAATTTATCATAACATCGGAAAGAGTCAATTAAGAGCTTTTTGGCAAGTCCACATACTCAACTATCATTTAGTCTTTCACAATTCTAACACTCACGCGATACTTATGGGTACAAAGTTTCAATCGGACACAGAGAAAGATAGGGGCTTATAGTTTCGCCTCCCAATCTTTTACCTCAAGGGTAATGTCAACAATAATACTTTATGATAACCTACATCCAAGTGGATATATATATCCGAATCTCTCCAACACATAGTGCTTGCCAAAGAAAAAAGTGTAAAAAGGAAAGGTGAAGATCACCATGACTCTTATATAAGGCTAGAAGATAAAAGTAAAAGATAGGCCCTTCGCAGAGGGAATCAGAGGTTGTCATGCGCTTTTATGGTTGGATGCACAAAATTTTAATGCAAAAGAACGACACTTTATATTGCCGCTTGTGATAAAGAACTTTATTATGTAGTCCGTCGCTTTTATTTCTTCCATATCACAAGTTCGTATAAAGCTTATTTTCTTCACACTAATAGATCATACATTTTTAGAGAGCAATTTTTATTGCTTGCACCATTGACAACTTACTTGAAGGATATTGCTTAGTCCATAGGTAGGTATGGTGGACTCTCATGGCAAAACTGGTGTAAGGGATGTTTGGAAGCACAAGTAGTATCTCTACTTGGTGCAAAGAATTTGGCTAGCATGAGAGGGAAAGGCAAGCTCAACATGTTGGAGGATCCATGACAATATAACTTCTATTCAGATATAAGAAAACATAACCCATTATGTTGTCTTCCTTGTCCAACATCAACTCTTTGGCATGTCATATTTTAATGAGTGCTCATAATTAGGAAAGATGTCCAAGATAGTATATTTATATGTGAAGCCTCTCTTTCTTTATAACTTCCTATTAATTGCAGCAATGACCAAAACTATGTTTGTCAACTCTCAACAAATTTTATTCATCATACTATTTATATGTGAAGTCATTACTCTCCATAAGATCATTATATGATCTTTTTATTCTATCTTTAATTCCCTCAAGATCATAGCAAGATAGCAAAGCCCTCAAATCAAAACTACTCTTTATTATATATAACTCACGGACTCAATTACATAGATAGAGATCAAAACAAAACTCAAAGATAGATCATACTAAAAACTTTATTCTTCTAGATCAAGATATAACCAAAAGGATCGAACTAAGAAAAACGATAAAGGTAAAAGTGTTATGGTGACACGATACCAGGGCACCTCCCCAAGCTTGGCAGTTGCCAAGGGGAGTGCCCATACCCTTGTATTTATGTCTCTTTCTTCGGAGGTGGTGATGATGGAGTTGTTGATGTACTAGTCTTGTCATCCATCTTCCACATCATAGGCTCACCATCATAGAAAGATGAACTAGTCTCCGGGATCCTCAAATCTACAGCCAAACTCATCCTCTTAAATCTGTATTCATACTCACAGTTCTGGTTTTGCAGGTCATAGATCTGGGCTTGGAGATGCTCGATTTTCTCATGAAGCTTGAAGATGGCCTCCCCTGTGTTCTTGGCATCCAGCTTGTGATTGTTGGTGAACTCCGTGATCATCATGTGATTCGCATTGAGTTCACGTTCCACCATCCCTTGGCACTTGAAAACTTGCTGCTCCATGGCTTCGAGTCTTGTCTCCATGCTTCCGGTCTTCTTCGCCCCCTCAACATCGTGGATGTGCAGCACCCCCTCATGCATCTCAATGGCTTGAGGGTGTCACAGCACCTCCACAAAGTAGGGGTTGATGACCTTCTCGGAAAACTTGTCCTTGGGAGCGCTTGGAGACGTCATGGTGATCTAGACCTGTCAGAAAAACAGCTTGAAACAAGAACAGAAGATTTTGTCGTGGTATGGTGGTCAAAACCTTCAGGAGATTATATAATGATTTTTTACCGACCAAAAGAAGTATTGTGCAAGAAAACGGAGTCCAGAGGGCACATGAGGTGACCACAAGGCAGGGGGCGCACCCAGGGGGGTAGGGCGCGCCGTCCACCCTTGTGGTCTCCTCATGCAGCTTTCGAACTACTTCTAATTTTCCTAATTTTTTAAATATTCCAAAACAGAGAAAAATTGCCAGTGGAAACTTTCTGGAGTTGGTTTACTTACCGTACCACATACCTATTCCTTTTCGGAGTCTGAAACATTCTGGAAAGTATACCTTATGTACTCCTCCGGTGTTATGGTATTAATTATATTGGTCTCAACATTTACGGGAGTACCTGAGATATAATGTTTGATTCTTTGACCGTTTACCACCTTAGGATTTGTGCCTTCTGTGTTGTTGATCTTGATGGCACCGGAACGATATACCTCCTCGATAATGTAAGGACCTTCCCGTTTAGAAGTTTTCCTGCAAAAAATCTTACACGAGAGTTGTATAGCAAAACATGATCACCTACATTAAACTCACGCTTTTGTATCCTCTTGTCATGCCATCTTTTAACTTTCTCTTTAAACAACTTGGCATTCTCATAGGCTTGGGTTCTCCATTCATCAAGTGAGCTAATGTCAAATAGCCTCTTCTCACCAGCAAGTTTGAAATCATAATTGAGCTACTTAATAGCCCAATAAGCTTTATGTTCTAGTTCAAGAGGTAAGTGATAAGCTTTTCCATAAACCATTTTATACAGAGACATACCCATAGGATTCTTATAAGCAGTTCTATAAGCCCATAATGCATCATCAAGTTTCTTAGACCAGTTCTTTCTAGATCTATTAACAACCTTTTGCAAAAATCAATTTAATCTCTCTATTTCTCAATTCTACTTGACCACTAGACTAAGGATGATATGGAGATGCAATTCTATGGTCAAAATCATACTTAGAAAGTATTTTATGGAAAGCACCATAAATAAAATGTGAACCACCATTAGTCATTAAATATCTAGGGACTCCAAACCTCAGAAAAATAACTTCTTTAAGCATCTTAATAGAAGTGTTATGATCATCACTACTAGTTGGAATAGCTTCTACCCACTTAGTAACGTAATCAACAACAACTAAAATAATGTATACCCATTAGAGGAAGGAAAAGGTCCCATATAATCAAAGCCCCAAACATCAAATGGTTCAATAACAAGTGAATAATTCATAGGCATTTCCTGACGTCTACTAATATTGCCAATTCTTTGACATTCATCACAAGACAAGACAAACTTACGAGCATCCTTGAAGAGAGTAGGCCAATAAAAACCGAATTGCAATACCTTGTGTGCAGTTCTATCTCCAGCATGGTGTCCTCCGTAAGACTTGGAGTGGCACTTGCGTAGGATCTGTTCTTGTTCATGCTCAGGTACACAACGTATAATAACATCATCTACTCCTTCTTTGTAAAGGTGTTGGTCATCCCAAAAGTAATGTCTTAAATCATAGAAAAACTTCTTATTTTGCTGGTATGTGAAACTAGGTGGTATAAATTTAGCAACAATGTAATTAGCATAATCAGCATACCATGGAGTATTACAAGAAGCATTTATGACAACTAATTGCTCATCAGGAAAACTATCATCAATAGGCAGTGGGTCATCAAGAACATTTTCTAACCTAGACAAGTTGTCTGCAACGGGGTTCTCAGATCCCTTTCTATCAATAATATGCAAATCTAATTCTTGTAGCAAGAGAACCCATCTAATAAGTCTAGGTTTAGCATCTTTCTTTTCCATAAGATATTTAATAGCAGCATGATCAGTGTGAACAGTTACTTTGGAATCAACAATATAAGATCTGAACTTATCACAAGGAAAAACAACTGCTAAAAATTATTTTTCAGTAGTAGCGTAATTTCTCTGGGCACTGTCTAGAGTTTTACTAGCATAATGAATAACATTTAATTTCTTATCAACTCTTTGCCCTAGAACAACACCAACATCATAATCACTTGCATCACACATAATTTCAAATGGTAAATTCCAATCAGGCGGTTGAACAATAGGTGCAGAAATCAAGGCTTTCTTAAGTATTTCAAATGCTTCTACACAATCATCATCAAAAACAAAAGGACATATTTTTGCAAGAGATTAGTGAAAGGCCTAGAAATTTTAGAGAAGTCTTTAATAAACCTCCTATAGAATCCAGCATGGCCAAGGAAACTTCTTATACCTTTGATATCTTTAGGACACAACATCTTTTCAATAGAATCTACTTTAGCTTTATCAACTTCACTACCTCTTTCAGCAATTTTATGCCCCAATACAATACCTTCATTAACCATAACGTGGCACTTCTCTCAATTCAAAACAAGATTAGTTTCTTCACATCTCTGCATAACTCGATCAAGGTTGCTTAAGCAATCATCAAAAGAAGTTCCATAAATGGAGAAATCATCCATGAAAACCTAAACAATCTTTTCACAGAAGTCAGAGAATATAGCAGTCATACATCTTTGAAAGGTAGCAGGTGAAGGAAATATGCCCTAGAGGCAATAATAATGTTATTATTTTATTTCCTTATATCATGATAAATGTTTATTATTCATGCTAGAATTGTATTATCCAGAAACATAATACTTGTGTGAATACATAGACAAACTAAACGTCACTAGTATGCCTCTACTTGACTAGCTCGTTAATCAAAGATGGTTATGTTTCCTAACCATAGACATGTGTTGTCATTTGATTAATGGGATCACATTATTAGGAGAATGATGTGATTGACATGACCCATTCCATTAGCTTAGCACCCGATCGTTTAGTATGTTGTTATTGCTTTCTTCATGACTTATACATGTTCCTATGACTATGAGATTATGCAACTCCCGTTTGCCGGAGGAACACTTTGTGTGCTACCAAACGTCACAACGTAACTGGGCGATTACAAAGGAGCTCTACAGGTGTCTCCAAAGGTACATGTTGGGTTGGCGTATTTCGAGATTAGGATTTGTCACTCCGATTGTCGGAGAGGTATCTCTGGGCCCTCTCGGTAATATACATCACATAAGCCTTGCAAGCATTGCAACTAATGAGTTAGTTGTGAGATGATGTATTACGAAACGAGTAAAGAGACTTGCTGGTAACAAGATTGAACTAGGTATTGAGATACCGACGATCGAATCTCGGGCAAGTAACATACCGATGACAAAGGGAACAACGTATGTTGTTATGCGGTCTGGCCGATAAAGATCTTCGTAGAATATGTGGGAGACAATATGAGCATCCAGGTTCCGCTATTGGTTATTGACCAAAGATATGTCTCGGTCATGTCTACATTGTTCTCGAACCCATAGGGTCCGCACGCTTAAGGTTTCGATGACAGTTATATTATGACTTTATGAGTTTTGATGTACCAAAGTTAGTTCGGAGTCCCGGATGTGATCACGGACATAACGAGGAGTCTCAAAATGGTCGAGACATAAAGATTGATATATTGGACGGCTATATTCAGACACCGGAAGTGTTCCGGGTGATTTCGGAGAAAACCGGAGTACCGGAGGGTTACCGGAACCCCCCGGGAGAAGTAATGGGCCATATGGGCCTTAGTGGAGAGAGAGAAGGGCAGCCAGGGTGGGCCGCGCGCCTCCTCCCCTGGTCTGAATTGCACTAGGAGAGGGGGGGCGGCGCCCCCTCTTTCCTTATCCCTCCCCACTTCCTTCCCCCTCCTAGTAGGAGTCCTACTCCTACTAGGAGGAGGACTCCTCATTGGCGCGCCTATAGGGCCGGCCGGCCTCCTCCCCTTGCTCCTTTATATACGGGGGCAGGGCGCACCCCTAGAGACACAAGTTGATCCACCTGATTGTTTTCTTAGCCGTGTGCGGTGCCCCCTTCCACCATAATCCTCGATAATATTGTAGCGGTGCTTAGGCGAAGCCCTGCGACGGTAGAACATCAAGATCATCACCATGCCGTCGTGCTGACAGAACTCTTCCCCGACACTTTGCTAGATCGGAGTCCGGGGATCGTCATTGAGCTGAACGTGTGCTAAAACTCGGACGTGTCGTAGTTTCGGTGCTTGATCAGTCGGGCCGTGAAGACGTACGACTACATCAACCGCGTTGTCATAACGCTTCCGCTGTCAGTCTACAAGGGTACGTAGATCACACTCTCCCCTCTCGTTGCTATGCATCACCATGATCTTGCGTGTGCGTAGGATTTTTTTGAAATTACTACGTTCCCCAACAGCAGGTGCATTGCATAAACAAAAAGGCATACGTCTATAAGCAAAAGTACCGAAAGGGCAAGTAAAAGTGGTCTTTTCCTGATCATCCTTTGACACGGCTATTTGAGAGAAACTAGAATAACCATCTAGAAAGCAAAAATGTGTGTGTATAGATAGTGTTTATAGCATTTGATCAATACACTAGTACGCGTCGGTGCTATACAAACGGTTTTAAACCCCTTTCCACGACGACATTTGGAACCGTCACCTAGTGAGTGACGGCGATAGGGGGGTCCTTCCCACATGACCCAAAAACCGTCGGGGATATGGCTCTCCTGGCACACACGCTCGGCAAAATGAGTTCGTGTGCGACCGAGCGCTCAAATACGGAAATACATATAGTAGAGCTAAAAAATACAATTATACAGGAAAAAATGTTTCCGGTCGCAAGTACATCCCACACAGTCAGTCCCCACTAAATGTTTCCATTCGTATGTACATCCCACATAGTCGCTCCAAGGAAAGCATTTCCGTTCACAGGTACATCACACACATTTCCCGTTAAATCGTTTGTGATAGCATTGCCATTGCACACGATATTAACAATTTTATCGTTCGCGTTATTGAATGCATCACACACGGTTCGTAGAAGAAACTGTGTGGCAAATGCTGTCCATCACACACAGTTTTTATGTCGTAAACGTTTGCGCAAGGTGGCCTAATGCAAATAGTTTTCAAGAGGATGTCGTGTGTGCAGTGGAGATTGATCGCGCACGTAGTGGATCCTAGAAACGTTTCTGATCTCCACGTCTATTGCTGACGTTTTGCTTTCGCAAACCGTGTGCAGTTTAATCCCTAATTTAAAAATCACATGTTTTGAATCCGAAAGTAGGCAACCACTTATTTCATATGCAACCATGTTTATTACAAATATATGTTCAACCACGAATGCATAATTCGATGCACATGTACATATACTGAAGAACTACAGAAGCACCAAGTATAGAATGATGAACCACAGTTGTACTAAAGAATGTAAAGAGAGAGGCGAAAGACATTCTGGTTGTTGGAGAAGGTGAAGCGGAATGCCCATATTGTGCCCTCCTCCATGCGTAATGCGCGCACGACTCTAGGCCAACCCCTTGTGATGGCTGCCTGTCCATCCTTCATTGTCTTCATTACGACTTCTCGGTGCTCATTGTAGTCTGGATGAAATGCTTTAACCTTCATTGCGTGTCCACCAATCACGTACTTTGCGAGGTAATCTTGAGTGAACTGCTTCAAGAACCACTGGGAATGAAAAAGATTCAGACATTGTTGTCTAACAACTCATTATGGGCAGTAAAAAGAGAAGGCTGCAGAGTTTGTAGCTACCACCCTACAGCTCACTATTGTGTTGGATAGAGCATAAACAAATAATTTGCTTGCCACCATTCGTATCTTTCTACTAATAATCCTTATCAGTTTCCTCACTTGATGCTTGTTCATGAATATCTCATTGCCCCATACACAAAAAGGGTCGATGCGTGGATCCTTGCCAAGGGCATATGTACCTACAAGCAACAAGTCAATATTAGAAGCTAACAAGTGTCCAGGTCTTGACTATATGCACTACATTATGGAATGACTGGGGGAGTACAAGCCGAGGGATGAAGCTAACCTCGGCGGAAAATGGTGGCGACTCTCGTTGTTGTCCTGTATTAGTGGAAAGGCATGATAAGTACAACAACCTTAACATCAAACAAATATAGCAAAGGTAAACAACATCATCTCCAAATGATAGCTTGAATGTGTTGGTTTCAGCATGCTGTTAAAGCAGATATAAAATGGAAGGCAATGTTACCAACAGCAGGCTTAATAGCCATCAAATGTTGCAATTCAAACTGGTATTGTTGAAAATGAATAGAACGTAGGTAATGCTTAAACATCACGCATGATAAATGTGTAAAATTGAAATAAAGGGCATGTGTTAACTACACCAGGAATAACTGGAACCAAATATAGCCGTTCAAACTAGTATTGATGTAGTCGAGCGACACAGTTCCGACTTGCACATAATGAACAACACATTGCGAATGACTGAAATAAACAAGGCATAAATGACCAGTATAACAACCAAATATAGCAATTAAAAACTAGACAGAGTCTCACTGCAGCCAACCTAACAAGCAAATATAGATAAACATGGCATATGCTTGAAAACTGGACAAATGCTCACTGCAACCAACCTAACAAGCAGATAAAGATAAACAAGGCATCTACTTGATAACTGGACAAATGCTAAAAAAGCAACCTAACACTTAATAACTGGACAAATGCTAGAAAAAGCAACCTAACAACCAAATACAGATAAACAAGGCATCTGCTTGATAACTGGACAAATGCTCACTGCAACCAAACTAAGAACTAAATACATATAAACAAGGCATCTGCTCAATAACTGGAAAAATGCTCACTCCAACCAACCTAACAACCAAATACAGATAAACAAGGCATCTACTCACTATAAACAACCAAATATAGCCATTCATGAAACTGAAGTGGACAATTCATACTTAAACATCACATAGCCCTATTGAGCAATACATTTTTGCATAACTGAAATAATAAACACGGTACAGCTAAAGCACCGCACGACAAATGCTACTACAACTAAGGGTACAGGTTGGCAAGCTAGAAAAGGTAAGATTTGCTGATAGAATGTTGCCTCACATTTCATGGATGGGATCCTTCCAGTTGGAAGAGCACAGACCCATGGTGCGCTCTCTGATGTCACAGATGGGCTGTTTCACCTTAGAAGAACCTTCGTGGGTGCCCTCCTCATGGTCATGGTCGTGGTCGATGAGATCTGACTTGGCAATTGAGGATCCCAAGCCGCCGCCGTAGAACGTGTCCTTCATAAATGACAAAATGGGCTTGATGGCGTATAAAGCTCGCAAATCCATGACCGCTTGGCGGAGGAGATCAGCAGCAGGGCCGTCGAAGAGATCAACGATGCTTGAACCATAGGGGTTGGGGATGGACCACTTAACCTATGACATGGCCCACGTGAAGCCGTTGCTGTGGACGAGCTTGATGTCATAGCCAACTTTCCCGAGATACAGTAATACGCTAGCCCGCTGACATGAAGCCCTTGGCATGGCAACATAGTCAACGTCTTCGCCGGCTTCCGCAGCGACGTGTTGCTCTGGGATCAACAGGCCGGGGCGAACGGTGGCCACCTCGCCAACATTCGCTGGAGAGGCCATGATAAACCTCTTCTTGGCCGAACGCTCGTCGGGCTCCCCGAGATACGTGGTCGAGCTTAGGCTTCGACATTCTGGAGTAGGGAATGTGGATTTGGCGGGGAGGGACACCGTAGGCCTCATCTAAAAACTCAGGTGAGTGGGGCGACGGTATGGGAATCGCTGGTAACCTAAAATTTATTATCTAAGTTAGGAGGAACGGGCAGACCGACAGGAGTTGGCGGCGGCGAGCTAGGGTTCGAGGGGGGAGGGGGGTGGGGGACTGTGGAGGAGGGGGGGTTGGTGTTTGAGGATACACCACGACTACTGAAAATTTTAGTAATGGTGGGTGGAGATGGTGGTGGACAAGGGAGGGCGACGGTTCAAATGCTTCGGCTACTGCAATTTTACTATAAGGTCGATGCTGGAGGAGTGTGTGCGACAGTTGAAGTACGGCGGCTACTATAATTTGGGTAAAGGAATTGATGCGGGGTGGGAGTGCCCAAGATCGCGCACGGTCCAATAACAATATGCGTGTATGATAATAAGGAAAAGTGGCGCGGAACCACCGATTTTTGCAACACTCAAGGTGGATAGTTTGTTTTTATATTTCTAGCTAGCTGGTCTATCGCACTCGGTTCGTCCTAATTTCCAAATAAACTTACCCGCCTTTAGCTTGCACAAGTGGTGGTTTTACAGGGCACTTGCATCACACACGGTTAAGCCAGTCCTCCACCCTTTGCTCGCGCTTGCGCAGTCGTGGTGATTTTACAGTGCACTTGCATCGCACACGGTTGAGCTAGTACCTCCACCTTTGCTCATACTTGGGCAGGCGTGGTGATTCACAACGCACTTGTATCGCACACGGTTAAGATATTATACCCGTGTCCGTTGAGCGTCATCAGAGTCTTTGCAGCGAAAAATAACATTAGAGAGGGTCAGAAGACAGCCATACCAGCATGTGGCCCAAATATATATGAGTGAAAAGGGTGGTTTGTGATGTTCAAAATTCCAATGCACAACTTTGACCACGCGGGCCCACGGTTGGGCGCGTCGTCGAAGATCGATGAGAGGGTCCAGAAGTCAAGAACCACCTCGAAGTGGCCAACTATATGCAGGAATATTGGGGATGTTTAAAACTTTAAATACACAATGCATAACTTTGGTTGCACCTGCCTTGTAAACTCGAAAGCACCCTTGTCGCGCTATTCGTCACCCTAGGTGAGGAATAGTTATTCTTCACCCCCTCTATTTTACCATCAATGCACCGTAATTTCACGTTCCGTAAGTTTTGTTTTATTTCTGACGCAAAAAGAGACCGTAAGAAAATATATAATCGTCGTAAAAAAATATTTTATGTTACGTAAAATTACAAACATAAAAATGTAGTCTAAAATACACATAAACTGCAAATTTTCTTGTCTTATGACCTATATTTTTATTTTCTTATGTCAAATTTTACGTAGTGAATCAATAGAAATGTAACTATTTGAATTCCAAATGTAATTTAATTATGAAATGATCGTAAGATTACACGGGTGAAGAATAACTTATTCTGCACCCTGTGTGATGAATAGTAACAATATATATACCTCCTGAGCACTGCGTTGGTTTCCCCTTGAAGAGGAAATGGTGATGCAGCAAAGTAGAGTAAGTATTTCCCTCAGTTTTTGAGAACCAAGGTATCAATCCAGTAGGAGACTACACGCAAGTCACCTCGCACCTACACAAACAAATAAGAACCTCGCAACCAACGTGATAAAGGGGTTGTGAATCCCTTCATGGTCACTTACGAGAGTCAGATCTAATAGAGATAATAAGATAAATATTTTTGGTAAATTTTTATTATACAGATAGGAAAATAAAGATTGCAAAATAAAATAGATTGGGAACTTATATGATGGAAGATAGACCTAGGGGCCATAGGTTTCACTAGTGGCTTCTCTCAAGATAGCATAAGTATTACAGTGGGTAAACAAATTACTGTCGAGCAATTGATAGAAAAGTGCATAATTATGAGAATATCTAGGCATGATCATGTATATAGGCATCACGTCCGCGACAAGTAGACCAAAACAATTCTGCATCTACTACTATTACTCCACACATCGACCGTTATCCAGCATGCATCTAGAGTATTAAGTTCATAAGAACAAAGTAACGCATTAGGCAAGATGACATCATGTAGAGGGATAAACTCAAGCAATATGTATAAAACCCATCTTTTTATGCTCGATGGCAACAATACAATATGTTCCTTGCTGTCATTGGGAAAGGACACCGCAAGATTGAACCCAAAGCTAAACACTTCTCCTATTGCAAGAAAAATCAATCTAGTAGGCCGAACTAAACTGATAATTCGAAGAGACTTGCAAAGATAACAAATCATACATAAAATATTTCAGAGAAGAATCAAATATTGTTCATAGATAATCTTGATCATAAACCCATAATTCATTGGATCTCGACAAACACACCGCAAAAAAGAATTACATCGAATAGATCTCCAAGAAGATCGAGGAGAACTTTGTATTAAGATCCAAAGAGAGAGAAGAAGCCATGTAGATAATAAGTATGGACCCGAAGGTCTGTGGTAAACTACTCACACATCATCGGAGAGGCTATAGTGTTGATGTAGAAGCCCTCCGTGATTGATTCCCCCTCCGGCGGAGCTCTGGAAAAGGCCCCAAGATGGGATCTCTTGGGTACAGAAGGTTACAGCGGTGGAAATAGGCTTTCGTGGTGCTCCTAGATGTTTTTGGGGTATATGGATATATATATAGGAGGAAAAAGTGGGTCGGTGGAGCTGCGAGGGGCCCACGAGGGTGGGGGGCGTGCCTCCCTGCCTCATGGCCTCCTTGCTCCTTTCTTGACGTCTACTCCAAGTCCCCTGGATCACGTTTGTTCCAAAAATAACTCTCCCGAAGGTTTCATTCCGTTTGGATTCCGTTTGATATTCCTTCTTTGTGAAACACTGAAATAGGCAAAAAAACAGCAATTTGCACTAGGCCTTGGGTTAGTAGGTTAGTCTCAAAAATAATATAAATGTGTATAATAAAGCCCATTAAACATCCAAAACAGATAATATAATAGCATGGAACAATCAAAAAGTATAGATACGTTGGAGACGTATCAAGCATCCCCAAGCTTAATTCATGCTCGTCCTCGAGTAGGTAAATGATAAAAACAGAATTTTTGATGTGGAATGCTACCTAGCATAATTCTCAATGTAATTTTCTTTATTGTGGCATGAATATTCAGATCCGAGAGATTCAAGACAAAAGTTTAATATTGACATAAAAATAATAATACTTCAAGCATACTAACTAAGCAATCATGTCTTCTCAAAATAACATGGCCAAAGAAAGTTCATCCCTACAAAATCATATAGTTTGGTCATGCTCCATTTTCGTCACACAAGAATGCTCTCATCATGCACAACCCTGATGACAAGCCAAGCAATTGTTTCATACTTAGTAGTCTAAAACTTTTTTTCAATCTTCATGCAATACATGAGCGTGAGCCATGGATATAACACTATGGGTGGAATAGAATATAATGATGGGGGTTATGTGGAGAAGACAAAAAAGGAGAAAGTCTCACATCGACGCGGCTAATAAATGGGCTAGGGAGATGCCCATCAATTCATGTCAATGCAAGGAGTAGGATTGCCATGCAATGGATGTACTAGACCTATAAATGTATGAAAGCTCAACAAAAGAAACTAAGTGGGTGTGCATCCAACTTGCTTGCTCACGAATACCTAGGGCATTTGAGGAATCCCATTGTTGGAATATACAAGCCAAGTTCTATAATGAAAAATTCCCGCTAGTATATGAAAGTGACAGAACAAGAGACTCTCTATCATAAAGATCATGGTGCTACTTTGAAGCACAAGTGTGGAAAAAAGGATAGTAGCATTCTTCCTTTTTATTTCTCTCTTTTTTGGGCCTTTTTTTATTTGGCCTTCCCATTCTTTTTTATTTAGGACAATTCTCTATTAATGATGATCATCACACTTCTATTTACTTACAACTCAATGATTACAACTCAATACTAGAACAAAATATGACTCTATATGAATGCTCCGGCGGTATACCGGGAAGGGCAATGAATCAAGAGTGACCTGTATGATAAATTATGCATGGTGGATTTGCCACAAATACGATGTCAACTACATGATCATGCAAGGCAATATGACAATGATGAAGCGTGTCATAAATGAAATGATGGAAAGTTGCATGGCAATATATCTTGGAGTGGCTATGGATATGCCATAATAGGTAGGTATGGTGGCTGTTTTGAGGAAGATATAAGGAGGTTTATGTGTGATAGATCATGTCATATCACGGGGTTTGGATGCACCGGCAAAGTTTGCACCAACTCTCAAGGTGAGAAAGGGCAATGCACGGTACCGAAGAGGCTAGCAATGATGGAATCCATGGACTCAACATTAGTCATAAAGAACTCACATACTTATTGCAAAAATCTACAAGTCATCAAAACCAAGCATTACACACATGCTCCTAGGGGGATAGATTGGTAGGAAAAGACCATTGCTCATCCTCGACCGCCACTCATAAGGAAGACAATCAAAGAACACCTCATGTTTCAAATTTGTTACACAACGATTACCTTACATGCATGCTACAGGACTTGCAATCTTCAACACAACTATTTATCAAATTCACAACTACTCAACTAACACAACTATAATATCACCTTCTTTATATCTCAAAACAACTATCAAGTATCAAACTTCTCATAGTGTTCAATGCACCTTTTTATGAAAGTTTTTATTATACCAATCTTGGATGCCTATCATATTAGGATCAATTTTATAGCCAAAGCAAATTACCATGCTATTCTAAAGGACTCTCAAAATAATATAAGTGAAGCATGAGAGATCAATAATTTCTATAAAATAAAACCACCACCGTGCTCTAAAAGATATAAGTGAAGCACTAGAGCAAAATTATCTAGCTCAAAAGATATAAGTGAAGCACATAGAGTATTCTAATAAATTAAGATTCATGTGTGTCCCTCCCAAGAGGTGTGTACATCAAGTATGATTGTGTTAAACTAAAAAACAAAGACTCAAATCATACAAGACGCTCCAAGCAAAACACATATCATGTGGTGAAGTTACCGATGGACGAAGACGAAAGAGGGGATGCCCGGAAGGCATCCCCAAGCTTAGGCTTTTGGTTGTCCTTGAATTTTACCTTGGGGTGCCTTGGGAATCCCCAAGCTTAGGCTCTTTCCACTCCTTATTCCATAGTCCATCAAATCTTTACCCAAAACTTGAAAACTTCACAACACAAAACTCAACAGAAAATCTCATGAGCTCCGTTAGTATAAGAAAACAAACCACTGCTTAAGGTACTGTAATGAACTCATTATTTATTTATATTGGTGTTAAACCTACTGTATTACAACTTCTCTATGGTTCATAGCCTCCGATACTAGCCATAGATTCATCAAAATAAGCAAACAACACACGAAAAACAGAATCTCTCAAAAACAGAACAGTCTGTAGTAATCTGTAGGTTTAGAATACTTTTGTAACCCCAAAAATTCTGAAATAAATTGGTGTATGTGAGGAATTTGTCTATTAATCATCTTCAACACGAATAAACCTATTCTCATTCTCCAGTAAAAAATGGCAGCAAATCTCGTCAGCGCTAAAGTTTCTGTTTTTTACAGCAATATCGCAGAAATTTCCCCAAGTCTTCCCAAAGGTTCTACTTGGCACAAACACTAATTAAAATCATAAAACCACATCTAAACAGAGGCTATATGAATTATTTATTACTAAACAGAACCAAAAAGCAAGAAACAAAAATAAAATTGGGTTGCCTCCCAACAAGCGCTATCGTTTAGCGCCCCTAGCTAGGCATAAAAGCAAGAATAGATCTAGGTATTATCATCTTTGGTATGCAATACATAAGTGGCTCTCATAATGGATTCATAACGTAATTTAATTTTATTTCTAGGAAAGTGTTCCATGCCTTTCCTTAACATAAATTGAAATCTAATATTCCCTTATTTCATATCAATAATTGCACCAATCGTTCTAAGGAAAGGTCTACCAAGAATAATGGGACACGTAGGATTGCAGTCAATATCAAGAACAATGAAATCTATGTTGGGGAACGTAGCAGAATTTTAAAATTTTCTACGCATCACCAAGATCAATCTATGGAGTCATCTAGCAATGAGGGAGAGGGGAGTGCATCTACATACCCTTGTAGATCGCGCGCGGAAGCGTTCAAGAGAACGGGGTTGATGGAGTCGTACTCGTCGTGATCCAAATCACCGATGACCTAGCGCCGAATGGACGGCACCTCCACGTTCAACACACGTATGGTTGGGAAGACGTCTCCTCCAACTTGATCCAACAAGGGGGAAGGAGAGGTTGATGAAGATCCAGTAGCACGACGGCGTGGTGGTGGAAGCAATGGTGATCTCGGCAGGGCTTCGCCAAGCTCAGGGAGAGGGAGGAGTGTCACGGGAGGGAGAGAGAGGCGCCAGGGGCTAGGGTGCGGCTGCCCTCCCTCCCCCCACTATATATAGGGTCCCTAGGGGAGGGCACCGGCCCTAGGAGATCCAATCTCCATGGGGGGGGGGGCGGCGGCCAAGGGGGTGGCTTGCCCCCCAAGCCAAGTGGGGCACCCCCACCCCTAGGGTTTCCAACCCTAGGCGCAGGGGGAGGCCCAAGGGGGGCGCACCAGCCCACTAGGGGCTGGTTCCCCTCCCACTTCAGCCCATGGAGCCCTCCGGCATAGGTGGCCCCACCCGGTGGACCCCCGGGACCCTTCTGGTGGTCCCGGTACAATACCGAGTACCCCCGAAACTTTCCTGATGGCCGAAATTTGACTTCCTATATATAAATCTTCACCTCTGGACCATTCCGGAACTCCTCGTGATGTTCGGGATCTCATCCGGGACTCTGAACAACTTTCAGGTTACCGTATACTAATATCTCAACAACCCTAGCGTCACCGAACCTTAAGTGTGTAGACCCTACGGGTTCGGGAGACACGTAGACATGACCGAGACGACTGTCGGTGTCAAAACCGGCGGATCTCGGGTAGGGGGTCCCGAACTATGCGTCTAGGCCGGATGGTAATAGGAGGCAAGGAACATGATGTTTTACCCAGGTTTGGGCCCTCTTGATGGAGGTAAAACCCTACGTCCTGCTTGATTAATATTGATGATATGGATAGTACAAGAGTAGATATACCACGAGATCAAGGAGGCTAAACCCTAGAAGCTAGCCTATGGTATGATTGTTGTATGATGAAGTTGTCTTACGGACTAAAACCCTCCGGTTTATATAGACACCAGAGAGGGTTAGGGTTACACAAAGTCGGTTACAATGGTAGGAGATCTTGAATATCCGCATCGCCAAGCTTGCCTTCCACGCTAGGGAAAGTCCCATCCGGACACGGGACGAAGTCTTCAATCTTGTATCTTCATAGTCCTGGAGTCCGGCTGAAGGTATAGTCCGGCTACCCGAACACCCCCTAATCCAGGACTCCCTCAGTAGCCCCTGAACCAGGCTTCAATGACGACGAGTCCGGCGCGTAGATTGTCTTCGGCATTGCAAGGCGGGTTCCTCCTCCAAATTCTTCATAAAAGTTTGTAAACACCAAGAGTAGTGTATGGCTCTGCAAAATAAGTTTCCACGTATTGCCACAGAGAGAATAATATTAACACAAATCTAATCCGCTGACGTATTCCGCAGCGTGACATCACACTACGGCCAAGCCTTTATTCGAATCATTTTCACTTTTCCACCTCAGCGTGTTTTGCGAGGCGGTTTCCTTGGCACGTCTTGTCAAAGCAGAGATCGTGTCCCCTTTATTTACGGGATTCTCATCAATACGGACGTGGGTAACCCAATCGTGCCCGTTAGCATGTCTTCTCGATTAAAGGCGAGTCCCAAACGGTTACGGGGAGGGCTCCTGGTATTCAACCTCTTATAAAGAGACCAAGGCCTTACTCCTTTTCTCCAATCTCAAAACAAGTTCGCCCGTCGCCTCGAGTTCCAACACCCTAGGCTCCAGATTCCAGGCGCTTCGGACCTTCGACAATGTCCGGTTCCGACCTTCAAGGCCGATGGATGCCCTCCTCCGTCACGGAGGAGGACGTGCTAAAGTTGAGAGAGGCTAAGTTCTTGACCGCCGAAATTTTGCATAGGTTGCCTGCTCAAAGGCAGGCTATTCCCAGTCCCCAGCCCGGTGAGAGCGTAGTGTTCATGTCTCACTTCCTTCGGGGGTTAGGCTTCCCGATGGATCCCTTCGTGAGGGGGCTGATGTTCTATTATGGGCTGGAATTTCATGACTTAGCTCCGGAGTCCATCCTCCACATTTCCTCATTCATCGTTGTGTGCGAAGCGTTCCTCCGTGTTACTCCTCACTTCGGATTATGGCTCAAGACTTTTGGAGTGGAGCCGAAGATGATCGAGGGACGGCACGCAGAGTGCGGAGGCGCTGTCATAAGTAAGAATGCTGATGCTCCATGGCCCGAGGGCTCCTTTCAAGAGGAGCTCGGCTTGTGGCAACGAGAGTGGTTCTATATCACCGCTCCCAGGAGCACCAAGTGGGTGGCGCCTCCTGCCTTTCGCTCGGGTCCCCCACCACGGCTAGCGTCATGGGTCAACAAAGGATTAGATTGGGGGTTATCCAAAGACGTGCCCTTGTTGCAGGGCCGCATTAGGGATCTCTTAGAAAGAGACCTCAACCTGGTCAAGGTGACGCAGGTCATGCTGATTCGCCGAACACTGCCCGGCAAACGTCGCTCCCTTCGTCTGTGGGAGTTTAATCCGGAGGGACCACGAGCTCTCCAGCATTTTATGGGCGCAACGCCCGTGGAGATGTATAAAATGTTCTTCGGATCACAAGCAATGTGTCCGGATTTGACCGAGGACGCAGGTTTAAGCTGCAATCGCCCGGATACTCAAGTAAGTAACCTTGTGCCCGGACTCGCTATCCGTAAAATTGTCATAAATTCGCCCCTAAAAGAGCTGTCCTTTTAAACAGGAGTGGATAGCGAAGGCAAAGCTGATCAGGTGTCCGGCTCCCCTTCCTGAGACCAGGCCGGATCCCGTGCTAGTCAGGATGTTGAAGATCGTGCCTTTGGAGGGAAGTGAGGGGGAGGACAAGGAAACTATGGCCTCCTCGAAGGAGGCTGCTCCGAAGGGAAGAACCGACAATTCCTCTCCTAAGGGGAAGAAGAGGGCCGCCTCTGACGACCCGGAGACCATGGCCTCAAAGCGGGGGAAAAAGTCCTCGTCAGAGGGTCCGACGCCGGGGAGATCCTCGGCCGAACTACGCCCTCAAAGGGATCAGCCCTCCAGCGAGCCGTAAGTAGAGAAAGATTTTCCTTTAGAGGGATGAGAGAAATCCTTGCTTTTTATCTGAGAAGATTAACCGAAATTTTACTTTGTAGCTCGGACCTCAGCCCTTCTCAGCAGAGCTCGTCTTCGGGGGATCTTCTTCCGGAGATGATGGAGAGTGGAACGCCTCCCCCTGCCGTACCGCCTGGCGAGGCGGGCGACCCTGAGGTGTCGTCGCGGAGGGTTTCTCCGAATCCGGCAGGGGTGGAAGGTAGCCATATGTCCCCCCAAGGTTCTCCGCGTCCGGCCTTCGATGGAGGTCATAGGACGAGTCCGGCACCGTCCGATGCGCGGTCGGAGGAGCTGATGATTCTGCTGGGGCGAGCTTCTATCTCAGAGGAGCACCGTGCATTGATGGGTACGGTGATTGGAAGGATTTCGTCCGCGGAAAGCGGATTGCATGAGGCCGTCAGAAGTTTGCTGACGGGTTTTGAGGTACGTTTGATAATGTACTTCTTTGTCAGTTGCGCATAAACAAGATGCGCCCTGTGTAGATAGTAGCCCCTGAGACTCTGTGCGTTGTCAAAATTGACGGCGCGCAGAGGATCATAATCCCAGGTCTAAAATGTCGCCTTTGTATACAGGTGGCGAAGTGTCCGGAATCGAGCCGAACTGATGATTTTGCCGAACTAAAGCGGCAACTTGACGTGGCAGATGCCGACATCGCGCTCGTCAACGAGCGGCTTGATGAGGCTCAAGGTATGCAATTCCTCGGGCGGCATCTGGTAAGAGGAGCTTTATGCCAGTATCTTACAATGTGTGTGCTTGACGCAGATGGTGCGGCCGCCGTGGAGAGTCTTCGGGCGGAACTTGCCCGAGCTAAGGAACAAGCCAGGAAAAGTGATGCGGCTGCCGAGAAGGCCCTTGAAGAGCTGAGAGCCGAACAGGCTGCTCACTGCCGAAGCAAGAAGGAGATGGCCGTGATGGCCGTGAAGTTAAAAAGTGCTGCTGACCGTTGCAAGTTTCTTGAGAAAGAAGACCGGGCGAGACAGACGGACTTAGAGAAGGCCGTTGCTGATGCCAAGGACGCTCGCTCTGCGATGAGAGCTGCGAAGGAGGAGCTGCGTCAGGCCGGACAGATTGCGGCTGGAAAGCCCTTTATGCTGCGGAGGAAGTTTTGCGATCCGAAGTTTGCTCCGTTGGACCGGATGTGGAGTGCGGAGGACACCTATCTGGATTTGGCAGCGAGTGCTGCTGATGCGACCGAATACTTTCGAGATCAAGAAGATCGCGAAGTGGAAAGGCTTTTCTGGTCGCAGTTCCAGAATCCAGAGCGTCCACTGGCAGTGGACGATCGTCTGGCTCAATGGGCCGAACTGAATAGATTGTCCGGACTCGCCATGAAGTACGTCATGGGTCATCTGTGGCCGGGGAGATCGGAGCCGAAGAGTTATTTCAGCTTGGTGCAGCAATTCCTTGACGCGGTGCCACGTATCAATGCGATGAAGAGGTCAGCATGCATAGAGGGCGCACGGATGGCTCTTGCCCGTGTCAAGACATACTGGGCAGAGATGGAGACCACCGTTGTTGCATCCCGAGATTCGGACAAAAGCCGAGTACCCTCCGAGCACTATTTTCAGGAAGTCCTTGAAGGCGCTCGTGTAATAGAGACGCAGTGCTCGAAGGATGCTATGTTCTGATAGCATATGTAATTATAAAGCAATATTTTGATGAATTGTAGTAGCCTTTTATACTTGTGCCTTCAAGTATTTGGAACACCTCCTGTGCGGCCGTTTTAAGATATATATACAAAATCTGAAAGATTGCAGTCGTTGGCTTCAGCCCCCACGCACATAGTGCGGGGGTGCTCGCAGAAGGCGCATTTTCACACTTAATCCAACGTCTTGGTCCTACAAAGGAGGTGATAGCGCAGCGAGCTAGGCAACCGGACTATAATGCTTTAACACTTTCACTTAGCCATAGGAGCTTGACAATGGGACTATTTAGGTAGCCCCTGGTGGCGACTGCGCTCGCCCGAATTCGGGGCGCGTATGTGCCTGGCCGGGAAACGGCCCTTCGTTAATGCGGAGGAATCCTACAGATTCCGGAGAGTCATCGAGTGGTTGACCAGTCTCACGCCATATCATGACAGTCGGTTTTCGGCTTTCTCTACTGAGGTGCTCGCCTGGCCGAACCAGGGCACAATCGCAGTAGTTCTCCTGGTGCCGCCTTAGCCGATAGAGCGGAACGTAAGGCGGCCGAACACAGGAGCCGGGCAACCCAACATTTGACCAAAATCATGACTCGGAGCTGATGCATATAAGGCCAAACTCGCGACGCCGAACACTCCCTAAGGTATTCGGTCTTTATGAGAGCGGGCGAGGTAACGCTCTGAGGTATAAGCCCCTAGTGTCCAGGTACGCGCAAGAATTCTGACGTGGCCACATGCCAAGACGCCAGCCTCCTCCTTGGTCATAGAACCAGGGGATGTGTATCAACAAGAGACAGTAAAAAAGGTTTACGCAGGGTCTTAATCTGAAAAGAATCCTTGGAACGGGTCCCTACTGCACGTCTGCGCCTGTGTCTCCGTTGTGCCGTATCCTGGACGGGCGCAGCACGACGTTCATCTGTAAAAAGAGAGCAACTAAGTTGAAAAAGGGGCGTGCCGAACAAAAGTTATATGAAATAAACAAAGTGTAAAGTAAAATATGAAAAATTGAGCTTTATTGTCTCTTATTTTATACGTGTGAAGCCCCTAGTGCAGGGGTATATGGCCACTAAGCCTTTATCAACGATACTTTTGTGCCGGACTCGTCTATCCGTGTCCGTGGTCTTAATGACCTGTTCCGATGTTCTGGCTGGTGAAGCCATTGTATTGTGGGGCTGTTAAAGCGGCCGCACAATCCTCCGCTTGGGGGAGGTGTTCTCACTGCTTCCCCTTTAAGGAGATGATGCCGCGTGGACCGGGCATCTTAAGCGTAAGAGATGCATAATGCGGTATTGCGTTAAAGCGGGCGAAAGCTTCGCGTCCCAGTAGTGCTTGATAGCGACTTGAGAATGGGACGATGTGGAAAGTCAGCTTTTCGCGACGGAAGTTATCGGCAGAGCCGAAAATAACCTCGAGCCGGAGAAAACCCATGCAATGGGTGTCCGGACCTGGCGTTACTCCTTGAAAGGAGGTTTTGCTGTGGCGAATTCTTTTTGGGTCGATCCCCATGTGGCGGATTGAGTCCTGATATATCAGGTTGAGTCCGCTGCCACCGTCCATAAGGACATTTGAAAACTGGAGTCCGCCAATTATTGGATCGAGTACCAGGGCAGTCCAGCCTGGGTTCCTGACACTTCTAGAATAATCCAGATGATCGAAGATGATTGGTTTTGACAACCAGTGGCGGGATTCCTTTGGGATAGGCCGTGGGGCGCGTACCTTTATGGGCGCCGCACGTTTTGTTATGTGGAGTAAGTTTACTGTTTTTACTTCTTGTGGGAAATTCTTTTGTTTCCTGGTACTCTGCTTTTGGGGTTCGTCCTCGTCTTCGCTTGGTGTGTCGAGCCCCTTGTGTTCGGCGTTGAGTCTGCCGGATTGTTTGAAAACCCAACAATCTCTGTGGGTATGGTTAGCAGGCTTTCCGGGAGTGCTGTGTATTTGACATATCCTATCCAAGATTTTGTTTAGGTTGGATAGGTCGTCCCTGTTATCTTGGAGGGGCGGCTTTTTCTGATTCTGTCGTGAGCTTTTGAATCCGGCGTTGACTGCCGTGCTCTTCGGACTTTTTTCCTTAGTCCGGCGACGGTCCTTATTGCGTCGCGGTTTTCCGTTTCCATCCCTAGTTTCGGATGTACTTGGGTCACTGGTGCTGCATCTTGCCAACCAGCTGTCCTCTCCTGCGCAAAAGCGGGTCATGAGGCTTGTTAGTGCGGCCATTGTTCTTGGCTTTTCTTGGCCGAGGTGTCTGGCGAGCCATTCGTCTCGGACATTATGCCTGAAAGCCGCTAAGGCTTCAGCGTCCGGACAGTCGACTATCTGATTCTTTTTAGTAAGAAATCTATTCCAGAATTGCCGAGCTGACTCTCCGGGCTGTTGAGTTATGTGACTAAGATCGTCTGCATCCGGAGGGCGGACATAGGTCCCTTGAAAATTTGCTCGGAAAGCGTCCTCGAGCTCTTCCCAACTTCCGATTGTGTTTTCAGGAAGGCTTTTGAGCCAATGCCGGGCTGGCCCTTTAAGCTTGAGGGGTAAGTATTTTATGGCGTGGAGGTCATCTCCTCTAGCCATATGTATGTGGAGGATATAATCCTCGATCCAGACTCCAGGGTCTGTTGTTCCATCATATGCCTCTATGTTTACGGGTTTGAATCCCGCTGGAAATTCATAATCCAGGACCTCATCGGTGAAACATAGGGGGTGTGCGGCACCCCTGTATTTGGGTGTGCCGGATTCTGATAATGGCTTTATTGCATTGCTTACGAGAGCTTGCTTTCTTGGCCCGTAAATGGACCTGGCTGGGCCATGATGCGAATCCTTAAGTGGGTCGCATGCCGGCTTAAGTGCGGCGCTGCTTGCCGCTTTATGCTGGCCATGGGGTCGTCTATCCGACCGTGTGGCTTTCTCACTTTTGGAATGCGAGGGCTCTAAGGCCTCCTCGTCGAATTCAGGCAGTAGCTTTCTCTTCGGATAGCTTTTAGTGCGGCGACTGTCGCCGTATTTGTCTGCGGTATTGATTACTTTACTCCATCTGATCCTGAGTGCATCTTCCGCAGTTTTTAGCTTCCGCTTCTGCTTTTTCAGGCTGCGTGCGGTTGCAACGAGCCGTTTGTGGAGGTTCTTCTGCTTCGTGGGCTTGTCCGGCGTAGGGTCGTCCGGAATGCCATTTTCGCCGGGGGAGGGATGTTCGGTTTCTCTATCCGGGTTGTCCTGTTGGGACGGTTGCTCTAAGGCATGCTCGTCGTCTACCGGCTCATCCTGCTCTATGGCTGGGTCTTTATCGAGGCGGGGCTTGGGTCGGCGTTTACGCCGACGCTTTGATTGTTTTTCGAGAGATCGATCCCTCTTTCCATCCCCGTTTTCCTCGTTGTTGCTTCCTTTAGGGGTATCCACCATGTACACATCGTGAGATGAGGTGGCTGTCCAATGCCCTATAGGCGTTGGTTCTTGGTTGTCTCCTGCATCGTCGTCCATACCGTCGATGTCTTCGGAGTCGAAGTCGAGCATGTCGGTTAAGTCGTCGACAGTGGCTACGAAGTGGGTGGTGGGTGGGTTTTGAATTTCTTCATCATCCGAATCCCATCCTTGCTGACCGTAGTCCGGCCAGGGCTCTCCTGATAAAGAGAGAGACTTTAGCAAATTCAGGATGTCGCCGAAGGGCAAGTGCTGAAAGATGTCTGCAGCGGTGAACTCCATTATTGGCGCCCAATCGGATTCGATCGGTAGGGGCGCGGGGGCTCGGAGTTCGGAAAGGAATCCGGCTCCTTGGAGTCATGGGCCATGCGGAGTGCGGGGCTGGAGTTTGGCTCGATCGCCTCTGAGATCGCAGCCCCTGAGGCAGCGTCCAACCGCTGATCCTCGATCGGCGCAGTAGGCTCCGAATCAATGGTCGGAACCGATGCGTGTGCGGCCTCCAAGGCGCTGTTCGGCGGCAGAGCTATATCATGCCCATCGAGACAGTGCGGCGCGCTTGGCTGTGGCTCGAATCCGTCGAAGATCAAGTCCCCGCGGATATCAGCCGTGTAGTTTAGGCTTCCAAACCTGACCTGATGGCCAGGGGTGTAGCTTTCGATCTGCTCAAGGTGGCCAAGCGACTTGGCCCGCAGTGCGAAGCCACCGAAGACGAAGATCTGTCCGGGGAAAAAAGTTTCACCCTGGACTGCATCGTTGTTGATGATCGAAGGAGCCATCGGGCCTAAAGGCGACGACACAGAGGAACTCTCAATGAAAGCACGCGGTGTCAAAACCGGCGGATCTCGGGTAGGGGGTCCCGAACTGTGCGTCTAGGCAGGATGGTAACAGGAGGCAAGGAACACGATGTTTTACCCAGGTTCGGGCCCTCTTGATGGAGGTAAAACCCTACGTCCTGCTTGATTAATATTGATGATATGGATAGTACAAGAGTAGATCTACCACGACATCAAGGAGGCTAAATGCTAGAAGCTAGCCTATGGTATGATTGTTGTATGATGAAGTTGTCTTACGGACTAAAACCCTCCGGTTTATATAGACACCGGAGAGGGTTAGGGTTACACAAAGTCGGTTACCATGGTAGGAGATCTTGAATATCCGCATCGCCAAGCTTGCCTTCCACGCCAGGGAAAGTCCCATCCGGAACGGGACGAAGTCTTCAATCTTGTGTCTTCATAGTCCTGGAGTCCGGCTGAAGGTATAGTCCGGCTACCCGAACACCCTCTAATCCAGGACTCCCTCAACGACTCTCCGGTCAATAACCAATAGCGGGATTGTAGCGACCAGACCTCAAACAGTCCGATCTCTATGCTCCGGTGTCATCCCTGGATCAGTAATGCTGACACCACACAGTACTCGGAGGATTTATAACAGAGTTGCAATCACACACTTATTACATCGAGTGTCTCCATAGAGAACTTATTACAATAAATATGGCTTAAGGCCATCTAATAACGATAACGTCGGAAGGCTTGGAAGATAAGTGAGTCCATCAACTCCAACGGCATCACTGAGTATAGAACCACGACCTAAAACTCCTTAATCGTCGTCAGAAAAGTCTGCAACATTAACGTTGCAGCCCGAAACGGGTCAGCACATGGAATATGCTGGCAATGTAACACATAGAGAGTAATGGAATGAAATAGCTATACTATATGCATATTTGGCTGGTGGAAAGCTCTATGGTTACAGTTTTTGCGTAAAGCCAATTTTTCCCTACTACAAAGGAATAAATTTATTTAACTATCATGGTGGTTGTTAAACATTGAGAATGGTTGACAGCATCCTCAATCCCAATTAAAATAATATCATTAACAAAACCCAACAAAATTAATTTAGAGTAACATGTCGAGATTCACATGATAATCTAGGTACTAGATACTCAAGATGTCCATAACCGGGGACACGGCTAACCATGATTAGTTTATTACACTCTGCAGAGGTTTGCGCACTTTTCCCCACAAGACTCGATCGCCTCCGTTTGTTTCTCGCACTACATGGTGTTTGAGAAGATGGATGACTGAGACATAGTCTTTGAGAAGCGCTAACACCTTACGATTGGGTAGACCGTACCACCTACATCCCCTACATCTGCTAGTCTACCACTGTAAGAGTTCGCACGACTTAGTCAACTATGCTAGAGCCCATAATAGCTTGTGGCTGCACACGGAAGTTTCTAGTATGAATAATCTCATGATCCCTTTGAGCCTGGGTGGCGGTCCAAAAGAAAACAGGCAAATCCTGGATTACCCAGGTGCCTCAATCCACCCAGATGTGTGTTTAAGTTGCCACCTTAGATAAACCATTAATTAACAATACTCACATCTGTCATGGATATCACTCACCCAATCCATGTCTACTAGCATAGCATGGCACAATAAGAAAACGTAGAAGTAACTCCCAAAGGTTTGAAAATAAACAGGTAATAGGTACTACCTCAACTACTTCCCATCCCACAATTTAATTAGATCCTAATCATGCAATGTGTGAGGATTGATCTAATGCAATAAAACTGGGTAGTAGATGAGGTATGATCAAAGTGTTACTTGCCTTGCTGATGATCCGAGAAACCTAGTGATTCGAAGTAACAAGCGGCGCACTCCGGGTACTCTATCGTAAACAAAACAAGCATACAATAAGTACTCATCTAAT
Organism: Triticum aestivum; assembly: GCF_018294505.1. NCBI lineage: Eukaryota > Viridiplantae > Streptophyta > Magnoliopsida > Poales > Poaceae > Triticum > Triticum aestivum. The sequence goes on along the minus strand of NC_057800.1, from coordinate 505,962,377 downwards.
GCATGAGTAAAACTCGAATAAGAGATCTAACCAGAAGATTCAACTTAAGAACTCCGGTTTGCAAAAAGAATCAAATCAAACGAAGCAACGAAAGTCAAACGGCGAAAGAAAACAACTTCGTTCTACTAATCTGGATCTAAGGCAAATTTTACAGTAGCAAAAACTTGTTTAAGTTGGTTAAACGGATAGAGGGTTTCGAGATGAAACTCTAGGCGCTTGAATCGCCTGATTCCGATAAACGAGCGAAAAGTTATACTAAAACGAAAATTGGATTAGGAATCACGATCAAAAAAATCGCGGATTTAATCCAAGAAAAAGAAAAACGATGAACGTTCGCTAGAACGAATGAACGGACGAACGCTCGCTAAATAAATAAATCGGAAAAAACGATCTATTTAAAAAAACCGAAACTAAAAAAACCGACGGAAAAACCGAACGGTTTTTCGAAAAAAAACGGCACGGATTTCGAGGCGACCTTGGGCGGCGTGCGGCGGCGGCGGGCGGCGCGTGCGGGCGGCGGCGGCAGCTCGGGGCTGGGGCTAGGGTTTGGCTTCGGCTGGGCCTCCCCCCGGCTTATAAAGGCGACCGGGCCAGGAGTCCGGGTCGGACACGGCCCGTTAGGTCGGTTCGTTTTTTTAAATAATTACGCGCAAAAGAAAAATAAGGAAAATACTAAATGGACTCCAAAAATCCCGAAATAAATTTTCCCGGGCTTCTAATATCAAGCCGCACAAGGTGAACATTTATTTGGGGCCTAAATGCAATTTTGAAAAACGCACATTTTTCCTAAATTCGAATAAAATAATGAAAAACTCTGAAATAAAAACTTATTTGATTTTATTATTAAATCCTCAATATTTCTTTATTTTGGGAAAGTCATTTTATTCCCTCTCTCATATTTTTATAATAGAAATAATTGATGATAAAATAATATAAACCAAATGATCCTATTCTCAAAATTTGAGAAAACTCAAATATGAAAATAATGAATTCCCTAACTCTCTCCACGGGTCCTTGAGTTGCGTAGAAATTTCTAGGATCAACCAAAATGCAAAAATAAAATATGGTATGCATGATGATCTAATGTATATCATTCAAAATTGAAAATTTGGGATGTTACAAACCTACCCCCCTTAAGATGAATCTCGCCCTCGAGATTCGGGTTGGCTAGAAAATAAGTGAGGGTGGTCCTTGAGCAAATCTTCCTCTCGCTCCCAGGTGGCTTCAATCCTCTGTGTGGTGGCTCCACTGAACTTTGCAAAACTTGATAACCTTGTTGCGGGTGACTCGACTGGCATACTCTAGAATCTTAACTAGTTTCTCCTCATAGGTCAAATCACTGTCCAACTGAATTGCTTCCAGTGGCACTGTATCTCTCAATGGTATGTCAGCCATCTCCGCATGGCACTTCTTCAGCTGAGAAACGTGGAACACATCATGAACTCCTGACAATTCTTCGGGCAATTCCAACTTGTAGTCCACTTCTCCCATACGCTCCAAAACTCGGTATGGTCCTACAAATCATGGTGCTAACTTTCCCTTAACTCCAAAACGCTTTGTTCCTCGAAGTGGAGATACTCGAAGATAAGCTGTATCTCCAACTTCGTAAACAGTCTCCTTGCATTTAGAGTCTACATAACTCTTCTGTCTGGACTGGGCTATCTTGAGCCTATCGCGAATCAACTTCACCTTCTGTTCAGACTCTTTAATCAAGTCAGGTCCAAACAACTGGCGGTCTCCAACTTCGTCCCATGACAACGGTGTCCTGCACCTCCTTCCGTACAAAGCTTCGAAAGGGGCCATCTTTAAACTGGTTTGGTAACTGTTGTTGTAAGAGAACTCTGCATATGGCAGATTGTCGTCCCAACTAGATCCGTAATCTAGCGCACAAGCTCTCAGCATATCCTCCAAAATCTGATTGACTCTCTCGGTCTGTCCATCTGTCTGTGGATAAAAAGCTGTACTGAATTCTAGCCTGGTTCCCAAAGTTTCGTGTAACTGTTTCCAGAACTTTGAGGTAATCTGGGTTCCTCTATCTGATACGATACTCCTCGGAACTCCATGCAGACATACGATCCTGGTCATGTATATCTTTGCCAACTTGGCACTGGTGTAAGTGGTCTTTACCGGGATGAAATGAGCTACCTTCGTCAATCGATCAAGTACAACCCAAATCGAGTCATAGCCTGAACGAGTCCTGGGTAATCCCGTGATAAAATCCATGCCTAACTTATCCCACTTCCATTCGGGTATCGGCAATGGTTGTAGCAATCCTGCTGGCTTCTGATGCTCTGCCTTTACTCTTTGACATACATCACAAACTGCTACATACTCCGCAATATCTTTCTTCATTCTGGTCCACCAGAAAATATCCTTCAAATCCAAATACATCTCGGTATTTCCTGGGTGAATCGAATATGGTGAATCGTGTGCCTCTTGCAGTATCAACTTCCTGATCTCCGGGTCATTGGGCATGTAAACACGGTCTTCAAACCATAGGGTATCGTGGTCATCCTCACAAAATCCCTTAGCTTTTCCTTTGCTCAGTTTCTCCTTAATAGAGGCAATCTCCTTGTCAGTCTTCTGAGCTTCTCTGATTCTATCCATCAAAGTTGACTGAATCTCCAATGCTGCTACATAGCCTCTCGGAACTATTTCCAAACATAGTTCACGAAGATTTTCGGCTAACTCCCTTGGTATTTCTCCCGTCATTAATATATTGACATGGCTCTTATGGCTTAATGCGTCAGCTACTACATTAGCCTTTCCGGGATGGTAATGCAATCTCATATCATAATCCTTGATGAGCTCCAACCATCTCCTTTGTCTGAGGTTTAACTCCTTCTGTGTGAAGATGTATTTCAAACTCTTATGATCCGTGTACACCTCACAATGATTTCCAATCAGAAAATGTCTCCAAGTCTTCAGTGCATGCACTACGGCTGCTAACTCCAAATCATGCATAGCATAATTCAACTCATGAGGCTTAAGCTATCTTGAGGCATATGAAACAACTCTCCCTTCCTGCATAAGCACTGCTCCAAGCCCTTGACGTGAAGCGTCGCAATACACCTCATAATCCTTGGTCTGGTCTGGCAAAATCAACACCGGTGAAGTAACCAAACATTTCTTCAACTCCTGGAAACTAGCCTCACATTCCTCAGTCCATATGAAGTTGGTATCTTTCTTTAATAGCTCCGTCACAGGCTTCGCAATCTTTGAGAAATTTTCAATAAATCTCCAGTAGTATCCTGCGAGTCCAAGAAAACTCCGGATCTCTCCAACTGTTGTTGGTGCTTCCCAATTTGTCACAGTGTCAACCTTGGTAGGATCTACTGCTATACCTTCTCCAGATATAACGTGTCCGAGGAATCCTACTTCCTTCAACCAAAACTCACATTTGCTGAACTTGGCATACAACTGATGTTCTCTGAGCTTTCCAAAAACCAAACGCAAATGTTCCTTATGTTCCTCTTCATTCTTCGAGTAAACCAGGATATCATCAATGAACACCACGACGAACGTATTCAAGAACTCCATAAATACTTTGTTCATCATGTTCATAAAATATGCGGGTGCGTTAGTCAGACCAAATGACATAATGGTATACTCGTACAGCCTATACCTGGTGGTAAAAGCTGTCTTAGGAATATCCTGTTCTCGAATCTTCAACTGGTGGTATCCTGATCGCAGATCGATCTTGGAAAATACCTTAGCTCCTTGCAATCGATCAAACAGATCATTGATCATTGGTAGTGGGTACTTGTTCTTGATTGTTACTTCATTCAATCCTCGATAATCGACAACCATCCTTAACGATCCATCCTTCTTTTCCACTAGAAGTACTGGCGATCCCCACGGCGAAGAACTTGGGCGAATATATCCTTTATCCAGTAACTCCTTAATCTGCTTCTTAATTTCCACCAAATCCTTTGCAGGCATGCTATATGGTCTCTTTGATATTGGCCCTGTGCCTGGCAATAGCTCAATCAAAAACTCAATATCTCTATCCGGTGGCATGCCTGGCAACTCTTCTGGAAAAACTTCAGGGAAATCCTTCACTACTGGTACTTCCTCCTGCACTACTCCTGTTAAACAATTTACTTGAGTCCTCTTTGGCACATGTCGAGATACATACTTGATCCTTCTCCCTTCTGGGGTGGTAAGCAAAATTGTCTTACTGGCATAATCGATGTTTCCTCCATACATCGACATCCAATCCATACCCAGAATTACATCCAATCCTTGTGATTCCAAAATGATTAAATCCGAGGGAAACACATGCCTACCTATACTCAATGGCACTTGAAAACATCCTTGACTGGCCATATATTTCGCTCCTGGTGAGCTTACTAGCATAGGTGTTCTAAGAACCTTAGTGGGCAGGTTATACTTATCCACAAATCCCCTTGATATGTATGAATGCGATGCACTAGTATAAAAAAGAACGAGTGCAGTAAATGACTTAACCAAAAACTTACCGATGACGTCATCCGGCTCCTCTTCAACCTCCTCCACATTAGCGTGGTTCACCCGTCCCCTGTTGAAAGGGTTCGGCTTCTTCCCAGAGCTTCCATTGCCATTCTGTCCTTCAGGACATTCATTTGCATAATGTCTGGTCTTTGAACACTTAAAGCAAGTGACTTGGCTCAGGTCCTTCTTGGCTGGGGTTGATGGGTTGGTGCGGTTCTAGCCGTTGCTTCCTCCATTCCCATTACCATTCCTGGTGCCATTGTGATTGTGCGAGCTACCTCCTCCATGGGTATGCTGAAAATGTCCTCCCAGTCTAGGGGTAAAACGTGGCTTCTGCTGAGCTCCTGAATTGTACTTCCCTTGTCCATACTTCCTCTTGCGGTTCTCAATTTGCTGCTGCTTGCCTTCAATCATAAGAGCACGGTCTACCAACTCCTGGTAGTTGTTGAAGGTTGCTACCGTCAACTACATGCTCAACTCATCATTCAGTCCTTACAGAAACTTCTCCTGCTTAGCTGCATCCATAGCGACGTCATCTGGGGCATAACGCGCTAAATTACTAAAGTCCTCCACATACTGGCCTACTGTCCGTCCTCCCTGGCGCAAGTTGTGAAACTCATGCTTCTTCATGGCCATAGCTCCTGCTGAAACATGGGCAGTACGAAAGGCCTGCTGAAACTGGTCCCATGTGATAGTGTCGACAGGGAAAGTGGCTGTGAAATTCTCCCACCATGATGCTGCGGGTCCTTCAAGCTGATGTGCGGCAAACTTCACCTTCTCCGCATCCATGCATCCTGCTGTGGTCAACTCTCTAGCTGTTTTGCGGAGCCAATCATCTGCTACTATCGGCTCGGTGCTACTGGAAAACACCGGCGGATTCAGCCTAAGCAAACGGGCTAAGTGATCAACAGGTGGTGGTGGTGGTGGTGGGTTGTTGTTGTTGTTCCCCTGATTCTGATTCTGGACTAGCAATTGCATCAATGTGTTCTGCTGCTGGATCAACTGGGTGAGCTCCGATGGAAAGGTAAATCCGGGGTCACGTCTCGGAGGCATCTGAGGGTTTAGAAGAGATGAGAGTTAAGAATAGAGCAGTCTAAAGAGAAAACACTACCCATATGCACATGAGGCAAAAGCAAACAATTCACTTCACTCAATCAAACAAGGGCATACAATCGATCTAACTATCGCAAAAGGGCTCGGACTACTATATTTACATGGGTGACTACTACTACTGATGAGGTGGTCTACTAGAAATATTCTTCAGTTGCAGACTCCATGATATCTGCTCCGGCTTCATCAACATAATCATCATCGCTATCATTTGGATCCGAGTTGGTGTCGTCGATGATGATGTAGTCTTCCGGGCTAATCTCCTTGGGTTCTTCGTCTTCATCTACTGGCGTAGGGTCTCCCATAAATATCCCGATCTTCATTGTTAGGTCGGCATTTTTGTCCACCAATACTTCAATTTCTTCTTCATAATCTTCACGTGTAGCCTTGAGTTCTTCCTCCAGTTCCTTGATTCTTGTCTTAGCCTTCTTCAGATCTATCATGTCGAAGCACATCTGGTTCTCCTGACGTCGAATGTGCTGGTTTAATTCCTGGATAAAAGCTGCAATGGATCTATCCTTTCTGGTGCTGATCATCTCCCAGTGCTCATCTCGGCGCCCACAAATCTGGTAGACAGTATCCTTGAGATCGTTGCGGTAGACTTCTCTGATGCATCCCATGGCAATGTGAGCTGCCATGTTCTTTCCTAGACTCCAAGTTGGTGCATCAAAATAAAACTCTATAGGCTTAGTGACTGGCATGAACGTCCTTCCTGGAACTTGAACTTGAATCATCCAGCGCTCTTCTTTAGGTAATGTGGTGTTGTAGGTTCTGGTGAAGCTTGGTACTCCTATGTTCAGGTATCTAGTGACTTCCTTCAAGTGACGTCCAAAGGGTGTATCTTCATCCGGTTGTGTGAACTTGTTCCTTGCATCTGCCATCCTAAAAGAGTAGAAAAGATGAGAGGTCAGAAAAGAAGAGAACGAATAGTGATCTAGGTCTTTAGCTTAGTGGTCGTATCCTACAGTCAGCGTGTGCTCTGATACCATGTCTGTAGCGACCAGACCTCAAACAGTCCGATCTCTGTGCTCTGGTGTCATCCCTGGATCAGTAATGCTGACACCACACAATACTCGGAGGATTTATAACAAAGTTGCAATCACACACTTATTACATTGAGTGTCTCCATAGAGAAATTATTACAATAAATATGGCTTAAGGCCATCTAATAACGATAACAGCGGAAGGCTTGGAAGATAAGTGAGTCCATCAACTCCAACGTCATCACTGAGTATAGAACCACGACCTAAAACTCCCTAATCATCGTCTGAAAAGTCTGCAACATTAACGTTGCAGCCCGAAACGGGTCAGCACATGGAATATGCTGGCAATGTAACACATAGAGAGTAATGGAATGAAACAACTATACTATATGCATATTTGGCTGGTGGAAAGCTCTATGGTTACAATTTTTGCGTAAAGCCAATTTTTCCCTACTACAAAGGAATAAATTTATTTAACTATTATGGTGGTTGTTAAACATTGAGAATGGTTGATAGCATCCTCAATCCCAATTAAAATAATATCATTAACAAAACCCAACAAAATTAATTTAGAGTAACATGTTGAGATTCACATGATAATCCAGGTACTAGATACTCAAGATGTCCATAACCGGGGACACGTCAAACCATGATTAGTTTATTACACTCTGCAGAGGTTTGCACACTTTTCCCCACAAGGCTCGATCGCCTCCGTTTGGTTTCTCGCACTACATGGTGTTTGAGAAGACGGATGACCGAGACATAGTCTTTCAGAAGCGCTAACAACTTACGATCGGGTAGACCGTACCACCTACATCCCCTACATCTGCTAGTCTACCACTGTAAGAGTTCGCACGACTTAGTCAACTATGCTAGAGCCCATAATAGCTTGTGGCTGCACACAGAAGTTTCTAGTATGAATAATCTCATGATCCCTTTGAGCCTGGGTGGCGGTCCAAAAGAAAACAGGCAAATCCTGGATTACCCAGGTGCCTCAATCCACCCAGATGTGTGTTTAAGTTGCCACCTTAGATAAACCATTAATTAACAATACTCACATCTGTCATGGATATCACTCACCCAATCCACGTCTACTAGCATAGCATGGCACAATAAGCAAACGTAGAAGTAACTCCCAAAGGTTTGAAAATAAACAGGTAAAAGGTACTACCTCAACTACTTCCCATCCCACAATTTAATTAGATCCTAATCATGCAATGTGTGAGGATTGATCTAATGCAATAAAACTGGGTAGTAGATAAGGTATGATCAAAGTGTTACTTGCCTTGCTGATGATCCAGGAAACCTAGTGATTCGAAGTAACAAGCGACGCACTCCGGGTACTCTATCGCAAACAAACAAAGAACCATACAATAAGTACTCATCTAATGCACGGGTAAAACTCGAATAAGAGATCTAACCAGAAGATTCAACTTGAGAACTCCGGTTTGCAAAAAGAATCAAATCAAACGAAGGAACGAAAGTCAAACGGCGAAAGAAAACAACTTCGTTCTACTAATCTGGATCTAAGGCAAATTTTACAGTAGCAAAAACTTGTTTAAGTTGGTTAAACTGATAGAGGGTTTCGAGACGAAACTCTAGGCGCTTGAATCGCCTGATTCCGATAAACGAGCGAAAAGTTATACTAAAACAAAAATTGGATCAAGAATCGCGATCAGAAAAATCGCGGATTTAATCCGAGAAAAAGAAAAACGACGAACGTTCGCTAGAACGAACGAACGCTCGCTAAATAAATAAATCGGAAAAATCGATCTATTTAAAAAAACCGAAACTAAAAAAACCGATGAAAAACCGACGGAAAAACCGAACGGTTTTTCGAAATAAATAAAAAAACGACACGGATTTCAAGGTGACCTCGGGCAGCGTGCGACGGCGAGGCGGCGGCGACGGTGGGCGGCGGCGGTGGCGGGCGGCGCGTGCGGGCGGCGGCGGCGGCTCGAGGCTGGGGCTAGGGTTTGGCTTCGGTTGGGCCTCCCCCCGGCTTATAAAGGCGACCGGGCCAGGAGTCCGGGTCGAACACGGCCCGTTAGGTCGGTTCGTTTTTTTAGATAATTACGCGCAGAAGAAAAATAAAAAGAAATACTAAACGGACTCCAAAAATCCCGAAGTAAATTTTCCCGGGCTTCTAAAATCAAGCCGCACAAGGTGAACATTTATTTGGGGCCTAAATGCAATTTTTATAAACGCACATTTTTCCTAAATTCAAATAAAATAACGAAAAACTCCGAAATAAAAACTTATTTGATTTTATTATTAAATCCTCAATATTTCTTTATTTTGGGAAAGTCATTTTATTCCCTCTCTCATATTTTTGTAATAGAAATAATTGATGATAAAATAATATAAACCAAATGATCCTATTCTCAAAATTTGAGAAAACTCAAATATGAAAATAATGAATTCCCCAACTCTCTCCGCGGGTCCTTGAGTTGCGTAGAAATTTCTAGGATCAACCAAAATGCAAAAATAAAATATGGTATGCATGATGATCTAGTGTATAACATTCCAAATTGAAAATTTGGGATGCTACAGGGATCTGGATACCCATGTTGGCTCCCACATGCTCCTCGATGATCTCATCGGATGAACCACGATGTCGAGGATTCAATCAATCCGTATACAATTCCCTTTGTCAATCGGTACATTACTTGCCTGAGACGCGATCGTCGGTATCCCAATACCTCGTTCAATCTCGTTACCGGCAAGTCACTTTACTCGTACCGTAATGCATGATCCCGTGATCAACCACTTGGTCACACTGAGCTCATTATGATGATGCATTACCGAGTGGGCCCAGAGATACCTCTCCGTCATACGGAGTGACAAATCCCAGTCTCGATTTGTGCCAACCCAACAGACACTTTCGGAGATACCTGTAGTGTACCTTTATAGTCACCCAGTTATGTTGTGACGTTTGGCACACCCAAAGCACTCCTACGGTATCCGGGAGTTACACAATCTCATGGTCTAAGGAAATGATACTTGACATTCGGAAAAGCTATAGCAAACGAACTACACGATCTTTGAGCTATGCTTAGGATTGGGTCTTGTCCATCACATCATTCTCCTAATGATGTGATCCCGTTATCAATGACATCCAATGTCTGTAGTCAGGAAACCATGACTATCTTTTGATCAACGAGCTAGTCAACTAGAGGCTCACTAGGGACGTGTTGTGGTCTATGTATTCACACATGTATTACGATTTTCGGATAACACAATTATAGCATGAACAATAGACAATTATGATGAACAAAGAAATATAATAATAACCATTTTATTATTGCCTCTAGGGCATATTTCGAAAAATCTACGGGCACATAATTCCTATTTACAACAATAATAACATCATTAATCCTTCCCATAGGTTTCTTAGCAGTGGAATCCGCGAAGTGCAAGTTTAAAGAACAATCATCAAATTCACGGAAACCTAACACATCACACAAAGTTTTTGGAATCGTGAAAACGCTAGCACCCAAATCACATAAAGCATAGAATTCATGATCTTTAATTTTAATTTTAATAGTAGGTTCCCACTCATCATGAAGTTTTCTAGGGATAGAAACTTCTAGTTCAAGGTTTTCTTGATAAGATTGCATTAAAGCATCAACGATATGTTTGGTAAAAACTTTATTTTGACTATAAGCATGCGGAGAATTTAGGATGGATTGTAACAAGGAAATACAATCTATCAAAGAGCAATTACCATAATTAAATCCCTTGAAATACAAAATAGTGGGTTCGTTGCTAAGTAAAGTTTTGACCTCTTCAATCCCACTTTTATTAATTTTTTACATCAAGATCTAAAAACTTTGAATAATTGGGACACCTTTTAACTAAAGTTGACTAATCTCCAGTCCCATCATTATCAAGATTCATATTGAAAAACAAAGATTTAATAGGAGACACGTCAATCACTTTTAGATCTTCATCCTTATTATCATCAAAACTAGAAGAACACGCTTTTATAAAGCAATCCTTTTTTGCACGCATCCTAGAGGTTCTTTCTTTGCATTCATCAATGGAAATTCTCATGGCTTTGAGAGACTCATTGATATCATGCTTAGGTGGAATAGATCTAAGTTTCAAAGAATCAACAGCAAGAGAAATTCTATCCATGTTCCTAGCCAACTCATCAATCTTAGAAAATTTTTCTTCAATCAAAGCATTGCAACACTTTTGCGAACTAATAAATTCTTTAATACTAGATTCAAAATCAGAGGGAATCTTATTATAATTTCCATAAGAATTTTTGTAGGAATTACCATAATTATTAGAGGAATTACTAGGATGCAACCTAGGATTAAAGTTTCCTCTATACGTGTCGTTACCAAAATTGTTCCTACCAACAAAATTCACATCCATAGATTTATTATTATTCTCAATCAAAGTAGACAAAGGCATATCATTAGGATCAGAAGAAACACTCTTATTAGCAAACAATTTCATAAGTTCATCCATCTTTCCACTCAAAGCATTAATTTCTTCTATAGCATGAACCTTTTTACTAGTAGATCTTTCGGTGCGCCATTGAGAATAATTAACCATAATATTATCTAGGAGTTTGTTAGCTTCTCCTAAAGTGATTTCCATAAAAGTGCCTCCCACGGCCGAATCTAAAAGATTTCTAGAAGCAAAATTCAATCCAGCATAAATTTTTTGTATGATCATCCATAAATTCAAACCATGAGTAGGGCAATTGCGAATCATTAATTTCATCCTCTCCCAAGATTGTGCAACATGCTCATGATCTAGTTGCTTAAAGTTCATAATATCGTTTCTAAGAGAGATGATCTTAGCGGGAGGAAAATACTTAGATATAAAAGCATCTTTGCACTTATTCCAAGAATCAATACTATTTTTAGGCAAAGAAGAAAACCAAGTTTTAGCACGATCTCTAAGCGAAAACGGGAATAGATTCAATTTAACAATATCATTATCCACATCTTTCTTCTTTTGCATATCACACAAATCAACAAAGCTGCTTAGATGGGTAGCGGCATCTTCACTAGGAAGGACAGAAAACGGATCTTTCATGACAAGATTTAGCAAAGTAGTATTAATTTTACAATATTCAGCATCAGTAAGGGGAGCAACCGGAGTGCTAATAAAATCATTATTGTTGGTATTGGAAAAATCACACAATTTAGTATTATCTTGAGCCATCGTGACAAACAATCCAACATACAAGAACACAAGAAGCGAGTGAAAAAGAGGCGAACTGGAAAAAGAGGGCGAATAAAACACCAAGGGTGAAGTGGGGGAGAGGAAAACGAGAGGAAAATGGCAAATAATGTAATGCGAGGGATAAGAGTTTGTGATGGGTACTTGGTATGTCTTGACTTGTTCGTAGATCTCCCCAGCAACGGCGCCATAAATCCTTCTTGCTACCTCTTGAGCACTGCGTTGGTTTTCCCTTGAAGAGGAAAGGGTGATGCAGCAAAGTAGGGTAAGTATTTCCCTTAGTTTTTGAGAACCAAGGTATCAATCCAGTAGGAGACTACACACAAGTCACCTTGCACCTACACAAACAAATAAGAAACTCGTAACCAACACGATAAAGGGGTTGTCAATCCCTTCACGGTCACTTAAGAGAGTGAGATCTGATAGAGATAATAAGATAAATATTTTTGGTACTTTTTTATTATAAAGATAGGAAAATAAAGATTGCAAAATAAAATAGATTGGAAATTTATATGATGGAAGATAGACCCGGGGGCCATAGGTTTGCACTAGTGGCTTCTCTCAAGATAGCATAAGTATTATGGTGGGTAAACAAATTACTGTCGAGCAATTGATAGAAAAGTGCATAGTTATGAGAATATCTAGGCATGATCATGTATATAGGCATCAGGTCCGTGACAAGTAGACCGAAACAATTTTGCATCTACTACTATTACTCCACACATCGACCGCTATCCAGCATGCATCTAGAGTATTAAGTTCATAAGAACATAGTAACATATTAGGCAAGATGACATGATGTAGAGGGATAAACTCAAGCAATATGATATAAACCCCATCTTTTTATCCTCAATGGCAACAATACAATACGTGCCTTGCTGCCCCTACTGTCACTGGGAAAGGACACCTGAAGATTGAACCCAAAGCTAAACACTTCTCCCATTGCAAGAAAGATCAATCTAGTAGGCCAAACCAAACTGATAATTCGAAGAGACTTGAAAAGATAACAAATCATACATAAAAATTTCAGAGAAGAATCAAATATTGTTCATAGATAATCTTGATCATAAACCCACAATTCATCGGATCTCGACAAACACACCACAAAAAAGAATTACATCGAATAGATCTCCAAGAAGATCGAGGAGAACTTCGTATTAAGATCCAAAGAGAGAGAAGAAGCTATCTAGCTAATAACTATGGACCCGAAGGTGTGTGGTACACTACTCACACATCATCGGAGAGGCTATAGTGTTGATGTAGAAGCCCTCCGTGATCGATTCCCCCTTCGGCGGAGCTCCGGAAAAGGCCCCAAGATGGGATCTCTTGGGTATAGAAGGTTGCGGCGGTGGAAATAGGGTTTCGTGGTGCTCCTGGATATTTTTGGGGTATATGGATATATATAGTAGGAAGAAGTAGGTCGGTGGAGCTGCGAGGGGCCCACGAGGGTGGGGGCGCGCCTCCCTGCCTCGTGGCCTCCTCGCTCCTTTATTGACATCTACTCCAAGTCCCCTGGATCACGTTTGTTCCAAAAATAACTCTCCCGAAGGTTTCATTCCGTTTCGATTCCGTTTGATATTCCTTTTCTGCAAAACACTGAAATAGGCAAAAAAACAACAATTTGCACTGGGCCTTGGGTTAGTAGGTTAGTCCCAAAAATAATATAAAAGTGTATAATAAAGCCCATTAAACATCCAAAACAGATAATATAATAGCATGGAACAATCAAAAATTGTAGATACGTTGGAGACGTATCACGTGCCTAGCTAGGACGCTTGGCCCACCACCTCCCACTCCGTGTCAGCGGGGCGGATGCACGTAATGATCGATACTTTGGTCATACATGCATGTCGCCATGACCTACCATAAGACGGACCAATGAATCTATCGTTTGGTCAAACGACAGTTGTTATTGTCGATAAACCGCTTGGGCCAATAGATTGAACCATCATAAAAATTGCACGAGAGGGACCACAAAACCAGCACCTCTTGCATGCGGCCCAAAATGATGTACGTTGGGAAGGGGTGACGTGTGTTTTCAATATAGAATAATGTACAATTTAGATGTGGTTCCTACCTCTCGATACAGACAACAACCATGAAGGCAAGGTAGTTAAGGACGAGATACGCAGGGTTTGATGTAGGTCGAACCTAGCAATCCGAGCATGTGGGAGGGAATCCTGACAACGCATGAGATCGAGCTTTGGTTGAGAGACATGTGACAGTGACCGGCCTTAACACGAACTAGGAGGAATCCATTCATGGACAACACATACCCCTCATTATCGGTCAAAGGGATGATATATATACACTTGGGGAGCCCACAGATATGCGTGTCGTCACAAAAAACCACACAAGGGAGATGTGGTCAATCAGAAGACCCCATATACACTGCATGCATCCCAAAAATATGTATGGCTACGATGGTGTGTGATGTGTTCAAATCCCAAATGCACAACTTCATGGGCCACCAACTACATTACAAAACAAACACCGTACCCGATGATACGTCTCCAACGTATCTATAATTTTTGATTGTTATTCTGTTTTGGACATTATTGGGCTTTATTATACACTATTATATTATTTTTGGGACTAACCTATTAACTGGAGGCCCAGCCCAGAATTGCTATTTTTTTGCCTATTTCAGAGTTATGCAGGAAAAGAATATCAAACGGAGTCCAAACGGATGAAACCTTCGGGAACATGATTTTTGGAACAAACGTGATCCAGAGGACTTGGACCCTACGTCAAGAAAGCTACCAGGAAGGCACGAGGTAGGGGGGCGCACCCTCCACCCTCGTGGGGCCCACGTTGCTCCACCGACGTACTTCTTCCTCCTATATATACCTACGTACCCCCAAAGTACCAGATATGGAGCCAAAAACCTAATTCCACCGCCGCAAACTTCTGTACCCGTGAGATCCCATCTTGGGGCCTTTTCCGGAGCTCCGCCGGAGGGGGCATCGATCACGGAGGGCTTCTACATCAACACCATAGCCTCTCCGATGATGTGTGAGTAGTTTACTTCAGACCTTCGGGTCCATAGTTATTAGCTAGATGGCTTCTTCTTTCTCTTTGGATCTCAATACAAAGTTCTCCATGATTCTTGTGAAGATCTATTCAATGTAATCTTCTTTTGCGGTGTGTTTGTTGAGACCGATGAATTGTGGGTTTATGATCAAGTTTATCTATGAACAATATTTGAATCTTCTCTGAATTGTTTTATGTATGATTGGTTATCTTTGCAAGTCTCTTAGAATTATCAGTTTGGTTTGGCCTACTAGATTGATCTTTCTTGCAATGGGAGAAGTGCTTAGCTTTGAGTTCAATCTTGCGGTATCCTTTCCCAGTGACAGTAGGGGAAGCAAGGCACGTATTGTATTGTTGCCATCGAGGATAACAAGATGGGGTTTATATCATATTGCATGAGTTTATCCCTCTACATCATGTCATCTTACTTAAAGCGTTACTCTGTTCCTTTGAACTTAATACTCTAGATGCATGCTGGATAGCGGTCGATGTGTGGAGTAATAGTAGTAGATGCAGGCAGGAGTCGGTCTACTTGTCTCGGACGTGATGCCTATATACATGATCATACCTAGATATTCTCATAACTATGCTCAATTCTGTCAATTGCTCAATAGTAATTTGTTTACCACGTAATACTTATGCTCTCGAGACAAGCCACTAGTGAAACCTATGGCCCCCGAGTCTATTTTCCATCATATTAATCTCCCGACAAGCTATTTCTAGTGCCATTTTTATTTCGCTTTATTTACTTTGCATATTTATCATAAAAATACCAAAAATATTATCTTATCATATCTATCAGATCTCACTTTCGTAAGTGACCGTGAAGGGATTGACAACCCCTTTATTGCGTTGGTTGCAAGGATTTTATTTGTTTGTGTAGGTGCAGGGACTTGTGCGTGGCCTCCTACTGGATTGATACCTTGGTTCTCAAAAACTGAGGGAAATACTTATGCTACTTTGCTGCATCACCCTTTCCTCTTCAAGGGAAAACCAACGCATTGCTCAAGAGGTAGCAAGAAGGATTTCTGGCGCCGTAGCTGGGGAGTCTATGCAAAAGTCAACATACCTAGTACCCATCACAAACCCTTATCTCCCTCATTACATTATTTGCCATTTGCCTCTCGTTTTCCTCTCCCCCACTTCATCCTTGCCGTTTTATTTGCCCTCTCTCTCCATCCTCCTTCTCTTTCCCTATTTGCCTTTTTTCGCTCGCTTCTTGTTTGCTCGTGTGTTGGATTGCTTGCTTGTCGTTATGGCTAGTCCCCTATCTTCTCGTTGTCTCCCAAAAATGAAGTTCTTAATTTTAAGCAAGGGGAAGGAGAAAATCTAAAAGATGCTTGGTATAGAATTTGCAATGCTCAAAATAGATCTACCAGGAAGCAATCTACTTCCGTTCTTCTCCGCAATTTTTATGTAGGCGCTAATCCTTGGCACAGATATATCCTTGATACCATTACCGGAGGAAATTTCTTGGGTAGCCATACTTTTGATTCTTATAATGCTATGATAGATTTGTTTGGCTCACCCCCTCTTTTGGTTAATGGAACTATGTTAACTTTGGAGCATGTAATGCAAAGACTTGAAATTATTGAAAATAAAGTTGCTACCATAGAGTTAATTGAAAATTTTGATAAAAAGATCCAAAACCAAATTACCCAATGGATCTAAAGTTGGAGTCACTTTGAAAAATATTAAGGAGAAGGAACCCATAGTTAATGAAAGAATAAATCAGGATTCCACTAGAATCGATAAACTTGAGGGTATCATTACCAACTTGGGAACTGCTTTTTCTTCCGTAAAGAATACTCCAAGTCCTCCAACTAAAATTGCCAAGCTTATGTATGTTCCTAAAAATAAGGGTGAATCCTCTAGCAAGGAAACTGCGGATCTCAAATCTATAAGTATTCATCCCAATCTTTTTGCTATCATTAAGGAACCATTTGCTACAAATGATTTTTTCGATTTTGTGCCTAGAAGTTTGATAATTAATAAAAATAAAGAAACACTAAGGGTGATAGATGTCTCATTAAAGAATTACCAACTAAAGATACCTAGATCTATCTTCGCTATTATGCCTAGCTAGGTGCGTTAAACGATAGCGCTTGTTGGGAGGCAACCCAATTTTATTTTTATTCCTTGCTTTTTGCTCCTGTTTAATAATAAATAATTTATATAGCCTCTGTTTTGGTTGTGTTTTTTGTGTTTAATTAGTGTTTGTGCCAAGTAGAACCATTGGGAAGACTTGGGGAAAGTCTTTTTAATCTTGCTGTAAAAAAACAGAAACTTTAGCGCTCACGAGAACTGCTGCCATTTTTATTTGGAAAGTGCTATTTAGTTAATTCCTTTTGCATATGATTAATGGATAAATTCCTCACGTCCAGAAATTTATTTTAGAATTTTTGGGGTGCCATAAGTTTGTGTTAGCTATAGATTACTACAGACTGTTATGTTTTCGACAGATTCTGTTTCTCGTGTGTTGTTTGCTTATTTTGATGAATCTATGGCTAGTAAAAGAGTTTATAAACCATAGAGAAGTTTGAATACAGAAGGTTTAACACCAATAAATAAAGAATGAGATCATTACAGTACCTTGAAGTGGTGTTTTGTTTTCTTTCGCTAACGGAGCTCACGGGATTTTCTATTTTGAATTTTGTGTTGTGAAGTTTTCAAGTTTTGGGTTAAGTTTTGATGGATTATGGAACAAGGAGTGGAAAGATCCTAAGCTTGGGGATGCCCATGGCACCCCAAGGTAAAACTAAAGGACACCCAAAAGCCTAAGCTTGGGGATGCCCCGGAAGGCATCCCCTCTTTCGTCTTCGTCTATCGGTAACTTTACTTGGAGCTATATTTTTATTCACCACATGATATGTGTTTTGCTTGGAGCGTCTTGTATGATTTGAGTCTTTGCTTTTTAGTTTACCACAATCATCCTTTCTGTACACACCTTTTGAGAGAGACTCACATGATTTGAAAATTGTTAGAATACTCTATGTGCTTCACTTATATCTTTTGTGTTATATAGTTTTTGCTCTAGTGCTTCACTTATATCTTTTAGAGCACGGTGGTGGATTTGTTTTATAGAAACAATTGTTCTCTCATGCTTCACTTATATTATTTTGAGAGTCCTACGAAACAGAATGGTAATTTGCTTTAATTATGATAGGCATTCAAGATTAGTAATTTATTTTTCTTATGAGTGTATTGAATACTATGAGAAGTTTGATACTTCATAATTGTTTTGAGATATGGAGATGGTGATATTAGAGTCATGCTAGTTGATTACTTGTGAATTTGAGTAATACTTGTGTTGAAGTTTGTGATTCCCGTAGCATGCACGTATGGTGAACCGTTATGTGATGAAGTCGGAGCATGATTTATTTATTGATTGCCTTCCTTGTGAGTGGTGGCCGGGGACGAGCGATGGTCTTTTCCTACCAATCTACCCCCCTAGGAGCATGCGCGTAATACTTTGTTTCAATAACTAATAGATTTTGCAATAAGTATGTGAGTTCTTTATGACTAATGTTGAGTCCATGGATTATACTCACTCTCACCCTTCCACGATTGCTAGCCTCTCTAATACCGCGCACTTTTTGCCGGTATCATACACCCACCATATACCTTCCTCAAAACAGCCACCATACCTAGCTATTATGGCATTTCCATAGCCATTCCGAGATATATTGCCATGCAACTTTCCACCGTTCCGTTTACTATGACATGCTCTGTTGGGGATATTGCTACTGGACGTAAACCGGCCAGGAGTGGCCGGGTTAACTCTATAAGAATTAGAAGCCCAGAAGATAAAGGATGATGGCGCTTTATGAAGGCCCAAGGCCCTAAGGCGGTATGGGAGTCCTGGATTAGGGGGTCTCCGGACAGCCGGACTATCTGCATTGGCCGGACTATTAGACTATGAAGATACAAGATTGAAGACTTCGTCTCGTGTCTGGATGGGACTCTACTTGGCGTGGATGGCAAGCTAGGCAATGCGGATATGTGTATCTCCTCCTTTATAACCGACCTTGTGTAACTCTAACCCTCTCCGGTGTCTATATAAACCGGAGGGTTTTAGTCCGTAGGACAACAAGTACAACATACAATCATACCATAGGCTAGCTTCTAGGGTTTAGCCTCTCTGATCTCGTGGTAGATCTACTCTTGTACTACCCATATCATCAATATTAATCTAGCAGGACGTAGGGTTTTACCTCCATCAAGAGGGCCCGAACCTGGGTAAAACATTGTGTCCCCTGCCTCCTGTTACCATCCGCCTTAGACGCATAGTTCGGGACCCCCTACCCGAGATCCGCCGGTTTTGACACCGACATTGGTGCTTTCCTGATAGTTCCTCTGTGTCGTCGCCGTTAGGCTTGATAGCTCCTACTATCATCGATGGCGATGCAGTCCAGGGTGAGACTTTTCTCCCCGGACAGATCTTCGTGTTCGGCGGCTTTGCACTGCGGGCCAATTCGCTTGGACATTTGGAGAAGATTGAAAGTTACACCCCTGGCCACCAGGTCAGGTTTGGAAGCTTAAACTACACGGCCGATATCCGTGGAGACTTGATCCTCGACGGATTCGAGCCTCTGCCTTCTGCGTCACGCGGTCACGATGAGTACGATTTAGCTCTACCATCGAATAGTGTTCAAGAGACCGCACAGGCAGCCGCTCCGACCCTCAATTCGGAGCCAGGTGCGCCTTCCGCGGACGGGTGGATGGACCCCGCCATGGAAGCCTTACCCTTAGCGGCGAGCGAGATGAACATCGACCTTACCTTGCACGAGAGCCGTGTTGTTAAACTGCCGGATCCTTCTCCGGCCACGGACTCCGAACCGCCTGCGCCCGTTCCTATCGAATCCGATTGGGCGCCGATCATGGAGTTTACCTCCGCGGATATTTTTCAGCACTCGCCCTTTGGCGACATACTGAACCCATTAAGGTCTCTCTTCTTGTCAGGAGGATCCTGGCTGAACTATGTCCAGCAGGACTGGGACACGGACGACGAAGAAATTCGCGGCCCACCCACCACCCACTTAGTAGCCACTGTCGATGACTTAACCGACATGCTCGACTTCGACTCCGAAGACATCGACGGTATGGACGACGATGCGGGAGACGCAGAGGAACCACTGCCCACAGGGCACTGGACGCCCACTTCACCACATGACGTATACATGGTGAACACACCAAAAGAAAATGACGACGAGGAACGGAAGGACACAACGAAGGGTTGTCCCCTCGAGAAGCAGTCAAAGCGGCAGCGTAAACGCCGCTCCAAATCCCGCCTCGACAGAAACAACGATCATACAGACCCAACGTTAGAGCAGGGGGAACCATTGCCAGACCACGGCAACACGAAGGATCAAGCCAAACAACCTGACCCTGTCAAAGATAATAGTCCAGACGACTTCACACTGGACAGACACCCGGAGCAACAGAATGCCCATCAAAGGCTTGGTGCCACCGCGAGGAGTCTAAAAAAGCATAAGCAAAGACTCAAGGCTACACAAGACACACTCGGAATCAGATGGAGCAAAGTACTCAACGCAACAGCGAAGTATGGCGATAATCGCCCCACCAAGAGCTACCCGAAGCGGAAGTTGCTACCCGAATTTGATGAGGAGGCCTTAGATCCCCTGCAACCAAAAATTAAAATGCCACCTGGCCGGATAGACGACCTCAAGGCCAACATAGAGCGGCAAGCAATGCCGCACATAAGCCAATAGGCGATCCACGCGAGGGCTCGCATCAAAAGGACGACACAACCAGATCCATCTATAGACCACGCAGGCACGCTCCAGCATACGATGCAACACAACAAACATCCGAACACTACGGTACACCCAGATACAGGGGTGCCTCACACCCCGTATGTTTCACCGACAAGGTACTGGACCATGAATTTCCAGAGGGATTCAAACTCGTAAACATAGAGGCATACGACGGAACAACAGGCCCTGGGGTCTGGATTGAGGACTATATCCTCCATATCCATATGGCTCGAGGAGATGATCTCCACGCCATTAAGTATTTACCCCTCAAACTCAAAGGGTCAGCTCAGCACTGGCTTAAAAGCCTCCCTGAAAGCTCCATTGGAAGCTAGGAATAGCTCGAAGACGCTTTTCGGGCAAAATTTCAAGGGACTTATGTCCAACCTCCGGACGTGGACGATTTGAGTCATATAACTCAATAGCCCGGAGAGTCAGCCCGAAAGCTTTGGAATAGGTTCCTTACTAAAAAGAACCAAATAGTCGACTGTCCGAACACCGAAGCCTTGGTAGCTTTTAAGCATAGCGTCCGTGACGAATGGCTTGCCAGACACCTCGGCCAAGAAAAGCCGAGAACAATGGAAACATTAACAAGCCTCATGACCCGCTTTTGTGCGGGTGAGGATAGCTGGCTAGCCAGATGCAGCACCGGCGACCCCAGTACATCTGAAGTTAGAGATGGAAACAGGAAATCACGGTGCAACAACAATAATAAATGCCAGAATAAAGAAGACATCACGAAGAGCACGACAGTAAACGCTGGATTCAAAAGCTCTCGGCCAAGTCAGCAAAAGCCGTCCTCTAAAGGCGCTAGAGATGAACTGTCCAGCCTAAACAAAATTCTGGACCAAGTATGTCAGATCCATAGCACCCCCGGTAAACCTGCTAATCATACCCACATAAAATGTTGGGTCTTCAAGCAGTCCGGCAAGCTCAATGCCGTACACAAGGGGGTAGATACACCAAGCGAAGACGAGGATGAGACTCTCAAGCAAGACACTAGGGAACAAAGAAAATTTCCACCAGAAGTCAAAACAGTAAACGTGTTACACGTGATAAAGGGGAGAAACAAAGTGGCACTCCCAGATAAATATGCCCAAGGGCCTATCACCGCGGAGTCCTGACACTGGTCATTTCAACCGATCACTTTTGACCATCGGGATTACTCAACAAGTATCCGGCATGCAGGATGGGCTGCCCTGGTATTAGACCCAATAATTGACGGATACCACTTTACACGAGTCCTGATGGATGGTGGCAGTATTTTAAACCTGATATACCAGGATAAAATCCGCAAAATGGGGATAGACCCAATGAAAATTTGCCTAAGCAATACTACCCTTAAAGGAGTAACGCCAGGCCCAGGGGCTCATTGCACGGGCTCCCTGCTAGTAGAGGTTATATTCGGCTTCCCCGATAACTTCCGTAGCGAATATTTAACATTCCACATTGCTCCGTTCCAAAGTGGCTATCAAGCACTACTTGGACATGAAGCTTTCACTCGCTTTAATGCAATACCGCACTATGATTCCCTTACGCTTAAGATGCCCGGTCCACGTGGCATCATTACAGTAAATGGAAATATTAAGCGATCCCTGCGCGCCGAAGAGAGTGCGACTACCTTGGCAGCCGCACACTAAAAAGGGCCTCATCAGCTAAAGCATTTGATAGGTCGTCAAGACCACAGACACGGTTAGACGAGTCTGGCGCAACCATATGTAACTCACACAGGTTTGATAAAGCCACACCCCTATTACAAATACAAGGGGCTCAACGCGTGCAGACAAGTGGCAATTTTTACTCATCTTGAATTATACATGGTTTCTTCAAACCTACCTTTTTGCACGACAACTTTTCACCTAAGTTTCTATCTTTTACAGATGACCATCGTGCTACACCCGTCCAGGATACGGCACAATGGAGACACAGGCGCAGACGTGCAGCAGGGACCCGCCCCAAGGATTCTTTTTAGATTAAGACCCTGCGTCAACCTTTTTTACTGTCTCTTGTTGATACACATCCCTCGGATTCTCAGTACAATTGAGAAGGATGCTGGCGTCTTGGCATGTGGCCACGTCAGAATAATGCACGTACCTGGACACCAGGGGCTTCTTACAAAGGGCACTATTTAGGCCCGGTTTATACCATAAAGACCGAATACCTTAGGGAGTGTTCGGCGTCGCGAGTTTGGCCTTATATGCATCAGCTCTGAATCATGTCTTTGGTCAAATGTTGGGTTTGCCCGACTCCTAAGTTTTGGTACCTTATGTTCTGCTCTATCGGCTAAGGTAGCACTAGGAGAACTACTGCGATTGTGCCCGGGTCATCCGGACGAGCACCTCAGTAGAGAAAGCCGAAAACTGACTGTCATGATATAGCGTGAGACTGGTCAACCACTCGATGACCTGTCGGAATGTTAGAATTCCTCCGCCTTAACGAAGGGCCGTTTCCCGGCCAGGCATGTACGCACCCCGAATTTGGGAGAGTGCGGAGCCAACATGGGCTATATAGTAGCCCCACCGTCAAACTTCTATGGCTAAGTGAAAGTGTTAAAGCATTATAGTCCGGTTGCCTTGTTCGCTGCGCTATCACCTCCTTAATAGGACCAAGACATTGGCTTAAGTGTGAACACGCGTCTTCTGTGAACACCTCCGCATTATATGCGTGGGGGCTGAAGCCGACGACTGCAATCTTTCAGGTTATACACATGTATACATAAACGGCCGCACATGAGGCATCATATTACTTTTAGGCAAAAGTATAAACACAACCTTAATAAATTTCATAAAAACATTGTGTTTACAATGGGAATACATGTCACTCAAACATATTATTCTTCGAGCACTGGGCCTCTATCAAACAAGCACCCTCGAGAACCTCTTCGAAATAGTGCTCGGCAGCCACTCGGCCTATGGCCGAACCCTGCGCCGCAACAGTGGTAGCATCCATCTCCACCCAGTATGCTTTAACATGGGCAAGGGCCATCCGCGAGCCTTCTATGCACGCCGACCTCTTCATCGCATTGATGCGCGGCACCACACCAAGGAACTGCTACACTAAGCTGAAATAGCTGTTCAGTTTCGGCTTTTCCGGCCACAGCTGATCCACGACAGACCTCATGGCGAGCCCGGACAACCTATTCAGTTCGGCCCATTCGGCGAGCTGATCAGTCAATGGAAGCGGACGCTCTGGAACGTTGAATTGCGACCAGAACAGCTTGTCCACTTCACGATCTGTTTGACCTTGGAAGTATTTGGCTGCATCGGCAGCGCTCGCCGCCAAGTCCATATATGCATCTGCCAAACTCCACAGCCGATCCAGAGGGGCATACCGTGGATCTCCGAACTTTCTCCGTAGCATGAATGGCTTCCCAGCCGCAATATCCCCGGCTTCACGCAGTTCCTCCTTCTTCGCTCTCATAGCAGAGCGGGTGTCTTTGTTCGCCATCATGGCCTTTTCAAGGTCCGCTGCCTTCAATCGGTTCTCTTTTTCAAGGACCTGGCAACGGTCGGCAGTGTCTTTTAATTCTACGGCCATCTTGGCCATCTTGTCTTTGCTCTCGCAATGCACGGCCTTCTCGGCTTTCAACTCTTCGGCCGCCTTCAAAGCAGCCGCATTACTAATCCTTGCTTGTTCTTTGGCTCGGGCAAGTTCCGCCCGCAAGGTTTCCACGGTGGCAGCTCATCTGTAGTCACAACATATTAACGATACTGGCATCATGCTGCTCTTACTGTGGCATTCACCAGAAAATAACACTTACCCTGTGCCTCGTCAAGCCTCTTATTAACAAGCTCGATGTCGGTATCCGCCGCATCCAGTTGTCGCTTTAGTTCGGCAAATTCTTGAGTCCGGCTAACCACCGGAGCTCCCACTACCTGCACATTACGGCGGTATGGTTATTGCCTGGGACTACAATCCTCTATTTGCCGCCATTCTCGGCGACAACCAGAGTCTCAGGGGTTACTATCTACACAGGGCACACCTAAAAATGTGCGGTACCATCACAAATGTACATCATTTTACGTACCTCAAAGCCCGTCAGTAGACTCATAAAGGCATCATGCAACCTGCTTTCGGTGGATGAGATCCTTTCCATCACCTTACCCATCAATGTACGGTGTTCTTCTGAGATGGCCGCTCGCTCCAACAGCTCTCTCAGTACGTCCGACCGTATACCAGACGGTGTCGGACTCTTCTGTTTGCTCTCTTCGAGAGACAGACGCTGGGGACTTCGGGTGACTATAGGATTATCTTCTGGCCTCACCGGATCTGGAGAGGCCCTCCGTGACGACACTTCAAGGACACCCGCTTCTTGAGCGGAGGAGTCCGGCGGAGGCGTTTCGCTCTCCATCATCTCCGGAAGAAGATCCCCCGAAGATGAGCTCTGCTGAGAAGGGCTAAGATCCGAACTGCAATAAATACTTCGGTTATTTTCCTTAGAGGCAAGATAGTATATCTCCACTATTAAAGTACTTTATGATTGCTTACAGCTCGTTGGAGGGCTGATCCCCGCGCGGACTTTGTGCAGCAAGAGCACCCTCCAAGGCAGGACCCTCTGGCGGAGATTTCTTCTCCCGCTTGGAAACCTTGGTTTCCGGATCTTCAGAGGTAGTCCTCTTCCTTCCCCGGGGTGAGAGAATGTTTGATTCCTCCCCTCGGTTATCCTCCCTCATGGAGGCGCTCGTTCCCTCGGTCGGAATGGGTAGCGATGGAGGTCCGCTTTCACCCTCATTATTCCCCCCTTTGTCTTCCTTTGAGGGCTCCGGGCAAGGTGCTAGCTCAAGCATCTTTTCCAGTACCGGATTTTCCAAACCCTCAAGAAGGGGGGTCGAACACCGAATCATCTTCGCCTTTGTTATCCAGTCCTGGTCAAAGAGCGATTTCTTAGAATGACGTCGTGGTAAACAAAAGACGGTTTGTTCGGCTCAAGGATTACTTACTTGGTCGGCGGTACGGTTGCTGCTTAGGCCCACGTCCTCGATGGTATCCAGACACTCTATTTGGGGTCCGAAGAATGATTTGTACATCTCCTCATGCGTTAGGCCGAGGAAATTCTGAATAGTACGCGGCCCTTCTGGGTTGAACTCCCACACGCGGAGGGGCCGGCGTTTGCAAGGCTGGACTCGACGAACCAGCATGACTTGCGCCACCATAATCAAACTGAAATCTCCTTCGAAGAGATTTTGGATGCGGCTTTGCAGTACAGGCACGTCCTTGGCAGGACCCCAGCTCAGCCCTCTACTAATCCATGACATCTGTTGTGGTGGAGGGCCTGAGCGGAAAGCAAGGGCAGCCACCCACTTGGCACTTCTGGGAGCTGTGATATAAAACCACCCCTGTTGCCATAATCCAGACACCTCTGGAAAGGAACCTTTGGGCCACGGAGCTCCTGCTATCTTGCTTATTAATGCGCCTCCGCATGCTGCATACTGCCCCTCGACCATCTTCGGCTTCACGTCAAAGGTCTTGAGCCACAGGCCGAAGTGAGGGGTAATGCAGAGGAAGGCCTCACACACGACAATGAATGTCGAGATGTGGAGAAAGGAGTTCGGGGATAGATCGTGGAAATCTAGCCCATAATAAAACATCAACCCCCTAATGAAGGGATCCAGAGTGAGGCCTAGTCCTCGGAGGAAGTGGGAGATGAACACGACGTCTTCGTTGGGTTCAGGAGTAGGGACGACCTGCCCTTGGGCAGGCAGCCGATGCGAAACCTCGGCGGTCAGGTATCAGGCCTCCCTCAACTTCTTGATGTCTTCTTCCATAACGGAGGAGGGAATCCACCGGCCTTGAAGGCTAGATTCGGACATGATTGAAGATCCGGAGCACCTGACCTGGGCTTTGGGTGTTAGAACTCGAGGTGGGGGAAGGATTCGATTGAGCACAGGAGGGAAAAAAGTAAAAGCCTTGTCCCTTTATAAAAAGGGTGAATATTAAGCGTCCTCTCCGTAGCCGTTTGGGACTTGCCTATAATCTAGGAGTCCTAGACACGGTTGGTTACCCACGCCCGTATTGATGAGAATCCTGTAATAAGGGGACACAAACTCCAAGACGTGTCAAAAAACTGCCTCGCGTTATGTGCGGTGCTAGTTAAAGGAAACGTTTCGAATAATCACCGAGCCATGGCATAATGTCGTGTTGCCAAAACAAGTCAGCAAATTAGATTTGTGAAATATTATTCTCTCTATGGTGGTATGTGGAACTTATTTTGCAGGGTCAGACACTATCCTTGTATTCAAATTCTTCTGTGATGTATTCGGAGAAGGAACCCGCCTTGCAATGCCGAAGACAATACTGCGCGCCGGACTCATCGTCATTGAAGCCTGGTTCAGGGGCTACTGTGGGAGTCCTGGATTAAGGGGTCTCCGGACAGCCGGACTATCTCCATTGACCGGACTGTTAGACTATGAAGATACTAGATTGAAGACTTCGTCTCATGTCCGGATGGGACTCTACTTGGCGTGGAAGGCAAGCTAGGCAATGCGGATATGTGTATCTCCTCCTTTGTAACTGACCTTGTGTAACCCTAACCCTCTCCGGTGTCTATATAAACCGGAGGGTTTTAGTCTGTAGGACAACAAGTACAACATACAATCATACCATAGGCTAGCTTCTAGGGTTTAGCCTCTCCAATCTCGTGGTAGATCTACTCTTGTACTACCCATATCATCAATATTAATCAAGCAGGACGTAGGGTTTTACCTCCATCAAGAGGGCCCGAACCTGGGTAAAACATTGTGTCCCCTGCCTCCTGTTACCATCCGCCTTAGACGCACAGTTCGGGACCCCCTACCCAAGATCTGCCGATTTTGACACCGACAGGCGGGTTAAGTCCTGTAGACATAAACCGACATTGTCATGTAACTTGTATTGCAAGATAGGAGGAATAGAGACCGAGTTGGACACAATGATGATCCGACCTCGGGACGACCCGTTGGCGGTTTAGGGACAACAAACAACAACTTGAGAGCCAGGCAAAGCAGATTCACTCCCTGGTCATCGAAACCCTAGCAATTCCATCACAACTGGAGTAGGCTTTTACCTTCATCATAAGGGGCCGAACCAGTATAAACCCTGCGTCCCTTGTCCGCTTTAACCCCTTTAAGTTAACCCGTAGCGATGGCTCCACAACTAAGTCCTATCATGAGGACATCTGCCGTGACAACTCCACGACAGTTGGCGCCCACCGTGGGGCCGTCGCACGATGGTTTCGAGTTCTTGAAGGGCAGCTTCGAAGGGCTCAAGGGATACGCTGTGGGCCGGATGACTAAAAGTCCTTGCGGCAAGCTCTACATCGATGACGCAGGATGGGGTCCCGAGGCCGGTTCAATTGAATACGGATACCGGGCCCCCTTTGGCGGAATTCACGTCTTCATCGGCAAGATCGGCGAACTGGGCCCTGAGCCGGACACCTGCACCAACCTCATCGAGACGACTCAGCATGCAAGTTCTACCCAGGTTCAGCCCGCAGCAAGGCATGTCTTTGTAGGTGTGATCCATGGAGCGGAATATGAGGATGGACCGGCATCTGATGGAGAAACCGTTGTCTGTTCCGACGACGAGTCTTCAACCGGAGAGACCGAGTCACTGTACCAAGTGCAGGATGGCCGGATTAGTGGAGGTTTCGATGGCAACAGTATTCTGGACACCCTCGATCTGCCAAGCCGGGTCGCGGTCTTCATGGCCGGTAGACAGCCAACACAACACTCTTCTACCGCTGCGGCAATGATCTCCGGTTCAGCAACAACAACGCTAGCAGGGCAGGGGGCTCTGCGCCATCTCCGGCTCAGGTTTTGTCTGATTTATTCAACGCTTTAGAAACATTGCTAGCAGCAGAGGTGGATGCGGCAAACCGAGATCAGCACAACGCGGAGATTGCAAAGGTGAAGGATCAGATAACTCAGGCTAAAGCGGACCTGGCAGCAGAGAACGCCGGGATGGCTATAGAACGGGCCGAGTTAGAAGCTCAGGCCTACCGGCTTAGGCTGGATCACAGTGCCTCAGATGATGTCATGAGGAGGATATACCGGTCGCACCTCCCGCTGGGTTATGAGCCAAGAAATCTCTTCAACACGCCAGGAGCAGGAACAACTAACCAGGCAGTGGTAAAACGGACTGAGGCACCGTTAACAGGAGCGCCGGTTCAGCCGCGCATGATGGACCCGCCTCGTCAAAACAACATTGTGTCACAGCGCATTCCGATGCCCCCGGGGCATTACTCCAACCCGTTGGATAACATTGTGGCCGCCGCTTCACAATTGGCAGCTCTCCCGATCGAAGGCGAGTCACCGGTGGCGGTTGAGACACGACGGGCTAGGGAACTCCTCCAAACGGCTTTAACCCAGCAGCAGGCTTATTCGCATAGTTGTGAGAGGATCCATTCCACCCCCCATCCAAGCCGGAGCTACAACAGGCATATTTATGAACTGGCTGTGTCTAGCAGTGCGTGGCATCGTAACCCGGCGAGTGGTGGTGCTAATGCACAAGATGTGGTGGATCATGGTCGAGCACGTCGAGAGGCCGAGTTAGCAGCTCAACACGCAGCTCATCAGCCTACTCTGGTTTGTCTGACCACCTCAGTGGAGCCAGGTGTGGTCTTCAGTTCTTTGGGGGTGCCATGCCTCACCCTGGCCTTGCGTAATGTGCGACTACCCAAGGATTTTAAAGGCCCTCGTAAGGTGCCCAATTACACTGCCGATTTGCCCCCTGAATCATGGGTGGAGAGTTATGGGATGGAAATGGAGATGTTGGATGTGGATGAAGTGGTGTGTGCTAAGTATTTCACCATGATGTTGGAAGGAACGACCCGTACGTGGTTAAAGAGTCTACCAGCTAATTCCATTGCATCATGGGCTGAGTTAAAGAGCCGGTTTATCCAGAATTTCAAGGATACATGTAAGCAGCCCATGTCAATTGTGGACCTAGCCACTTGTGTTCAAGAGGATGGGGAGTCTACGACCCATTGGGTGAAGCGTGTCTCAGCTATTTTGCATTCATCAGACCGCATCAATGCAGATACAACAATTTTGACGTTGGAGGGCAACTGCCGGTTCATGCCATTAAAACTGAAGTTGGGAAGGCTCAAACGTCACTGTAATGACATGTCAATGCTTATGGCCGCTTTGCTTAAATATGCTGATTCAGATAGTACCAACGACCCTGATTCTGAAGAGGACAAACCAGGGAAAGGGAAAAAGAACGGCAGTGCCAAGGGGCAGCAGCATAACCCGACAGGTCATGGGAACAATGGTAAGCGCAAGGCGGATAATAGCTTGGACTTTGTGGCTAACACCAATGCCCAGGATAACGGTTATCATCGTAAGGGTAAAACATCCCAGAGGGGTGGAGGGTCAGGCCCCAATCTGGAGTGCCTGTTCAATCAACCCTGTCCAAAGCACGGATCCAAGGAGAAGCCAGCTTCGCATCTTTTGAAGGATTGCTTCATCACGCGAGAGTTCAAAAATTCTAATATGTTTCAATATGACAATGGCCCGCCCGGCGGTTCAGGAGGCGGTTTTCATGGGTCGGGTTATGGAGGCGGTAGCTCCGGTTCAGGATTCCAAGGTAATCAAGCCGGACATGGTAATCAAGGTAATCAGGGCAATCAAGAAGGTTATAACCATTAGGGGAATCAACAACAACAGCAATCGGGTTATCAGAGCAATCCGAAGCAATTGAATAGCGAGCAGTATCATGTCTTTACCACTAGCTTGTGTAAGCACGATCAGAAGCTTCACAAGAGGGCCGTGAACTCCGTTGAACCGGCTGTGCCTCAGTATTTGCGCTGGTCTGAACAACCCATTTTATGGGGTCGGGAGGATCATCCGCCCCGGGTTGATAATCCGGGTCATCTGGCCTTAGTGATGGCTCCTCGAGTCGGGGGCTACAAGTTCACCAAAGTGCTTATGGATGGAGGGAGCAGTATCAATATCCTTTACTATGATACCATCCGTCGCATGGGGCTGACAGATAAGAGTCTTAAACCGTCGAACATCGTCTTTCATGGAGTGGTGCCTGGTAAATCAGCGTACCCAGTTGGCAAGATAGCCCTAGAGGTGGCTTTTGGAGACGATCATGATTCAAGATCAGAAACCTTAACTTTTGAAGTGGTGAAAATCAAGAGTCCGTATCATGCCCTGTTCGGAAGGCCAGCTTATACTAAGTTCATGGCGAGGCCGTGTTATGTTTATCTGCAGCTTAAGATGCCGGGCATAAGGGGACCATCACGGTACTTGGGAGCAGGAAGATTGCTTTAGAATGTGAAGAAGGGGATGCGGCTTATGCAGAGTCGGTTTGTGCCTCAGAGGAGCTGAAATTTTATAAGGACAATGTTGATCCGGCTGATATGACTTCTCTGAAAAAGCCAACTACAAAACATGATCCGGCGCTGAAATTTAAATCAGCTACAGACACTAAAACGGTTGATTTTGTTCCTGGCGATTCATCTCAGTAGTTCAGCATTAGCGCTAACCTGGATCTGAAATAGGAAAGCGCGCTCATCGAGTTCATCCGTGAGAACTGGGACATCTTTGCATGGAAGCCTTCTGACGTGCCAGGTGTACCGAGGGAACTCGCTGAACACACCCTTAATATAGATCCTAAGTTCAAACCGGTCAGGCAGTTTCTCTGTCGCTTCAACGAAGAAAGGCGTAAGGCTATTGGTGAGGAGGTAGCCCGGCTTTTGGCAGCAGGGTTTATCGTGGAGGTTTTTCACCCTGAGTGGCTAGCTAATCCGGTGTTGGTACTTAAGAAAAACGCACTTGGCGTATGTGTGTGGATTACACAGACTTGAACAAGGCATGTCCAGCTGATCCCTTTGCTCTCCCGCGTATTGATCGGATTATTGATGCTACGGCGGGTTGTGACCGTTTGTGTTTTCTGGATGCGTATTCTGGTTATCATCAGATCAAAATGGCAGTTAAGGACCAGGAGAAGACAGCTTTCATAACACCCTTTGTGGCCTTCTGCTATGTATCCATGCCTTTTGGGCTCAAGGGTGCACAGGCGACTTATCAACGCTATGTTCAGAATTGTCTTCATAAATAGATTGGGCGCAATGTTCATGCTTATGTGGATGATATTGTGGTGAAATCTAGGAAGGAGGAAACCTTGATAGATGACCTGAGGGAGACCTTTGATAACCTCCGGGTCTATAAGATGATGCTTAATCCGGCTAAATGTGTCTTTGGTGTTCCGACATGCAAGCTCTTGGGTTTTTTGGTGTCTAACAAAGGCACTGAGGCTAATCCGGAGAAGATCACGGCTATCACATCTCTGGCTAAATCGGCATGTATCAATGATGTTCAGCTTTTGGCGGGCCGGATTGCAGCTTTAAGCCGGTTTATCAGCCGCCTTGGGGAGAAGGCTATCCCCTTGTATCGGATGCTAAAGAAAACGGATGATTTCTTCTGGAGTGACGCAGCTAATAAAGCATTTGAGGACTTGAAGAGACAGTTGGCCGAACAACCCGTTTTTGCGGCTTCGATCGATAAAGAGCCCTTATTGCTATATGTGGCTGCTAATGCCAGGGCTGTTAGTGTGGCTATTGTGGCAGAGCGCAAGGAGGCTGGAAAGCAGTATCCGGTTCAATGGCCAGTTTAATACATTAGTGAGGTGCTTATTGAATCAAAGCAGAGGTACCCGCATTGGTAGAAGTTGGTGTATGGAATTTTCATGGCAAGCCGGAAGCTCAAGCATTATTTTCATGGTCATCCTATCATAGTGGTTAGTTCAAACCCTCTGGGAGATATCATCCAAAACAGAGAGGCGATTGGCCAGATTGCCAAGTGGGCTATTGAGCTTGGACCTCACGGGATAAAATATACGCCTCGCACATCAATCAAATCACAAGCACTTGTGGACTTCATTAAAGATTGGACAGAGTTGCAGGCACCAGAGGAAAAGCCAGATAACACGTATTGGACTATTTACTTTGATGGGTCCAGACAATTGGAGGGCTCGGGGGATGGAGTCATATTAACTTCCCCATGAGGTGACAAGTTTTGTTATGTTCTCCGCCTGATGTTACCTTGTACTAACAATGCAGCTGAATACGAGGCCTTGCTCCATGGTCTTCGGATGGATAGGGAGATGAATTTAAGCCTGGTTAATTGCTTCGGTGATTTAGAGCTGGTGGCTCAGCAGGTGTCTAGCACTTGGGATTCCAAGGATCCGCTCATGGTAGCATATCAACGAGAGGTGGATATAGTGGCTGGTCATTTCAAGGGATATCAGGTTGACCATATAGACCAGCGAAAGAATGAAGCGGCGGACGCTTTAAGTCGTCTAGGCTCCCAGCGTAAACCGGTGCCACCTAATGTCTTCCTCGACGTACCGTCGGTCAAGATACCCACAGAGGAGGAGTTGGCTATTCCTGACCCGGAGGCCCAGTTGGTAGCGGCTCTTCATGTTATACCGGATTGGACAGTCCCATACCTGGCCTATATGAACCGGGGCGAGTTACCAGGCGATGAAACCTTGGCCCGACTGATAATCCGGTGATCCAAGTCAATGACCATTATCAATGGGGAGTTCGTCATTACAGCGTAACAGGGGCGATTCAGCGTTGTGTGTCTCCTCAAGAAGGTTGTGAGATTTTGTGAGAGATCCATGAAGGAGATTGTGGTCACCACGGCGGCTCAAAATCCTTGGTGGGTAAGGCTTTTCGTCACGGCTTCTATTGGTTGACGTCTCATCCTGATGCTGAGGATTTAGTAAAAAGGTGTGACGGTTGTCAGAAATTTGCACGCCGCGCTCATGTTCCAGCTCAGGAGTTGAGAATGATTCCAATCACTTGGCCGTTTGCAACTTGGGGGCTAGATATGGTTGGACCCTTTAAGAGGTCCAAGGACAAAAAGACCCACCTGTTGGTGGAGGTTGATAAGTTTACCAAGTGGGTAGAGGCAGAGCCAGTCAGTAAGTGTGATGCAGCCATGACGGTCCAATTCATCAAAAAGGTGATATTCCGGTTTGGTTTTCCACACAGCATTATAACTGATAATGGTACTAATCTGTCCAAGGGTGCTATGGAAGAATTTTGTCAATGTGAGCACATCCGGCTTGATGTATCATCAGTGGCTCACCCCCAATCTAATGGTCAACCAGAGAGGGCAAATCAAGAGATTTTGAGAGGTATTAAACCCTGGCTTATGGTTCCTTTAAAGCGGACGCCGAGTTGTTGGGTGGAGGAGTTACCTTCCGTGTTATGGAGTATCAACACCACACCAAATAGATCTACGGGTTACACGCCTTTCTTCATGGTTTACGGAGCAGAGGCGGTTCTTCCTAGTGACATCCGTCATGACTCGCCCCGTGTGGCAGCTTACACTGAAGCTGAGAATGAGAAAGCACGTCAGGACTCACTGGACCTGTTAGATGAGGAGCGTGATCTAGCAGCGGCACGTTCGGCGATTTATCAACAAGATCCCCGATGTTATCACAGCCGTCGGGTTAAGACCAGAACTTTTCAAGAGGGCGATCTGGTGCTCCAGCTCATCCAGGATCAGACTGATATGCACAAGTTATCCCCACCTTGGGAAGGACCTTTTGTGGTCAGCAAAAATTTGCACATGGATCATACTACCTTATTGATGTTCGAGAGCATAAAGACTCACGTAAATCGGAGGAGGAGACCCAACGGTCGTGGAATATAGCTCTTCTTTGGCCTTACTATACTTGAGCCACAGACTCTTCTTATGTACATACTTATGACAATGTATATATCATATAATAAACCGGAGCCTCAGCTAAAGCGGGGTATCTGTTGTTTTTTACATCGTGTGTGGTTACATGGGGGCTTCTACTTATAAAATGGAGTTCTACTAACCTGGCTTATAAAGCCACACAGATATAAAGGAACTCACTAGGGGTCTTGGTCGTATTCGAACCATAGCTACGCCTCTTGATCGGCTTAAGGCCAAACAAGGAAATCACTAGGGGGCTTATTTGTATTTACAACATAGCTACACCTCTTGATAGGCTTAAAGCCAAAAAGGAAATTATGTGGAACCAAAGAGAGTCTGTTGCAAAAAGCACAACTCAAACACAGGTACCCAATGAGCACAGCTCAAATATTACTTGGGGGCTCCTTGCCTCTCAAAGAACAACGAGCTTGCACCCTTGTAATAGGCTATCAAGCCAGGCTTGGAAGCCAGGTGTATTCACCTAAAACCCCGGGTTATCCTGCCTCTTTAAGTAAGCCACTCCGTCCAGGTAAACCTGGTATGACCCATCGAACGTTTGACAAGTCAATCTCATAGACCCTGTACTTGTCAAAGTTAAAATGATGATTGGTTAAAGATTGAGGTCCATCTTAAAAGTCTTTGAAAAATGGTTTAACTCAGCGGCCTGGCAGCCCATGAAAAGCCTCGATTTAGGGCCTGGCAGCCCATGAAAAGCCTTGCATTTTTTTCTTGTATTTGTTGCAAATGTTTTAACCTCTTTTGACAAGGGATTTATGAATATTTTCTGATAAACCGGTGTATATTACAACCCGGCATGGCTTTCAACGCTCAGTTGTTAGTATATGATCAGTTCTAAACCGGCAATAATTTGATCCGGTCTAGTTTTGACTAGAAGTCACCAGAATTGTATGAGTAAATCGGTGTTTCTCATAACCCAGTACGGTTTTGATATGAACCAGCAAGAATGAAAGGAGTCATCAATACTCCAGATTGGTGTTATCACCCTTATTATCCCAACAGTTGGATAGCCAACAAGATATATCACAGGTATCATCTATTTTATATCTGGTTATTACAGTCTTGGTTATACACCAAGCTATATATATATATTTAGGCATCATGACTCGTCCAGTGGTAAAACACTAGGACACTTTCAAGTTCTTATATGCAGGAACAAGTTAAATAAAAGCTGCAATGGACTATGCATATAATAGACCCCAAAGGCATGGCGAGTTATCAGTGTAAAGCAAAATAAATATGCTCGATGGCATAACAGCGAGTGTTTGAACTAGCCTATTACAAGGCGCTTTAAATGCCCACCAGGAATAATTGTTTCCATAACAAGTGGCAGACGTCGACAACTAAACCGGCCTCTGGTTCAAGATTCATCATCAGGACGAATTGAAGATTGCGGATCATCTTGAGTTGGTGTATCCTCCTCCTCTCTACCCAGTGGCTGGAAATCAATTGTTGTCCAATCGATTTCGGTTAACGCTTGGAATACGGCTTCTTCACTTATAAGAGGGGAAGGATCAATGTCAGGAGCATAAGTGTGCTTACAGATTGGCGGAACAAGATCCTCTACATCATGAATCGGCGCAGGATAAATTTTCTGATCAACATCATAACCGGTTGATAATGAGATAGATCTGTGTCATCCGCCAATTTGCTTGCTATAGGCCGCATTTCCCTTGTCAGCCTTCGGAGATCATCATTGTTGAATTCTATACCATCTTCCTTCACGCTGGGGTAGCCTTGGTCGATATCTGCCGTTTCAAGATCTGGAATCCATACCTTGGCCCGGATTAGCGCAGTCAATGCGCCTGACCTTGCAGCTGATTTTTTAAGTTCCTCCAGCCGGGAAGGCAACATGGACAAGTTCTCGATGGTCTCTTTTATCAACGATGGAGGAGGCCTGTTGTACGCTACAGTGTAGATAGCCCGTTGGGATTCGGAATACAATTGTTCTATCAAGGTGTAGGCTGCCTTCAACTTCATCCGCATATCGGAGCCTAGATGGGTAATGCGGGTCCTTGTAGCATTGTGAGCATCAGTAAACCGGTGACTGCTAAGGTAAAGGGGACTTGAAACATGCCAGATGAGGGCGCTTACCAAATACAACAGAAGTCATAGCGTTTATTTGCTGCTTTAAACCGGTCAGTTCCTCAACCACCGGTTTAAGGGCCGCTTCTGCATCTTCGGCTTTCTTGGCTAAAGCGGCCTTCTCGGCATCACAATTTGCATGTTCCTTCTAAAAATTTTCCTTCAGCTTCTCCATGGCTGCTAAGGCTTTAGTCAGTTCCTCCTTGGCTTTGGAAGCCTCCGCTTGCTGAGACTTGATGTTTTCTTGAAGATCAGTGGTTTGGGAGTCCTTTTTGCTTAGCTCAGCCTGTAAAGGAATGACATATCATCAGTGGGATGTATACATTTGAAGTACCAAGCACAGAACAAGTTATGCACTTTGTACTTGGGGGCTAATGCCTATTTGCTTTGTTATCAGACATTTTTACAAGTCCCAAATACAATGCAAACATTATCTTTGGCACTTGGGGGCTAATGTACATTTGTTCAAATCGGAGCATTGGTTAAAATACCGGTTCACCTTGGAAAGATAAACCGGCCCTTGGGGACTACACAGATGAAAACTACAGGAATACAACCATAAAGTGTCGGTTTATTTCAAAGGATCACCTGACATATGGATGATAAGTATGCAAGGGTTGAGATATTACAAAGTCCCGATTTATGATTGCTATCATAAACCGGCCCTTGGGGCTACTAGAGTTGGTATTTGCAATTGGACTTAAGAAAGGAAAAGTTATGTCATTACCTCATAGCGCTCCTTCATCAGGTTCACCAAACTGGATTCATGGTCACGGGTTGTGTGCAGACGGTTTAGAAAGCCAGAGTGGAGTTCTTGAGCACTGAAGTGGGCATAGCTTGATAAATCGGTGCTCCACTTGTCTTTCTCCATGGCAGCACGCTCTTCTTTGGCACTATGTTTTGGCAATACAACAGGATGGCCAGCAGAGGTGTGGCCAATACCGGTAATGATAGGCTCATCTTCATTATCTCCAGCAGCCTTTTCTGGAGTTGATGGAGTGTCAGTAGTCTTCACTAGATTAGAAGGTCCGTCATCAACCCGGATTGGACTTGCCGGTTTATCATCTGGCACAGCAGTATCAATTTCTGCTTGTTCATCAGCATTATGATCTTGAGGGGGCGGTTCATCAAATGTGGCCTCAGTATTTGGACCTGTCGGTTCTGTAGTTAGCTCCGGTTCAATCACCACATGATCATCAGATGGGTAATTCACCCGGGACTTCTTACTGGGTCTGGCCTTGGCTTTAAAAAAGAACAGATGCAAAGGTTAGCATAGCATATAAAGTGTGAAACATCAAAAGATTGGGTTGAAATACTTACCCGACCACGGTTTTAAGAGGAGGGAGTTGTGTGGCCGTGGATTCGCCGGATGAAGAAGGAGGTGTTACCTGATAATTCGAATCGGATGGATTAAGAGGTTGTCGGAAAAAGCCTTCCTTGGGATAAGAAGTGTCAGAAGTGGGTGAGACCTCGGGTCGGCGTTTTCGAACCGGGGTGTTCGGTAAACCGATCGAGGTGACCGTTTGGCTGCTGTGCCGGGTTGTGCGGCGAGCCTCGTGCTGCTACTTCTTCAAAAGAAATTTTGGGTCCAAGTGAGCAAGAGGGTGAGAAAATCTTACTTTCCGAACTGGTTGACGGATTTTTTATGTTGGTAGAGAGTCTGAACCGGAGGAAAGGATAATTACCTCTACATCGTCAGCTTGGCTGCCCTCAATGTCCTCCTGATAAATATCATTGTCAATGAGATGCATGAAAAGTGAACCGAGTGAATCAAGTTCTACCTCTGCTTCTGGTTCATCCGGGTCGTCATCAAGCTCTAAACCGATGGGTTCAGGTGCCTTCCTTTTTGTGGGTTTCTTGACAGCTTTCATTTTAGGACGAGAAGGCTTCACCGCTTTCTCCTGAGGTTTCTTTTTCCAAAACGGATCATCGCCCTGTTTAAAGATGGGTAGAGGGTATTCAAAGATTGCACAGTCCAAAAATATCAAGCGTAAAGCGGAAGCACAGACAATACTTACAGCGAGAGGTTTGTTTTGCGTGCAAAAGGGGCTTAACCCGTTCTTGCTGCAGACAGCTTCCGGTTCATTCAACATTTTCTTGACAGACTCAGTGACTTCCTCATCTGTTAGCTGAATATTGATATGGTGTTGGGAGTCTTGTATGTCACCAATATACTCACACACTAAGCCGGAGCGGTGACTTAATGGCAAAATGCTCCAGGATATCCAGCAATGGACAAGGTCTATGCCTGTTAAACCATTGGCCATGAAAGCTCTAAGTTTAGCAAGTTGTCGGGTTTATGAGGCCCGTTCCTTGGCACTTAGTCATTGCGGAAGTGGATGAGTATTAGAGAGACGGTGGGCACGATAACCCGACAGAGGGTTCTCATCTTCAGGGGAGGTGTCTCTGCAATAGAACCAAGTTTGGTTCCACTCCTTTGGGTGACTGTGAAGTTTGGCATGAGGAAACTCAACCTCTTTCCTTTTCTGAATAGAGATGCCACCAAGTTCAGTATTGGGTCCGTCTACGAATTTGGTGCGACGGTTTAAATGGAAGAAATCCCGGAACAACTCGACAGTTGGTTCTTCTTGTAGATACACTTCGCAAAAAACTTGAAAATTGTAGATGTTGGATACAGAGTTGGGTCCAATATCCTGACGGTGGATCTGAAAGCTGGCAAGTACATCCCGGAAAAACTTGGATCCAGGCGGTTTAAAACCACGGCCTATATGATCAGCAAACACCACTATTTCACCTACTCCAAGGGTAGGAGGGTTTTCCGTCCCAGGAAATCGCCGCTGGATCTCATTCTTCTTCGGTAAGGTGCCAATTTTGTCCATTCCGTTCAGTTGCTCCTCAGTAACTAGGGAAGGGACCCAGTTACAGGAATAGAACTGTTTGGCCATTGCAAGTGAAGAGCGAGGAAGAAAATAATGCTGGTTTATGATTAATTAATGATGATGCATAAGGTACAACAGGTTGAGGGAAAAGGAATCCAAGCATGTGAAATTGATAAATCGGAGGAAGTTATAAACCGCCTACGACAGAGTGTTTATGAATGGTAAAGCAATGAACAAAAGGAGAGGTATATGCATATTGTTAAACCGGAGTATAAATGAATCGACGGTTTAAAAGGGGACTAACGGTACCTGCCGGATTATCATACTTCAAAAAGTAAACCGCCTATATTGGTGTGACCTAAGTAAGGGGAAACAAGTTTCACAGATTTATATGAAAATTCCAGATCTGAGGTGTGATAGAAACTGGAATATATTCAGGTTTAAACTTCAGGTGTTTAAACAGTTCAACAGATCCAAATAAGTTGTTCTCTATATAAAGGGGGGACTCCAATGAGGAAAATAAGATTATGGCTACGGTCGCGCAAGAATAACAGGTCCAAACTAGCCTTTGATGCTACAGAGAAGAAAAGAGAAGAATAGCACTGGAGTTTCGATGAACTCCAATGAACAGTGAAACCCTAAAGACAAGATCTAGGGCGGAAGGAAAGAAGGCTTACCAGTGTCACAGGAACGACGAAGAGATGCCGCGGCTTTCTGGTTTGGTCAGGGTGATGCAGCGGCCAACGATGAGGCAGGGGCGAAGTTCGACAATGGCGGCGGCGCTCGGGTATAGGGACGTCACAAGGAGGAAGAAGAGACAAAGAGGCAGCGGAGGAAAAAGAAAAGGGGCTTCATCCCTATTTATAAGGCGAAGGGATAAGTGACATGCGCGAGAATCGAGGTGCTAAAAAATGGTTATTTAATAAAGTTCTCGCCTTGATGGTTGGATGCTCATTAATAAAAGGCATCTTCGGCTTCAATGAATAGATGACATCACGGCGGTTTACCACAAATCCGAAGGATGACGTCAGGCGGTTTAAAAGATCCGTGTGAAGGTGCAAGAGGAGGAATTTTTCTAAATGTTGAAGATTGACACAAATAAATTCAAATCAATCTGGGGCCTAATGTTGGGGATATTACTACTGGACATAAACCGGCCAGGAGTGGTCGGGTTAACTCTATAAGAATTAGAAGCCCAGAAGATAAAGGATGATGGCGCTTTATGAAGGCCCAAGGCCCTAAGGCGGGTTAAGGCTTGCAGACATAAACCGACATTGTCATGTAACTTGTATTGCAAGATAGGAGGAATAGAGACCGAGTTGGACACAATAATGATCCGGCCTCAGGACTCTGTAAACCAGCGGGCGTCGACCTGTGTATATAAAGGGACGACCCGACGGTGGTTTAGGGACAACAAACAACAACTCGAGAGCCACGCAAAGTGGATTCACTCCCTGGTCATCGAAACCCTAGCAATTCCATCACAACTGGAGTAGGCTTTTACCTTCATCGTAAGGGGCCAAACCAGTATAAACCCTTGTGTCCCTTGTCTGCTTTAACCCCTTTAAGTTAACCCGTAGCGATGGCTCCACAACTAAGTCCTATCATGAGGACATCTGCCGTGACAACTCCACGACACGCTCCATCATTGTCATATTGCTTCGCATGATCATGTAGTTGACATTTTATTTGTGGCAAAGCCATCGTTCATAATTCTTTCATACATGTCACTCTTGATTCATTGCATATCCTGGTACACCGCCAGAGGCACTCACATAGAGTCATATTTTGTTCTAAGTATTGAGTTGTAATTGTTGAGTTGTAAGTAAATATAAGTGTGATTCTCATTATTTTTACAGCATTGTCCCAAGTGAGGAAAGGATGATGGAGACTATGATTCCCCCACAAGTCAGGATGAGACTCCGGACTAAAAAATGAGAGAAAAAGAGAGAAGGGACAATGCTACTATCCTTTTACCACACTTGTGCTTCAAAGTAGCACCATGGTCTTCATGATAGAGAGTCTCCTATGTTGTCACTATCATATACTATTGGGAATTTTACATTATAGTACTTGGCTTGTATATTCCAACGATGTGCTTCCTCAAAATGCCCTAGGTCTTCGTGAGCAAGCGAGTTGGATGCACACCCACTTAGTTCTTTTGTTGAGCTTTCATACACTTATAGCTCTAGTGCATCCATTGCATGGCAATCCCTACTCACTCACATTGATATGTATTGATGGGCATCTCCATAGCCCGTTGATACGCCTAGTTGATGTAAGACTATCTTCTCCTTTTTGTCTTCTCCACAACCACCATTCTATTCCACCTATAGTGCTATGTCCATGGCTCACGCTCATGTATTGTGTGAAGATTGAAAAAGTTTGAGAACATCAAAAGTATGAAACAATTGCTTGGCTTGTCATCGGGGTTGTGCATGATTTAAATACTTTGTGTGGTGAAGATAGAGCATAGCCATACTATATGATTTTGTAGGGATAACTTTCTTTGGCCATGTTATTTTGAGAAGACATAATTGCTTAGTTAGTATGCTTGAAGTATTATTATTTTTATGTCAATATTAAACTTTTGTCTTGAATCTTTCGGATCTGAATATTAATACCACAATTAGTAAAATTACATTGAAATTATGCCAAGTAGCATTCCACATCAAAAAAAATCTGTTTTTATCATTTAAGTACTCGAGGGCAAGCAGGAATTAAGCTTGGGAATGCTTGATACGTCTCCAACGTATCTATAATTTTTTATTGTTCCATGCTATATTATATTCTTTTTTAGACATTATTGAGCTCTATTATACACTATTATATTATTTTTGGGACTAACCTATTAACCGGAGGCCCAGCCCAGAATTGCTATTTTTTTTGCCTATTTCAGAGTTTCGCAGAAAAAGAATATCAAACGGAGTCCAAACGGAATGAAACCTTCGGGAACGTGATTTTTGGAACAAACGTGATCCAGAGGACTTGGACCCTATGTCAAGAAAGCTACCAGGAAGGCACGAGGTAGGGGGCGCACCTACCCCCCAGGCGCGCCCTCCACCCTCGTGGGGCCCATGTTGCTCCACCGATGTACTTCTTCCTCCTATATATACCTACATACCCCCAAACTACCAGATACGGAGCCAAAAACCTAATTCCACCACCGCAACCTTCTGTAACCGTGAGATCCCATCTTGGGGCCTTTTCCGGAGCTCCGCTGGAGGGGGCATCGATCACAGAGGGCTTCTACATCAACACCATAGCCTCTCCGATGATGTGTGAGTAGTTTACTTCAGACCTTCGGGTCCATAGTTATTAGGTAGATGACTTCTTCTCTCTCTTTGGATCTCAATACAAAGTTCTCCACGATTCTCGTGGAGATCTATTCGATGTAATCTTCTTTTGCAGTGTGTTTGTTGAGACCTATGAATTGTGGGTTTATGATAAAGTTTATCTATGAACAATATTTGAATCTTCTCTGAATTCTTTTATGTATGATTGGCTATCTTTGCATGTCTCTTCGAATTATCAGTTTGGTTTGGCCTACTAGATTGATCTTTCTTGCAATGGGAGAAGTGCTTAGCTTTGGGTTCAATCTTGCGGTGTCCTTTCCCAGTGACAGTAGGGGCAGCAAGGCACGTATTGTATTGTTGCCATCGAGGATAACAAGATGGGTTTATATCATATTGCATGAGTTTATCCCTCTACATCATGTCATCTTACTTAAAGCGTTACTCTGTTCCTTTGAACGTAATACTCTAGATGCATGCTAGATAGCGGTCGATGTGTGGAGTAATAGTAGTAGATGTAGGCAGGAGTCGGTCTACTTGTCTCGGACGTGATGCCTATATACATGATCATACCTAGATATTCTCATAACTATGCTCAATTCTGTCAATTGCTCAACAGTAATTTGTTTACCCACCGTAATACTTATGCTCTCGAGAGAAGCCATTAGTGAAACCTATGGCCCCCGGGTCTATTTTCCATCATATTAATCTCCCGTTAACAAGCTATTTCTAGTGCCGTTTTTATTTCGCTTTATTTACTTTGCATCTTTATCATAAAAATACCAAAAATATTATCTTATCATATCTATCAGATCTCACTTTCGTAAGTGACTGTGAAGGGATTGACAACCCCTTTATTGTGTTGGTTTCGAGGATTTTATTTGTTTGTGTAGGTGCGAGGGACTCGTGCATGGCCTCCTACTGGATTGATACATTGGTTCTCAAAAACTGAGGGAAATACTTACGCTACTTTGCTGCATCACCCTTTCCTCTTCAAGGGAAAACCAACGCAGTGCTCAAGAGGTAGCACCCGACTCCAAGCCTGGTTCAATACGTACGATGTCAGTTTCCCAACTTCGAGGCGGCGATGGCGGGGGGGGGGGGTCGTCCCATGCATGCACTCAAACTTTATTTGGTCTAGCAGGGGACACATATATATATATATATATCTATACATCTATACACCTATATAGTGTGCGAATAACTTTGAAAGTTGGTCGTTCGATGAGGCCAATCTGACGGTACAGAGATGGCAAATCCGAGCACTACTGGCCGTTGGATATCATCTTCGTTCCACCAGATTATGCCACATGTACAAGCTAGAAGACTCCATGGTTGAACTTAAGCATAATGCACAAACCTCAAAACACAAGCACTTCTCCTTTCTTCTCTAGAATCTTCCATATCTTAATTGCCCAATTTTTTTCTAACTGAATTGTCACCTTTCGTTTTTACCTTTACAATGCACAATTCAATGAATCTTAAAATAGATTTTTTTATAGAACTAATTGATTTTGGATGAGATGAACTATAAGAATTAAACGAACATCTACATCATGCATATATGACTCAAACCTTCAATGAACACTGGTAGCGGGAAAACGATATGAGAAGAGGCGGGAAACCGATGAGAGGAGTGGCGAGAAACGGTAGCCTGTTTTGAAAACCTATTAGAGAAGGAAGCGTGAGCTTGCACGACGCATGCGCATAGTGCTTACCCATGTACTGCATGTGCTGCAGAAAGGGCTCAGGGGTGCCGTTCGATCTGGGAGCATCCAACGGTGCACACGTATGATCCGCGGGGTTTGGGTTCTGGCCAATCAGAACGCATGACTCGGATCGCGCGTGCGGCAGGGAGGAATATCATACGGAAACCAACATTCAGTGGAAATCGGTGAAAACCACGAGAAAAAGATGTTTTGAAGTTTCAAATTTTTTTGAAAAAAATGCGGGATGTTAAGAGTATGATGTTTTATTGCCACACAAAATTTCAAGTTGAAACACATTATGAGATGTGAGCTATGAAAAAGAAAAAATCAACATTGAATAGTGCCGAATAGTAATTTCACTATTCAGGGATGAATTTGTGTTTTTGATAGCTCACATCTCGTAATGTTTTTTAACTTGAAATTTTGTGTCGTAATAAAACATCACCTTCTTAACATCCCACATTTTTTTCTTCAGATTTTTATGAAACTTTAAAATATGGTTTCCATGAAGTTTTCATTGAATATCGGCTTTCGTGAGTGAACCGTGTGCTATTTGAAACATTTCATGAGAAGAACA
Source organism: Triticum aestivum (assembly GCF_018294505.1). Classification (NCBI taxonomy): domain Eukaryota; kingdom Viridiplantae; phylum Streptophyta; class Magnoliopsida; order Poales; family Poaceae; genus Triticum; species Triticum aestivum. The sequence goes on along the minus strand of NC_057800.1, from coordinate 505,917,595 downwards.
CCGGTTTTTAAATCCCCGTAAATCCAAAACTAAGCCAAAAATCGTGAAACCTGGCATGGTGTCACGACATGGCACTTATATGTCGAGGAATTTTTTTTGTCCATTGTGGCGCAAGTTTTATTACAAGCCTCTTACAAACCGGAGCATCTCTCAAAGAAGCCTCATGGTTCCAATAGGGAAACGTGTCCCCCTTGTGGGCGAAACGTAATCACTGCCTCTTTTCGCCTTGTATTTTCTTCTACGGGAAACATGGAATGACAGGATGTCTGTGCTGAAATTTAAACTTATTCAGGGTTCGTTTGGCCTTTTTATACACTAATTGAGTTTCCTAGACATTTAATGTCCATAATTCAAATCTAAACTTCAAATACATGCTCCAGTTCACCAAAATGGCTAGAAAATTTATACATGTATCCTTGGGTGCATGTTTAGGTCCCATGCCAGGAATGGGAACGAATTACAACCCTCGCGTCCTGGCTCATCCTCAAACATTTGGAATCTTGGTTTTTAAATCCCCGTAAATCCTAAACTCACTAGAAAGTCATCAAAGGTGGCATGGTGTCATGTCATGGCACATATATGTCGTGGTAAAAACATTGTCCAATGTAGGCCAAGATTTATTAGAAACCTCTTACAAAAACCGGAGCTTCTCTCAAAGAAGCCTCGTGGTTCCAATAGGGAAACGTGTTCCCCTTGTGGGCGAAATGTAATCACTGCCTCTTTTTGCCTTGTATTTTCTTCCACGGGCAACATGGAATGACATGATATCCGTGCTGAAATTTAAACTTATTCCGGGTTCGTTTGGCCTTTTTATATATACACTAATTGAGTTTCCTAGGCATTTAATGTCCATAATTCAAATATGAACTACAAATACATGCTCTAGTTCACCCAACTGGCTAGAAAAATTATACATGTGTCCTTGGGTGCATGTTTAGGTCCTATGCCAGGAATGGGAACGAATTACAATCGTACCGGTGTCCTGGCTCGTCCTCAAACATTTTGAATCTCGGTTTTTAAGTCCCCATAAATCCAAAACTTACCAGAATGTCATCAAAGGTGGCATGGTGTCACGTCATGGCACATATATGTCCTGGTAAAAACATTGCCAATTTGGGCCAAGCTTTATTACAAACCTCTTACAAATTGGAGCCTATCGCAAGAACCCTCGTGGTTTCAATAGGGAAACGTGTCCCCTTTTGGGCCAAACGATAATCACTCCCTCTCCTAGCCTCGTATTTTCTTCTACATGCAACACGGAACAACGGGAGATTCACGCTGAACTTTGAAATCATTCAAGGTTCGTTTGACCTTTTTTATTCATTAATTGAGTTTTCTAGGCAATTTAATGTCCATAATTCAAATCCGAACTACAAATACATGCTCCAACGCACCAAAATGGCAAGAAAAAATGTACATGTTTCCTTGGGGTGCATGTTTAGGTCCCATGGAACGAATGGGAACGAATTCAACTGTCTCCCTGTCCTGGCTTGGCCACAAACATTGCAAATCTTGGGTTTTAAATCTCTGTAAATCCAAAACTCACTAGGAAATCATGAAACTTGGCATGGTGTTTGTAACGCCCCGGATAAAACTTTCCATATTTGTAACTCCGACCCTTGCCTTTTCCAGAGATGTGTTGTGAGATTCCCTTCGTGGTTGGGTTTTGTCTTCTTTTTGCATTTTGTCCATGTCACGCATTTCATACCATGTCATCATGTGCATCGCATTTGCATACGTGTTCGTCTCATGCACCCGAGCATTTTCCCCATTGTCCATTTTGCAATCCGACACACCTACGTCATCCGGCGTCCCCTTTTGCCTCTTTTCGTGAGCGGGTGTTAAACTTTCTCAGAATGGACCGAGATTTGCCAAGCGGCCTTGGTACACCACCGGTAGACCGCCTGTCAAGTTTCGTGCCATTTGGAGTCCGTTCGATACTCCAATGATTAACCGGGGAACCGTAAAGGCCTCGTGTGTGTTTCAGCCCAACACCCCTCCAAGTCAGCCAACAAACCCATCCAAACCCCCTCCATCCTCTCGGCCGTTCGATCACGACCGCGTGGCCGAAAACCGCTCTCCATTTGGACACCCCAAACTCCTCCTACATATATATATGTGCAACCCTTCCAAATTCGCGGTCTAAACCCTAGATCTATCTTTCTTCGTGCCGCCGGACGTTTCTTCCTCCGTCGCCGGACATGTCCGCCCTCCACCTCGCTCCAGCCAATCCCGGGGTGACACGTCACCGCCGCCACCGCCCTCACCCACTGAAGCGCTGCCACCTCACCCTCTCTCTCCTCCCCCACTTCACCAGGCTTGCCGGAGCCCATCACGAGCCCGCTCGCGGGCCGAACTGGGCCTGCTCCGCCGCCGCGCAACCCATGCGCTTTCTTCCCGTCGCGCCCCGTCGTCGCCGTGGAACTCAGGCGAGCCTTGTCGGACCCCGCCTGGGATCTCCTCCGCCACCCCGTCGTGCCTCGCATCGCGCCGCTGCCGTCCCAGTGAGCCCGCGCCGCCCCCGCTTTCTTGTCCTCCCTCTCTTGTCTCTCTCTCACTTCCTCTCTCCCGCAGGATCTCGCCGGCGTCGGAGCTTCAAGCTCACCGTCCCGCTCATTCCCGCTGTTCCTGACCGGATCCAGAGGGGCCACGCCCGGATCCGTCCTCCGCGTCCTCCCCCGCATTCATTCCCGGCCTCCGCGCTCGTCGTTGTCACCGGAGAGGCCACTCGGCTGCCACCGGCTTTCCTTGTCTTCTGTGCCACCACCATGGCCTCCTGCCCATGAGGAGCATAGGAGGAGGACGAGCGCCGCCCGCGTGGGCCATGGCCTCCCGCTGGCCCAACCCCGCATTCCAACGGGCCACCTCGGCCTGCTTCCTCCGTCCTGGGCCTCGGCCTGCAAGGTGAGCCCCGGCCTGCCCGCTATGTCATGCTCAATGCGTTGTTTAGATATATCGCGCCCGCTCATTTTTTTTCTTTTCTGGAAATATGGCAAAGTCCCAGGAATCCTAATATTTTCAGGCCATGTTCTTTTCATCATAACTCCATGACCGTAGCTCGGTTTCATGCGCGTGAGATATCAAAATGTTCATCATGATGTGCTCTTCATTTTGTTCCATTGTGCCATGCTTGTTTGAGTCCATATTGATGCCCAAATCGTGGATGCAAGAGTGCTATAAAATGTTAGGTGCTGATTCTTAGCAGAGTATGAGCATTTGTCATTTCTGCTACATTTATTGTGTGCTGCATATGGGCATGAGCTCTACATGAGTTTTGGGCTATGCCATACCATCTTTACAGGGGTGTATTCCATGTATTTTTGTGATCTTTTTGGTGACTAGCACAAGCATGCAAAGTAGCTCTCGTAATATTGCTGATTTCAGGATCTCAGGATTTTACTAAGTCATTGCTCTGCTGTTATTTTTATGGCATGTATTCATGTTGCTACAATGAGATCCATGCTTTATTTAAGTTGCTTCAGTAAGGATGATTTGGACATATGGTTGTGCTCTATCCATCCATGCCCCTATTTGCAATTATGGAGTGCCCTAGCATGTCTTAATCTTGCTCTACTTTTGCTATAAAATGTTCCTGGCAGATTGTTTACATGTTAATCAATTTTGCCATGGTTGTTGTAGTTGATCCATGCATGCTATGAACTTGCTCTTGCCTTCTGATGAGTGAATCGAGCTCGCAAAGAGGCCTTCAATACTCTGTTTTGCCATGCTTAGTTTTCTGCTAAGTCTGAATCTGTTAACGAAACTTGCTATGTTTACATGGGTGGCATCATATCTTCTGATCATTTTTAGCTTATAGTTAGTAAGGGACTTTTGTTCTATGCTCTAAGTAGATTCATGCCATGCCTTGTATTGCTATGTCTTGTCCCTGTAGCATGTTGTTATCTTGCTCTAAACATTGCTTCCTGATGTTAATTCCTGACATGTTAGTATTTCCACTAAGTCTGTGAAGCTGATATCTTTTGCACTTTTGCCATGCTTGTTTGAACTTGCTCTTGTGTGATTTAGCCGTAGCTCAGTGTTCATCTTTTGTCAAGCATCTTGAGTAGATCACTGCCATGTGCTTTGTTGCTATGTTGGGGTGTACTAGCTTAGTTTCTTGTTGCATTCTAGATGGCATCGTGCTGTTAATCGCAGAATTGTGTCATTCTTGTTTTGCTTTCCATTTGCAAACCGTGCATCCGATTCCAGTGATATTTATATCGATTTCGACCGAAATCAACTCATATTTCCAGCGGCACTCTTGGTTTGCCAAGTTGAGGCCTGGTTCAATCTTTTCCTTCCGGAGCATGCATATGCATTGCATATCACATCCCGCATATCATGCCATGTTTTGCATCATGTTGCTTGCGCATTGCACCATGGTTGATTGTTGTTTTCCTTTGCTTGTGTTTCTGCTTTGGGTAGAGCTGGGAGACGAGTTCGTGATCGAGGAACCCATTGAGTACGCTTACAAGGATCAAGCTTTCATTAACTCCGAGTACTTTGCAGGCAAGATGATCATACCCTCGAAATCACTTCTATCTTTGCTTGCTAGTTGCTCACTCTATTGCTATGCTGCGATACCTACCACTTGCTATATCACGCCTCCCACATTTCCATGTCAAGCCTCTAACCCACCTCGTCCTAGCAAACCGTTTTTTGGCTATGTTACCACTTTGCTCAACCCCTCTTATAGCGTTGTTAGTTGCAGGTGAAGATGGAGTTTGTTCCTTGTTGGAACATGGTTATTGTTGGGATATCATTATTATATCTTGTTTACTTTAATGCACCTATATACTTGGTAAAGGGTGGAAGGCTCGGCCTTATGCCTGGTGTTTTGTTCCACTCTTGATTTTGCATTCCTTACACGGTTGGGTGTTATGGGAACCCCTTGACAGTTCGCTTTGAATAAAACTCCTCCGGCAAGGCCCAACCTTGGTTTTACCATTTGCCACCTAAGCCTTTTTCCCTTGGGTTCTGCAGACTCAAAGGGTCATCTTTATTTTAAACCCAGTGCTTCTCTAAGTGTTGGTCCAACCTGAGCGATGTCCGGCGCCCCCTAGGCAACCAGGGTCTATGCCAACCCGACGTCTGGCTCATCCGGTGTGCCCTGGGAACGAGATATGTGCAACTCCTATTGGGATTTATCGGCACATCCGGGCGGCTTTGCTGGTCTTGTTTTACCATTGCCGATATGTCTTGTAACCGGGATTCCGAGTCTGACCGGGTCGTCCTGGGAAAAGGAATATCCTTCGTTGACCGTGAGAGCTTGTGATGGGCTAAGTTGGGACACCCCTGCAGGGAATTGAACTTTCTAAAGTCGTGCCCGCAGTTATGGGCAGATGGGAATTTGTTAATATCCGGTTGTAGAAAACCTGACACTTAACTTAATTAAAATGAATCAACCGCGTGTGTAGCCGTGATGGTCTCTTTTCGGCGGAGTCTGAGAAGTGAACACGGTTCTTGTGTTATGCTTAAACGTAAGTAGTTTCAGGATCACTTCTAGTTTACGGCCGTGGTTTGCTTCTCTTCTCGCTCTCATTTGCGTAAGTTAGCCACCATATATGCTAGTGCTTGCTGCAGCTCCACCTCACTACCTTTTCCAACCCTTAAGCTTAAATAGTCTTGATCGCGAGGGTATGAGATTGCTGAGTCCTCGCGGCTCACGGATACTTCCAAACAGTTGCATGTGCCGATGATACCAGTGCAGGTGACGCAACCAAGCTCAAGTGAGAGCCTGATGAAGATCGTGTTCGTTGTGTTGTTTTGTTCCAGTTGATCAGTAGTGGAGCCCAGTCGGGGTGATCGGGGATCTAGCATTTGGGGTGGTCTTTCTTTATTTTGGTTCCGTAGTCAGACCTTGATTGTATTCTGGATGATGTAATGCTATATTTATGTATTGTGTGAAGTGGCGATTGTAAGCCAACTCTTTATCCCTTTATGATTTAGTACATGGGATGTGCAAAGATTACCCCTCTTGCGACATGCCTACTATGCGGTTATGCCTCTAAGTCGTGCTCCGACACGTGGGAGATATAGCCGTATCGTGGGTGTTATAGTGTCACTACATGGTACATATAATTGTCCAATTTGGGTGAAACTATATTACAAGCCTTTTACAAACCGGAGCTGTCGCAACCCTCGTGGTTCCGGTAGGGAAACATGCCCCTCTTGTGGGCGAAACGATAATCGCTGCCTCTTCTCGCCTTGAAGTTTGTTTTCCACAGGCAACATAGAATAACAGGAGTGTCAGGCTAAAATTTGAAACCCATTGTATATATATTACTAATTACTAAGTTTTCTATGCATTTAATGTAGTCCATTGATACGTCTCCAACGTATCTATAATTTTTGATTGCTCCATGCTATATTATCTACTGTTTTGGACATTATTGGGCTTTATTATCCACTTTTATATTATTTTGGGACTAACCTATTAACCGGAGGCCCAGCCCAGAATTGCTGTTTTTTTGCCTGTTTTAGGGTTTCGAAGAAAATGAATATCAAACGGAGTCCAAACGGAATGAAACCTTCGGGAACGTGATTTTCTCAACAAACAAGAACCAGGAGACTTGGACCCTACGTCAAGACACAAAAGAGGAGGCCACGAGGTAGGGGGGTGCGCCTACCCCCCCCCCCCCAGGCGTGCCCTCCACCCTCGTGGGCCCCCTGTTGCTCCACCCACGTACTCCTTCCTCCTATATATACCTACGTACCCCCAAACGATCAGATACAGAGCCAAAAACCTAATTCCACCGCCGCAACTTTCTGTATCCACGAGATCCCATCTTGGGGCCTGTTCCTGAGCTCCGCTAGAGGGGGCATCGATCACGGAGGGCTTCTACATCAATATCATAGCCCCTCCGATGAAGTGTGAGTAGTTCACCTCAGACCTACGGATCCATAGTTATTAGCTAGATGGCTTCTTCTCTCTTTTTGGATCTCAATACAATGTTCTCCCCCTCTCTTGTGGAGAACTATTCGATGTAATCTTCTTTTTGCGGTGTGTTTATTGAGATCGATGAATTGTGGGTTTATGATCAAGTCTATCTATGAATAATATTTGAATCTTCTCTGAATTCTTTTATGTATGATTGGTTATCTTTGCAAGTCTCTTTGAATTATCAGTTTGGTTTGGCCTATTAGATTGATCTTTCTTGCAATGGGAGAAGTGCTTAGCTTTGGGTTCAATCTTGCGGTGTCCTTTCCCAGTGACAGTAGGGGCAGCAAGGCACGTATTGTATTGTTGCCATCGAGGATAACAAGATGGGGTTTTCATCATATTGCATGAGTTTATCCCTCTACATCATGTCATCTTGCTTAAGGCATTACTCTGTTTTTAACTTAATACTCTAGATGCATGCTAGATAGTGGTCGATGAGTGGAGTAATAGTAGTAGATGCAGGCAGGAGTCGGTCTACTTGTCTCGGACGTGATGCCTATATACATGATCATGCCTAGATATTCTCATAATTATGCTCAATTCTGTCAATTGCTGAACAGTAATTTGTTCACCCACCGTAGAGTACTTATGCTCTCGAGAGAAGCCACTAGTGAAACCTATGGCCCCCGGGTCTATCTTTATCATATTAATCTCCTACTACTTAGTTATTTCCTTTGCTTTTTTACTTTGCCTTCATTTTACTTTGCATCTTTATCACAAAAATACCAAAAATATTATCTTATCATATCTATTAGATCTCACTCTCGTAAGTGGTCGTGTAGGGATTGACAGCCCCTATTCGCGTTGGTTGCAAGGATTTATTTGTTTTGTGAAGGTACGAGGGACTCGCGCATAGCCTCCTACTGGATTAATACCTTGGTTCTCAAAAACGGAGGGAAATACTTACGTTACTTTTCTGCATCATCCCTTCCTCTTCGGGGAAAACCAACGCAATGCTCAAGAGGTAGCATCCATAATTCAAATTTGAACTACAAGCACTTGCTCCAGTGAGGCAAAATGGGTGGGAAATCATACATGTGTCATTGGGTGCATGTTTAGGTCTCATTTAAGGAATGGGAATGAATTACAAACTTATCATCGTCCTGAAACATTGAGAGTCTCGGTTTTTAAATCCCAGTAAATCAAAAACTCACCCAAAAAACATGAAACTTGGCATGGTTTCATGACATGGCACATATATGCCATGGTAAAAAAATAGTCCAGTTTGAGAAGAGGCGCACACATAAGTAGCCAACGAAGTCCTTTTTGAAACAAAAAGTTGACACGTTAATATCGCAAACGGTTGTATTATATTAACCGTGTCGAAGTTTAACCGTACTCGGTGGCGTGCGTGAAGCTGTTTGATTAGACGGGACGAGCGTGAGAAGTCCGTCGTGCAGGCTCGATGGGACGCGTGCGAGTAGTCTGCCGCGTAGGCTCGATGGGACGCGTGTATCCTGTCCACCTCACAGGCTCGACGAGACACATGCGAGCAGCAAGGCCACCCATGCTCACCGGGAAGCGAGCTCTTTGACCCCCATGCACTAGCCGCCGCCCGCCTCACTCACAACTTCTCCATTAATGGGTTAATTAAAGCACCTGGACGGAGGGTGTTTGCTTGTGATCCCATGGCAATATTTGCTTTGTTCGTGTTTTCAACTTGTATTCCGCCCTAATTTAAATTGCCACATAGGGCAACGGATAATACGACCACAAATAAAATGGCAACGGATAATACAACGACAAATTTACAATGGTGTAGGTAATAATTGTCTTACATATTTCGGATAATTTAAAATGCAACATGCGGCAAAGCCCGGAAGACACGGGGACAAGAGAAGAAGGAAATTGTAGACGACGATCTGAGTCGCTATTGTCTCTACTCGTCGATGGATCGTCGGGCGACGAAATCCTCCAGCCCCTTCTTCTATTCCTCATGACTTTGCGTGAAAGCAGCCACAGATTCCTCCACCTCCTGCCCGTGCTCGATCCGGAGCTTCCTCAAGCCACCCATCAGTTCCTCGACAACCGCTTTCAGCGTCATCTCCGAGGCACTGCTTTGCTCATGCAACATCTTCCAGCCGGCGGCCTCCTCCTCCTTCTTGGCGAGCAACTTGAGGAGCTTCGCATTGTCACCCATGAGTTGCTCGACGAGGCCGGTTGCCTTGTCAACCGAGGCATCATTGATCTTGAGCAGCTTCATCAAGCCGTCGACCAACTCCTGCTGTGTACTGACGCCAGCGAGAATGTCGTCGTCACCAGCGAAGGACTTCAGGAACGTCGGCTCGTTGCAATGCTCGACGCCGTATGCGCTTGTGAGAGCCCTCGCATGCTCGTGAGAGCTCATTCGAGGGCTCCGCGGCACCCCGGGACATCTCTGTTGCGGCTGCGGCTTCGCGGCGAGACCTCTCTAGTGCTTCCGCGTCCTTGGTCTTTGCTGCACGATTATAAGTCCACCCTAAACTCCTCCTACCGGTCATGGCAGAACGACTTGACATGAAAGACCAGTTTTGTGGGTGATGAGGAGAGGAACTGTGAAGTAATTTTCGAGTCGGTAGTTTTTATAGCCCGGTGCTAAGTGTGAACACATATTAGTTTGATAGATGTGAACAGATTTGCAATTACTTATTGCGTTGTAATCTGCAATGTGACAAGAAACAAGGTCAAAATTTATTGATGGCAGAAGGTTGACCACATGGTTGCTTGCCGTTGAGGCGGCCGCGGTGCGCTCTGCTCTGGCATCCCTGCGTGCACTCTGCTTGCCGTTGAGGCAAATTTACAATGGCAATGGTTAATAATTCTTAATAATTGTCTTACATATTCAGGATAATTTAAAATGCCACATGCGGCAAGGCTCAGAACACTCACGACCTACATATGCATACAATTATAATAAAATATAAGCTAAAAGGCTGAGCTTGCTGCCTTCCGATGATGGTCTTCTCGGACTCCATGATCAGCATGGCACCCTTGCGGCCGTTCACTCCAAGTGTCCTGACCCGCCTCCACCTACGGAGCTGCTGGCGCTGGGAGGCTCTTGGCGCTGCTTGGCCTCTTTCAAAAGAGCTTGACAGCGTGCAATCGCGCTCATGACAACTCCGCGGAACCGCTCCATTTCCATGTCTCTGTCCTGGTAGCAAATTCCGTCCATCACTTGCATCCTTAAGATATCACATTGGCGATGTTCTACTTCGTCGGGGACGTCAACTCCGCCAAGGATGCCCTTTCCTTTCTTTTCTTGACTTAAAACTCGAGCTTGGCCACCACATCATCGGCATCGAGGTTGACACGGCCGCCGCGGGCAATGATGAAGCCGCAGGCTGCCTTTGTCTTGACAGAATCGCAGAGGTCCTATGCCCATTCCTTGCGGGGCATCAGGCTCTCGATGAGCACTGGTGATGGCGGCTCTTCGGGTGGGTCGTTGATCATGCCGCCGAGCAGCCCTGGATCTTTTGTACGGTGGATGGCAAACTGCTCATCACACCTCCTCTGCGATATGTCGATTGTGTTGGAAATATGCCCTAGAGGCAATAATAAAAGTATTATTATTATATTTCTTTGTTCATGATAATAGTCTTTCATTCATGCTATAACTGTGTTATCCAGAAAGCGTAATACACGTGTGAATACATAGACCACAATATGTCCCTAGTGAGCCTCTAGTTGACTAGCTCGTTGTGATCAACAGATAGTCATGGTTTCCTGGCTATGGACATTGGATGTCGTTGATAACAGGATCACATCATTAGGAGAATGATGTGATGGACAAGACCCAATCCTAAGCATAGCACAAAGGTCAGTTAGTTCATTTGCTAGAGCTTTTCCAATGTCAAGTATCTCTTCCTTAGACCATGAGATCGTGTAACTCCCGGACACCGTAGGAGTGCTTTGGGTGTACCAAACGTCACAACGTAACTGGGTGACTATAAAGGTGCATTACAGGTATCTCCGAAAGTGTCTGTTGGGTTGACACGGATCGAGACTGGGATTTGTCACTCCGTATGACGGAGAGGTATCTCTGGGCCCACTCGGTAATGCATCATCATAATGAGCTCAAGGTGACCAAGTGTTTGGTCACGGGATCATGCATTGCGGTACGAGTAAAGTGACTTGCCGGTAACGAGACTGAACGAGGTATTGGGATACCGACGATCGAGTCTCGGGCAAGTAACGTACCGATTGACAAAGGGAATTGTATACGGGGTTTGATCGAATCCTCGACATCGTGGTTCATCCGATGACATCATCGAGGAGCATGTGGGAGCCAACATGGGTATCCAGATCCCGCTGTTGGTTATTGACCGGAGAGTCTCGGTCATGTCTGCATGTCTCCCGAACCCGTAGGGTCTACACACTTAAGGTTCGGTGACGCTAGGGTTATCAGGAAGACAAGTATGTGATTACCGAATGTTGTTCGGAGTCCCGGATGAGATCCCGGACGTCACTAGGAGTCCCGGAATGGTCCGGAGGTAAAGTTTTATATATGGGAAGTTGTTAAACGGGCACCGGAAAGTTTCGGGGTCTTACCGGTATTGTACCGGGACCACCGGAAAGGTTCCGGGGGTCCACCGGGAGGGACCACCCCTCCCCGGGGGCCACTTGGGCTGCGTAGGGATAGCAGCCAGCCCCTGGTGGGCTTGGCGCGCCCCCCTTTGGGCCCATGCGCCTAGGGTTGGGGGGGGAACCCTAAAGGGGGCGCACCCCCCTTGCTTGGGGGGCAAGCCCCCCACCCTTTGGCCGCCGCCCCCCTCTAGGGTTTCCCCTAGAGGGCCGGCCCCCTTGCCCCTCTCCTCCTATATATAGAGGGGTGAGGGGAGGGCTGCAACACGACAACTCAAGGCGCAGCCCCTCCCCTCCCCAACACCTCTCCTCCTCCGTACGTGCTCGGCGAAGCTCTGTCAGAATACTGCTGCACCAACTGCACCACGCCGTCGTGCTGCCCTTGGAGCTGCCTTCCTCAACCTCTCCTTCCTCCTTGCTGGATCAAGACGGAGGAGACGTCGACCGTCCCGTACGTGTGTTGAACGCGGAGGTGCTGTCCGTTCAACACTTGGTCATCGGTGATCTGAATCACGACGAGTACGACTCCATCATCACCATCCCCTTGAACGCTTCCGCACTCGATCTACAAGTGGTATGTAGATGCAAACTCTTCCCCCTTGACTTGTTGCTTAGATGAACTCATAGATGGATCTTGGTGAAACCATAGGAAAAAAATTTAATTTTCTGCAACGTTCCCCAACAGTGGCATCATGAGCTAGGTCTATGCGTAGTTCTCTTTGCACGAGTAGAACACTTGTTGTGGGCATGGATCTTGTCAACTTGCTTGCCTCTACTAGTCTTTTCTTGCTTCAGCGGTATTGTGGGATGAAGCGGCCCGGACCAACCTTACACGTACGCTTACGTGAGACCGGTTCCACCGATTGACATGCACTAGTTGCATAAGGTGGCTGGCGGGTGTCTATCTCTCCCACTTTAGTTGGAGCGGATTCGATGAAAAGGGCCCTTATGAAGGGTAAATAGAAGTTGACAAAATCACGTTGTGGTTATTCGTAGGTAAGAAAACGTTCTTGCTAGAACCCAATTGCAGCCACGTAAAAGATGCAACAACAATTAGAGGACGTCTAACTTGTTTTTGCAGCGATTGATCATGTGATGTGATATGGCCAGAAGTTGTGATGAATGATGAATTGTGATGTATGAGATCATGTTCTTGTAATAGGATTCACGACTTGCATGTCGATGAGTATGACAACCGACAGGATCCATAGGAGTTGTCTTTATTTTTTGTATGACCTGCGTGTCATTGAAGAACGCCATGTAACTTACTTTACTTTATTGCTAAACGCATTAGTCATAGAAGTAGAAGTAGTCGTTGGCGTGACAACTTCATGAAGACACGATGATGGAGATCATGATGATGGAGATCATGGTGTCAAGCCGGTGACAAGATGATCATGGAGCCCCGAAGATGGAGATCAATGGAGCTATATGATATTGGCCATATCATGTCACAACTATATAATTGCATGTGATGTTTATTATGTTTATGCATCTTGTTTACTTAGGACGACGGTAGTAAATAAGATGATCCCTTACAAAAATTTCAAGAAGTGTTCTCCCCTAACTGTGCACCGTTGCTACAGTTCGTCGCTTCTAAGCACCACGTGATGATCGGGTGTGATGGATTCTTACGTTCACATACAACGGGTGTAAGACAGTTTTACACAGCAAAAACACTTAGGGTTAACTTGACGAGCCTAGCATGTGCAGACATGGCCTCGGAACACGGAGACCGAAAGGTCGAACACGAGTCGTATGGGAGATATGATCAACATGAAGATGTTCACCGACGATGACTAGTCCGTCTCACGTGATGATCGGACACGGGCTAGTCGACTCGGATCGTGTAACACTTAGATGACTAGAGGGATGTCTAATCTGAGTGGGAGTTCATAATTTGATTAGAACTTAATTATCATGAACTTAGTCTAAAGCCTTTGCAAATATGTCTTGTAGATCAAATGGCCAACGCTCATGTCAACATGAACTTCAACGCGTTCCTAGAGAAAACCAAGCTGAAAGATGATGGCAGCAACTATACGGACTGGGTCCGGAACCTGAGGATCATCCTCATAGCTGCCAGGAAACAATATGTCCTAGAAGGACCGCTAGGTGACGCTCCCGTCCCAGAGAACCAAGACATTATGAATGCTTGGCAGTCTCGTGCTGATGATTACTCCCTCGTTCAGTGCGGCATGCTTTACAGCTTAGAACCGGGGCTCCAAAAGCGTTTTGAGCATCACGGAGCATATGAGATGTTCGAAGAGCTGAAACTAGTTTTCCAAGCTCACGCCCGGGTCGAGAGATATGACATCTCTGACAAGTTCTATAGTTGTAAGATGGAGGAAAATAGTTCTGTCAGTGAGCACATACTCAAGATGTCTGGGTTGCACAACCGTATGACCCAGCTGAATATTAACCTCCCTGATGAGGCAGTCATTGACAGAATCCTTCAGTCGCTCCCACCAAGCTACAAGAGCTTTGTGATGAACTACAATATGCAGGGGATGGTAAAGACCATTCCTGAAGTATTTTCTATGCTGAGGTCAGCAGAGGTTGAAATCAAGAAAGAACATCAAGTGTTGATGGTCAATAAGACCACTAAGTTCAAGAAAGGCAAGGGTAAGAAGAACTTCAAGAAGGACGGCAAAGAGGTTGCCGCACCCGGTAAGCGAGTTGCCGGGAAGAAGTCAGAGAATGGACCCAAGCCTGAGACTGAGTGCTTTTATTGCAAGGGGAAGGGTCACTGGAAGCGGAACTGCCCCAAATACTTAGCGGATAAGAAGGCCGGCAACACTAAAGGTATATTTGATATACATGTAATTGATGTGTACCTTACCAGTACTCGTAGTAACTCCTGGGTATTTGATACCGGTGCCATTGCTCATATTTGTAACTCACAGCAGGAGCTACGGAATAAGCGGAGACTGGCGAAGGACGAGGTGACGATGCGCGTCGGGAATGGTTCCAGAGTCGATGTGATCGCCGCCGGCACGCTACCTCTACATTTACCTACGGGATTAGTTTTGAACCTTAATAATTGTTATTTGGTGCCAAGTTTGAGCATGAACATTGTATCTGGATCTCGTTTAATACGAGATGGCTACTCATTTAAGTCCGAGAATAATGGTTGTTCTATTTATATGAGAGATATGTTCTATGGTCATGCTCCGATGGTCAATGGTTTATTCTTAATGAATCTCGAACGTAGTGTTACACATATTCATAGCGTGAATACCAAAAGATGTAAAGTTGATAACGATAGTCCCACATACTTCTGGCACTGCCGCCTTGGTCACATTGGTGTCAAGCGCATGAAGAAGCTCCATGCTGATGGACTTTTAGAGTCTCTTGATTATGAATCATTTGACACATGCGAACCATGCCTCATGGGCAAGATGACCAAGACTCCGTTCTCCGGAACAATGGAGCGAGCAACCAACTTGTTGGAAATCATACATACCGATGTGTGCGGTCCAATGAGTGTTGAGGCTCGCGGAGGATATCGTTATGTTCTCACTCTCATAGATGACTTGAGTAGATATGGGTATGTCTACTTGATGAAACACAAGTCTGAGACCTTTGAAAAGTTCAAGGAATTTCAGAATGAGGTAGAGAATCAACGTGACCGAAAGATAAAATTCCTACGATCAGATCGTGGAGGAGAATACTTAAGTCACGAATTTGGTACACACTTAAGAAAATGTGGAATCGTTTCACAACTCACGCCGCCTGGAACACCTCAGCGTAACGGTGTGTCCGAACGTCGTAATCGCACTCTATTGGATATGGTGCGGTCTATGATGTCTCTTACCGATTTACCACTATCATTTTGGGGATACGCTCTAGAGACAGCTACATTCACTTTAAATAGGGCACGGTCTAAATCCGTTGAGACGACACCGTATGAATTATGGTTTGGGAAGAAACCTAAGCTGTTGTTTCTGAAAGTTTGGGGATGCGATGCTTATGTCAAGAAACTTCAACCTGAGAAGCTCGAACCCAAGTCGGAAAAATGCGTCTTCATAGGATACCCTAAGGAAGCTGTAGGGTATACCTTCTACTTAAGATCCAAGGGCAAGATCTTCGTTGCCAAGAACGGATGCTTTCTGGAAAAAGAGTTTCTCTCGAAAGAAGTAAGTGGGAAGAAAGTAGAACTCGATGAAGTACTACCTCTTGAGCGGGACAGTAATGCAGCTCAGGAAGATATTCCTGTGATGCCTACACCAACTGAAGAGGAAAATAATGATGATGATCAAGGTACTTCGGATCAAGTTGCTACTGAACTTCGTAGGTCCACAAGGACACGTTCCGCACCAGAGTGGTACGGCAACCCTGTCCTGGAAATCATGTTGTTAGACAACGGTGAACCTTCGAACTATGAAGAAGCGATGGCGGGCCCAGATTCCAACAAATGGCTAGAAGCCATGAAATCCGAGATAGAATCCATGTATGAAAACAAAGTATGGACTTTGACTGACTTGCCCGATGATCGGCGAGCGATAGAAAACAAATGGATCTTTAAGAAGAAGACGGACGCGGATGGAAATGTCACCATCTATAAAGCTCGACTTGTCGCTAAGGGTTATCGACAAGTTCAAGGGATTGACTACGATGAGACTTTCTCTCCCGTAGCGAAGCTTAAGTCCGTCCGAATCATGTTAGCAATCGCCGCATACTATGATTATGAGATATGGCAGATGGACGTCAAAACGGCATTCCTTAACGGGCATCTTAAGGAAGAGCTGTATATGATACAACCAGAAGGTTTTGTCGATCCTAAGAACGCTAACAAAGTATGCAAGCTCCAGCGATCCATTTATGGGCTGGTGCAAGCATCTCGGAGTTGGAATATTTGCTTTGATGAGATGATCAAAGCGTTTGGGTTTATGCAGGCTTATGGAGAAGCCTGCGTTTACAAGAAAGTGAGTGGGAGCTCTGTAGCATTTCTCATATTATATGTAGATGACATACTCCTGATGGGAAATAATATAGAATTTCTGGATAGCATTAAGGCCTACTTGAATAAGTGTTTCTCAATGAAGGACCTTGGAGAAGCTGCTTATATATTAGGCATCAAGATCTATAGAAATAGATCGAGACGCCTCATAGGTCTTTCACAAAGCACATACCTTGATAAGATTTTGAAGAAGTTCAAAATGGATCAGTCCAAGAAAGGGTTCTTGCCTGTATTGCAAGGTGTGAGATTGAGCTCGGCTCAATGCCCGACCACGGCAAAAGATATAGAAGAGATGAGTGTCATCCCCTATGCTTCAGCCATAGGATCTATTATGTATGCCATGCTGTGTACCAGACCTGATGTAAACCTTGCCGTAAGTTTGGTAGGAAGGTACCAAAGTAATCCCGGCAAGGAACACTGGACAGCGGTCAAGAATATCCTGAAGTACCTGAAAAGGACAAAGGACATGTTTCTCGTTTATGGAGGTGACGAAGAGCTCGTCGTAAAGGGTTACGTCGACGCTAGCTTCGACACAAATCTGGATGACTCTAAGTCACAAACCGGATACGTGTATATGTTGAATGGTGGAGCAGTAAGCTGGTGCAGCTGCAAGCAGAGCGTCGTGGCGGGATCTACATGTGAAGCGGAGTACATGGCAGCCTCGGAGGCAGCGCATGAAGCTATTTGGGTGAAGGAGTTCATCACCGACCTAGGAGTCATACCCAATGCGTCGGGGCCGATCAAACTTTTCTGTGACAATACTGGAGCTATTGCCCTTGCAAAGGAGCCCAGATTTCACAAGAAGACCAGGCATATCAAGCGTCGTTTCAACTCCATCCGTGAAAATGTTCAAGATGGAGACATAGAAATTTGCAAAGTACATACGGATCTGAATGTCGCAGATCCGTTGACTAAACCTCTCTCGCGAGCGAAACATGATCAACACCAGAACTCTATGGGTGTTCGATTCATCACAATGTAACTAGATTATTGACTCTAGTGCAAGTGGGAGACTGTTGGAAATATGCCCTAGAGGCAATAATAAAAGTATTATTATTATATTTCTTTGTTCATGATAATAGTCTTTTATTCATGCTATAACTGTATTATCCGGAAATCGTAATACACGTGTGAATACATAGACCACAATATGTCCCTAGTGAGCCTCTAGTTGACTAGCTCGTTGTGATCAACAGATAGTCATGGTTTCCTGGCTATGGACATTGGATGTCGTTGATAACGGGATCACATCATTAGGAGAATGATGTGATGGACAAGACCCAATCCTAAGCATAGCACAAAGGTCGGTTAGTTCGTTTGCTAGAGCTTTTCCAATGTCAAGTATCTCTTCCTTCGACCATGAGATCGTGTAACTCCCGGATACCGTAGGAGTGCTTTGGGTGTACCAAACGTCACAACGTAACTGGGTGACTATAAAGGTGCATTACAGGTATCTCCGAAAGTGTCTGTTGGGTTGACACGGATCGAGACTGGGATTTGTCACTCCGTATGACGGAGAGGTATCTATGGGCCCACTCGGTAATGCATCATCATAATGAGCTCAAGGTGACCAAGTGTTTGGTCACGGGATCATGCATTACGGTACGAGTAAAGTGACTTGCCGGTAACGAGACTGAACAAGGTATTGGGATACCGACGATCGAGTCTCGGGCAAGTAACGTACCGATTGACAAAGGGAATTGTATACGGGGTTTGATCGAATCCTCGACATCGTGGTTCATCCGATGACATCATCGAGGAGCATGTGGGAGCCAACATGGGTATCAAGATCCTGCTGTTGGTTATTGACCGGAGAGTCTCGGTCATGTCTGCATGTCTCCCGAACCCGTAGGGTCTACACACTTAAGGTTCGGTGACGCTAGGGTTATCAGGAAGACAAGTATGTGATTACCGAATGTTGTTCGGAGTCCTGGATGAGATCCCGGACATCACGAGGAGTCCCGGAATGGTCCGGAGGTAAAGTTTTATATATGGGAAGTTGTTAAACGGGCACCGGAAAGTTTCGGGGTCATGCCGGTATTGTACCGGGACCACCGGAAAAGTTCCGGGGGTCCACCGAGAGGGACCACCCCTCCCGGGGGGCCACTTGGGCTGCGTAGGGATAGCATCCAGCCCCTGGTGGGCTTGGCGCCCCCCCCCCATTTGGGCCCATGCGCCTAGGGTTGGGGGGAAACCCTAAAGGGGGCGCACCCCCCTTGCTTGGGGGGCAAGCCCCCCACCCTTTGGCCGCCGCCCCCCTCTAGGGTTTCCCCTAGAGGGCCGGCCCCCTTGCCCCTCTCCTCCTATATATAGAGGGGTGAGGGGAGGGCTGCAACATGACAACTCAAGGCGCAACCCCTCCCCTCCCCAACACCTCTCCTCCTCAGTACGTGCTCGGCGAAGCTCTGTCGAAATACTGCTGCACCAACTGCACCACGCCGTCGGGCTGCCCTTGGAGATGCCTTCCTCAACCTCTCCTTCCTCCTTGCTGGATCAAGACGGAGGAGACGTCGACCGTCCCATACGTGTGTTGAACGCGGAGGTGCTGTCCGTTCAGCACTTGGTCATCGGTGATCCGAATCACGACGAGTACGACTCCATCATCACCATCCCCTTGAACGCTTCCACACTCGATCTACAAGTGGTATGTAGATGCAAACTCTTCCCCCTTGACTCGTTGCTTAGATGAACTCATAGATGGATCTTGGTGAAACCGTAGGAAGAATTTTAATTTTCTGCAACGTTCCCCAACAGATTGTGCTCCCAAGCACTGTCACGCCAATATCACTGCCGATGGGCCATGGTGCTTGCACCGGCCGATGAGGCTCTTGCTCCCCGACCTGCTCCGGCCCGTTCTCCTCGCGGAGGATGTAACACAGGTAGCACTACAAAAAAATACACTTCCGGATGATACGTGTTTGTCATAGTAGGTCACGGTTTCTGTCATGCATGTACATCCATGACGATTTTATGACAGAATCAAGATAGTAATCTACCTGTGATGTTGTAGAAGTGTTCCATGACATTACCAGAATTATCATCATGGAAGTGTGCACTTCCATGACGATAAATCGTGCATCATAGAAGTGCTTTCTCAAGGGTAACCGACACGTGGCATCCACCATAACGGTTCGCCGTTAAGCTACCGGGTCCGGTTTTGGATCCGATAACCCGTTAATATCCCGGACCAATGAGAATTTTCCACGTGTAAGTCATTGGCCAGAGGAAACATGTGTTGGCTCAACGTTGGGACAGATGTCATCCATTCATTGGATAGGAGGCTCCTATGATAGGTCGACATGTGGCACGGCCCAAGAGAGGCCCATTCCGGTGAAAAGGCCGGCCCGTTTGACTTGGTAAAAAGGTAACAGGCCGGCCCACAGAAAGCCTGTTAACGGCCTGTTCATATATAGCCCATTTACGACCCGCTAACTCATAGCCCGTTACGGCCTATCGGAATTAAGCCCAGTAGCTTCATCTGGGACGTCCAATATGATTCCAGCCCGTTGTAACTTCCGGCCCATGTATGGCCCATGATGTCTTTCAGCCCATACTAGGCCATTTGTAACTCTTGGCCCATTAACGGCCCGTGGTGAATCTGGCCCGCAATGAATAGTGTATCGCTTTATACCCATTAACGGCCCATTATTCCATTGGGCCGTTTCCAACCTGTGTTATCTTCGGCCTTCTCAGGGCCCATTTATTCTTGGGCTTATTTCAAGCATTTGGTTACTTACGGCCCGTTACTGGCCTTTTCTGCTTGTGGGCCAAATTCAGCCCGTGGTTACAATCGGCCCGTTAATCCGTTGGGCCGTTTTCATAGTGTCATAAAATACGGCCGATTAACGATGGCCCGCTATGGTTGGCCCATGAACAGATGATTCCAAATCTAGCCCGTTTACAGCCCATAACGCGGTCTGTTATTGGCCCATGTTTGCCGATCGATCATACGGCTCGTAGAAGGCCCATTGATGCTACGGCCCGTAGAGGGCCCATTGTTTCTACGGCCCTTAGAAGGAAATTATTTCCACGACCCATAGGAGGCCCATGGTAACTAAACTACAGTAAATATGTAGCCCATGGTTATTGTGGCCTAGTTTTAAAAAATAGGTTATTGCGGCCACTAGCAAACCGCGGAAAAAGAACTGCACTGACTACAAGCAAACAAATAAACAAGACAAAAAGGAAATAAATAAGCAAGCAACTTACGCTAGGCTATCACGGCTATTACACATATTACATCCACTGGGCATTAAAGTTCGCCACCAGTGCAAATATAGGGAACAAAGCTGCATATGATATACACTGGTTGTCAAAGTTGGCAACCAGTGCAAATAAACGCCGTAGCAAAACAAGTCCAGAACTGAAACCACTTCAGAAGAGCTCAAGAAACAATATCCTGGGTACCCATAATGCTGGCAAGATGCTTAGCAAACTTATTAACTTTCTCTTGTTTGGCGCTTAAATCCTCTAGCGTTTGCTGTTGCACTAGAAAGTATGCATTTGAATTCTGCAGGGACATCCTCAGTCCTTCAGCTTCCTATCGCAGCACATCTGATCGATGTCTTTCAACTTGAAGTTGAGACTCAAGAAGACGAATTGATTCAGGCAACGAGTTCGAAGAGCTTGTGCCAGTAGTAGTGGCCAATAACTCGAACACTACATCAAGACAAGACTTTTGGGTTCTTTCACTATCGTCAAGATAGTATTTATCAGCTTTCTTGGAGACCAACAGGGATGTCTCACTATCTTGAACCTTATCTGCATTACTTCCTTTACCATTGCATAATGGGGTACTGTTCTCCAATATTTTGTCCGCATTCTAAAACAGAAACAGGCAGACACATCACAGGTTTACCATGTTGTATATGAAACTCATATAGGTAAATCGGTTCAGTGTTAAAGTGGACAGGATAATAGCATGAAACAAATATATATCTATGTACCATGGTCACTTTATGTTTTATATAATTCTAGTTTTTGTTGCCAAATCAAGATAGAGACACAGTTCAAATAATATTTGTTCAAGATAAAGAAGAATAGACAGAATATAAGTGTGGGAAAATATAGAGCAATAACAACACTTGTAATGTGCATGACATGAGAACATAACTGTGTATTCAATTGAAACTGAAATCAACATAGAGCAAGTTACAACAGCAAACCAATTAAAGAAACAGGTTTAAAACATACCTGCGCCATTGGAGTTTCAATTCCATCCTTCAAATTTGAAAATAGTTGGTATGAGTAAATACAGTGATGCAAGAGCAAATTAAGGAGTATGAACCATAGCTACAAAACCTGACCTGAGAACAATTCTTATTCTCCTTTAAGCATTGAGTTGGGATTCAGAGTGGTGGTCTTCGTGCTTTGGGCACTGCAGTTCCCTTACTAACTGCTCGTGTTTGGGTGCTCTATGGTGGAGATGGTGCTGTGTCAACTGGAATTGGGTTACTATCTACTAGAGTTGGGGTTATAAGGGGTGTAGCCGGTTCTCTGTCCAACTGGGTAAGGGTACAATCTGCGAGAGTTTGGGTTATGTGTAGTGGGGCTGGTTCTTGGGCAAGTACAACCATGGTTCTATCTACATCAACTGGTAGCACTATCTTTTCTGAAGACCGTGTTGTTACTCCCTTAGATACTGCCATCACCCTCTCCAATTCAAATGGCTGATAAAAAAGAAAAGTAATTGAATGTACACACATTGTATGATAGACATGTGCAATGGATAGTGGGGAATAAAAGAGGGCATGAAATAATTCACATTTATGTTGTCTAACCAAACAGGATAGCATGACACGATTTCACATATATGATGGCTAACTAAACAGGATAGCATAACAAAATTTTACATTATGATGGCTAACTAAAAAAGATGGGAAGACATAATTCAAAATATGATGACTATGTAAACAGGATGACATGATATAACTATATAATGTGTTTATTAAATAGGTTGGCATGCCATAATTCACATACATGTCGCCTATGGAAACATGATAGCATGATATAATTCGCAGATATAATGACATAATTCAAAATATGATGACTGTAAACACTAAACATGATGAGATGATATAACTATATGATGTCTTTATTAAATGGGTTGCCATGCCATAATTCAGTGTAAACATGATGGCATGATATAATTCAAATATATGATTTATATAGTAAGCAAGTAAGCAGATGGAAATCCATATATGATGTAAAAACTAAGCAATGCAAGACAACATGCATGACATGGGTAATATAACCCTACCAAGTTTGAGCATAGACCTCAGGGAGGAAATAGGACTGATCATCAGTCTCTGAATCCTCCTTTGAGGAGCTCTTTGTAACCGGCAAGATGTCTGCTTCAGCAGGTAGCATTGTCTGCTCTGAATACCCTGTTTTCACTCCAGATACTTCCATCACTGCTTCAACTGGCTGATGCACATGAAGATTAGTTGAATATACAAACGTTGCCGACAAATGGAACACGTAATACAAAAAAATGATAGCATGATATAATTCACATACATGATGATTGGTTAAACAGCATGGCATTGCATAATTCACATATATAATGCCTTTGCAACAAGATATCATTGCATAATTCAGATATATAATGACTTGCAACAAGATGGCAATGCATAATTCACATATATGGTAATTAGACACTAAACAGGTGGCATGCACACAAAGCATGCCTAAACTAATCAACTGACATATCAATGCAAGACACCATATGCATGATATGAGCAACATAACCTTGCCAAGTTAGAGCAAACACCTCGGGGGGGGGGGGGATAGGACTGGTCATCTGTCTCTGAATCCTCCCCCGAGGAGCTATCTGTAACCAGTGAGATATGCGCTTCATCAGATAGCATAGTCTACTCTAAAGACCTTGTTTTCACTCCAGAATTTTCCATCACCGTGTCAAATGGCTGATGCACACGAAGAGTAGTTGAATGTACTAACATTGTTGACAAATGTAATACGTACCAAAAAAGGATGGCCTAATATAATTCACATATAAGATGACTGGCTAAGCAGGATGGCATTGCAAAATTCACATATATGATGCCTGGCTAAACAAGATGGCGTTGCATAATTCACATAAATGATGAATAAATGGCATTCACACAAAGCATGTCTAAACTAAGAAGATGACATATTCGATGTATAAGGTAAGCAATGCAAGGCACCATATGCATGATATAACCAACATCAGCATGCCAAGTTAGAGCCGAGACCTCAGGGGGTAAATAGGAGTGGTCTTCTTCTTCTGAATCCCCCTCAGAACAGATATCTTCCCCTCGATTACAATCCGAAATGGGTGGAGGGGGGCTGCCTTTGTGCCTACCATGGAGCGACTCGGCATGAAATTTTATTACTACGCAAGGCTCGTCTCTTTTGCTCTACATGTTCAGTTCCATTGTGTACAATAACTGACATGCATAGGAATAAAACATAGTGAGATTATGTAAGGAGTGCATGCAGAAATCCAGAGTGATGGTAGCAACCTGTGGATAGACCCAAAACCAATGATAGCATACAGATAATGGCTTCAGTTAAAAAATACAGATAATGGCTTCTTTACTGTTTGTTTCACACCCAACATGAAACTCATAGTAGACACCAGAGATTATCTATATAGTAGATATATGCTATTGATTGCGGCCCCGATATGTACCCCACAACCATTTAAAAACTCAAGTTTGACCATTAGTTTGGAGCTGACTCAGAGTCTAATCGGTGAACATGATGATAAAGTAGCATGTAATATTAAGCGATGCATAACGTAAGCAGACACGAAAGAGTGCGACCTCTCTTGCGGACCCGTGTAGTCCTCGAGGTCATCTGCTCAGTTGATGATGGTAACGCAGTTGTCATGGCTGCCCACGGTGGGGAAGAAGATCTGAGGTGGTGAAAGACAGTATGGAGGCCTGATCCCTACTATGCTGGACCCTTCTATCGTTGGAGCAGCTGAGCTGGGGTGGACGACGGTGCAAGAGGAGTGGGACAAACCACACAAGGTTTTCTTTGAAAACTATCTATAAGAGAAGTAATTCTGTAAGGGCTCGTTTGAATTGGAGGATTCTAACAATGCAGGGATAGGAAATGCACGTGCAAAATAGAGAATTTAAAAACACAGGATTTCTGCCAATCTGGGTGTTTGGTTCACAAGAATTGGAAGATCACAGGATGCAAAGAAGCATGGTGAGATTAAGTCAAACCACAAGAAAATGTACGGTTATAATGCTGTTATGCTACTATCTCTTAATCTTGTGCTTCATGAATAGGAATTTGAAAAGGAGGACAAGTGGATATTAAAATTCCTACGGTTTTTCTTGCAAGGAGACACTAAAGGAATAAATCCTATAGTTTTCCTTTGCTCCATTCCTTTGAACCAAATGCATGAATAGTAGTACCATAGGAAACTTTCCAATTCCTATGTTTTTCCTTCACTTTTCCTTTCAAGCACTGGCAATTCTAGTAGGCAGGCTTGAGCAAGGAAAAGCCTACACTCAAAAAATGTTTTTGTGCTACTTCTACTACTTTGGACACATGCCACTGCCCTACTAGCTCAACTCCCAAGCCCATCGACAAATGCACAGCTCAAACATGCAGAGATAAATAATGATGGCATTCAAGAGAGTCCATCACGGATAGCTAAGTTGCCTGGTACCTCGCTGCTTGTCATATAGTAGGATAAAATAATTGTATTTCACATTACTACGTGTGTTCAGTGGACAATATATATAACATGTAGAGTAAAAAAGAGATGCAACAAGTGTACAACCTCTTTGGCGAAGCCATGTCAATCTCAGCGTGATTGGGTTGGTCGGTGAGGATGCTCCGGCTGACTTGGCTGTCAGAGGAGGGGAAGAAGATCTTAGGCATCTAGAGATGGAGCCCGGGGTACTGCTTCGCTATGATGGAGGGTTTCGTCGTTGGAGCAGCTCCGGTGAGTTGTACGACGCTGAGGCTGAAGCAGAACAAGAGAGACAACGTTAACCTGAGTGGAATTCTAATAGCATCTCCAATAGATGACGTAAAATACATAACCACAAAGTGCTAGATGTAAAATAGATCAGCCGCTCATCTCTGAACTTAACCATCGAAACTGAATTTACTGTCGAAACTGAACTTAACTGTCGAAACTGAATTTTCCTTTGAAACTGAATTTTGCTGTCGAAACTGAATTTTACTGTCAAAACTGAACGCACTAGTAGCAGAAAAGTAGAAGCAGCAACGCGTGCGAGAGCCGGGGCAGCTGGTCGTGTAGCAGCATTAGTCGACTGACACCACCGGCCAAACCACCGCTCCCGCCGCCCCGCCCGCCCCGAAACCACTCCCCACCGTCGGTCCGCCGCCACCCCGGCCATCCCTCTAGGCCCCCCATGCCGAGCTTTTTCTCTAGCAATCCCCACGCCACCGTCCCACCACCATCGGCAACCATCGCCCCACCCTGAACCCTAAGATAGATAGTGGGGTACCTCTCTGGCGAGCCCCCTCCCCGCTGCGGCTGGTTCTTCCTTCACTCCGGCGAGCTCCCACCCCCTGAAAATCGACTAACCCAAAAGTTGATTCAGTCGGCTGAAGTGTAGCCAAATTAGAGCAGCATCACAATAAAGAGCAGCAGCGCGAGCAAGATCAAGAGGAATAGCAAGAGCAGACCAGGCAGGGGACCGAGAGCAAGAGCAGAGCAGCAGAGCAAGAGAGAGCTAAAGTAGCAGCAGCTCCTACTGATGTGGACGTCACCGCCGAGGGAGCGACGCTGTGGAGGAAGTGGCCGGCGATGCCGCCGTGGATGGAGCCGCGCCATGTCGGCTCGGGACCGAGCACCGGCAGCATTGTGAGATCGAATCAAGAAGAAAATGCGGCGATTAGTGTACAACCTCTTTGGTGGCGCCAATTAGGCCTCAGCTTCATCCAAGGAAATGGTGATGATGTTGCTCTTCCGGTGGTGCAGGTGAAGACGGTGGTGTGGGAATGGAGGTGGCATGAAAGACGAGGGGAACGTCGAGGCAGCTCCTTGGGGGTGGAGGACGGGGTGGCTGAACCGGCGGGACGACAAGATCGATGATGGATCCTCATCCAGTACGGTGGATGAGGGACGTCGAGGTGTTGATGTGGACGACATCGTCGGGGAAGAGGCTCCGGCTAGGTGGCAGATGGAGGTGGGTGTGGGGCTTCGTGGGTTTTCACGGCCTCGGTGTTCCGATGGGTGGGCTGATGGATGGGAGTGGGGAACCATGGCTTAGGGATGTGCTTGTCCGAAATGTGGGGTAAGTTACAAAAGTACCCCCACTGATTTGTGCTAGATGGTTCTTTTAGTTCAGGTGTATCATGGGCATTTCACGTGTCGGGATTTCACAGGAGGTGGGAGTTTTCCCGCGCGTTGTAATTTTGGGGTAGCAAGGCGCGGGTTGAGATGGAGGGAGTTTTCAGAGCACAACGAGACAAATATATATCTTAAATATTTTGAGGTAACAAGGCACGGGTTGAAATTTCCGGCGATGAAAAAACAAAAAGAAATCAATTCGCACCACACAAGAGAGTCTAGTCCTGTGTACTGTACCAAATCAATTCACACTACAATTGCCATTCAGAACTTTGAATGCATGTTATGTTCAATTAAAATATTTCGCTACGTGTATAATGCATGCAACCCCCTACTCAAATGAATGTTTTAGTGCATTCCAAACGTATATACTACCACTTCAATGTGAACTAAATTTGAATTCATTTCTCTATTTGAATGAGATCCGCAAAAATGATTGTTGTGAAGTCAAACCATTTGAATTCACTTCTCTATTTTAATAAGATCTAGAATCATCATTATTGTCAAGTTAAACCATCATTTGTGTATTATCTTCACAGCACACCACATGATTATTGTCGAGTTAGATATGAACTATGTTATGTCCAATTAAATTTTTTTGCTGGCTGTATAATGCATGTAACCTACTCATACCAACATTTTAGTGCATTCCAAATGTCTATACTACCGATGCAATTCGAACTAAGTTTCAATATGTTTCTCTATTTGAATAAGAATCTACAAGCCTGATTGTTGCCAACTTAAACCATCATTCGTGTATGTGTACTATATGAACTCGAACTCGATTTTTTGAATCCACTTTATGTTGACTTCAAATCACAGTACATTTCAAGCTCTGGCTAGATCTTCATAATCTAAACCATGTCTCATGTGTATAATGTGTTTATCACATAATGTACGGTGCCCCGCCCCTACTCCTACAAGTATTTAGATGTGAGTTGCAAATGCCACACATTACAACAAATTCAAATAAAATGTGAGATTGTTCGATATATAGTATTGTTTAGATTGTTCGATACTTAGTTGTAAGCTACAAACGCCACACATTATCACAAATTCAAACAAAATGTGAGATTGTTCAATGCATAGTATGGTTTAGATTGTTCGACATTTAGCCGTGAGTTGCAAACGCCATGCATTATCACGTTATGGTATAACATGTGCAAAACCACAGCACGCGTATTACCGCTATATTCATGCATGCATATGTTTATAACACTATGATATCCTATTCAAATATATGAATCCACTTTCATATCAAATTATCATCTTTGTTAGTCTCTTACACCCACACAATCCTCTAACCTTTGTAGCTAGCACTAACTTTCTCTCATGCATGCACACACCCTCCTCGTCGTCCCCCTCCCCCAGCATTCTATCCGTCGCACACATTTATTTTTTTCTTTAGGTCGTTCTCCCACAGTCTCCACAACTCCTTTCCGACACACACCGATCGATAAACCTCTCCAGCGATGTCTGCCTACAACATACACATGCACCTTCCATGTCCTCCTTTTTGTGCACATGCCTCGTGTCTCTCAAACGGTCCCACACACGTGTAAACTCTCGCCCCTCTTTTCATCGATCTCACAATCGCACACTCCTCCCCCTATCTAGCTAGTAGCTCGGCCTCTCACACCACCTCCTAGCTCCATTCTCTCTGTATATCCGTCTCGCTGGGCCTTATTTGCCTCTAACAAATGGATGTACACCAACCAATCTCCCGCTATACATATAGCTAGCTAGGTCCTTATAACTCGTTTTCCCCCAAGCGTTGATCGATCTACCTCATTAGTTATGTATCTCCCTTCCTCTGACAAACAACAATTGATCTACCGATCTAGTTAGGTTTGCTTACCAAACACATAGTTCCCCTTCATCATCCATGCATGCGTCCTGACACATCTATCACGCACAGGCACACACAGAAACACATCCCCACTCTTATTAATAATATTGCAGTTCTACCCTCAGTTTGTCTAGTAGGCCTCTCCCACCATCTTCGAGAAGCAACTTGATCATTCATCCAACACTCTACCCCTCTCCCTCCCTCTCTCTCTCCTCTCTCTCTCTCTCTCTGTCCCAACCTATTTCCCGTCCTTCAGTTATGTATGGATGTTGACTGATCTCCCTCAAGACATAGCTGGGTCTCTCCTTCTCAACACATATACGAGTCGTTCTACCTCTCTAGTTAGGCCTCTACCTCCCCCTCCTCCCCCCACACACATCGATACATCGAGTGCTCTAGTCATGTCTCCCTATCACACACAAACTTGCCCTGAACCCTCTGATGTTCTGATAGGTCAGTCGCCCTATATCTTTGACTTGCACACACACAATTTCGATGGCTCTCTTCATCGATCTTGCACCCACCCACTTGATCCTTTCTTCAACTCTATCGATATCTATGACCCCTCCCTCTCTTCTCGTGGATCCACTAGTAGAAAAAGGTTCAAATGTGAAGCACATTAGTGCCGGTTTGAATTTGAGCCAGCACTAATGTGACCATTAGTGCCGGTTCCAACGGCTAGGCGGGCGGGCATCATTAGTACTGGTTCGTGGGCAACCTTTAGTACCGGTTCATGCCACGAACTGGTACTAATGAGGCCAGTGCGGCTGTGGTCAGGTTGGGGCCCCCACGAAGACCTTTAGTACCGATTCATGGCATGAACCGGTACTAGAGCTTCGTAGTAAGCTGATTTTTAGTCCCACCTCGCCAAGAGAGAGGCAGTATGAGCGGTTTATAAGCCGTGAGTGCAGAGACAATGACGAAGAGGTGCAATGCTCACCTGCACGTTGATTAGCTTCAAGTCTTTCGGAATAGCATAGATTGCACTGAGCTATGTGCAGTGCAGTCTACACTATTCCGAAAGGCTTGAAGCAAATTAACCAGCATTGCACCTCTTTTCTATTTTTAATAACTTATTTGAACTCCGGACTTCATGCGTTCAGTATGCAGCATTCAAAGTGAAGTCATGAATTTCCAACATGTTCTGACATCATTTGCTATTTTTCAGTCATTTACCGAATTGTTTAAAGAGCTAAATGACCGTGAAATTGAAAATCACTACAAAATGAACCGTGAAAATGTTGAAATTTAGCATGGTATCATCATTTCACCTGCATAGCATGTGCGAAAGAGTAGAGAGGGTCACGACAAAAACTGGACACACTTCATGTACAAACAGGACAATCTCTTTCGGAGTATCAGGGTTTCGGACGAGAACTCATCTGTTACACGGGCACTTCAATGTTTTTTAAACTTATTTGAACTCCGGACTTCTTTTGTGTTTAGTATGCAGCATTCAAAGCGACGTCATCAATTTCCAACATGTTCTGACATCATTTGTTGTTTTTCAGTCATGTACCTAATTGTTTAGAGAGCTAAATGACCGTGAAATTGAAAATCACTACAAAATGAACTGTGAAAATGTTGAAACTTGGCATGGTATCATCATTTCACCCACATATCATGAGCTAAAGAGTAGAGAGGGTCACGACAAAAACTGGACACACTTCGTGTACAAACTGGACAATCTCTTTCGGAGTATCAGGGTTTCGAACGAGAACTCATCTGTTACACGGGCACTTCAATGTTTTCTAAACTTATTTGAACTCCGGACTTCTTTTGTGTTCAGTATGCAGCATTCAAAGAGACGTCATCAATTTTTCCAACATGTTCTGACATCATTTGTTGTTTTTCAGTCATTTACCGAATTGTTTAGAGAGCTAAATGACCGTGAAATTGAAAATCACTACAAAATGAACTGTGAAAATGTTGAAACTTGGCATGATATCATCATTTCACCCGCATAGCATGCGCGAAAGAGTAGAGAGGGTCACGGCAAAAACTGGACGCACTTCGTGTACAAACCGGACAATCTCTTTCGGAGTATCAGGGTTTCGGACGAGAACACATCTGTTACATGCGCACTTCAATGTTTTTTAAAATTATTTGAACTCCAGACTTCTTTTGTGTTCAGTATGCAGCATTCATAGCGACGTCATCAATTTCCAACATGTTCTGATATCATTTGTTGTTTTTCAGTCATTTACCTAATTGTTGAGAGAGCTAAATGACCGTGAAATTGAAAATCACTACAAAATGAACTGTGAAAATATTGAAACTTGGCATGGTATCATCATTTCACCGGCATAGCATGTGCGAAAGAGTAGAGAGGGTCACGGCAAAAACTGGACGCACTTCGTGTACAAACTGGACAATCTCTTTCGGAGTATCAGGATTTCAAATGAGAACTCATCTGTTACACGGGCACTTCAATGTTTTCTAAACTTATTTGAACTCTGGACTTCTTTTGTGTTCAGTATGCAGCATTCAAAGTGACGTCATCAGTTTCCAACATGTTCTGACATCATTTGTTGTTTTTCAGTCATTTACCGAATTGTTATAGAGCTAAATGACCGTGAAATTTAAAATCACTACAAAATGAACTATGAAAATGTTGAAACTTGGCATGGTATCATCATTTCACCCGCATAGCATGTGCAAAAGAGTAGAGAGGGTCACGGCAAAAACTAGACGCACTTCCTGTACAAACTGGACAATCTCTTTCGGAGTATCAGGGTTTCGGACGAGAACTCATCTGTTACACGGGCACTTCAATGTTTTTTAAAATTATTTGAACTCCGGACTTCTTTTGTGTTCAGTATGCAGCATTCAAAGTGACGTCATCAATTTCCAACATGTTCTGACATCATTTGTTGTTTTTCAGTCATTTACCGAATTGTTTAGAGAGCTAAATGACTGTGAAATTGTAAATCACTACAAAATGAACTGTGAAAATGTTGAAACTTGGCATGGCAGCATCATTTCACCCGCATAGCATGTGCGAAAGAGTAGAGAGGGTCACGGCAAAAACTGGCCGCACTTCGTGTACAAACTGGACAATCTCTTTCGGAGTATCAGGGTTTCGGACGAGAACTCATTTGTTACACGGGCACTTCAATGTTTTTTAAACTTATTTGAACTCCGGACTTCTTTTGTGTTCAGTATGCAGCATTCAAAGCGACATCATCAATTTCCAACATGTTCTGACATAGTTTATTGTTTTTCAGTCATTTACCTAATTGTTTAGAGAGCTAAATGACCGTGAAATTGAAAATCACTACAAAATGAATTCTGAAAATGTTGAAACTTGCAATGGTATTATCATTTCACCCGCATAGCATGTGCGAAAGAGTAGAGAGATTCACAAAGAAACTAAATACAGAAAAAAACTACTCAGAAATAAATAAAAGAAAATAAATAAAGCAGAAAAGAAAAAACTATATAAAAAATTACTCAAAAATAAATAGAAGAAAATAAATAATGCAGAAAAGAAAAAAACTATATAAATAATTACTCGTAAATAAATAGAAGAAAATAAATAATGTAGAAAAGAAAAAACTATATAAAAAAATTGTTGGGGCGCTGCCCAGTGGGCCTGCCAGACCTAGGTGTGCAAATGCAGGCCCAGAAGGGCCAGCAGGCTCACAGGGTAGCGCGCCATAGTTAGGCCCAGAAGCCTGCTATATAGAGAAGTTCGAAGGAGCAGCCGCGGCTGGGTTTATAAATCAGTGCGGCTGCCCTTCGCTCGGCGAGGTGGGACTAAACATTGTGCACCGCCGGTGGCAGCGCACAACCATTAGTACTAGTTGGTGGCTCCAACCGGTACTAATGATTGGGCCTTTAGTATCGGTTCGTGGCACGAACCGATACTAAAGGGGCCGTTTCCCGCCCCTTGGCCTGGCGAAAATTGGCATTTAGTACCGGTTGGTGGCTCCAACCGGTACTAAAGACCCCTCCTATATGTATGGCACTTACGAAAAATTCAGTTTCATCGACCACCACTTCTTCTCCAATTTCTTCGCGCGACATCACATCCGTCGCCGCGTCGTCGCCCATCGTGCGCCGCCCTCGCAGGCCCCGCCACCCTCGCCGCCCGTCGTCGCCGTCACCACCGTCGCCCCCGCCACCCGTCGTCGCCGTCAGCGCCGGCGCCCCCGCCGCCCGTCGCCGCCGCCCCGTACTACGTCGTCGTCTCGTTCGCACCATCGCCCCCGGCCCGCCGCTCGTCGTCGCGCCGTCCCCGTCGCATCGTCGTTTCGCGCCGCCGCGCGTACGCCGCCTCCTCCCGCTCGTACACACACACACACACACACACACGTACAGACACACACACACATATTGTTTTTACTTATTTTCTGTTTTCTGTTGTTTAAATTAATGTTAGATAAATTACGTAGATAAGAATGTTAGAATGTTAATGTTAGATGAATTATATGGAAAAGATGTTAAATATTAATGTCAATTTTAGATGAATTAGCTAGATATTAATTAGATATATATATGAGATTTGAACTAGTTGAATTAATATAAAACCTTATTTTTAGTATGAAAATTAATAGAACAAGTTTATTTTTAGCAAGAAAATTTAGGTATATGAGATTATTTGAACTAGTTGAATTAATATAACTAGTTTATTTTTAGTAAATGCTTAGTTGAACTAGCTAGTTGAATTAGTACTAGTTTATTTTTAGTAAGAAAATTTAGGTATATGAGATTTGATGATCTAATTAAAATTATACTATATATAGCTACTTTATATATTTTAGTAAGAAAATTAATAGAACTAGTTTATTTTTAGTAAATTCTTAGTTGAATTAATAGAACTAGTTATTTTTAGTAAGAAAATTTAGGTATATGAGATTTGATGATCTATTCAAAACATTAATATATAGAACTACCTACTTTATTTTAGTAAGAACATATGTTTCACCTATATATGAACATATGTTAGATATTAGTGTCAAATGTTAGATGAATTAGATATAAATTATATGTTAGATATATATTTAATTTAGTTATATGAGATTTGATTATCTAATTAACATTTTATTATATAGAATTAGCTACCTTATTTTCAGTAAGAAAATTAATAGAACTAGTTTAGTTGAATTAGTTGAATTAATTAGTTGAACTAGTTAGTTGAATTAGTTGAGCTACTTTATTTAGGTATATTTTTCGTAAGTGCCTAGTTGAATTAGTTGAATTAATTAGTTGAACTAGTTGAATTAACAGAATTAGTTGAATTAATAGAACTAATAAGTGTTTAATGTTTCACCTATGAACATAGGAATGTCGTCTGACGACGAGCACGATTTCATTATGTGCGAATACTGCGAAGACCAGCGCGGCCTGTGCGGCAGAAATTTTCTAGTTGATGATAGACGCTTCAGCATCAAGCTGGATGAGAACTTCGAAGTGGATACAGTAAGTCACAATGACAAGTCTTTTTTCGTAATTAAGCATGACTTATGCTTCATTTGCTTCAAGTTTTAATTTTAATTTTTCACTATTCTACTAGCGTATCCCCTGCCATGCAAGAAGTTTTGTCTTGGATAAGATAGGTTTCAATCCTAATGAAACTATGGAGGTAAAAAGAGTTTACTTGAAGATCGAGCATGGTTATAACTTCAACGTCAAATTATACAATGCATACACATACACCTATTTTGAATGCAAAACTTGGCAAGCACTATGCAAGGCTTATGCATTTGAGCCTGATATGGTTATCACCTTTGATATTCGTCCGGAAGATGATATTGAAGGTAATAGAGACATCTGGGTCGATGTGCAGACGCCTCCAATTCTACCATTATGTGAGTTTCTCAACCATATTTATGTCTTCGATATGAGATTATTTGAACCAGTTGAATTAATAGATCTCAATTTATATTGGCGCTTGGTAGACATTACCAACCGATACTAATGTCCTACGCGCCCACGGAGCTGGCTCGTGCCACGTGGTTGCCCTTTAGCACCGGTTCGTGCTGAACCGGTACTAAAGGGGGGGCCCTTAGTGCCCACACTTTAGTGCCGGTTACCGAACCGGCACTAAAGGGCCTTACAAACCGGTGCTATTGCCCGGTTCTGCACTAGTGATCGCCCCCTCTATATATGATATCGATAGGCCTCTATTTCACACACATTGCATGTGTCAAATTTTTGTTTGAGATGTCATCGACACATATTCCCACAAATACATTCACGAAATCACCCCCAAACAAAAAAACACTCACGAACGCACATGCCATGTGACGCCCCCGATTTGACCATACACTTAAATACACGCAAACGTGTACGATCAAGATCAGGGACTCACGGGAAGATATCACAACACAACTCTAGACACAAATAAAATAATACAAGCTTTATATTACAAGCCAGGGGCCTTGAAGGCTCGAATACAAATGCTCGAAGACACAAGAGTCAGCGGAAGCAACAATATCTAAGTACGGACATAAGTTAAACAAGTTTGCCTTAAGAAGGCTAGCACAAAAGTAACAACGATCGAAAAGGCAAGGCCTCCTGCCTGGGACCTCCTAACTACTCCTCGAAGCCGAACTCCATGTAGAATCATCCTCGGGATCCTCTAGCTCCTGGACTCCATCATATGATCGCAATAACCGAGAAAAGGGGAAAAAGAAGTAGCGAAGCAACCATGATTACTCATCCAAAGTACTCGCAAGCAAGGATCTACACTACATATGCATTGGTATCAATGAAAAGGGGTAGTATATGTGGACCAAACTGCAAAATGCCGAAATAAGAGGGTGATAGCTAGTCCTATCGAAGACTACGCTTCTGGTAGCCTCCATCTTGAAGCAGTAGAAGAGAGTAGATGGTAAGTTAACCAAGAATCATCGCATAGCATAAACCTACCCAGCGATCCTCCCCTCGTCGCCCTGTGAGAGAGCGATCACCGGTTGTATCTGGCACTTGGAAGGGTGTGTTTTATTAAGTATCCGGTTCTAGTTGTCATAAGGTCAAGGTACAACTCCGGGTCGTCCTTTTACTGAGGGACATGACTATTCGAATAGATAAACTTCCCTGCAGGGGTGCACCACATTTCCCAACACGCTCGATCCCCTTTTTCCGAACACACTTTCCTGGGTCATGCCCGGCCTCAGAAGATCAACACGTCGCAGCCCTACCTAGGCACAACAAAGAAGTCAGCACGCCGGTCTAAATCCTACGGCGCAGGGGTCTGGGCCCATTGCCCATTGCACACCTACACGTTGCGAGGGCGACCGGAAACAGACCTAGCCTCCCTAATACAAGAGGAGGCGTTCTAGTCCAATCCGGTGCGCGCCGGTCAGTCACTGACGTCACTAAGGCTTCGGCTGATACCACGACGTCGAGTGCCCATAACTGTTCCCGCATAGTTGGTTAGTGCGTATAGGCCAGTGGCCAGACTCAGATCAAATACCAAGATCTTGTTAAGCGTGTTAATTGATGTATCTGCAGACACCGAACAGGGCCAGGCCCACCAATCTCCTAGGTTATCTCAACCTACCCTGTCGCTCTGCCACAAAGTAATAGTCGGGGGCCGTCAGGAACCCAGGCCCACCACCGGGATGGAACCATCTGTCCTTTCAGCCCCCACATCGGAATCACTTGCGGGTACTCTACGAGCCGACCCGACTTTAGTCACCACCTGTATAGTATGTATGCATGTGTGTGTGTGTGTATGTATATACCCGTGATCACGGCCCGATAGTATAGCATAGCAGACGAACAAGATTGTAGGTCCACTGATGAAGTACTAGCAACCTATACTTAGCATGTAGGATTGCAGGTAAAGGTAACAATAGTAGTAGCAAAGACAGGCTATGCATCAGGATAGGATTAACGGAAAGCAGTAACATGCTACACTACTCTAATGCAAGTAGTAGAGAGAAGAATAGGCGATATCTGGTGATCAGGGGGGGCTTGCCTGGTTGCTCTGGCAAGAAGGAGGGGTCGTCGTCGATGTAGTCGATCACGGGGGTAACAACGGCGGTCTCGAGGTCTAGAGGTGTGAAGGGGCTGATGCCTTCCCACCCACCCAGGTTCAAGGCATGGTACTTGCAATTTGGGTTTGTTGCACCAATTATACTGTAGGGGGTTCCCTTACAGTCTTTCTGTCAAAAAAAGGCGGTCTCGAGGTATACCGGAAAGAAGTAACGGAAGGGGAACACAAATAAATAATAGAGCAATCAAAGCAACACAAAGTATAACATGGCAATACGTGGTGCTAGGGTGACCTAACGCAGTAGTAGGCGATACCGACGAAGGGGGGAACATCCGGGAAAGTATTCCCGGTGTTTCGTGTTTTCGGACAAACGGATTGGAGGGGGGAAAGTTGTGTGTTCGCTTTGCTAGGGATGTGTGGCGGACGAACGGACCGCATATTTGGATTCGTCTTGTCGTTCTAAGCAACTTTCATGTACATAGTATTTTCATCCGGGTTACGGATTATTTTATATTAATTTTTAAAGATTTAAATCACCTTTTAGAATTATCAAAATTAATTAGATTAGAAAATGCTATTATGACATCAGCATGATGTCAGGGTGATGTCAACGGTCAGCTTTGACCGTTGACCAGTCAAGCGGACAGGTGGGTCCCACTGTCATAGACTATTTGTCTAATGAGATAATTAAGGTTAATTAACAGGGTTAATTAGATTAATCAACATGATTAATTAAGTTAATTAATTATCTTAATTAATTGATTGATTAATTAATTGATTAAATTTCATTATTATTATTATTATTATTAATCTTAATTAATTAATTTTATTTTTTATTTGTTTTTTTACGTTCTCTGGGTGTGGGGCCCTCGTGTCATTGGCCCATGGCTTTAACGGGTGCCGGCGAACGGGCTATGGGCGGGTGCCCGAAAGGACGAGTGCACAAGGGGCGTTCGGCGCCTGCGTGGAGCAGCGGCAAAAGGCGAGGGGCGGCGCCGGCGCGGGCTCGCAGAGAGAGGGGGCGCGGGCGCTAGCCAGCAGCAGTGGACACCACGAGTGGAGAGGCTACGCGGGTGCAGGGAGGCGGCGGAGCAAGGCGGCTGCGACGAGCAGCAGCAGCATGGCGCACAGTAGTGCAACGCGGTGCGGGGACGGGATGGTCAGCGCGGGCGGCGAGTGGGGCAACGGTTGAGCGCTAGCGAGGGCACGGCAGGGCGTGCGCTGGGCGTGGCTGGCGCGGTCGCGGGGCAAGCGGCAACGCGGGCGTGCGAAAGCAGCAGCAGTTGCAGGCATGGCCGGGGGCGGGAGGTATCGGGGAAAGCACATGGCCGGCGATTCCGGGGAGCGGTGGTTGTGGGGTGAGGGCCGGGCGCGGCATGTCGGCGCAGGGAGCAGAGGCGGGTAGGGGAGAGGAGGAGAGGTGCGGCCAGCAGCGGCAGCTGCGAGGCCATGGGAGGCCGGAGGCGAGCGCGGGCGGAGATGGCCACGACCTTGGGCAGGGCTGACAGTGGTAACGACAGGCAGGGCAAGCGGCGAGCGGGGCGAGACCTCGCGCGAGCGCGGGTGTGCGCGGGCGGTGCGCGTGCGGGGAGAGGACGAGGCCGGGGGCCTCACCGGGGTTGTAGGGCACGGGGCAGTAGTACGTGGGGAGGAGGATGGGGACGACGTTCCGGCGCGCTGTCCGGCGAGGTGGTGATGAGGAGGCGCGGCGCTTGGCGATCCGGCGACGGGTGCGGGGAAGATGATGTCGTGCAGCGCCGAGTGGCGAGGCGTGGTCATCGGGGCGCAACGGGGAGGCGTTCGACGAGCGGCGAGGTGGCCCGGCGAGTCGGAGCAACGGTCGCCGGCGGGGCGGCGACGGGCGATGTCAAGGGCGACGAGGCAAGCCCCGATCCAGATTGGATCGGGGGGAGGAGAGCGTAGTGGGGGGCGATTGGGGGGTTACAGGTTAGGGTTTGACCGGGATGGGGGAAATGGAGAGTGGGGTGGGGCGCGGCTGGGCCGGCCTGGTTGGACCGGTGGCCAGTTGGGCCATGGCCCAGCAGGGGTTTTTCCTTCCTTCTTTCCTTTTTTTGTTTTGTTTTTTTGTTTTTCTCTTTTTCTGCTTTAATTTTATATTTTAAATATCTTAGTTTTGCAAAATACATTAGTTGTACCTAAATTAGTATTAACAAATATGCCACCACCACAATTAATTTGGCACCTAAAATAGAATAGTTTGTGATTGATTAATATTTTAAAAGCTTTTAAATAATTGGTTTTGTTACTGTTTTGTTCATTTTAGAGTTTTAAACACTTTATAAAAGTGGGGTTTCTTCACCACAATTACCTTTGCATTATCCGACACAACTCGAACATTTTATTTTAAAGGTTGAAAACTTTTGTTGTTTGCCTTTAATTTAATTTTGAATTTGAATCAGTTTTTGAACTAACCCGAGATTATCAACAGTAACCGAGGTGACGTGGCATCATTCGCAGGGATTTACTGTAGTCTAATTATCCGGGCGTCACAATTCTCCTCCACTACAAGAAATCTCGTCCCAAGATTTAAGAGGTAGAGTAAGGGGAAAGGTCTGGTTATGATATTCTAATGGATCTTCTCGGTCTTGCTTGCTCTTCTCGAAGAAGGTGATCCCTTATGTAGATGTCTTCATTTCTATGCTTCAGGTCATCATGATGTAGTCGACATCCTTTCTTCGGGAACTCCATCATACTTACAAAGAATAAGGGGGGGTTATTCCGGGAGAACGGGCGTCTGCATGGTTGACTATCTAGTAGATAACATCGGGGAAGGTGGTGGAAGGTAACTCTCGAATTGAAACTTAAGAAGATACTGAGAGCAAGGTAAGAAGGTACCATGAGAAGTTTCGAGCGGGTAGGCAATTGTTCGATGCCTGAAACAGCCTATGAAAGGGGTCCAGAGCAATGAGAATACATATTGCCTCTGATAACAGAATAGATCACTAGGCAGGTGGCCCGTGAATTACATACAAAGTCAAGTTCGAGGAATAAGTTTGGCAACAGTGTCACATCCCTAGCTTCTGGTGCTGTCTAGTGTTTGCATCTTGTTTGCATCATGTTTAAATTTCTGAAAGTTGAATTGGGGAGAGCTGAAAGCCTCAGAAATCATTTTAATAAAGGGGCAAAGAACCCTAAAATTGTAATCAGCGAATCCAAAATACCCTAGAAATAGTTCTGAGAATTTTGGAAATTTTATAAATCAAACCAAAATTTTGGAACATTTCTAAGGAATTATTTGGGCTCTGATTTTAAATCAATATTTTATTTGGATTTGGATTTATATTCTTAACATATGGAATATAATTTCAAATAACTCTGAATGAGTTTATGTGCTTTTGGATAACTCCACTTTGCAACATATAAATATTCATGGGATTTTTGTCACTGGTTTTGGATTTGTTCTATTTGAAAACAGTGGCAAAAGAGATTAAATAGAAAACAAAGCAAAACATAAAGTAAAAAGAGAGAAACCTAACCTTTCTTACCTGGAGCTGGCCCAGTTGGCCCAGCCCGCCAACCCACCTTGCCAGTCGTCTCCTAGCTTCTGCCAGGAGGACGACGCCGTGTCGACGCGCGCGCAATCGAGCTCCACCTCCTGCTTTCGCCCCCACCCTCGTTCGAGCGCCTGGAGATGCCCAGGACATTCTCCCTCACTCCCCCACCTCTCTAATTCCTCTCTCCCCCTCCAGCCCCTCCTCCCCGCGACCACCCGAGAGCCCCGCCGGCCATCGCTGCCGCTCGCGTGGCCATCGCCATCCCCTTGTCGCGCTGCCATGCCCGGGAGCTCTACGCCGACCTCGTACGCGTCCCCATCATCGACAGCAACCAGAGGAGCACAACATGGCCGCCATCGGCGCCGTCTTCATCCTCTGCACCAACGGCCGTCCTTGTAGATTCGCAGCTACCCGACCATCCCCGACCTCACCGATGACGCCATCGGATGCGCTATGAGCTCCACCGCATCCCCCCTCTCTCCATTTGCTCGCCCCCATGCCATAGTTCCATTCCCCGCCGTCACCAAAGCTCGCTGGCGCTGCGTCCGTCATTACCATCGATAGCAGCCCCGCCTGGCTGACCCGAGCATGCAGGCATGCTCAGGGAGCTCCCAGGAGCCCAACGCGGCCATCAGCTCGCTCGCTAGCGCGCTGCAGTCCTCGCGCCTGTGGAGCCGTAGCTCCGGCCACCGCCTCGCTCGCCGCCGACGCTGCTCCTGGCCACCCCGCAGCCTCTTGTCCGGTCCTTTAGATGCAGACGAGCAAGAGCTCCGCCCCAGTGCCCTCAGCGCACCGCGCCGCTGCCCCTAGCGCCACTCCGGCGAGCCACCCCCGCTCTGGTTCGTCGCTGTCGTCTAACCGTCGGTGGTTCTGACGTGGCACCATCACTAAACGCTAATGACGCTGCAAATTAACCCACTGACCCACTTACATATGGGCCCCACGCCCTTAATTAACACTAGTTTAGTTTCTGATTAGTTTTACCTAATAACTATGGCCCCACGTGTCAGCTTGACTTTGACTTAGTTAACGTTGACTGGGCCCACCTGTCAGTGACCCTCGCCAGCATCGTGTCACTGACCAGTGGGACCCACTGGTCAGTTTTGACCTAGAACAGCTCAGTTGACCTGCTGATGTCACACAGACATCACGCTGACACAGTAATCCCTTACTGGAATTTAAATAAATCTTAAATTATTTATTTATTTTAGAAAATGTTGCAAACTTTGAAAAATCATATAAATTCAACCGTAACTCCAAATAAGATAAATTATATATGAAAAATTATCAGAAAAATCCAATCTATCCATTTATGTTGGTTTCATGCATGACAAATCAACTTAACCTTGCTGTATAGATCAAAACATGATAAGGCACATTATAAATTCATAACTTGAGTTTGAATTTGAACCCTTGGTTCAAATTAGCTCAAACCCTTCTGGTTTTAGTTGCATTAGTTCAAATCACAACATATTGCCATGTCATGATCATGCATCATATTGTGCATTGCATTGATTGTGTTCTTCCTTGTTTGCCGATATTTGTCCCCCCTTCAGTAGATGTTGTACCGACGCTGTGATCGTTGACACTGATGAAGACCCAATGATATCTTCAGAAGTGCCAGGCAAGCAAAACGCCCTTGGTCATTCCGATAAAATCCCACTCTCTCGCTCCTGCTCTCTTTTACTGCATTAGGACAACAACGTTTCAACTGTTACATGCTGCGGTAGCTGAACCCCTTTCCTCTGCATGACCTGTCATTGCCACAGTAAATAGATGAAACCCACTAGCATGAGTAGGAATTGTTTGAGCCTTGATGTGCCTACTCATTCATGCTTGTTGTCATGCCTGCTATTGCTTAGAGTTGAGTCAGGTCTGATTCATCGGGAATGAATTGGAACGTGGTGAACATGTCCTACCGTTGAGAGCTAAGTGTGTGAACACGATTTGGTAAAGGTAGCGGCGAGAGGCCATGTAGGAGTACATGGTGGGTTGTCTCATTGTAGCCGTTCTCAGGAAGTGAGTTCTGTGTTTGTGATCCATGAACAGTTACTACCACACATTGGGTTCCGGTAACTCGGCCCCTCTCGGCTTATTAATCAACTCGATCTCTGTCCAGGAGTTGCAACTAGTTTCTGGTGTTTGTAGGTAGTGTTAGTAGTCTACCAAGTGGCACCCGGTACAGGTGGGCTTGGGACAGACTAGGCACAATGGCACGGTGTACCAAGTGGCACCCGGATGGTGGGCTTGGGAACCCTGCACACATCGTTTGGGGCCGTGAGTGACACCCCGGCCGGATCTCCTTGCGGATGGAACCCGAATAGGCGATAAACCTAGACTAGAGACTTGTTGGTTAGTCAGGTCGTGGCCGACTCCCTCGCCCAGCTTCCGCTTGAAGGTTGCCGAGGTACATGACGTGTACAGGGCGATAAGTGGCGAAAGCATGTGTGAAGAAGTACACCTCTGCAGGGTTATCATTATCTATTCGAATAGCCGGATTCCTCGGATATGGAAACTTGGACCCCTTGCATAGTTCATAGACAAGTGAAAGTGGATACTCTAAAACTCACAAGATAAGCGTGAGTGCTATGGATGGCGTTCTTGTAGGGAGACGGGAGCGGATCCATAGTGGTGTATTGGTATAGTGAATTTGTGGACTCATGTGCGCCACCTCAAAAGAGTTACTTGCAGTCGTAGTTCAGGTTAGCCACCGAGTCAAAGCTGG
This sequence comes from Triticum aestivum, assembly GCF_018294505.1. Lineage (NCBI taxonomy): Eukaryota > Viridiplantae > Streptophyta > Magnoliopsida > Poales > Poaceae > Triticum > Triticum aestivum. Next base: position 505,874,762 of record NC_057800.1, on the reverse strand, counting down.
CTTGCTGCAGTTAAACTCCACCACCCCCTTTGTTGATAACGATGCATATGTAGTTAGTTCTGATGTAAGTCTTGCTGGGTACATTTGTACTCACGTTTGCTTAATTTATGTTTTGCAGAGAGACTTCAGTCTCGCTAGTAGTTCCACGTGGACTTCGACGTTTAGCTTGATACCTCAGCTACGATCTTGTACCTTGGGAGGGTCTTGTAGATAATCAGGCTTCTGAGCCTTCTTCATTTGTAGTTGTCTGTACGCAGACAAGTTAAGCTTCCGCATGTGCTTGTTGCTTGTATGCTACGTATGTTGTGTCATGAGACCCATGTTTGTAATATCTCGCTCCTCGGAGCCTAATGAATAAATACTCTAAGTCGTAGAGTCTTGTTGTGATGCCATGTTGTATTGCACATATTGAGCATATTGTGTGTATGATTGAAATGCTTGGTATGTGTGGGATCCGACAACCTAGTTGTTTATCCTTGGTCGCCCTCTTATGGGGAAATGTAGTCTTGTGCTTCCATGAGCCATAGTAGTCCGCTACAGCCCGGTTCACCGGAGTCCTGCTAGCCCAGCACTACTGCTCCGGAACACTTGATTGTCCGGCATGTGATTCACTTCGTTCTTGTGTCTGTCCCTTCGGGGAAATGTCACGCGGTGACATCCGGAGTCCTGCCTAGCCTGCTACAGCCCGGTTCACCGGAGTCCTGTTAGCCCAGTGCTACAGCACGGATTCGCACGCTGCTGACCGACATGCTCGATGTTGATTCATGTATGCCTGTCCCTGTAAGTTAGTGCCACTTTGGGTTCACGACCAGTCATGTCGGCCCGGGTTCTCTGTCATATGGGTGGTAGTGACACTATCATATACGTGAGCCAAAAGGCGCAAACAGTCCCGGGCCATGGTAAGGCGACACCCATGGGAATACCATGCGTGAGGCCGCAAAGTGATATGAGGTGTTACCGGCTAGATCGATGTGACTTGGAATCGGGTCCTGATAGCTTTGGTATCAGAGCCTGACTGCCTGTAGGATTACCAAGCCAAGCTGGTCGAAGTCGTGTCTAGAAATGCTTTAGTTATGTAAGGAAATTGATTGTGGAAGGGAACGTAAGTCTCTATTTACTCCTTTACCCTATGGCCTTCTAATCTGAGTCATCCTCTTCTCTTCTACGGGGATTAAGAACTAGGCTTCTCTTCTATCTCTCAGGATGACGTGTTACTAAACCGTAATTGCCTAGGAATGTTGAGTTTAAGCCTCAGTTCAGTTCCTACTACTTCCATATGTTCATAGCTGGCCTCAGAACCTTGATATTGTGATGTTGAGTGGTTATGCCACCATTTTTGCAGGTTGTCTCAAATCTTTTGAGCAATTACAGCCGTTATGATGTCCGAGTCATCCCAGGTTTCTAAATAGTCTGATGCATTTGCAAATCCCTTCTTTCCATTCTTGTTGTCCCTTTGGGCCAGTTCAACCACACTAATCGTTCTGTTGAGGTACTCCATTGCCTTGACATATATGTTGGAGATATTACTATGACCATAGGTGTCTTAGAGGATCACCTAGTAATCTAGCCATGTTTTGTGTTCTAGTGTGATGATTCTGGCCATTCTTCTCGAAAGCATCCCGTGATGTTATTAGTTAGTAGGTATTCTACTCCTGGGTTCTAGAACCCTATATTCACCCTACTTACTTCATGTTGATAGTGTTTGTTAGTTCCTTTAGGATATTAGTAATATTTGCAATAGTCCTCGAGGTCCGTGGTATTTCCTTCTTCCAAGTACCATGAACCATTAAGGCAGAAGTTCTTTGAACCAAAAGCTCACAATCAGAGTACTCTTGAGGAGTTCTGCATTCATAATTGTGATTCCGCCAGTTCTACCTTCCTGCATGGGTTATGTGGAAGAAACCTGTTGAACTTGGTTCGACATATTAATCTATGCATCCACAACTCAGAAAGATATATGTCCTCTTGAGTTGTCCCTCTTCATTTGTATTCTGACCATTGTCTATCAATTGATAGTCAGGAGTAATTGTGCATCCGTGTTATTGATGCTTATTATTCTTGTGGTCCGTTAAGCCATTCTATTTCAGAATGACTAGGAGAAACAAACTCCAGTACCTCATCATATCCAGGATTGGGTCAAAGTAGTTGTGTTCTGCAGATCAAATGCCAATCCATCTTTTGCTCTGTTCTACCCTAGAGTATTACCCCCTTTATGTCAGGATTGTCATGAGAATTGTACCATCTCTCATGAATTCTTGACGCAGTGATACTTCTTGCCATCATTTTTCATTCCTCGGTCCCGTGTTGCCGCAACCGGAATGCCGGCAAGTGAACCATGATGTGTGAAATCAATACTCCTAGCAACCGTGTTGCTTGGTAGTTAATGGACACTAATATCATTCTTAGCGTGTTGGTTATCGAAACACTATTCTAGGATTAATCGTGCTACCTTGTTCTTATTTCTGGTGCACTCTTCGATCTTTGAGTTAGGATTGAATCCCTTGCTCTTTTGATAATATCGTCTTGTCTGAAAAGCAAGATTGTTCTTGAGCTTAGTAACATATCGGTGGTTCGTGATTTTCCGATTATCTTCTCGGAAGTATCACCAGGTTTCCCCCTGACCGTTTATGTTGAGCTCGCGATCAAGTTGGTTTTCTTATAAACCACCCTTCTCCAAGAACCTGTGTAGGATATCCCTAAGCTAGTTTGTTGAGCTAGAGAACAACTTGGAGAGCTGGAAGATGAAAGCTTGTCCCACTTAGTTCATCTCCAAAGGGATATCCTTGTGTGTTATGTGTGTGTTGAAGAAAGATGATATCTTCATCGATTGGTCCTCATGATCAGTTGTTGGATCTATTTGTCTTGTCAAAACTTTGACTTGAGTATGGGCTATCGTCAAGTCAAATCAGAACCAATGATGTTCGTAATGTTGTCTTACTCGTGGTTCATCCGTCGAGCATACACCATTACATCTTTTGGTCTGACCAATGCTATCACCATGTTCACATGATGGTGGAAGTCCAGTGATATGGAAATTCCGATGAGTTGCTATTGAGCCCATCAACAACATTTTGTCTCCCCCATGATTCATGTTGAACATCAACCTAGTGTTGAAAACTTGTGTAAGCATTTTCTTCATGCCCCGTTCATGAAGTATATGTTTGGATGACAGAAGTGACTTTCTCCAAGTTCACGTGCATTAGGTGTAAGTTGCCGCCATGAATTTGAGAAAGGTTTGTTTCTATTTCCTTTGGTACCATCCCAAGTCATTTATGCAGGTGCAAATGTATTCTATGGTTTGGTAGATTAATTACCTCCACTCGTAGGGCCACCATCAGGCCCACACCGACTAAACCTCCACAACCGCATGCATGCAGCGGCCGACCTAACCAGCTGGGCAGGCACCTGCGTGGCGGCATGCAGATCTTCGTGAAGACTCACCACTGCACCACCTCAGCTGCCTACCTACCTACGTGGCATCGCAGGCGTCGCTGGCCAGGGCACGTGTCGACACAAGAAGGAGCGGCGACGACGGACGAGGCAGATCTCTCCCCCGTCCCCGATAAAGCAAGGACACCTAAGCAAGACGCATTAAATGTGCCTTGTCATGTAATGCGAGGGATAACCTCGCATTACTGTTCCCTTTCCACCTCCTGTGTGCCACTGTGGCGACCCCTTTTCCTATAAAAGGAGGCCCGAGGCGACCAGGAGAAGGATTCGGCTTTTTGGAGCTCCTCACGCCCCATAGCTAGCTCAAGAACACAAATATACAGTCCACCAAAGCAGGAGTAGGGTTTTACGCATCCTTGCGGCCCGAACCTAGATAAACGAACCGTGTGCTACCTGCTTGATCTGCTCTTCTCACGACCCCGCGCCCTGCCAATCGTAGTAGGGATCCTCGTGATCCCATAGGTATCGTTCCACACCGACATCTCTGGCGCGCCAGGTAGGGGGACGCAGTTATGAGAATCGGCTCTAGCAATCAGCCCAGCACTCCTTCGTCCTCGTGGCTCTTGGAGAGGGAAGGAGGCGGAAAGATCAGCGCTCAAGCGACTACAAACAGAAGCTAAGTTGCACTGAACCCTTATTTGTTCTATCCTTTTTATATGAGGTTATTCCCCCGGAGATGTCACGCCTTTGTATGATAAACCTACACGCCAGGGAGCTCTCCCACGATCGGCAACGCCCTTGCCCTATTTCGAGTCCGCTCAACAGCTCAAGCGGTTGCGTCGAGAATGGCAGAGTAGCCTTCAGCGACCAACGACACTCTCGATTCTGACTCGAGTCAAGCTCGACAGTTCGAGTGGCCGCGTTCGGAACGGAAAGGTGGCTCGTCCGGCAGCACGCGTACCCAGCAGGCCCATGGGGATCCGTCCCCAAAACGCCGCTAGGGGCTTCCGCGCTGGCGAGCCTACCCAATCGGCGTAGGGCGCGCATACAAGGAGGAATTGAACGGGGAAATAACGTGCATGAAATTAAAAGTACTGCAAAGTTATATTACATCACATCATTGTTGTGGTTCTAACTAAAGATGAAATTTGTCTTGGTCGTGAACCTGCAGCGGCGGTGAAGAACGGGATGCCTAATCCCGGCGCTGGCCTTCCACCCTCTTGATTTCATCGATGCTGCTGATGACGGGCTTGATGCGCTCCTTGAGCACCGTGAGGTCAACACCCTCCGGCAAGCTATCCATCGCGGCACTGAAGTCGAGGCCGGGATTCTAGTACGCCATCTTGGTGAGGACCTTGGTCATGACCCCAGGGCAAAGTCGCCGGGCTTCCCCGGCCAACGTGGCCGCTCGGTTGGAGTGAAGATAAACCAAGGCTCCGAGGACACCCTCGAAGAATAGGGTCAGGTTGGTGTTGACGGTCCCGCTGCACTCAGGGGCGTACCTCACATTTGGCATCCCCATGGTGGCCAACTGCGAGGTGACCCTGCCGGCGACCTCCTCCAGACGGCTGATCCATCTGTTCTCGCCCGCCACATAATCCTGGTGGGAGGCGGCCTCGTTCGCCCGCAGCTGCTTCTCCTCCTCCAGACTCCTGGTCAAGGTCTCCTCCCGAGCCCTGCTCTCCGACAACATCTTCTCGAGATCCTCCAGCTTCAGCTTGAGATCTCTGACGGAGTTTTGTGCTTCGGAGAGCTCCCCAGCCCTGCTGATGACCGCTCCTTGCGCCTCCACCAAGGTGCTGTTGAGTGTGCTCTTCTCGTTGGACAGCTTGAGGGCCTGCTCCTTCAGCTCGTCCTGCGCCAGCTCCAACTCCCTTACCTTGCCGGCATGGGCCAGAGCCTGGGCATCGAGTGCCTCCTTATGCCTCTGCTCCAGCTCGCGAGTCTGCCGCGCGACAAGTGCCTCGAGCTCCTGATCCTTGCCACGGAGCGCTGCGGCAAGCTTCGCCTCATGCGCGGTGAGGTCCTCTTCCTAGGAATCCAGTGCGGCTTGATGCTGGTTCCGGACAGCCTCGGCCGCGGCAGCCAAGTTTGCTGCCTGTTCCTGGGCCTTCTCGATGTCAGCCATCTTCATGGTGAGCTCGACATTGCGCTTGGCCAATTCCTCTTGAAAGGCCCTCTGCTCCTCGCGAGTCTGGTGGAACTAGGTCTGCGTCTCAGCAATGCGCGCCTTGAAATCCACCTCCGCCTGGTCCACCGTTGCCGTCCTGGACTTAACCTTGTCCAGACGGACACGGTAGAGCGCCTGGAGTTTTTGGAAGTTGGCCCCCATAGCGCGGAAAAGCTGCTCTTCTGGAGAACCATCACCGCCAACGCCCGGCTTATCGACAACCTCAAGCCCGGTGGCGGCAATCACCTCGCCGTCAAAGACTTCCCCTTCGACGGGCGCCTGGGAACTTGACGCCCCTGGGAGGTGGACGAAAAGATCGTCTCCCACCTTCAGATACCTGCCGGGGCCCGAGGTTGGGGAGGAGGGAGGCTGATCATCAACCGCCTCTTCCTCGGTGGTGGCCTTGCCGGCTTCGCCGGCAGGCCCACCATTGGCGCCCTCGGCAGAAGCCTCACCGATCGCCTTGGCGGCCGCCGCCGCGGTGTCCTCGGCAGCATCCTTGGCGGCCTCATCAGCGACGACCTCGGCAGCGTCCTTGGCGGCCTCCTCAGCAATGTTCCTAGCAATGGTATCGACGTCCTCCATACCTGTTGAAGGAGGGCCTGGGTAGTAATGGGAGCATGGAAGCCAAGAAAAAGGATAAGGGAAAAACAAAGACGGAGGACAGGCGACTCACCAGTGCCAGGCTGTGAAGCATAAGTCCCCTCCCCGCCAGCATCTGGCGCCGTGGCAGAGTCACCAGCGCCCAAGTTCCCCTCTTCCTCCATGGGTGTGGGCTCCGTGCTTGATGCCCTTGCCGAGGACGCCCCTCGCGGCGGCGTAGTCGATGGGGGTGGTGTGTTGGGGGTAGCCCTCTGCGGCTCCTCCTGCTGCCGCTCCCCTCCTGCAAACCCGGCTAGGTCAACCCCATAGCATCGAATGCCTACCACATGTAGAGTAAGAGGAGGGTGACGAACTTACGCTGGGGGCTGTGCCGGGGGCTGTTGTCCGGGCTGTTCAACACCACCAGTGGCGTCGTTGAAGCCCCAGCCGGGGGCTGACTGCTCGCCGAGGCCTTCGCCCTCTTCACCCTCTGGGCTAACATTTCTGCATCCCTGCAAAAGCAAAAACGGATCAAGATAAGTAATTTGATTCCAGGGAATGGAAATGGCAGTAAGGGACAGAGTACTTACTCGTCATCTATCTCCTCTTCCTCCGCCACTTTCCTCTTGCTCTTCGGGCTGAGCGGCCCGAGATCAAAAGTGACCTCCGCGTCAACATCCGAGTCGACATCTGCCGGAGGAGGCGAAGACGGCGGGGTTTGTGTGTGCCCATATGAGGAAGGGGCTGTTGTCTTCTTCTTCTCAGCGGCCTTCGTCAGCCTCTTGGCTGTCGTGGCCCTCGTGTGGCGCCCAGACCCCTCCAGGGCCAATTGAGGCCGCGTAGCCCTGCCGGGCCGAACCGGCTCGCCGGAGTCAGCCTGCCGCAGGACTCGCCCTCTTCCCTTGGTTGGCGTCGAGCCCACCGCCACGTCCTCCTCCGACGACGACTCGTCGGCCGCGTCTTCGACAAGCGGAGCTCCAGTGTCGGTGCTGCTGACCTTCCCGGAGGCCGCCGCCCACCGGGTGAGCTCCTCTTCCTCCGCTGCCGTTGCGGCCTTGTCCTCCACACCCCCGGCACTGCCGGCCTCCATGGCAAGCTATGCCTCCCTCGCCCTAGTGGCGATGTAATCCAGCTCTGCCTGGGTGGTGTCCATGACAAGCCACCTCTTGGCGTTAGCATTGACATACACCTCGATCAGGGAGTCAAAGAATTGCTGCACATCCGCGTCCTTTGGCTCCTCCCAGCTCGGGACAGGGCCGTCCGCATTACAGTCCGGCATCATGGCAATGATCTCGGACTGACGCGAATTGTTGCACAACGGGACCACCCCCGCCGGCAGCTTGAAAAACGGCCCCTTGAGGGCCTTGCCAACCTTTGCGGCAGCCCTCGCGGCCTTGCCGGTCCGCTCGACCTCGCCATCGCGACCCACATCAAGCTGGAAAACCGCTGGCAGAAGTGGGCACGCGCCAGCACTGTGAAGTTGTGATCGAGGCCGGGGCGGAGTCGCATAATGTCAGCCGGATTCGTAAAGAGCCAAGCTGGCCTCCCCTTGTTGTGCAACGGGGCAATCCGGCGACGAATGAAGTCCGCCCCGATCATCTCAAGGGTGAGTCCGGCCCGGGTGAGCCGGAGAATCCTGGTGGTGGCGACGGTGAGCCTCCCGTCGGCGATGTCGACATCACTCCAATCGCTGCCACGGACCGGCGGCACTCGGCGGACCTTGCAGAATTCCGGCGGGTTTTCATCCTCAATCCAGCACCACCGGCCACGCCATTCCTCCCACCTCTCCTTCACGGCACCATCCGGATACGCCCCCTTGGATTTTGGGATCCAGGTGACGCAACCAGAGACGGCACCTCCCGGCTGGATCCGAGGGAAGAAGTAATGGCGCAAGAGCGCCGTGTTGGGCTGCACCCTGGCAAAACCTTCGCAAAGATGCACGAAGAAAGCCATGCACGCCACCGCATTCGGAGTAAAATCCAAGAGGCGAAAGCCGAAGGTGTGCATAACGTCGCAGAAGAAATCGGAGAAAGGGGGGCATAACCCGCAAGAAAGATAATCGACAAAAAAGGGATACCGATTTGGAGCAGGATCGGCACAAGCAGTAGGAATGATGCGCGTCGCCAGGTGCCCCTAATTCTCTCCCCCCGTCTTCACTCCCCATAGGGGCCTCAAGGAGGCCCGGAGCTCTTGAACATCAACCGTCGAGGGGAAGAAAAAGGTGGACTTCGTCTGGTCCCCCGATAGTGCACTCTCCGGCGGCTCCACAGTCCCAGCGCCCTTAGCCATCCCCTTGCCCTTGACGGATTTGGGCGCCATGGCGACCAAGAAGTTTAGAGGGCTGAGGAAGAGGGATGGTGAAGCAATGATGGAGGGCGATGGCAGAAGCTTATGAAGGAAGGAAGAGAGGAAATAGCAGCTCTGAGATTGGAAAAGGCACGAGGAAAGAGGAGGAAGTGAGCAGCACGCCCGCAGTTATTCCTTTTTTATGGGGGAAAACACGGGCCGCCTCCTTTCACATTAACTATGGTGTGACGCATGCCTGCGGGAACCAACCCCACGCATGCTGCCCACGTCACACGCGCCTCCCCACGCCGCGCCACGCGCGGGAATCATGGGAAGCGCAGCGCGCGAAGAATCTTACCGCGGTAAAAACCGCCCCGCCTGCCTGCGCACCGTTTTTGGGCCTAGCCCAAACAACGCGTTGTGCTCATGTGTGGACCAGGCCCGAGGGCTCCTATCGGTGTACAAAAAGAGGGGTACACTTTTTGTACCCCTATAACTGTGCACGGGAAGTCCGAGCCGCGGGAACCACCACACCAAGCAGGGCAAGGGAGGTGAGCCAAGGTAAGACCGAAGCTCGAGAGAACTACGGCGCCAAGGCCAAGACAGCGAAGAGCAAAGGGGACGAAGCGGACTCCCCCAGCAAGATCCTTGCCGGGAGACAGTTCTAGCAGCCCTGGCAAGACCCTTGCCGCGGCGACTCGTCCCGCGCCTATGGAGCGAGTCACCCTTGAGTCCACTGCCCCCAAGGGGCAAGGATTCGGGAGACATCCCCATGGCAGCATGCAAATCTTCGTGAAGACATTCAAGATCAGATACGCACTAAGGAGACGACAACCCTTGGCGGGATCCCAGCCGAGAAAGACCACAAGGCCCCCGGCAAGCGCCTTGCCGGGGATGACAGCAGGCGCCTCGACAAGACCCTTGTCGGGGCCCCGGCATGGCCCTTTCCGAGGACACCCGCAGGGCCACCATCAGGCTCACACCGACTAAACCTCCACCACCGCATGCATGCAGCGGCCGACCCAACCAGCTGGGCAGGCACCTGCATGGCGGCATGCAGATCTTCGTGAAGACCCACCACTGTGGCACCTCAGCTGCCTACCTACCTACGTGGCATCGCAGGCGTCGCTGGCCAGGGCGCGTGTCAACACAAGAAGGAGCGGCAACGACGGACGAGGCAGATCTCTCCCCCGTCCCTGATAAAGCAAGGACACCTAAGCAAGACGCATTAAATGCACCTTGTCATGTAATGCGAGGGATAACCTCGCATCACTGTTCCCTTTCCACCTCCTGTGTACCACTGTGGCGACCCCTTTTCCTATAAAAGGAGGCCCGAGGCGACCAGGAGAAGGATTCGGCTTTTTGGAGCTCCTCACGCCCCATAGCTAGCTCAAGAACACAAATATACAATCCACTAAAGCAGGAGTAGGGTTTTAGGCATCCTTGCGGCCTGAACCTGGATAAACGAACCGTGTGGTACCTGCTTGATCCGCTCTTCTCACGACCCCGTGCCCCGCCAATCGTAGTAGGGATCCTCGTGATCCCATAGGTGTCGTTCCGCACCGACAATTCCCTAGCACACCAAGCCACTGATTGATTTTCTCAAGGAAAAGCTGTCTGTTGTGTTAATTCTAGATCATGCACAAGACTCCGATATCCTCGTTGATGGTTCCCCACCTGAACTCGGTAGTGTTTTATTATAAGATACTACGTGGTCATGCTTGTCTAGAACAGTGTGTTCACATGTATGTAGCAGAAACGGCTCATGTTTTGGGGCTTACGATCGTAGTTCATTTCCCGAGAATCTTGCAACGTAATCTTGTCGGTTTGTGTTGCAAACTTTCTTTCCAGACACATTGTCTGAATTATCCTGTTACCAACCAAATTTGAATCTCAGGCAGATATGATGGTTGGAACTTCTTCCGAGGATTATGATATAGGTTCCAGTGAAGTGAACACACCTAGCTGGAAGCACTGTTGTTGTTGTAGTATCCTGATTAAGCCGTTTAGTCACCTCCCATGAGGATTTCACATGACTTATTCTTGAAGTTGTTCCTAAGGGATCCTTGTGCTCTCAGTTTCTCTGATGATTCTATATCCATTGGAATGGTGGAAACACTCTCGACTATTGAGTTCTTCCCCAGTTACCAGAATCATTCCCAACATTTGCATTTTCTTCCCAGCTTGCACCTCAGTAGTTGTTTCAGGATCATCCTCAAAAGTGGACTTACCATGGGTCCCATCTGTCTCCGATGATAAGCAAAAAATCACTCATTGCATTGTATTCCACAAGGTAGTCCACATCATCCATCCTGGTCTGAGTATGCCATTCTTTGACTTCGTTTGAATGATCAATTGTGAATTTCCTCAGGCTGGTATGAAGAGTTTCAATGATCTTTGTATCAAAAGTAATTCTTTTTGCCACTTAAGGGAATAATTCCACGAGTCACCTTTCCTGAGGTGCCCCGTTATGGAATCATGGCAATTTTTCCTTGCTACTTTGAAACTCTCGTCAAATTGTTTCTTCTGTCCCTCCTGATGCATGTTTTGCCTCTCAACTCCAGAGATGTTTCTATGTCTCATTCCATGAGTTGATCTTGTGATCATTAAGATGATCCTAGGTTGCTCGAACCTCAGGAAGGTCGATTCTTCTTAAATTCTCCCTTTCTACTCGTTGTCATGTTGGATGTAGTTCTCAAAGCAAGACGTTGAGATCAAGGTGATGCAATGAATCAACATCCTCGAGAAAGACATCTGGATCGTGAAGATTGTGTTAGCTTGTGTCCCTCTGTCTTCTTACGTCACGACTTGAATCTCGGGACGAGATTCTTGTTTAGTAGGGGTGAGCTGTCACATCCCTAGCTTCTGGTGCTGCCTAGTGTTTGCATCTTGCTTGCATCATGTTTAAATTTCTGAAAGTTGAATTGGGGAAAGCTGAAAGCCTCAAAAATCATTTTAATAAAGGGGCGAGAACCCTAAAATTGTAATCAGCGAATCCAAAATACCCTAGAAATAGTTATGAGAATTTTGGAAAGAGTTATAAATCAAACCAAAATTTTGGAACATTTCTAAGGAATTATTTGGGCTCTGACTTTAAATCAATATTTTATTTGGATTTGGATTTATATTCTTAACATATGGAATATAATTTCAAATAACTCTGAATGAGTTTATGTGCTTTTGGATAACTCCACTGTGCAACATATAAATATTCATGGGATTTTTGTCACTGGTTTTGGATTTGTTCTATTTGAAAATAGTGGAAAAAGAGATTAAATAGAAAACAAAACAAAATAGAAAGTAAAAAGAGAGAAACATAACCTTTCTTACCTGGAGCTGGCCCAGTTGGCCCAGCCCGCCAACCCACCTTGCCAGTCATCTCCTAGCTTCTGCTAGGAGGACGACGCCGTGTCGACGCGCGCGCAACCGAGCTCCACCTCTTGCTTCCACCTCCTACTTCCACCTCCTGCTTTCGCCCCCGCCCTCGTTCAAGCGCCTGGAGACTCCCAGCACATTCTCCCTCACTCCCCCACCTCTCTGGTGCCTCTCTCCCCCTCCAGCCCCTGCTCCCCGCAACCACCCGAGAGCCCCGCCGGCCACCGCTGCCGCTCGCGTGGCCATCGCCATCCCCTTGTCGCGCTGCCATGCCCGGGAGCTCTACGCTGACCTCGTACGCGTCCCCATCGTCGACAGCAACCAGAGGAGCACAACATGGCCGCCATCGGCACCGTCTTCGTCCTCTGCACCAATGGCCGTCCTTGTCGATTCGCAGCAACCCGACCATCCCCGACCTCACCGACGACGCCATCAGATGCGTTGTGAGCTCCGCCACGTCCCCCCTCTCTCCATTTGCTCGCCCCCATGCCGTAGTGCCATTCCCCGCCGTCACCAAAGCTCGCAGGCACTGCGTCCGTCATCACCGTCGATAGCAGCCCCGCCTGGCTAACCCGAGCACCCCGACGTGCTCAGGGAGCTCCCAGGAGCCCAACGCGGCCATCAGCTCGCTCGCTAGCGCGCTGTAGTCCTCGCGCCTGTGGAGCCGTAGCTCCGGCCACGACCTCGCTCGCCGCCGACGCTGCTCCTGGCCACCCCGCAGCCTCTTGTCCGACCCTTTAGATGCGGACGAGCAACAGCTCCTCCCTAGTGCCCTCAGCGCACCGCGCCGCTGCCCCTAGCGCCACTCCGGCGAGCCACCGACGCTCAGGTTCGTCGTTGTCGTCTAACCGTCGGCGGTTCTGATGTGGCACCATCACTAAACGCTAATGACGCCGCAAATTAACCCACTGACCCACTTACATATGGGCCCCATGCCCTTAATTAACACTAGTTTAGTTTCTGATTAGTTTTAACTAATAACTATGGCCCCACGTGTCAGCTTGACTTTGACTTAGTTAACGTTGACTGGGCCCACCTGTCAGTGACCCTGGCCAGCATCGTGTCACTGACCAGTGGGACCCACTGGTCAGTTTTGACCCAGAACAGCTCAGTTGACCTGCTGATGTCACACAGACGTCATGCTGACGCAGTAATCCCTTACTGGAATTTAAATAAATCTTAAATGATTTATTTATTTCAAAAAATGTTGCAAACTTTGAAAAATCATAGAAATTCAACCGTAACTCCAATCTATCCATTTATGTTGGTTTCATGCATGACAAATCAACTTAACCTTGCTGTATAGATCAAAACATGATAAGGCACATTATAAATTCATAACTTGAGTTTGAATTTGAACCCTTGGTTTAAATTAGCTCAAACCCTTCTGGTTTTAGTTGCATTAGTTCAAATCACAGCATATTGCCATGTCATGATCATGCATCATATTGTGCATTGCATTGATTGTGTTCTTCCTTGTTTGCCGGTATTTGCCCCCCCCCCCTTCAGTAGATGTTGTACCGACACTGTGATCGTTGACACTGATGAAGACCCAATGATATCTTCAGAAGTGCCAGGCAAGCAAAAACCCCTTGGTCATTTCGATACAATCCCAGTCTCTCGCTCCTGCTCTCTTTTACTGCATTAGGACAACAATGTTTCAACTGTTACATGCTGCGGTAGCTGAACCCCTTTCCTCTGCATGACCTGTCATTGCCACAGTAAATAGATGAAACCCACTAGCATGAGTAGGAATTGTTTGAGCCCTGATGTGCCTACTCATTCATGCTTGTTGTCATGCCTGCTACTGCTTAGAGTTGAGTCAGGTCTGATTCATCAGGAATGAATTGGAACATGGTGAACATGCCCTACCATTGAGAGCTAAGAGTGTGAACACAATTTGGTAAAGGTAGCGGTGAGAGGCCATGTAGGAGTACATCGTGGGTTGTCTCATTGCAGCCGTTCTCAGGAACTGAGTTCTGTGTTTGTGATCCATGAACAGTTACTACCACACATTGGTTTCCGGTAACTCGGCCGCTCTCGGCTTATTAATCAACTCGAGCTCTATCCAGGAGTTGCAACTAGTTTCTGGTGTTTGTAGGTAGTGTTAGTAGTCTACCAAGTGGCACCCGGTACAGGTGGGCTTGGGACAGACTAGGCACAGTGGCATGGTGTACCAAGTGGCACCCGGATGGTGGGCTTGGGAACCCTGCACACATCGTTTGGGGCCGTGAGCGACACCCCGGGCGGATCTACTTGCGGATGGAACCCGAATAGGCGACAAACCTGGACTAGAGACTTGTTGGTTAGTCAGGTCGTGGCCGACTCCCTCGCCCGGCTTCCGCTTGAAGGTTGCCGAGGTACATGACGTGTACAGGGCGATAAGTGGCGAAAGCGTGTGTGAAGAAGTACACCCCTGCAGGGTTATCATTATCTATTCAAATAGTCGGATTCCTCGGATATGGAAACTTGGACCCCTTGCATAGTTCATAGACAAGTGAAAGTGGATACTCTAAAACTCACAAGATAAGCGTGAGTGCTATGGATGGCATTCTCGTAGGGAGACGGGAGCGGATCCATAGTGGTGTATTGGTATGGTGAATTTGTGGACTCGTGTGCGCCACCTCAAAAGAGTTACTTTCAGTCGTAGTTCAGGTTAGCCACCAAGTCAAAGCTGGCTTGCTGCAGTTAAACTCCACCACCCCCTTTGTTGATACCGATGCATATGTAGTTAGTTCTGATGTAAGTCTTGTTGGGTACATTTGTACTCACGTTTGCTTAATTTATGTTTTGCAGAGAGACTTCAGTCTCGCTAGTAGTTCCATGTGGACTTTGATGTTTAGCTTGATACCTCAGCTACGATCTTGTACGTTGGGACGGTCTTGTAGATAGTCAGGCTTCTGAGCCTTCTTCATTTGTAGTTGTCTGTACTCAGACAAGTTAAGCTTCCGCATGTGCTTGTTGCTTGTATGCTATGTATGTTATGTCATGAGACCCATGTTTGTAATATCTCGCTCCTCGGAGCCTAATGAATAAATACTCTGAGTCATAGAGTCTTGTTTTGATGCCATGTTGTATTGCACATATTGAGCATATTGTGTGTATGATTGAAATGCTTGGTATGTGTGGGATCCGACAACCTAGTTGTTTATCCTTGGTAGCCCTCTTATGGGGAAATGTAGTCTTGTGCTTCCATGAGCCATAGTAGTCCGCTACAGCCCGGTTCACCGGAGTCCTGCTAGCCCAGCACTACTGCCCCGGAACACTTGACTGGCCGGCATGTGATTCACTTCGTTCCTGTGTCTGTCCTTACGGGGAAATGTCACGCGGTGACATCCGGAGTCCTGCCTAGCCTGCTATAGCCCGGTTCACCGGAGTCCTATTAGCCCAGTGCTACAACCCGGATTCGCACGCTGCTGACCGACATGCTCGATGTTGATTCATGTATGCCTGTCCCTGTAAGTTAGTGCTACTTTGGGTTCATGACTAGTCATGTCGGCCCGGTTCTCTGTCATATGGATGCTAGGGACACTATCATATACGTGAGCCAAAAGGCGCAAACGGTCCCAGGCCATGGTAAGGCGACACCCGTGGGAATACCGTGCGTGAGGCCGCAAAGTGATATGAGGTGTTACCTGCTAGATCGATGTGACTTGGAATCGGGGTCCTGACAAACAGGGTGTACAGGAGAGTCAGGTTTCGATCTTGCAGGACTGTGGGTTATGGGCCCACCATGTGGGTTAAAAGTAGGAAGGGCGGTGACGTCTTATATGATCATGTATGTAAGGTATGTCAGAGGGTAGCCTATCAGTTATGTTGGCAACAATGTCGGTACCAAGGGCGATGGACGAAGAGAACCCTTTTCCTGCTCATTGAATGAGGCGGACCATTACGCAAAGTTGTCGTCCATTGGTGGATACTAGAATGTCATCAACAATAGTAATAGGGTCTTACTGACACGGTCGTACACCAAGGTGTTTACATAAGCAGAAGAATATTATTGCTTAGATCATATCAATCACCATAAAGGTTAAACAAAACAATGTGAAGGAAAATGTGATCTTCATATTAAACAAAACAATGGAAAGGAAAATGTGTTTAAGCACAAATTTCAGGGGTATATCCTTCCCAAGGACAAACAGAGCATGATATCTATGACAGCATAAAACATAGAAAACCCTTTAGGTAAGAGAGGAGAAATTTCATGACATTACCCATACAAAGGTGTTTGGATAATTGATAAGAAAAATTTAGCATTGTGCTACAAATGTTTTTATTGAAAATCAAAGTACCACAGACATGCTTCGAGATAGCATTGACATGGTCTTCAAGCAAGGTCGAACCTTGGATACTCAAAGGATTCACCAGGAACAACTTATAGAATAAGTCTTACAATTTCCTCATGGAAGAATGGCTAACCTTGCTAAAAAGGAAACGATAACAATAGGTCCTCCAACCAGGTGTGCTAGGAATAACATCACCTTACCGGGTGATATAAAGACCAATGTTATAATTCTTTGGAAATATGTTCCAACCATCATATATGACCGAGATTCAGATCTGATTGGTGTCAGGGTACCTCAGACTCAGGATGCTTGAGAAGAAAAAGGTGCAACACAAATTGATGAGATGGAATATTGCAAGATTATCGGGAAATGAACTATGGAAGCGAGTTCCGAAACAAGAGTTCATCATTAAACCAAGGAGAGGATGGGGAGGTGGCCGAGGGAGTCAGCGTCAATTCATTGAGATTTTTGACAAGATGGATTTCAACAATTATGTGAACAAGGAGATAACATTAGTCAGATCAAATGATATAATGATGTATGCTCGATGAAAACACAGACAATTAAACATTGGTTGAAAGTTACACCCAAAATATGGGCAGAGGTAGCATGATCAATGTTAGAATGGTGATTTGATAACCAATGGTCTAAGAATGAAATATCGACCATTAACTTCAAAGCAATAGGGTTGCTAGAACTTTTGAAGTGCCGCATCATAGTTCAATTGTCGGTTTTCTGGTTAGAAACAACACGGGGACCAAGGGATGAATGGATATGACAAGAAGTATCACCTGTATCAAGAATTCTTAAGAGGTGGTGAAATTCTAACAACATTCTTGACATAAGGGATGGTATTACTCCAAGGTAGAACATAACATAAGATGGATAGCAAGGAGCTCCATAACATGATCAAGTTTGTGTCAGAGGGGGGGGGGAATAATGTTGTCAGTGATAACACAGATCATCGAGGGGCAAGGGTGGTATTTCTCATGAAGAATTCAATAGTTATCTTGGAAGAGCTCAGAATGTTGATGATGATCATGACACATTTGTCAAGAGATTTCAAGATGTAATCGATCGGTGATGACATTGAGTCAAATGAATGGTGAAGCGAAAGGTTATTGTAACCAAGGGTATGACACAAACTCCAAACCAAGTTCGTTGTTCAAGGACAAATGACATGATGAGGAAGATCGACGTAAGCTTAGCTCATCGTTGAAAATTGTGCTCCGGGAAGAAGGACCAGGTAGCACAGTTAAAATGTAGCACGATAATGATATAGCCGATAAGGCTTGGGATGACTTGAAGGATTATTAAACTTGTAAGCAACGAAAATTACTTAGAGTTATAGAATCGGAGTGCGAACTCGATTCACAATTCGGTGTTCTCGGTTGACGATAACCCAGAACCCAGGAAAATTGGAATTGGTGAGAAATAATAATTGATGAAGAACCCATAAGAAGTTATGTAGTTCCATGATATTCTCGAGATACCAGAGTGTAATACTTGACGGTAGAGCAGAGTAGAGGGTGGACACGTTAAATGATCTGCAGAAGACAAGTACTTCATCTTGTTTGAGAAATGGAATCAAAGGAGAAAAATCATGGTCGGAACCACGATTGCAAAGGCTCATTCACAGATACCAAATGATATTATATCAAGGGAATAGTTATTATTACAAGAAGCTTCCATGATAGGATATACATCGTTTCCATGGGCATGAACACAAAGTTCAAGGTCGACTCCCACTTCTTCATTGTATAACCTTCCATTCACCTCTCGCTTTTCGAAAATGACATTAGTTGTCGAAAGTTTTGCCTGGTGCAATACCGATAAGTATGACCCGTGAAATCTTTCGGGTACACACAAATTTAAGGAAGGCATAGGTTCAACCCATCGGGGCATCGTAGAAACATATACCACAAACTTCAGAGTAAATAACACAAGCTCGATAGTAGAGCATGCTTGAGAAGCAGAGGGTACAATTTACCAAAGGCATTATGTATCCAAGGAAAGGCTCACAAGCTTATTGAATATGAAGGACGTTGTTGGATAAAATCCGACAAAGGGTCTGGTGGTCCACAAGGGACCCTATGTGAGCATCGGTACTCAACCAAAGGAAGAAAGAATGCATGTAGATCATATTATAGAAACAACTGACTAACTCAAAGCTCAAATGCAAAGGAACTATGAATTTGAAGACAAGGGATCAGAAGCAATGCTCTGATTAGGGATGGATAAGTTGAATAGCCTTAGGGGTACAATCGATGGCAATTTGAGGTCGAGATCCAGCTCATGTTTAAAATGATGTCTGAGCCGGAAGGACAAAATGAAGGGTCTGAATAAGGATTGCGACATTTACAACATATTGAGTCAACAGACTCAAACTAATATTGACTAAGGATGCCAATAAGATTACCGGACTTATGAGGTTAATCACAATGCAAGCAAGCAAGAATTTCAAGAGCAATAGGTTGTTGGGGATTTTCGGAGATCGAATGGTATTTTGAAGACTTTTGTGAAATACATGTATTCACTAGGGATGAGCGGATACTTGATAAGTGCGAGAAATTATTCGTAGGGGTATTCAGGTTGCAAAGAAGTGCAAGGGCAGTGGGCACAAAGTATTTTCGGAACAATAGAGAGAATTTCGGGGTATCTTTTAATTACAAGACTAACTAGGAATAAAAGTAAGGATGACAGGTGTAGGTATTTATCCAATAGGGATATTTTTGTGGTAGGGGATGGCAAAAGCAATGGGCACAAAGTCTCGAGAGAACAATAGAGAGTATCTTCGGAATCCTTCGGTACAGCAGGCGATCATCTGTAACAAGGGGCTCTCTGGGTGGATGTGATCACGAGATCCTAATGTTAGAGTTAGTAAATATCATTTCACCCGTAAAGAAGACACTACAAGAAATATGTCAACTTGTGACCACAACTATTGGTCACTGAATGGTCACAAATTTCCATTTGTGACCTTTTTGTGACCAAAAACATAAGGTCAAAATCTGGCCATCATAAACTGACTATAGCGACCTTTCTTCTGGAATGGTCGAAGACGTTTATGACCAAAATACATCTACTATGGCGTTTTGGTCACTAGCAACATCCCCAGGCCACGTAGGCATCCAGCGTGGCAATCTGACGTGGCACAAGATTCAGCCCAGTCCAATTCAATTTTCTACATGGGCCTAGCCCAACAATTCGACCTATTTGTGTTTTTTTCTCATATTAATTTTCGCTAGGTAGATGGGCCAAGCCCAACAATTAAGCCTTCTCATTTTTGGGCCGTGGCCTTTTCCGCTAGAAAGTTTTAGTTTTTTTGTAATATAAAAAAGTTCCACTAGTCAAATGGGTCCCAGATGTCAGGTTCAGGTACGTGGGTCCCAGCTAGCAAGTTCATATTCTTCATATTTCAATGTAACAGTAAATAAATAACCAGTATTTAAATTGGCACAAACAAAACACACACATAATACTCGAAATATTATCAGCCATATTCAGTACAGAGCTCCTATTGTACAAATAACATATACTTTACAATCTCTACACATAATAAGCTCATACAAGCTCTACAAGCTCTACACGTGATACGGTGCCCTGGTGTTGACCCTGTAGCTCTACAAGTGTCTTCAATCTTCTTCAACATGGAGCTCCTTCGGTAGCGAGCACAAACTGGGCACCTGCATCATCACAGGAAGGCAATTTTAGATCATAAAAACGAATGTTCCAAGCACAGTTTAGAGAAAAGAACCAAGTAAATTTGCCCTCAATCATACAAACAAAGTTTAGAGAAAACCAAACATGAACAAGCACTTATTATGCAGTTTTAAAGTTTTTAATACATTTATTTTCTATTAGCAAAACTGAATATGCTACTTCCTGATTCATGGCTGCATAGTTCAGCTAGCTACACCAGTTTGCTCTCATGCAAAAATTAGAAAGAAAAAAAAGAACAACAAATAAATCAACACTAATTTCTCTAACACATACAATAACTTGCTGATATAACTTGTATAACTTGTATATTTGTCGACGGAAAACGGGATGCAAAATCATGTTTCAGTCTTGATCAATCTATCATGAGAAAACATGTATAACTCCCACTAGAATTTTTTAATGCAGTTGTGAATTATCCTGAAAACTTGTGCACTTAATGATGGTTAGATCCATCTTACAGAATAGTCAGCTTCCAATATAAGTTAGGTACAGAACAGAATGTATAAGCACGAAGTAAGATAGGCCATGCATCAAACACAGAAATAATTTTACTAGGTAGCGGCCTAGTAAGTTGGTTTTTACTAGGTAGCGACATAGTAAGTTGTGACATTTAAAAAAACCAGTAAGAAAACTAGCGGCGGCTACTCCAGCCCGCTGCTCTCCTCCTGGACACCGCCGTTGTATATTTAGCTAGCAATCATCAACAGCGAGTACAGAATAAACTGGGACTTTGTTGTAGCTACAGAAACTGAAACAACACACACATCATGGAATTTCATACCATAGCCAAAAAATATTTTACCAGAACACAGGGTGTTCTTCTCTGTATTTTAGAAACATGCAAACAAAGGTTTCAGTAAAAATAAACAAGTGGAGTAGAAAAATTATCAGCAAGAAATCAATGGCCAGATGAGCACCACCACAACAAATCGGCACTAACACTTGGTCATCGACGCGATGCCCAAGCAAAGAACCAGCTCGCACATGCAAGATGATGATTGCATACATACAAATCATGTGCTGGCAGAAAAAAATCCAAGCATGAGCTCATCTTCTCTCTCTGTTTGGTAACTAACAACCTAAATAAAATAAAATAAAAACATGACTTGTTCATATAGATCCATCTAAAATTCCTTGGGACAAGTGCTTCACATATTCGTCAACTTAGCAGCAGAATTAGTGAGCACGGGAAGAGGGGGACGGAGATGGAGGAGCTACCTGCCGCGATCGCAATGGAAGCAGAGGAGCAGACCCCTCCTGCCCCTCCCCCACAAGCAGGACAAGGCTGCCGGCTGGGCACGCCCCTACTCCTCCGCCTCCTCGAGCAGGAGACCCCCTTCCCCTACTTCTTCTTCACGCGCCGCATCACTAGTCACCTCCTCATGCAAGAAGTACACAATAAATAGATAGACGATCAGCGAGGTACATTTTCACAGCAACAGAAGCTTAGAATTAACAGAAATGCACACTCAAATGAAGTCACTAAGATACTTATGTCCACCACATGGTGTAGAATTATGTGGTATATAATTGCAACACATGAACCAAAAGAGGAATAACATCATCACCAAGAGTTTCTAATGATAAGCATAGCTCCCTACAAAAAAAGAACTAAGGGCACAGTGACTAAAGAATGGCTAAATATGAGTCCTGTCCTAAGTAGGATGTGCAGTTTGTATACTTGGGAAGCATTATGTTTGTATATTTCCCAGGCGGAGGTGCTGGTATCAGCCCATCATTATGTTCTTCCCTTGGTTTTATCTTTTCTCTGATTTTATTTGGGTGAGAGATACACTTGGGAACATACAAACGGAGGAAGACACAACCCTGAAGTGAAAAGAGACTTGCAAAGGTTCAGAGAAAACAAAGACCCAACAACTGTCCAACTTGCAAAGGTTCACTTCTCAACAAAATAAAATAAAATAAGACTTGCCAAGGTGCAAAGGTTCATAGAAAACAAAGACCCAACCACTGTTCCAACTTGGAAAGGTTCAGAGAAAACAAAGCATCCAGTCCAAGGATACCACCCGCTACATTCATAAATGTATAACAATTACCCTGTTCCCTGATAAGTCAGTCAGAACACCTCATCCCTTCAAGTCACAAATGAACTTGACAGGTAGCTCAGCGATAGAGCATCACACAACATTATATAGCTGCTTCTTATCTCGGAAGCACAACACACA
This sequence comes from Triticum aestivum, assembly GCF_018294505.1. Lineage (NCBI taxonomy): Eukaryota > Viridiplantae > Streptophyta > Magnoliopsida > Poales > Poaceae > Triticum > Triticum aestivum. The sequence continues at coordinate 505,852,764 of NC_057800.1, read as the reverse complement.
AACCAGCTAGTATTTTTCTCAATTCAGGTAAACCACATCCTCAACAGAGCGCGTTGAGAGCATCAGTATTCCACCACACACACCGAGTATGGGATAAAGGATGGAGATCATTCACACGAAATTGGCCAAATGATTAAACAATACTACTACATTTCACCATTGCAGTTGGTTAAACAATACTAGTGCATGTTCAACAGGCATAAGCGAACGATACGCAACACAGATAGATAGACATTCGGTAGGTTCCATCTCATCTCACGACCATAAACTAAACCACCTCACGAGACCGATAACTTAAACCGCCACACGAGACTTGATAACTTAAACAGAGACGATAAGTTGATAAGCTGGTGGATTTAATGGTCGGCGGCCGACCTCCTAGTTGCTATTCATGCCCTCCAGCGGCGGGGGCGTTGATTGGCCTGGCTGACGCTGATGGTGCGGCCGCCAAGCTCCTGGCCGTCCTAATCTATACCATGGCTTGCTGACAACCCCACAAACAGGCTGCACAATAGCAGAATACACACGAACCAGATTGGAGTGTTACCTTTGTTGTGGCCATGGATGGCGTGGAGAAGAGGAGGATGACGGCCACCGGATGCCTGGAGCAGGAAGAACGAACGAACACCTGTACTGCAGAATGAATTGTGAGAAAATTTGTCAAGGGGGAGGGCCGGAGCGGGGAGAGAGATTCATGGACGAGATTCGGGAGTACCTCAGTAGCCAAGTAGGAGCGGAGGACGACAGCAGTCCGACGTCTCTTGTACAGCAGCGGAACATGAGCGAGAGGAGGTGAGGTGGGGTGGGGTACCGCGGCGGTGAAGAAGGTCTTGTCGCTGACCTCGGAGAGCACGGTCATGGCCAGCGACTTGGTGAGCCCCTGCAGCAGGAAGGAACCAAGCGAAAAAACAAGGTCAATTCAGCAACCTCCACCTGCGCCGTGCAACGAGAAAGAGAGGAGAGAGGGGGAGGGAGGGGAGCTGACCTCGAGCAGAGACGGCGACATGGCGGCCGGCGGCGGAGGGAGGCGCCGATTCTGATCTAGGGGTGAGGAGAGGATGTGCGGGGACCTTGACGAAGAACTCGGAGACGGCGGGGACCTTGACGACGAACCCCGCAGCGGGATCCCAGACCTGGTGGGCGGGGACGGCCTTGGCGCCGGTGCCGGGGCGGGAGCAGCGGTGGAGCCGTGCCGGAGTTGGTGCGGGCATGGGGTAGCAGGTCGCAGGTGCGGCCCCGCAGTGCGAGACCCTCCTGGCCGCGACGGCGCGGCCCTCGACGCCGCAGAAGCGGACGGCAAGAAGGGCAACCCCGCCGAGGAGGCAATGGCGAGGGCGGGTGAGGCGGAGGCCTTGAGCGCGAACGTCGACGGCGGAGGAAGGGGATGGTGGACGGGGGGGCTTGGATTGGATCTGGAGAGAATGGGTGCGGCGGCTGGCGGGGAGGAAGGGGAGGGGATCGAGAGGAGCTCCGCCGGATCTGGAAGGGGAGAGGAGGAGCAGAGAGCGAGGGAAAGAAAGGAGGCGGGGGGTGGATGGAAAATGACCACGGGACAGAGCTAGGGTTTCGGGGACACATCCATGTTTGGTGCGGGCCGTTGGATCCAGGGGATCTAACGGTGATTTACCCATGATCCGCGTGAGAGGCCCCTAGACCAATCAGAACGCAGTATACAGGTATGATATTTTGACCATTTAAATTGGTCATAATCGACTAAAATTATGTGCTAAATCGTGTTAGCTATTTTATTATGACCTGAAAATTTGAAAAAAAAAACGTTTTATTGTGTCAGAAAATTTGACTATTGTTTTCAGGAATAATCATAAATTGAAATAAGATAAATATTCTTTTAAAGAGTTATGAGAAATGAGTTCTTTTAAATTATTTTTTCATTTTTGAGTATTCAAAATGAGCTTTTTTGTGAAGGACCTACCAAATATTTATTGCAAAATTGTACCAAATCAATTTTCTAAAATACTATGACATATTTCATGCACAATTGACCAAATGGTTGGGTGTGAGAAGCTTTGATCCACCTCTCGTGAAAAAGACAAATTTCCGTCGATTCAGTAGGAAGCGGGTCAAATTTGAACTGTAGCTGCCTTCTAGTTTGCTCTTTATTTTTTCCAAAAATCATTTCTAGATACATAAGTATCTATTTAATCAGAGAAACACCAATAAAATTCCAAGATTCAACCACTAGCTAGGAACGGTCATTTCCGCCGTTTTGACCGCACTTTGAAACGGGCATAAAAAATTCAAAAAAATTCAAAAAATTGGGAAACCTTCGCATTGTGTCATTATATGTGGCCAAGTTCCCAGGAAAAATAACAAACTTGTAATACAACAATTATTTTAAAAAAGTGTTCTCAGAAACGAGCTATCACGTGTGGAGATTAATGGCTTTCAAGCCAAATGATCAATCTTATGGCCACATTCATGGCATAGTTTGTTCAAATGATCTCATATTGTGCACAAGGGTGCATATTGGAATGGCAAACAATGTTGCCTAAGGAAGTTTTCATTTTCTTTGGACGAAAAAACCATTTTCCATTTTTTGAGTGCCCAAAAGGAGGTTTTTTGTGAAGGACCTCCCAAATAATTATTGCAAAATTGGACCAAATCATTTTTCTAAAATACTAGGCCATATTTAATGCACAATAGACAAAATGGTTGGGTGTACAAAGCTTTGATCCACCTCACGCGAAAAAGACAAATTTCCGCCGATTCAGTAGGAAGCGGGTCAAATTTGAACTGCAGTTGCATCATAGTTTTCTATTTAGTTTTTACAAAAATCATTTCTAGGTACATAAGTACCTATTTAATCTGAGAAACACCAAAAAAATTCCAAGATTCAATCACTAGCTAGGAACGGTCATTCCCGCCGTTTTGACCGCATTTTGAAACGGGCATAAAAAATTCAAAAAAATTCGAAAAATTGGGAAACCTTTGCATTGTGTCATCATATGTGGCCAAGTTCCCAAGAAAAATAACAAACTTGTAATATGGAAATTATTTTAAAAAAGTGTTCTCAGAAACGAGCTATCACGTGTGGAGATCAATGGCTTTCAAGCCAAATGATCGATCTTATGGCCACATTCATGGCACAGTTTGTTCAAATGATCTCATATTGTGCACAAGGGTGCATATTGGAATGGTAAACAATGTTGCCTAAGGAAGTTTTCATTTTCTTTGGACGAAAAAACCATTTTCCATTTTTCGAGTGCCCAAAAGGAGGTTTTTTGTGAAGGACCTCCCAAATAATTGTTCCAAAATTGGACCAAATCATTTTTCTAAAATATTAGGCCATATTTAATACACAATTGTCAAAATGGTTGGGTGTAAAAAGTTTTGATCCACCTCTTGTGAAAAAGACAAATTTCCGCCGATTCAGTTGGAAGCGGGTCAAATTTGAACTGCAGTTGTCCCATAGTTTGCTATTTATTTTTTCCAAAAATCATTTCTAGGTACATAAGTACCCATTTAATCATAAATACATGGTTTGGTGGCGATACATCGAGGTTTGGGCGGTGGCTGAGGGCCCCAACTCTAGAGCGCGTAAACTCGCATGCCCGCCGCGTGGTCACCGTGTGACCCTGGCATTGCCATGTGTTCTGGGCGGCATAGGCATGTCTAGTGGGTTGGGCACTCCCTAGGTAGGTGCTAGGAAGAAAATTACAACATAAGATTCTCACGAGGAGGCCGATCGATGCTCAAACATGAATTAGCAGCCAAGTGTTTGATTAGCGGTACGGGAAATGTACATGGCTAATGGGCGTGAGTTTTGGATGAGGATGATCAGTTACTAAGAAGACCGTCTTCACAAATTTTCAGCTCAAAAGGAGGAGCCTAGGTGGTACTTGCTTTGCAAACTACCACACTGGACATAACTACGAATGTTGAAGCTCGGCTCAAAATAATGAATGGATTGAGCTGGTATTTGTTGGAGGATGGTTATTTGGGCATAGGAAAGCACTGTAGAAAATGGATACTATTTGGACATGCCAAAGTGGTACTTCCTTCACAAACTGTTGTTCTAAACAGAATAGGAAAATGAATATTTTTGAATTATTTTTGAACTAGGCAAGGAAGGTTTTTACATATTTGACGAATATATGACCCAAAGAATTTATGAGATTTTTTGGGAATTTTGGGAATGACAGAATTATAGGTTGCTTCACAACCTAGGGCAAAAACTGCCACATGGACATGACACATAGGCAAAACTGATGTGGTGGCGCCTAGTCATAGCAACCCACCACAATTTACAAGGCTATGGCCATCTATATTGGTTGTTAACAACTAGAAATAAGGCAGAGGACTAGCGCTGTTTGCTTTATGACCATTTCCTCTAATGAAATTATGACCTTTCTAACCAAAATGGTCGTTACGGTGTAGGGTTTAGAGCCCCCCAGACAGCTTTTGACCAATTGGTCTAAAATGGTCATAAATTTATGACCAATTCTTCGAGGGTCACTGACAGAAGGTCATAAGTTGACATATTTCTTGTAGTGAGAGAAATCAGAATCCCAGAGTATAGACGAGGAATAAAAGATCCTAATACCACCCAATGGCGACGTGGGCCCATGGGACTCACAGCCATGTTAGTAAAACAAATTTCATCGACTAGACTCAACTTCGGCCAAGGAGTGTGGAAGGGGGATTCCTACAGGCAATTGGCTCTGATACCAACTTGTGACGCCCCCGATTTGACCGACACTAATCATACACGCAAACATGTACGATCAAGATCAGGGACTCACGGGAAGATATCACAACACAACTCTAGACACAAATAAAATAATACAAGCTTTATATTACAAGCCAGGGGCCTCGAAGGCTCTAATACAAATGCTCGAAGACACAAGAGTCAGCGGAAGAAACAATATCTGAGTACAGACATAAGTTAAACAAGTTTGCCTTAAGAAGGCTAGCACAAAAGTAACAACAATCGAAAAGGCAAGGCCTCCTACCTGGGACCTCCTAACTACTCCTCGAAGACGAACTCCATGTAGAATCATCCTCGGGATCCTCTAGCTCCTGGAATCCATCATATGATCACAATAACCGGGAAAAGGGGAAAAAGAAGTAGCGAAGCAACTGTGAGTACTCATCCAAAGTACTCGCAAGCAAGGATCTACACTAGATATGTGTTGGTATCAATGAAAAGGGGTAGTATATGTGGACCGAACTGCAGAATGCCGAAATAAGAGGGGGATAGCTAGTCCTATCAAAGACTACGCTTCTGGCAGCCTCCATCTTGAAGCAGTAGAAGAGAGTAGATGGTAAGTTAACCAAGTATCATCGCATAGCATAAACCTACCCGGCGATCCTCCCCTCGTCGCCCTGTGAGAGAGCGATCACCGGTTGTATCTGGCACTTGAAAGGGTGTGTTTTATTAAGTATCCGATTCTAGTTGTCATAAGGTCAAGGTACAACTTCGGGTCGTCCTTCTACCGAGGGACACGACTATTCGAATAGATAAACTTCCCTGCGGGGGTGCACCACATTTCCCAACACGCTCGATCCCCTTTGTCCGGACACACTTTCCTGGGTCATGCCCGGCCTCGGAAGATCAACACGTCACAGCCCTACCTAGTCACAACAGAGAGGTCAGCACGCCGGTCTAAATCCTATGGTGCAGGGGTCTAGGCCCATCGCCCATTGCACACCTGCACGTTGCGAGGGCGTCCGGAAACAGACCTAGCCTCCCTAATACAAGAGCAGGCGTTCCAATCCAATCCGGCACGCGCCACTCAGTCGCTGACGTCACTAAGGCTTCGGTTGATACCACAACGCCGAGTGCCCATAACTGTTCCCGCGTAGTTGGTTAGTGCGTATAGGCCAGTGGCCAGACTCGGATTAAATACCAAGATCTCGTTAAGCGTGTTAATTGATGTAACTGCGAACGCCAACCAGGGCCAGGCCCACCTCTCTCCTAGGTCGTCTCAACCTGCCCTGTCACTCCGCCACAAAGTAACAGTCGGGGGCCGTCAGGAACACAGGCCCACCACTACCGGGATGGAACCACCTGTCCTTTCAGCCCCCACATCGGAATCACTTGCGGGTACTCTACGAGCTGACCCGACTTTAGTCACCACCTGTCGGTGTCAAAACCGGCGGATCTCAGGTAGGGGTCCCGAACTGTGCGTCTAGACCAGATGGTAACAGGAGGCAGGGGACACGAAGTTTTAATCAGGTTCGGGCCCTCTTGATGGAGGTAAAACCCTATGTCCTGCTTGATTAATATTGATGATATGGGTAGTACAAGAGTAGATCTACCACGAGATCAGAGAGGCTAAACCCTAGACGCTAGCCTATGGTATGATTGTATGTCGTGATTGTTGTCCTACGGACTAAAACCCTTCGGTTTATATAGACACCGGAGAAGGTTAGGGTTACACAGGGTCGGTTACAAAGGAGGAGATATTCATATCTGTATTGCCTAGCTTGCCTTCCACGCCAAGTAGAGTCCCATCCGGACATGAGACGAAGTCTTCAATCTTGTATCTTCATAGTCTAACAGTCCGGCCAATGGAGATAGTCCGGCTGTCTGGAGACCCCCTAATCCAGGACTCCCTTAGTAGCCCCCGAACCAGGCTTCAATGATGATGAGTCCGGCGCGCAGTACTGTCTTCGGCATTGCAAGGCGGGTTCCTCTTCAAATTCTGTGTACCTGTCGAAATAGTGTTCGGTTTCTTGTGAATGTTGCACTCCTTGGCTTCCACGCCCAATAATGGCCGCTTTCCACGTGTCGAGTGAAATATGAAGAGTCAGGGTGTTTTCGCATTTACCCCGCTAGCTGCGCAAATGAGCCTCCTATTTAAAAAGACGAGGATTCAGATCCAAATCACACCATCCTCCCTTGGCGAGCCTTCACCGGAGCGCACCCGACAGAGATCCATTCCATCATGGCCGGTCGACGCAGCTCCTCCTCTCACACCCCTATCTCTAGGCCTGGAGATTGGGAGAGATGTTCCATCCCGCACAACAAATTAGTGATGCTTCAGACCAAGGGATTTCTTCCCCCAGCGTACCTGGTCCCGGTTCGAGCCGGGCTTGCCACCTATAATGGCGGAGAGCAAGCAGAGAGCCTTCCCAATCCCTCCAAGGGAGAGCGGGTATGCCTTGTCCCTTATTTGGTAAGAGGGCTCGGATTCCCAATTCATATGTTTCTCCGGGGGCTCCTAGAGTTCTACGGCCTCCATTTGCACAACCTTACGCCTGCCTCCCTGCTGCATATCGTGGGATTCGTAGCCCTTTGCGAGTTGTTTTTCGGCTGTGAGGCTCATTTCGCTCTGTGGAAGAAGCTGTTCCGCCTTGTGCCCCGTTCTCAGAAGGGATCAATATATCAAGTGGGCGGAGCCGAAGTGTGGCATATTGCCGGGACCGGATACCTGTCCGGGACCCCGAAGAAGACGTCCGAAGACTGGCCTTCAGAATGGTTTTATATAGAAGACGTCCCCCTCCCGGATCCTATTCGGATCGGCCTTCTGGAGTTCGACAATGCCCCTTTGAAGAAGCGCCGGAGCTGGCATCCACGGAGCTCCCTGGAGGAAGATGACAGGAACATTCTTTACCTGATGAGCTGGATAAGTTTTTTAGCTTGATCCGGATTGATCATGATCGAGGTCATGGCTACATGCATCATGCGGGGGGTGCATCCACTTCAGTATAGAGGCCACCCCATGTGGGATTTCATTGGGGAGGATGACGCCACCCGCCACGGCTGCAAAGGGCCGGGATCGCCTGTCGATCTAATAAAGATCTTATCCACTTTGTACAAGGGAGAAGAGGAGGAATTCCTTCGTGTGAACCCGCAGGGCAGATTTTCTATGTACAATCCTCCGAGCTGGGTAAGCGGAGACTTTTTATCGCCCATGCATTTCATATTCCCATAGTTAAGTATTCATTCTAGCAATTTCATCGCAGGAGCTGCGCCAGGCAGTAAAGGAGATAAAAAGCCCTCCTCCACAACCCGAGGACCCTGGACGGTCCCTTGACCCGGCCTCCCAGGAGGATTCGGACATATCTGTGGAGCTGATCGATGGGGTATTTTACCAATGGAGTAATGACAACGCCTTGGTGGCCATTACGGCCGATTACCCCGGGCTAGTTCCAGCCTCACAGGTGACTGAGACCGAAGTCCCAGCACTTAAAAAGGGATTCATCCTTGCGCTTTTTTGATTGTCGTATAACAGCCATGTTTTGTAGGGGAGGTCCTCGGGGCAGAAGGCCGAGCCTGTGGCAACTAGCCAACAAGGGGCCGCGAGGCCAGGCAGGCTGAAAAGATCCGCAGCCCGGATTGAGACACCGGCGCAGCGGTACGGCGCGCCGTCTTTATTGCAAGACATTATTTCAGAGGCATATTAACGCCCATGCCTTCTTTCAGGAAAAAGAGCGCTCGCCGGACTATACCCGAAGAGGCTACCAATCGCGCCTCGACAAGCTAGGCTCCAAGGCCGGATTCGGAGGCGGGAACGAATACAAGGTGTGCGCCGGGTGCTCCTCCGACATAGGATGCGGATAAACTGTCCGCCACCCATTCCGAGGTGGAAAGTGCCATGAACCACAGGCGTCGCCGGACTGTTCTTCGTGACGCTTGTTTCTCCCAAGAGGCATTGGATGCCTTCAACTCGGGAGACGCGCACCTTCGTGCCGCTCAAAATGGTCTAGCCAGAGCCACAGAGCAGTATGTAAAAGACATACGGGTGAGAAAATTTGATGATTATATATATCAGTAGCCCCTGAGACTTGAAACAGTTAGGATAACTGATTTAAGGATCATTTGTTATGCAGGTTCTTACAGAAAAGAATACTCAACTGTCCCAGGAGCTGGAAGAGTGCAAAGCCCAACTTCAGGCCGCACTGGCCGCAGCAGGGGAGCCCAAAGAGACCCCCTCTGGTAACATATCCTTCGAATGATAAGTATCATATTAGAATGCGGCGTATATGCAGATCTGACGATAAAATTGCAGATGACGCTGGAGTAAATCCGGATAAGCAACAGCTCATACGCCAGCTGAAGGCCGGTGAGAGCGTGCTTACGAGGGTGAGGCAGGAGAAGAATGATCTCCAAGATGCCAACACCAAGCTGGGCGTGGAACTAAAAGATGTTCGTGCCCAACTGTCGGACTCTGTTAAGGAGAATCGGCGGCTTCGACGCGGCATATTTAGTAAGTGCTTGAACAAACTTTGAGAAAAAAAGAGTTCGGCGAGGAAGCTGGCTGACAGAGTTATGTCTGTAGGTATGCTAACAGGTCGTCCTGCCGAGGAGATGCCTGGTTCAACGGGTGATCTTCTTACCGAGCTCGCACAGTTGCACGAACGAGTTCGGCAGGTGATGCAAGGCGTCGCCCAGGCCTTGTGGCCGTCCGTCTCCATACCCGAAGGCCTTGGAGAGCTTGCAGAAAAGCTGAAGGGAGCACGGCGGCGCTTCCGATTATGGAAGATATCGGCCTGCCGTCAGGGCGCCAGGGAAGCCTGGGCAATGGTGAAGACACGGTACACGAAGGCTGACCCGAACCACATGGCCGAAGTCGGACCTGTGGGGCCTGATGGGAAGGAGATCCCTGTGAGCTTAGTGTACGGCCAAGTAGAATTGGCCGCAAAGTATTCCCAACAGGACTGTAGACTAGACAGCCTATTGGATGGTATTGAAGAGGAATTCAACCAGTCAAATTGACTATGTAATTTTAAAGTGACATGTATAATGCCTTCTAGCCGGATTGTAGATCGTTTGTCGTGGCGGACCTTTTCGCTTCAACCTCGGGACCCGACAGTCCGGAGTGTATCCGAATACCCTCTCGGTTATGTAAGAACCGGGGCATGCGTGGAGACCAGGCGTAGGGGTCATTAGTGCTTTATCAGACAAGTGCCCAACTAGTTATGTTATATTACATGGGTAGTAAGAAACATCTTCCAGAGAGAATAGTTCCGTTAAGGGTTCCTTTCCCTGGGTAAGCATGCCCTAAAGTGCATGTCCGGACTGCGATAAGAAGCGCAGAAAAAATCATCTGGGGGCAGATATGGAATAATAAAAGTCATCTTTTGTTCACCGACCGAATATTCCCTTAAGAACACTAGCTTTCGGCTTCACCCAGTCTGAGGTACACGTCCGGCTGACCCGGCGGTAACAATCGCAGAGGTGCTCCCCTTATGCCCTAGCCGAATTAACGGGAACGTAGGGCATAAATACAAGAGCCAGGCAACCCAGCTTGGCCAAAACTTAAGTCATATCGATGCATATAATGGTGAAAAAAGGTACATGCGGAAGTATAACACATGTGTTGGGCGTGAGGCCTAGGTAAATAATTTAAGCTTCTGTGAAAGAAGCCCCCAGGTGTGAAGAGTGCGGCTAGCGCATCTGTGATGTATGAGTGAGGCACAAGGTGACCCTTGAAGGCCTAGAGAAATAAAAGAAAGAAAGGGAAACAAGACAGATGATGCATATGCAGAAAATGGACAAAGGGAGGGGACTAACATAAAGTCCGGTGCTAGGCGTAGAATCTTCGGAGCCTGGCTGCGTTCCATGGGTTCGGCTCGAGTCGACTAGTCGATGCATCCCGCAGTCGGTACGCTCCACCGGTCAGAACTTGGTCGATAATGAAGGGACCTTCCCATTTGGGCTCGAGCTTGTTCTTTTTCTTATCCGGCAGCCGTAGAACTAGTTCGCCAACGTTATAAGTTTTGGCCCGTACTTCTCTGCTTTGGTATCTGCGAGCCTGTTGCTGGTAAAATGCGGAACGGGCTTTGGCTACGTCGCGCTCTTCCTCCAAGGTGTCCAGACTGTCCTGCCGATCGAGCTCGGCTTCTCTTTCTTCGTACATGCGCACTCGAGGTGAGTCATGAATTATGTCACAGGGCAGGACTGCCTCTGCGCCGTACACCATAAAAACGGTGTATATCCGGTACTACGATTCGGCGTGGTCCGCAGCCCCCAGAGTACGGAGTCGAGCTCCTCTACCCAGTGCGTGTCAGACTCCGTTAAGGAGCGCACTAATCTGGGTTTAATGCCGCTCATTATAAGACCATTTGCTCGTTCGACTTGACCGTTGGTTTGTGGGTGATAGACTGAAGCATAATCGAGCTTGATGCCCATTTTGCTGCACCAGAGTTTTACCTCGTCGGCCGTGAAGTTCGTGCCGTTATCAGTGATGATGCTGTGGGGGACGCCGTAACGGTGTACAACCCCGGATATGAAATCTATCACCGGTCCGGATTCGGCTGTTTTAACCGGTTTAGCCTCTATCCATTTGGTGAATTTATCCACCATGACCAATAAGTATTTTTTCTTGTGGGTTCCCCCTTTAAGGGGTCCAACCATGTCAAGCCCCCAGACCGCGAAGGGCCATGTAATGGGGATTGTTTGGAGGGCGGTGGGTGGCATGTGGCTTTGATTTGCAAAGAGCTGGCAACCGGCGCAACGTTGGACCAAGTCCTGTGCATCTGCCCGGGCCGTTGGCCAATAGAATCCTGTACGGAAGGCCTTGCTTACAAGAGCCCGGGCTGCGGCGTGATGACCGCCGAGTCCGGCGTGAATTTCTGCCAAAAGGTTCCGCCCTTCCTCTTCGGAGATGCACCTTTGAAGGACTCCGGTAGCGCTTTTTTTGTACAATTCTCCCTCATGGACCCTGTAGGCCTTGGATCGCCGCACTATGCAGCGTGCCTCATTTTGGTCCTCCGGAAGTTCCTGTCTAGTTAGGTAGGCCAGGAATGGTTCTGTCCACGGGGCAATAATGGCCATTATTTCGTGGGCTGATTGTGTTATTTCGGTGGCGGAGCCTCCGATTGTGTCAGAGAGTTCGGTATCGGGTATTTTGGCCGGGTCCGGACTGTTGTTACCGGTGTCCCCTTCCCATGCTACGGATGGCTTGAAGAGCCGTTCCAGAAATATGTTGGGAGGGACCGCGTCGCGTTTTGCGCCGATGCGGGCGAGGATATCCGCCGCCTGATTGTTTTCCCGAGCCACATGGTGAAATTCGAGCCCCTCGAACCGAGCTGACATTTTTAGGACGGCATTGCGATAAGCTGCCATTTTCGGATCCTTGGCATCGAAGTCTCCATTTATTTGGGATATCGCGAGGTTCGAATCCCCGCGCACCTCTAGGCGTTGAATGCCCATGGATACTGCCATCCGGAGACCATGTAGAAGGGCCTCATATTCGGCTGCGTTGTTGGAGTCCGTATACATTATCTGTAGTACGTATTGAACGGTATCTCCTGTTGGGGACGTCAAAACGACGCCAGCCCCCAGACCAGCCAACATTTTGGAGCCGTCGAAGTGCATGATCCAGTTTGAATATGTGTCGTACTCTTTAGGGAGTTCGGCTTCCGTCCACTCAGCGACGAAGTCAGCCAAAACTTGCGACTTGATAGCTCGCCGTGGCTTGTAAGTTATGTCGAACGGGAGGAGCTCAATGGCCCATTTGGCAATCCGGCCCGTCGCGTCGCGGTTGTTTATAATATCGTTAAGTGGTACTTCCGAGGCTACCGTTATCGAACACTCTTGAAAGTAGTGTCGCAGCTTCCGGGATGCCATAAATACCGCGTACGCTATCTTTTGATAATGCGGGTACCGTGATTTGCATGGAGTAAGGACAGTGGACACATAGTAAACCGGCTTTTGAAGGGGGAATTTGTGTCCGTCCGCTTCTCGCTCGATGACGAGCACTGCGCTTACTACTTGATGAGTTGCCGCAATGTATAATAGCATTGGTTCGCCAATGTTTGGCGCGGCCAGGACTGGGTTTGTTGCCAATATGGCTTTTATTTCGTTGAGTCCGGCCGAGGCGGCATCCGTCCACTCGAAGTGTTCGGTGCGCCGGAGGAGGCGATAAAGGGGTAATGCCTTTTCTCCCAAGCGGGAGATAAAGCGGCTTAGAGCCGCCACGCATCCAGTCAATTTTTGTATTTGTTTGAGGTCTGTTGGGGTAGCCAACTGTGACAACGCTCGGATTTTGGCCGGATTAGCTTCAATACCTCTACTGGAGACAATGAATCCCAGGAGCTTTCCGGCTGGTACGCCGAAAACGCATTTTTCCGGATTGAGCTTGATGTCATATGTTCGGAGGTTGTCGAATGTGAGCCTCAAGTCGTCTACTAGAGTTTCGACATGCTTGGTTTTAACGACCACGTCATCCACGTATGCCTCCACTGTTTTGCCGATCTGGTTTGCCAGACATGTCTGAATCATGCGCTGATATGTTGCGCCGGCGTTTTTGAGCCCGAAGGGCATTGTGTTGAAGCAGAATGGGCCGTATGGTGTGATGAATGCCGTTGCGGCTTGGTCTGGCTCCGCCATTTTAATTTGATGGTAGCCGGAGTATGCGTCGAGGAAACACAATGAATCGTGTCCTGCGGTAGCATCGATGATTTGATCGATGCGGGGGAGGGGGAAGGGATCCTTTGGGCAGGCCTTGTTAAGGTCCTTAAAATCGACGCACAAGCGCCAGGATTTGTCCTTCTTTGGTACCATCACCAGGTTTGCTAGCCAGTCCGGATGTTTTATGTCTCTGATGAATCCGGCCTCCAATAGCTTGGCTAGTTCCTCTCCCATGGCTTGTCTCTTAGGCTCGGAGAAACGTCGAAGAGCCTGCTTGACTGGCTTGAATCCTTTTAGGATATTTAGGCTGTGCTCAGCCAGCCTGCGTGGGATTCCTGGCATGTCTGAAGGGTGCCAGGCAAAAATGTCCCAGTTCTCGCGTAGGAACTCTCGCAGTGCGGCGTCGACATCAGGGTTTAATTGTGCCCCGATGGAAGCTGTTTTTGTAGGGTCCGTTGGATGGACTTGGAATTTGACTATTTCGTCCGCCGGTTTAAAGGAGGTGGACTTGGATCTTTTATCGAGTATCACATCGTCCCTGTTCACCGTGGAGCGCAGCGCAGTTAGTTCCTCGGCCGCTAGGGCTTCGGATAGTGCCTCGAGGGCCAGTGCGGCTGTCTTATTTTCGGCGCGGAGTGCTATGTCCGGATCACTAGCAAGAGTGATGATTCCGTTGGGCCCGGGCATTTTGAGCTTCATGTACCCGTAATGGGGTATGGCTTGGAAGATTGTAAACGCCTCCCGCCCTAGTAGAGCGTGGTATCCGCTGCTGAACGGGGCCACTTGGAATGTAATTTCTTCGGACCTGTAATTATCCGGCGTGCCGAATACCACATCTAGTGTGATTTTCCCAGCACAGCGTGCTTCCCGACTGGGGATGATTCCTCTAAAGGTTGTGCTACTTTGCTCAATGCGGCTCCAGTCTATTTCCATCTTTTGAAGAGTTTCCTCATAGATGAGGTTTAATCCGCTGCCGCCGTCCATGAGTACCTTGGTGAGTCGAAAGCCGTCCACGATTGGACTGAGGACCAGTGCGGCTGGTGCTCGGGCTGTTCGGAATTTGGGTTCGTCACTGGCATTGAAGGTAATAGCCGTGTCACTCCAAGGATTTATTTCTGCTATGTGGCAGATTTCGGCCATGCTGCGGAGTGTTCGCTTGCGTCTATTATTTGACGCGAAGGTCTCAAAGACCGTTAACACCGTATTGTTGTCCACGGGATGGTGCTCTGTGGTTTTGGGAGGAGTAGATCCTCACCACTTTTGGCCACCTGCCGGAGTATCCAACATGCTCTAAGGCTGTGCGTTGGTATTGCATCCGCTGTACTATGAATTTTGCAGGGTCCGTTGAGCCATCCCTCCAGTACGGTTCCTTGCCCCGTAGAGGGCTTTTGCTTTTTGGTAGTTAACCCAGGTGTATTGTGATAATGCACCCTTTTATTTCGGACTGGGTTTGTATTCAGGGCCGGATTATCCCAAAATTTTATTTCGGTTTTCCAGGCGCTTTCCATCGCACAGTACTTTCGTACTATGGGCACCAAGTCGGCAAAGCGTGTAATTTCGCGGCGACTTATGGCATTGAGGATTCCCTTGTCCGTGCAATTATTGCAGAAGAATGAAATTGCGTCTTCCTCGCGGCAGTCCTTTATCCTGTTCATGACCAGGAGGAATCTGGCCCAGTAATGGTGTACTGTTTCTTCGGGCTCTTGCCTAATTTGGGATAGATCGCGTATGTTTGGGTGGGTGGGTGGAATTGAATCCGAATCCTCACCCAATCTGAGACGCAGGGGCCAAGGAGTTTCCAAACTCGAAAGTTTGGATTCTTGGAAGTTTTCCGATAAACCTAGCCTGCTGCCTGATTCTAGGTTCAGGCCTTGAGTGACGTCCTCCCCTCCGCGGGTATCCGGCTTGGAGGGATCGGGAATCCGGACATAGCTAGTCCTTAAGATAGATGAAGGGTTGCCGCATTGTTCCTCCACCACTGCAACGTGATGGGTGACCTGGGGAGAGTTGATCTCTCTCAGATCGGGTTTAGGCCCAATCTGATCGTAGTCTGTAGCGACTCCCAGGGCGGCGATGCGATCCAAGAGCTCGTTCAGGGAAGAGAGCTCCATTGGATCTAACTGCTCGGCGAGTTCCGAGTTGACGTGAAGATTGCTTTCGATGACCCGAGAAGTCATCGTCGGCGCAGCGGCCGAACAGGCGGTCATAAGAAAACCACCTAGCCGGAGAGTTTGGCCGATAGCCAAAGCTCCCTCAGCGATAGTGCCGTCTTTAAAGACGGGATGAGACATCCTTCCTGGTGGCGACGGCACAGCGGAACTCTCAATGAAAGCACCAATGTCGGTGTCAAAACCGGCGGATCTCGGGTAGGGGGTCCCGAACTGTGCGTCTAGGCCGGATGGTAACAGGAGGCAGGGGACACGATGTTTTACCCAGGTTCGGGCCCTCTTGATGGAGGTAAAACCCTACGTCCTGCTTGATTAATATTGATGATATGGGTAGTACAAGAGTAGATCTACCACGAGATCAGAGAGGCTAAACCCTAGAAGCTAGCCTATGGTATGATTGTATGTTGTGATTGTTGTCCTACGGACTAAAACCCTTCGGTTTATATAGACACCGGAGAGGGTTAGGGTTACACAAGGTCGGTTACAAAGGAGGAGATATCCATATCCGTATTGCCTAGCTTGCCTTCCACGCCAAGTAGAGTCCCATCCGGACACGAGACGAAGTCTTCAATCTTGTATCTTCATAGTCTAACAGTCCGGCCAATGGAGATAGTCCGGCTGTCCGGAGACCCCCTAATCCAGGACTCCCTCAGTAGCCCCGAACCAGGCTTCAATGACGATGAGTCCAACGCGCAGTATTGTCTTCGGCGTTGCAAGGCGGGTTCCTCTCCAAATTCTGTGTACATGTCAAAATAATGTCCGGTTTCTTGTGAATGTTTGTACTCCTTGGCTTCTACGCCCAATAATGGCCACTTTCCATGTGTCGAGCGAATGTGAAGAGCCGGGGTGTTTTCACATTTACCCCCGAGCTGTGTGAATGAGCCGCCTATTTAAAAAGACGAGGATTTAGATCCAAATCACACCATCCTCCTTTGGCGAGCCTTCATCAGAGCGCACCTGACAGAGATCCATTCCGTCATGGCCGGTCGACGCAGCTCCTCCTCTCGCACCCCTAGCTCCAAGCCTGGAGATTGGGAGAGATGTTCCGTCCCGCATAGCAAATTAGTGATGCTTCAGTACCAAGGGATTTCTTCCCCCGGCGTACCTGGTCCCGGTTCAGCCGGGCTTGCCACCTATAATGGCGGAGAGCAAGCGGAGAGCCTTCCCAATCCCTCCAAGGGCGAGCGGGTATGCCTTGTCCCTTATTTGGTAAGAGGGCTCGGATTCCCAATTCATCCATTTCTCCGGGGGCTCCTGGAGTTCTACGGCCTCTAGTTGCACAACCTTACGCTTGCCTCCGTGCCTGCATATCGCGGGATTCATAGCCCTTTGCGAGTTGTTTTTGGCTGTGAGGCTCATTTCGCTCTGTGGAAGAAGCTGTTCTTCCTTGTGCCCCGTTCTCAGAAGGGGTCAATATATCAAGTGGGCGGAGCCGAAGTGTGGCATATTGCCGGGACCGGATACTTGTCCGGGACCCCGAAGAAGACGTCTGAAGACTGGCCTTCAGAATGGTTTTATATAGAAGACGTCCCCCTCCCGGATCATATTCGGATCGGCCTTCCGGAGTTCGACAACGCCCCTTTGAAGAAGTGCCGGAGCTGGCGTCCACGGAGCTCCCTGGAGGAAGATGACAGGGACATTCTTTACCTGATGAGCCGGATACGTTTTTTAGCTCGATCCGGATTGACCATGATCGAGGTCATGGCCACATGCATCATGCGGGGGGTGCAGTTGCTTCAGTATAGAGGCCACCCCATGTGGGATTTCAACGGGGAGGATGACGGCACCCGCCACGGCTGCAAAGGGCCGGGATCGGCTGCCGATCTAATAAAGATCTTATCCACTTTGTACAAGGGAGAAGAGGAGGAAATCCTTCGTGTCAACCCGCAGGGTGGATTTTCTCTGTACAATCCTCCGAGCTGTGTAAGCAGAGACTTTTTATCGCCCATCCATTTCATATTCCCGTAGTTAAGTATTCATTCTAGCAATTTCATCACAGGAGCTGCGCCAGGCAGTAAAGGAGATAAACAACCCTCCTCCACAACCCGAGGACCCTGGACGGTCCCTTGACCCAGCCTCCCAGGAGGATCTGGACATATCTGTGGAGCTGATCGACGGGGTATTTTACCAATGGAGTAATGACAACGCCTTGGTGGCCATTACGGCCGATTACCCCGGGCTAGTTCCAGCCTCACAGGTGACTGAGACCGAAGTCACAGCACTTAAAAAGGGATTCGTCCTTGCGCTTTTTTGATTGTCGTATAACAGTCGTGTTTTGCAGGGGAGGTCCTCGGGGCAGAAGGCCGAGCCTGTTGCAACTAGCCAACAAGGGGCCGCGAGGCCAGGCAGGCTGAAAAGATCCGCAGCCCGGATTGAGACACCGGCGCAGCGGTAAGGCGCGCCGTCTTTATTGCAAGATACTATTTTCAAAGGCATATTAACGCCCATGCCTTCTTTCCGGGAAAAAGAGCGTTCGCTATGCTAGGGATGTGTGGCGGACGAACGGGCCACGTATTCGGATTCGTCTCGTCGTTCTGAGCAACTTTCATGTACAAAGTATTTTCATCCGGGTTACGGATTATTTTACATTAACTTTTAAAGATTTAAATCACTTTTAGAATTATAAGAATTAATTAAATTAGAAAATGCTATTATGACATCAGCATGATGTCAGGGTGATGTCAGCGATCAGCTTTGACCATTGACCAGTCAAGCTGACAGGTGGGTCCCACTGTCATAGACTGTTTGTCTAATTAGATAATTAAGGTTAATTAAGAGGGTTAATTAGATTAATTAACAGGATTAATTATCTTAATTAATTTATTGATTAAATTTCATTATTATTATTAATCTTAATTAATTAATTTTATTTTATTTTTTATTTGTTTTTTTACGTTCTCAGAGAGGAGGGGGCGCGGGCGCTGGCCGGCAGCAGTGGACGCCGCGAGTGGAGAGGCTGCGCGGGTGCAGAGGAGGCGGCGGAGCAAGGCGGCTGCGATGAGCAGCAGCAGCATGGCGCGCAGTAGCGCAGCATGGCGCGCAGTAGCGCAGCACGGCGCGGGGAGGGGATGGTCAGCGTGGGCGGCCAGCGGGGCAGGGTTGAGCGCGAGCCAGGGCACGACAGGGCATGCGCTGGGCGCGGCCGGCGCGGTCGCGGGGCAAGCGGCAACGCGGGCGTGCGAAAGCAGCAGCAGTTGCAGGCGTGGCCGCGGGCGGGACGCAGCGGGGCAAGCACATGGCTGGCGACGCCGGGGAGCGGTGGTTGCGGGGCGAGGGCCGGGCGCGACATGTCGGCGCGGGGAGCAGAGGCGGGTAGGGGAGAGGAGGAGAGGTGCAGCCAGCAGCGGCAGCTGCGAGGCCATGTGAGGCCGGAGGCGGGTGCGGGCGGAGATGGCCACGGCCTTGGGCGGGGCCGGCAGTGGTAACGGCAGGCAGGGCAAGCGGTGAGCGGGGCGAGGCCTCGCGCGAGCGCGGGCGGTGCGCGTGCGGGGAGAGGATGAGGCCGGGGCCTCACCTGGGTTGTAGGGCACGGTGCAGTAGTGCATGGGGAGGAGGACAGGGACGACGTTCTGGCGCGGCTCTCCGGCGAGGTGGTGATGAGGAGGCGCGGCGCTTGGCGATCCGGCGATGGGCGCGGGGAAGATGATGTCGTGTAACGCCGGGCGGCGAGGCGTGGTCATCGGGGTGCAGCGGGGAGGCGTTCGACGAGCGGCGAGGTGGCCCGGCGAGTCGGAGCGACGGTCGTAGACGGGGCGGCAACGGTCGTAGACGGGGCGGCGACGGGCGGCGTCAGGGGCGACGAGGGAAAGCCCCGATCCAATCTGAGGAGAGCATAGTGGGGGGCGATTGGGGGGTTACGGGTTAGGATTTGACTGGGGTGGGGGAAATGGAGAGTGGGGTGGGGCGCGGCTGGGCCGGCCTGGTTGGCGCGGTGTCCAGCATGGCCATGGCCCAGCAGGGGGTTTTCCTTCTATCTTTCCTTTTTTTGTTTTGTTTTTTGTTTTTCTCTTATTCTGTTTTAATTTTATATTTTAAATATCTTAGTTTTATAAAATACATTAGTTGTACCTAAATTAGTATTAACAAATATGCCACCACCACAATTAACATGGCACCTAAAATAGAATAGTTTGTGATTGATTAATATTTTAAAAGCTTTTAAATAATTGGTTTTGTTACTGTTTTGTTCATTTTAGAGTTTTATAAACACTTTATAAAAGTGGGGTTTCTTCACCACAATTACCTTTGCATTATCCGACACAACTCGAACATTTTAGTTTTAAAGTTTGAAAACTTTTGTTGTTTGCCTTTAATTTAATTTTGAATTTGAATCGGTTTTTGAACTAACCCGAGATTATCAACAGTAACCGAGGTGACGTGGCATCATTAGCAGGGATTTACTATAGTCTATTTATCCCGGCGTTACATGCCATCAATCTTGGTTTGTATCTCTCTCACACACACCCACATAGGTGGGGGACATGCACGAAGAGAAGAGGTGCATGCACGACGCACGTACTCCCGTCTCTTTCGCAACCACACATGCGCGGGTACACGGTGGAGCTCATTTCTGTACGAAAAGGCAGCCCATGTGGTAATTTGACACATGTACTGGTTGTCCACTTGATGGAGGATCGCCTACCACGGGTGAACAAACAAATTGTGACTTGACGCGTTATGTTAAAAAAGAGGCAAACCATGTGGGGCCTACCTTAGAGGCAATTCTCTATACACTCGAGATGCTTTGTGCGTATTACTTTTGATGTGTCCCGTCAACTCGCAGAATGAGGAGAAGCTTGCTTAGTACGCCGTCTCCCCCGCCCACGGGCGTGGTGGCTCGCAGGACGGGTGAAGCTTGCTTACTACGCCTTACGCCCGCTCCCTCGCCCACGCGCGCGGTGGCTCGCAGGACAACGAGAAAATTTTACTACTCCCTCCGTTTACTCCTTGTCCCTACCTTGGTTAGAGAGATTATCATATTGTTTGGAATATATGTCCTTTAGTAGATTTCAATATGAACTACTAGTACATACTCCAAACACTGATGTATATAGACGTATTTTAGAGTGTAGATTCACTCATGTTGCTCCGTATGTAGTGTACTCTCCCTCACCCCTCGACCCTTGCCCACGTGGTGGACGTGTAGCAATTCATTCGGTCTTATATAGCTAGAACAATATATACTGCAGTACCATTATTGCTCGACTTCCTGAAGAGGCGAAGAGCCAATCGCAAGGTTAATATTTTGGAGATGCCAAGCGCAAGGTTTATAGGAGAACGAGTAGTAGTAGTAGTAGTAGTAGTAGTAGTACATACCAGTGGTACGTACTGCATGAGGAAGAAGGCAACAAGATGTATGTTTTGTGTGACAGTCTCTTCTTACAGGACGTGCTAGACCTAGTGGACCTCATTGTTGCAATGGGACTACTCCCTATCATAGATGGCACGATTCAGAGTGGTGCGTAGCGGGCATAATTTGGAGCTGCTTAGTCTTAAACCCCATGAAGAAGTCCCATCGAAAGGAATAGCCATCCTCTACACGTGCTCCTATGTAAAATGAGTAAATGAGACAAAAAGAGAAAGAGACAAAGTAAAAAAAATCACCAGCCTTAGATCTAGCCCTATTGTATCAGTGAATGATATTTCTACGTCTTGATTGACATGGCTATATTATTAACCATGATATGGAGGTAGAAGAGGATTTTTATTTATTCGCGGAGGTAGCAACGGATGGATATTCAACGAGGAGTGAAATGATGACTACTTCCTCGGTCAAACATAGAGAAAGGTGGGCCTCTTGATTTCACGGCTTATTAGTCATTATTACTGCCTATACTCTATGCCCATATATAATAACCGTGTGGTAGTACAGTAGTGGGCTATACTTTTAATAACCATGCTCGAAGAGAAGAGGTGCACACACCCACGCACGTATTGTACTAGTAGCACTCTTTGCGTCTTTTGCGTCTTCCCCAACCACACACGTGACACGGTGGAGCTCATTTCTGTAAGATGATGCAACCCACGTGATAATTTGACGCGTCTAGTAGTAGTTACTCACTTATAAATAACTGAGGGTCGGGAACCACGCATGAACGGTGCCACATCATTTATAAATAAAGTTTTTTTTCTTTAGTGGCACGTACGCAATATAAATAGGTTCATATGGAGAGAAAAGGAAACCGCTCCACTATATACATAGCCAGGACGAGCCTACACGGTTGCTTGCTGGGGTTGCTCTCTTCACACTCTCTCGCACAAAACGACTGTGGCCACATCTCTAACATCCCGGCGGATCACGTCCGCCGGGGGAAGGGGTGGATGCTTAGTGTATATGTGGTCACCATCACCGATGGCGGAAACCCACTGTCGGCACGTCCCGATCAGGGGTCCCTGTCGTTCTCTCTCACAAAGCCGATGAGGTTGCCTTCGTCCCTTGCTCACTGCCGCGACGTGGGTAGTTGCCTCCTCCCTTCCACCCTCCTCTAGGTTGAGCTACATCCCAACATCCCTCAGGTACAACTTCCTTTACAGCCGGCTTGCACCACTGCTCCATCTGCCAACATCACTCCTTGTGGATATTTCTCTACTTCTTTGCCTCGTAGAGACCTCTACTGGCTTCTACGTACTATATTTGTGATGAGTTTATATGTCTCATCAACTAGTCCCAGTAATATTATTCTAATCACGCTTCTTCAATTTCTTTGCCACAGGGATGCTCATCTCGATTTTGGTGAAACTGCACAAAATGATCCCGAACTGTGCGTCTAAGGCGGATGGTAACAGGAGGCAGGGGACATGATGTTTTACCCAGGTTCGGGCCCTCTTGATGGAGGTAAAACCCTATGTCCTGCTTGATTTATTCTTGATAATATGAGTAGTACAAGAGTTGATCTACCACGAGATCGGAGAGGCTAAACCCTAGAAGCTAGCCTATGGTATGATTGTATATTGTCCTACGGACTAAAACCCTCCGGTTTATATAAACACCGGAGAGGGCTAGGGTTACCCAAGGTCGGTTACAAAGGAGGAGATATACATATCCGTATTGCCTAGCTTGCCTTCCACGCCAAGTAGAGTCCCATCAGGACACGGGACGAAGTCTTCAATCTCGTATCTTCATAGTCCAACAGTTCGGCCAAAGGATACAGTCCGGCTGTCCCGAGATCCCCAAATCCAGGAGTCCCTCAGTAGCCCCTGAACCAGGCTTCAATGATGATGAGTCTGGCGTGCAGTGTTGTCTTCGGCATTGCAAGGCGGGTTCCTCCTCCGAATACACCACGGAAGAATTTGAATACAAGGATAGTGTCCGACCCTGCAAAATAAGTTCCACATACCACCATAGAGAGAATAATATTACCACAAATCTAATCTGCTGACACGTTTTGGCAACATGACATCACGCAACGGCCCGGTAATTATTTGAAACGTTTTTCTTTAACCAGCCCCCACACATAACATGAGGTGGTTTCTTGACACGTCTTGTCAAAGCAGAGATCGTGTTCACCTTATTACGGTATTCTCATCAATACGGACATGGGTAACCCAACCGCGCCATCAATTATGGCGCTTGAGGGATAAGCGAGTTTTACCAGGCTAGTGGGGGGCACATAGTTTAGTCCGCCCTTATAAAGGTATAAGATCTCACCTTTTTCTACCCACGCCTTCTTCCTCCTTGCTCATCCATTCTCGCACACTCGAGCTCCAGCGCCCAAGTCTGCATCCTCCTCCTCAACTCTCTCCAAACATGTCCGAAGCGGGAGGCAAGTGGATGGCCTCCTCCGTCACGGAGGGGCACATCAAAAAGTTACGTGGAGCCAGATACTTAGCCGCGGATATCGCGCACCGGCTGCCAGCCGCGGGCTAGTCATCCCTACCCCGAAACCTCACGAAAGGGTGGTTTTCCTCCCGCATTTCGTCCGCGGATTGGGGTTTCCCCTCCATCCATTCATCCTCAACATCTCGGCGTTCATCGTCGTGTGTGAGGCTTTCCTCCGCATCCGGCCCCACTTCGGCCTATGGCTGAAGACCTTCAATATCAAGCCGAAGGTTGTAGGCGGCCAACATGCGGAATGCGGCGGAGCCATGGTGGGCAAAATGCCCAACGTTGCATGGCTCGAGGGCTCCTTCGTGGAGACCGTAAAGGGGTGGCAATCGGGGTGGTTCTACATCACCGAGCCGCGCGACACCAACTGGGTGGCGGCCCCCAAGTTTCGATCCGGAATCCCCACACAGCTCACTTCCTGGAAGGAGAAGGGCCTGTCCTGGGGTTCGTCAGTGGAGCTAGACGGACTCCAGAAGTGTATCCGGAACATGATAAGCAAGAAACTTAAGCTTGTCAACATAGTCCAGGTCATGCTCTTCCGCCAGATCCTCCCATGTCAACAACGGGATTTCAACTTATGGGAGTTCGACCCGGCCCAACACCAGACTCTACACGAGCTCTTCGACACGACACATAAGGACGTCTGAGGGTGCTGTTCAAGGGCGCCGAGGTCCCTCCTTCTCTTACCGAGGATCGCGGGCTAAGCGCGAAGCACCCTGCGAATCTGGTAAGTTCTATAAATCTGGTAGGATATTTATTTCCCAGCTTAACCATGTCCGGGGTCTGAGCTCCCATGCCTTTGACAGGACTGGGTGGAGGCATCGGAGCAGATTGACTGTCCGGCCCCTCTGCCCGAAGACACTGCGGACGCTCTCCTGACGGAGATGCTGACTCCGACTCCTTATGAGGTGCCGGAGAAGACCAAGAAGAAGGCCAAGGGAACCTGAAAGAGTTCCCGGCGTCAGGTGGTATCGAACTCATCGTCCGATAACTCCACGACGCACTCCTCCCATGAAAACAAGGAGGAAGATGAAGATGCTCCCCCTCTAGCCGGGGAGACAAGAAAAGGAAGGTGGCCCCAACCGGGGAGGCCGAAGGGTCCAAGAAGGGAAGGACTCTTCTTCCGGACTGCTCCACCACCGCCGCCGAAGGCGAAGACGAGCGGCTGCTCAGGGCCAAGCCCCTGGCGAAGTCGTAAGTATTTGGATGCCAGAGTAACTCATAGCATACCTTTGTTGCACTGCTTCTCCTAACGCTGAATATGATTATGCAGACCGCCCCAAGCCCGTATCGACGTATCCTCGTCGGACGGTTCCTTGGACTCGTCGGATATGGATAGCGATCCACTTCCGACCGCCTCCTCCCCTTGCCCTACGGACAATGTCGAGGTATTGTCTCAAGGGGCACCGAGCCGGGGGGAGGCAGTCCCGTAGGCACCTCAAGGCGACCTTTCGGACTCCAGGAGCAAAGGGAGCAAGGCTCCTGGGGGCTCCAAGTTCGCCTCTTAGCCGAACACCGCATCGGAACCTCCAGTGGTTCCGGGCTCGGGCAGGCGGCCCCCTTCCAAAAGGGGTAAGACGCCCGTGCCGGTGACCTCTGTCCATCCAGAGGCACCGGACAACCTACTGGGAGCGCTTCGCGGTGCTTCCATCGACGAAGAGCACCGCACTCTTATGAGTGCGGTGATCAAGAAGGTTCAGTCCGCCAAGAGCGGACTGACTGAAGCCTGTGCCAGCCATCTAACAGGCTTTGAGGTAAGTATTTAAAATATAGGAAAAATATTACCGCATAGACAGTAGCCCCTGATGCTCTGTTTGGTGTTCACAAAGAAAAGCCGAATAGAGGATCGAATAATATCTGCAGGAGTCTAATATAAGTATGTCTATATGCGTATGCAGGCTTCACTACTGACCTCTGCCGCACTGACTGCGGAGGTCGCCGCACTGAAGCAGGACCTTGAGGGGTCCGAGAAAGAGCTCGACCTTGCCAAGAGGCATCTCGAGGAGAACAAAGGTAAGTAATACCTTGTCTATATATATACATACAAAAAAGATGCGATTGTGAAATGACAGGATCATCATGAATTTGCCAGGGGCCACGACCGAAGTGGCGACCCTGAAGCAAGCGTTGTCCGAGGCCGAAAACAAAGCGGCCCAGGAGCGCACCAAGCAGGAAAAGCAAGAGGCACGGGTGGGCGAGGTGCAGCAAGAGCTCCAGGCTCTCGTGACGAAGCACGGGGCTTTGGAGCTTGACTCGAAGCCGCGAGAGTCTGAGCTTGCCACGGCCCTCGAGAGCGCAAAGAATGACAAGGCCGAAGCCCAAAAAGCCCTCTAGGAGATTGAGGCGACGAGGAAGATAGCGGTGGGTAAGGCATTCAATATGCAAAGCAAGCATGCGCAAGTAAATTACTTGTTACTTACCCGAGTCCGGAGCTCTCCAGGAGTATTCGCAGATTTGCCCTGTAGCATGTCGGATGCCGCGGAGTATTACCAGGCCGAGGAGGGAAGCTCGACGGAGAAGTTGTTCTGGTCTCAGTATACTGGGACCGAACACCCGATGCCTATGAGCGACCAACTGAAGCAACTGGTCGAGCTGCACAAGGCGGCCGAACAGGCCATGAAGGGCTTTATAGTCTAGATGTGGCCTGGCGACTCCCTTCCCAACAGCTACTTTGGCCTGGTGAGGCGGCTTGTGGATGCCTGCCCACAGCTGGATGTCATCAAGAGGTCAATCTGCATCGAAGGTGCACGCCGGGCTTTTGCCCGTGCAAAGGTGCACTGGGCCAAGATGGACGCCGAGAAGCTGGTGAAGGAGGGGCCACCGCAGGGCAAGGAGCATCGCCACCCCGAGATGTATTATGAGGGTGTCCTGAAGGGTGCCCGTCTTGTAGTGGACGAGTGTGCGAAAGATGTAATATTTGAATGAACTTGCTTGTGTGATCCTGTATTATGAAAACTTGTTCATATGCGCTATGCAACGCTTGTTTGAATTTAAAATATTACCTTCTGTTCGGCTGTTTATCAAATCTGAGAGATGGCTAGTCGTCGGCTTCTTCCCCCATGCCACGAGTGCTGGGGTGTTCGGGATAAAACTGAGGACTCTTGTTCCCATTTTTGGGTCCTTCAAGGGGGGTGCTCAGCACAACAAACAAGGCAATCGGACTATAATGCTTTATCACTCTCACTTAGCCATAGAATTCTATAATTTTAAATTTTGGCGAAGCCCCTAGTATTCGGAAGGCCGAATTCGGGGTGCTATACACGCCTTAAGCCGGACAAAGCCGACTCCTCGCTCTAATCAGCATAAGTCTTTAGGGACTCGAAACCTCTCGAACAGCGACCAGTCTCTCGCCTTATCATGACAGTCAGTTTTAGCTTTCTCTACTGGGGTGCTTAGCCCAGCTAAACCGGGGCACAATCGCAGTAGTTCTCTCAGTGCTACCTTAGCCGATATAGCGGAATGTAAGGTACCAAAACATGGGAGCCGGGCAAACCCAACTATTGACCCAAGACATGATTCGGAGCTGATGCATATAATGCTATAAGTTCGGGGTGCCGCACTGTCAAAGTGTTCGGACTTCTCACGCCGTATTATGGGGTACACTTAAGCCCCTGGCATATTGGCCGTACCAGAGTGTACGGGTGCTGAATGTCATGAATGAACATATATATGTATAAAAAAGAGAGAATAGAGAATGCGGTAATAGTCTAGTGCTATGCATTGTTTATTCAAAAAGGTACGTCGAAGCAGAATGATACAATTAGTGCGATAAGCAAAAAGTAGGACTATTTGACATGTCCCCTCCAAGGGCAAGCTGAGGAATGGTTTTGAAAGCAGGTATTTCACTCGTTATCGGAGACCACCTGGGAATTCCATGATGCGACGTAGCTTTCTGCCTCCTTGGTTGTTGTATCGTGTGTCCGGCAAACATACTACCGGACGGGGTTTCCAGAGAGTAAAGTCCTGAAAGAGAGAAAAAAATAATAAGGCGGGAAGCCCCTAGTGCGGTTGAGCCGCGTCTTGGGGCGTGCCGTAGTCGTGCCCCCTCCCCACCTGTGCCCATGGTATTTTCAATGTGTAATTATGTACGCGGGGCACGGGTTTTGCCGTTTGGCTGGTACTGGGGTGGGGGCCGCATTGCTATCCGAGCTCGGAACGTGCCAGGCGGTCTTGCTGCCGATTACTCCGGGCGCGCTTGAAGGTGTCCGGGTCTTGAATCGCCGAACTGGTGGATTGCCTTAAGAGGCTGCTTTGCGCTTCTGCTACGAGGGACGCAGCGTGCTCCTCCGTGCGGAGAGAGCGCTCTGTGTTTCCATTGACTGTGATGACCCCCCGAGTTCTTGGCATCTTGATGTCAGAGTAGATTACCATGGGTAGCCAAGCCGGCTCCCCCTGGCCTTTCTGAAAAAATTATGAGCCGATCCGGCCCTCAAGAATCCAAGATGTGGGGCCGCCTTCCCCTTGCCGGCTGTCTCCCAGGCCGGCTATCGGAAGGCGGCCCGACTCCAGCCCTCATGAAGAAAGCCGCGGGAGGGCCGGCTCCGAGAAGCCGGCTGCGAGAAGTCTGCATCCACATAACGGCGATGTGAAAGGGCATGGCTACAGTGAAGCCTGCCACCCCCGAATCTCGGAGCACGACTGGCACAGTGCGCCGTACGAGTGGCCATGGCCCGTCCGGCGCGGCACTGTTGCCACATTGACCCTGATGTCATCCACGATGGACCGCCAGTACGGCCCACGGGCGGTGGGCCCCTTCGGGAAGAGAGACACCCGAAGGCGGCCGCGCCTCCTCCAGTCGGCCCAAGACAAAACCGGCTCTCCATAGCCGGCATGCCACCTCCCTCGAAGGAGACGCCCCATTAAGGAGACAAGATGCGGTGATGCTACAGCGATCACCCGCCGGACGGCGGCACTGTAGCCACGCCCACCTCGATGAAGCCCTCGTCACCAGGATCGAGCAACAGTAACCAGCCCCCGACCAGGCCCTGGACAGTGGGGCCTGGCTGTCGACCAAGGAGCCGGCAGCCGGCGGGACCCACCAGCCGGCGGGCCCCAGCAGCCGGCGCAGAAGCCGACGAGCGTAGACACAGACGGCTGGGCCCCACGCCCAGCCGGATTACCATTGTACCCCCGGGGGGTAGGCCTATATTAACCCCCCGGGACACCCATGCAAAGGGTTGATCCCTTCTAGTTTTAGACACCACATAGGGAGGAGAAGAGAGCGAGCCGTGCTCTTCTTCCTCCTCTCACCAAACAGCTCAAGAAGCATCGTGTAGCTACTTGTTCATCTAGTGATCATGCGGAGACCCCGCAGAGCAGCAGTAGGGGTGTTATCTCCATGGAGAGCCCCGAAGCTGGGTAAGATTCGCTGGCGTGCATGTCTTCGCCTCATCCCGTTTCCAGGCACCGGCGATGTCTTACTGGCTCCCACAATGATAAGCCACCCGTTGGTATATGTCGCACCTACCACCTGACATTTGGCGCCCACCATGGGGCCAGGTGCACTGTCGTCCGGAGACCTGTTCTGGACGGGAACCCTCTTCCTCCCCAGCGAGCGTAGCCAGCCCGACACGCCTGATGGTGTTTGCCACGACGCGCTGCAAGGCGTCGCCAACATCTGCGCGGCGAGCAGCTTCGCCGGTCTCCTTGACAAGACCTTCATCCCCGACGTGCTCGCCTCTGACGCGGGCACCGACCACCTCGTCAACCTCCTCGGCCAGCTTCACGTCTCCGGCGAGCCCGCCGTGGACTTGGAGTCGGTTGGTTCCACCGATCCGATGCCTGTCGACTCCGACACGGCCTCACTCGACACTTTCCCCACCGACGTCACGATCTACAACGACCCGCTTCCCCGGGCCGATGGCTGCGACGCTGTCACCACCGAGGTGATGGTCATCGGCCACGGCGACGCTCCCGACGAAAGCACCCACGATGCCCCGCATGCGGCAGTCCACGATTTGTCCATCCCCCTCCCGGCTGATGCCGACGATGAAGCACTGGAGGCTCGCCGCCTCGCCCTCCTCGCGGAGGGCCGGAGGCTGGCCTCCATGAGACGCCTCACTAAGGCCCACCAGTGCGAAGCTGACCGCGCCGCCTTTGGCACGCCGCTCCTAGGCGGGCCAAGCCGGGCCGGCGTTGTCAGACAGCGCGGTGCTGTCCTCGCCGACACGATGGGAGTCGACCGCCCAGTCTATGCCACTCCACTCGAGAACCTGCGTGCCGCCCAGGCGGCCGTAGACGAGCTAGACGGATTGGGGGCCTAAGAACTCCCCCACATGACCAGACGCATCTAGCAGCTAATTGATGCGGCCGCGCAGCGGCACGAAGCCGACGCCCGCACGGAAAGCCTCCCCCTGCGCCGAGATCACGGCGCGACGTCCCGGACGCCGACCGCGGGCAAAGCCCGCGTGCGGCGCGAGAAAGAGCCGGCTGCCAGCCGAAGCCGAACCCGAATCTCCATCGAGCGAGACGCAGAAGGCCATCCCCAGGCCATGGAGTGGCGAGGTAGCCCGCCCCCGCCTCGGCCCCGTGGGGACAGATATCCCACCCCACCGCCTGTTGCGCATCCGACTCTCAGCGGCCGGCTAGGTCGCCACGAGGGAGTCGGCGAGAACGACGCCCGCCATCGGATCGACCGCCTAGCGTGATCCCTGGCGTTGGAAGAAGAAGACGATGTCGGCCCGCCTTGTTTCGGCCCCCGCATCCGTGACGAGCCTTTCCCCAAAGGGTTCTCGCTCCCAAGAGACACGCCCAAGTACAACGGCTCCGTGAAGCCGGAAGATTGGTTGATCGACTACTCCACGGCGGTTAGCATAGCAAACGGCAACAGGCACGTTGCCGTGAAGTATGTGCCCCTCATGCTGCAAGGCACGGCGCGGACTTGGCTCAACAGCCTCAAGCCATACAGCATCAACAGCTGGCTAGACTTCACAGAAGCCTTCGTCCGCAACTTCACCAGCACCTACAAGCGGGCTCCCAAGCCTAGACAGCTCTCCTTGTGTGTGCAAGGCCCCGCCGAGTCCACCCGTGACTACCTCACGCGCTGGGCCGAGCTCCGCAACTCTTGCGAAGGGGTACACGAGGTGCAAGCCATAGAATACTTCACTGCCGGATGCCGAGAAGGCACCCTCCTCAAGCACAAGCTCCTCTGCGACGAGCCGACTACCCTCGACGAGCTTCTGGTCATAGCGGACAAATACGCCACCGCCGACTCCTCGATGAAGACCGAACTCCGGGTAGATGCGTCCGGGAAAGTACTCAATCCGGCGCCCAAGACGCCGGCTGGGGACTCCGGCCGACGCCCACACCAGAACGACCACAAGCGCAAGGGCCCAATGCCGCCTTCCACCAGTCGGAAGGTGGCCACCGTCGAAGACGAGCCGCCCGAGGGGCGGCCCGCACCCAAGAAGCAGAGGGGCGGCAAGCCGGCTTGGCAGCCAGCCTTCTCCTACGAGCAAACTCTCGACGCCCCATGCAAGTTCCACAGCGGCGCGAAGCCGTCCAACCACACAACCCGGAAGTGCTATTGGCTCACCCGAATCTCCAAGGGCGAATGGCTCGCGCCGCATCCGCCACCTCTAGCTCCGCAACTGCCGACCGCTCGGCCTGCAGTCGGAGCCGTGCACGATGAGTTCCCCGACGAGCAGGCCACCTAGGTCATCTTTATGAGCCAGCTGGAAGACCGCCGTAGCAAACGCCGAGAGCACCTGGAAGTCAGCATGGTCGCTGCCACCCCCGCCGAGCACATGCACTGGTCAGAAAAACCTATCGGCCGGAGCCGGGCCGACCACCCGGAGGTGATGCCATCTCCCGGCTCTTATGCGTTGGTTTTGGATGCCACCCTTGGAACGGATAGACGCGCCGCCCGTTTCTCTCGCGTGCTGATAGACGGCGGGAGCAGCATCAACATCCTGTACCGTGACACCCTGGAGAAGCTGAACGTCAAGACGAAGCAACTCATGCTGACTCGGACTGTGTTCCATGGCATTGTACCCGGCCTGTCCTGCGCCTCCATTGGCAAGATCAAGATTGATGTGCTCTTTGGGGA
The DNA here is from genome assembly GCF_018294505.1 of Triticum aestivum. Lineage (NCBI taxonomy): Eukaryota > Viridiplantae > Streptophyta > Magnoliopsida > Poales > Poaceae > Triticum > Triticum aestivum. The sequence continues at coordinate 505,821,400 of NC_057800.1, read as the reverse complement.
CAAGGATCATTTCCGCCGGAAGCGATCTGGTTTGAAGTGGTGGACCTGGAGAGCCCCTACCATGCGTTGCATGGCCGACCTGCCTTGGCCAGGTTCATGGCAGTTCCCCACTATGCTTACCTCAAGATGAAGATGCCAAGCACCAAGGGCATCATCACCATAGCCGGCGATTACAAAAAGTCCTCCGAGTGCGCAGCAGCCAGCAGCCGGCTGGCCGAGTCCCTTGTGATTGCCGAAGAAAAGAAGATATTGGACCGAGTGGTGGCCATGGCCGGCAAGCAGTCGGCCTTGTCCCCCGACCCCAAGGAGTATGATGCCCAAGGGTCTTTCCAGCCGGCCAAGGAGACGAAGAAGATACCTCTCGACCCTGAGCACCCAGAGAGGTTTGCCGTCATTGGGGCGAACCTAAACAACAAATAGGAAGGCAAGCTCACCGATTTCCTCCATGAGAATCGGGACATCTTCGCATGGTCCCCCAAGGACATGCCGGGTGTTCCGAAGGAATTCGCCGAGCACAAGCTACACGTCCGAGAAGACGCAAAACCAGTCAAACAACCCCTCCGCCGGTTGTCGGAGGACAAAAAAAATTGTAGGAGAAGAGATAGCCCGGCTTCTGGCAGCTGGCTTCATTATGGAAGTTTTCTTTCTAGAGTGGCTCGCCAACCCGGTCCTCGTGCTAAAGAAGAACAACAAGTGGCGCATGTGCATAGACTACACAAGCCTCAACAAGGCCTGCCCCAAAGATCCCTTCGCCCTGCCGAGGATTGATCAAGTGATAGACTCCATGGCCGGATGCGAGCTGTTGAGTTTCTTGGATGCTTACTCAGGGTACCACCAAATAAAGTTAGATCCGGCAGACCGCCTGAAGACTGCCTTCATCACGCCATTCGGAGCCTTCTGCTACCTGACTATGACATTCAGCTTAAGAAATGCCGGTGCCACTTTTCAGCGTTGCATGCAGAAGTGCCTCCTCAAGCAGCTCGGCAGAAATGCCCACGTCTACATAGACGACATTGTGGTGAAGACGGAGAAGCGCGGTACTCTGCTGGAAGACCTCAAGGAAACATTTGAGAACCTGCGTCGATTCCAAATCAAGCTCAACCCCGAGAAATGCGTGTTCGGAGTGCCAGTCGGCCAACTCCTAGGCTTCCTGGTCTCCGAACGTGGCATCGAATGCAACCCGGTAAAGATCAAGGCCATTGAGAGAATGGTGATTCCCACCAAACTTCGAGACATCCAGAAGTTCACCGGATGCTTGGCCTCCCTGAACCGCTTCATCAGCCGGCTCGGAGAGAAAGCCCTCCCCCTCTACCGCCTCATGAAGAAGACCACTCACTTCGAGTGGAATGACCAGGCCGACCAAGCTTTTCACGAGCTGAAGAAGATGCTGGCCACACCGCCTGTCCTGGTGGCGCCGACTGAGGAAGAGCCCATGCTCCTCTAGATCGCTGCAACCAGCCGGGTGGTCAGCACCGTCGTCGTAGTCCAGCGCCCAGAAGTGGGCCGAGCCCAGCCGGTCCAGAGGCCAATCTACTATTTGAGCGAGGTGATGTCTGCCTCGAAGCAGAACTACTCGCACTACCAGAAGATGTGCTATAGCGTGTACTTCGCCGCCAAGAAGCTGAAGCCCTATTTCCAAGAGCATCCCATCACGGTCGTATGCACTGCCCCGCTGGCCGAGATCATAGGCAGCCGGGATGCATCCGGCCGGGTGGCGAAATGGGCCATCGAGCTGGCCCCCTACACGATCTTCTACCAACCTCGCACCGCCATCAAGTCCCAAGCATTGGCCGACTTCCTCGTCGACTGGGCCGAGACCTAGTACCTACCGCCGGCTCCCGACTCCACTCATTGGCGCATGCACTTCGATGGGTCCAAGATGCACACCGGTTGGGAGCCGGCATCGTCCTCACCTCTCCCAAAGGCGACAAGCTCAGATACACGCTGCAAATTCACTTTGCCACCTCCAACAACGTGGCCGAGTACGAGGCGCTCATACACGGGCTCCGGCTTGCCAAAGAACTCGACATTCGCCGGATCCTATGTTATGGCGACTCGGACTTGGTGGTCCAGCAATCATTCGGCGACTGGGATGCCAAGGACGCAAATATGGCAAGCTACCGCTTCCTTGTTCAGCAAATCAGTGGGTATTTTGAAGGATGCGAGTTCCTCCACGTACCGCGAGCCGACAACGAGCCAGCTGATGCCCTGGCTCGAATAGGCTCCACTCGGCAAGCAATACCAACCGGCGTCTCTCTACAGCGCCTCCTCAAACCGTCTATCAAGCCGTCTCCGGAATCCGATTCCATCTTTGTGCCGCCTGACCCCAATGCAGCTGGGTCCGGCTTGAAGAACCAGGCGGGTGATCTGGGGACTTCGATAGTCGGCCCAGGGACGTCAGCAGGCGGCTCAGGGACTTTCGTAGTTACGCCCGACCCGGGGACTGCTACACCCGGCTCGGGGACTGCGGTAGTCGGCCCAGGAACCACGCCAACACAAAAGGCGATGGCCGACTCCAGCATTTCACCACCCAGCCCACCCGCCCTGGTCGCAGTAGCAGTGTTGGCAATAGAAGAAGTCACAACCCCATCATGGGCACAACCCATCCTCAACTTCCTAGTGAACCAAGATCTGTCGGCTGATGAAACAGAGGCAAGACAAGTCCAACGTCGAGCCGGGGCATACACAATCGTCAACAGAGAACTCGTCAAGTGCAGTGTCACTAGAGTCCTCCAGCGATGTGTCGAGCAAGATAAGGGCATTGCAATCCTCAGAGACATCCACCAAGGAGAATGCAGCCACCATGCGGCCTCAAGATCACTCGTCGCCAAAGCTTTCCGCCATGGTTTCTTTTGGCCGACTGCTTTGGATGACACCAAGGAGTTAGTTAAACACTACAAGGGGTGCCAATTCTTCAGCTCCAAGCAACACATGTCGGCTTCGGCACTCAAGACCATTCCCCTCACTTGGCCCTTCGCCGTTTGGGGACTGGACATGGTGGGCTCGTTCAAGACGGCGCGCGGCGGCATGACGCATCTGCTAGTCGCTGTGGACAAATTCACCAAGTGGATTGAGGCAAAACCGATTAAGAAGCTGAATGGGCCAACTGCCGTCACATTCATCGCAGATATAACAACTCGGTACGGCATGCCACACAGCATCATCACCGATAATGGCATGAATTTCGCCAAGGGAGCCTTGGCACGTTTCTGTGCGACGCAGGGCATCCAGTTGGACCTAGCGTCCGTTGCCCACCCACAGTCAAACGGCCAGGTCGAACGAGCCAACGGCCTCATCCTTTCCGGCATCAAGCCCCGACTAGTCGTACCACTGGAGCGTTCGGCCGACTATTGGCTCGATGAGTAGCCGGCCGTCCTCTGGAGTCTGCGCACAACCCCAAACAAGTCAACCGGCTTCACTCCTTTTTTCCTTGTGTATGGTGCCGAGGCGGTCATCCCAATTGACATCGAGTTCGACTCGCCTCGGGTAACCATGTACACGGAGGCGGAGGCCAAGGAAGCACGAGAAGACGGTGTCGACCTGCTGGAAGAAGGCCGGCTGTTAGCCCTCAGCCGATCTGCCATCTACCAGCAGGGCTTGTGCCGCTACCACAGTCGGAAGGTCAGGCCAAGATCCTTCCAAGAGGGCGATCTTGTGCTCCGGCTGATCCAGCGAACAGCCGGCCAGCACAAGCTCTCGGCCCCTTGGGAAGGCCCCTTCGTCATCAGCAGAGCTTTAGGCAATGACTCCTACTACCTAATCGACGCACAGAAGCCGAAGGCACGCAAGAGAGACGATTCCGGCAAGGAGTCGGAACGACCATTGAACGCCAACCTCCTCCGAAGATTTTACAGTTGAAATGCAGTATGTATCACGCTAACTTTTGTACTAAGTACGAGACAATAGGCCCCCCGAGGAGAGCTCGGGGACTGCCATCTTCTATCTATAAATGAAGAACATTATGCTTATGACTTTGTCATTACATTCACTTTTTTTTCGTCCGGCACCGGGTTCAACTAGTCGGCCCGGGGACTGGCCGCCTAGAGTTATATTAGAAGTCCTACCCGCGGTCAGACAAGTAGTGTGCCGGCACCCAAGCTTTCTCTTACCAAAAGTCGCAGTTTGAAGAACCGGCTGTCCGGCTGGCAAGAGTTAAAGGCAGGAAAGGATGTCCACACGAAAAATGGCTAGGGACTAACGGACTAATATAACAAAAGCTGGTTTGTCTCCTACCACCGACCGGCTACCAGAGTAGCCGGCCGGCCAGCTTCCATTCACTTCACTTCAATCTAAGAAAGCTCGAGTACTTGCCTCCCCAAAAGGGGAAGGCGGCAAAGGAAACAACCTAAGGATAAAAAGCATACGTGAATGGAAACCAAACATGCACACAATCATATTTACACAAAAGACCTTCGCAAGGCCAGGATTCAACATAGTTCGAATACACCCCCAGTGGGTGGAACTGCGCAAGTTTAATAAAAATTGTTCAAAGGGTAACAAGCAGGAACAGCAAGGACGGCAGACTAAGCCAGGGGAGCGACTGGCGAGTCAGGCAGGTCGGCGGAGACGGCAGTGCCGGCTGGAGGAGTGGCCGGCTAGCGAACCTCGGCATGATCACCGCCTCCCGCTAAAGGCGCGCTTGCGCGCGCCCGTTGCTAGAGGCACGGTCAGGCTAAGGTTGGCTGGCTGCTTCACCGGCCGGCTCGACGTCTTCGCCTTCCTCTTCTTCGTTGTCTTCGCCTTCATCGCTGGAGGCGATATCCTCTGCCGAGTCCTCACCCGCTGTCGGGTCCAGCCCAAACCACTCCTCCAGCTGGGCAACGCCGTCTTCATTTATTTCAGGAGCGAAGACGCTGATGTCAGTGCACTCGGCGGTCGTCAATGCACGCTCAGCGATAGCCGGCCACACCTCCTCTATCTCCTCGTTGGCCTCCAGCCACCAGGTGCGCAGCTGGTCCAGGTTCAGCCCCGGATACCAAGCACAGACGAACTCCAGCGCCCGCCCAGCTCCAAGCCGGGCTGCCGATGCTTTCCAGGCCTCGAAGCGGCCAACCGCAACCTCCAGCCAGTCGGCAGTCTGGCTCGGGGTGCGGGGAATCGTCTCGCCTGGCCAGAGGGCGGCCAACACCTGCGCTCCGGCGCACTGGAGGCGGCGGAGCATACGATGAGCCGACTGCAGCCGCGCTTGGACCGCCAAGAGTTGCTCCTCAAGCGTCCGGCTCGCGTCCGGCGCGATGTCGGCCCCCGCCTGACGGTGCACTTCGCGATGGGCCTCGATGGTTTGGGTGGAGAAGACGGAGTAGCCGGGAAAGTAGTCTGCATAGAGAACAAAAAGCAGCACAAGTCAGAACACAAATCAGGCGGCAAGGGGCAAGCAAGGAGCGAGGAAGGCGGCTTACCGTCGATCAAATCCTCAATACGGCCGAAGCTTTCGTTCAGCGCTTGCTTGGTCTCAGCCCAGCCCGCCGCTTGAGTCTCGAACTCGGCCTTCAGGGCGTCTTCGTTATCCTGCGCCTTCTTCAGGGCCGCCTTGTGGCTCTCCTCCTGGTCAGCCAACTTCTTGGCCAGGCGGTCACGCTCTAGGACCAAGGCGTCGTACTCGGTTTCCTTGGTGCGAAGGGCGGCCTGCGCCTCGCTGAGCTGCCCCCTCAAGTCGGCATTGGCTCCTGCAAGCACGAAAGAGAAAAGAAAAACCAATAAGGAAGAAGTCGTCAGGGAAGATCCGACCCGACTGCTCAGCAGTCGCCCCGAATCTCGGGGACTACACCCAGTGGGTGCGCTGACGTGCCCCCACAGGAGATGAACGAAACCAAGTACGCACTCCGGCTGCTGATCGGGTCTTCGGTTCTCCGGCCCAGATCCTGAGCTTGGGAGTTGAAGGCAGCAGCGCGGAGGTTATGATACTCCTGGAAGAACATATAGGAGGCAAGTATAAAATGGTTGTCAGGACCTAGTAAGTTCCAAGCCGCCTGCGCAACAGCCGACTCGGAACTCGGGGACTACACACAGTGGGTGCGCTGACGCGCCCCCATGGAAGAAATTAGGAGAACAAAACAACCAAGGCCAGAAGACTCACCCGGATGACGGCCCGCGTTGCAAGGAACACTTGGGTGTATTGTTGCAGCGAGGCGGCTTGGGCTTGAAGCCGGTTCCGAACCTCCTGGGCCGCCACGTTCAGCTTGCCCGTCCCCCCGCTGGGAGTCCACTCGGACGTGCTGGTGCTGGCCGCCTCCAGGGCATCCGCCGTCTGGCTGGCCCCCGTAACTCGATGCGGCTCCGGCGCGGCAGTGCCTCTCCCTGCGCGTCGGCGCATTGCCGGCTGCACCTCGAGGCCGGCTCCTGCTTCCGGCTCACCCCCGGCCGGCTGCTCTGGCGCTGCAGCGGATTGGCCGCTTTGGCCCGCTCCGGTCGGCGCCGTCTGCGGCGTCCCTTCCATGGAGGCCACATGGACCTCCCTCCTCTCCATCACCGATGGGTCTTGGTCGACCTCCTCCGACGGGGGCACGGGGATGTCTGGGGCCACGGCGCGGAGGGGAACGACGAGCAGCGGAGGCTGGTTGTGCGAAGCCTCCGCCTCCGTCTCCGTGGCTGCCGCCTCCGCCCGGGCCTTGGCTGCCGCATCGGCCTGCTCATTCGCCGCCTAGGCGGCCCTTCTCTCCGCCACCTCCCGCTCCTCCCGCGCCTCACGTGCGTTCCGCTCCGTGGCCTCCCTAAGGTCGGCACAGGGGTCCACGCGACGGGAGCCGGAGGACCCTCCAGTCGGCCCGACTATGGAGCCGCCAGGACCGCGCTCAAGGGAAAGCGGTGCCCTGCCCGGCCAGCGAAGAAAGGGTTAGAAGGGTTTCAATCGAAAAGGACAACAAAAAATATATATGAAATATACAAGACATTCGACGACTTACGCCGAGATCGCCTGCGGCTGTTTCACCGCCTTGCGGAAGCGGGCCGCCTTCGCGGCCGCCTCGTCCCGCTTGGTCGCTGCCGTGGAAGCCTTGGATTTCTTCGACGGCTGCCGAAGAAGGTCGACGTGGCCCGGCGCTTCTGCGCACCGCCACGGGCAGCCGGTGCGGCGGACAAGCCCGCGCCTTGATGATCAGGCGCCGGCTGGCGGTGTGGGACGGCTTCGACCTCGTCACTGTCCGGCCAGTCCTCGAAGCCGTCTCCGAGCCTCGCGCTTCCTGCCTCGTCGCCTTCCCCCACGATGGCGTCTTCCATGGCGGCCGCTCCCAGGTCCGGATCGTCGGCGTCGTCCACCGTGCGGTCGGGGAGGAGCTGTCGCTCTACCCCTGTGGCCCCGGTCGTCGGTGGAAGAAGAGGGTTCTGCCAAGTGCCAAGGGCGAACCAACTAGTCGGAGGTCGGCTATCATAAGGTCGGCTACCAAAGGAAGAAAAGAGGAAAAACTTACTGTCGGCGGAGGGTTGGCGCGGGAATACGGACCCTTGCCGTATCGCCAATCTTCGGTGAGCTTGCAGTTGGAGATGTAGTTCACCATGTAAGACACCTCCGCATGAGGCATCTCCCTGGTGCTCAGCCGGCACGGGTCGAAGCGGCCGCTCATCTGGCAGATCATGTGTGGCCGGCCTTGGAGAGGAAGTACCCGGAGCTCCACGAAGGCGGCCACCAAGTCGGCTCCGGTCAGGCCTTCCGACTGGATCATCACCCGGAGCCGGGAGACGGCAACGTTCCCGGCCTGAGACAACGACCTGGCCCGGTAGCTCCACGAGGGTTGCCTCCCAGCCGGTGGGCCAGCTATGTAAGCCGGCAGGTTGACGTAGTCACCCTGCTGGGCGACATTCTTCATGTAGAAGTAGGACTTCTGCCAAAGCTTCACCGTCTGGATCAGCGGGATGGGCGGGAACGGATTGTTCTCCCCCGTCCGCCTCATGGCGATGAAGGCTCCGCAGGGGGCGGACACGCCCGCGACAACGGTGTCAAGCTTGCTTTGGAAGAATTCCCCCCAGAGCTCGAGAGTGGGGAGAACCCCAAGAAAGCCCTCGCACAGGGTGACGAAGGCCGACAGCAGCATCACCGCGTTGGGCGTGAGGTGATGCGGCTGGAGGTGGTAAAATTCGAGGAAAGCTTGAAGGAATCCGCTCGCCGGGAGGCCGAAGCCGCGCAGGCAGTGTGAGCGGATGATCACCCGCTCGCCCTCCTCCGGCACCGGCGAGATCTCCCTCTCCGGCGCCCGACAAACCCACACGAAGTTCTTGCCCAGCAGGCGCCGCGTCCGGCGGAGGAACTCGACGTGATCCTCGTGGACATTGGAGCTGTCCCACGAGCTCGACAGCGCCATGGGGGCGATGCGACGGGGAGCAAGATGAAGCGACGGCAGAGACGCGCACGACCCCGCTACGGCGGGACCGAGGAAACCGAGAGGTTCGACGGCGAAACGGCGCAGCGATGGGTGCTGCAGTAGCGGAAGGAAGAAGAAAGAGTGTAAGGAGGGACGGAGCGAGGGAGAGTGTGCGAGCCTCTGCCGCTCCCCCTCCTCCCCCTACTTATAGACCCGCGCGGCGGAGCCGAGGAGGCGCGGCGTGGGGGAACGTGGGGATCAACTGTGCCCACTCCCCCACATACCACGATTATTGCGCCCTGATGGCGTGATAAAACCGCCGCAGGAAGGCGAGCAGTCCATGTGGGCCGCAGAAGATCCATGCTTAGACCGAGGCCTAGGAGTGGCGGGCCCGGGCCTGCGGCGGCGTCCCGTCGCGCGTGTGCGTTGGCAGGATCTCCTTGCCACGTGGCCCGCGGGACGGCGCGCGGTCAGCTCGCAGGCCGACCCGCGTTCCCTCCTACGAGAAACGGGGCTTTCCAAAGACGGCGCGCGCAAGCGAAGCCGGCCCCTCAGGGTAGGAAGCTGACCAAGCTTCTCGTCCCTTTGTCAGCCTCGGAGCTCGATCAGCTTGGGGGACTACTGTCGGAGTAGATGACCACGGGTAGCCAAGCCGGCTCCCCCTGGCCTTTCTGAAAAAATTACGAGCCGATCCGGCCCTCAAGAATCCAGGACGTGGGGCCGCCTTCCCCTTGCCGGCTATCTCCCAGGCCGGCTATCGGAAGGCGGCCCGACTCCATCCCTCATGAAGAAAGCCGCGGGAGGGCCGGCTCCGAGAAGCCGTCCGCGAGAAGTCTGCATCCACATAACGGCGATGTGAAAGGGCGTGGCTACAGTGAAGCCTGCCACCCCCGAATCCCGGAGCACGACTGGCACAGTGCGCCGTACGGGTGGCCATGGCCCGTCCGGCACGGCACTGTTGCCACGTTGACCCTGATGTCATCCACGATGGACCGCCAGTACGGCCCACGGGCGGTGGGCCCCTTCGGGCAGAGAGACACCCAAAGGCGGCCGTGCCTCCTCCAATCGGCCCAAGACAAAGCCGGCTCTCCATAGCCGGCATGCCACCTCCCTCGAAGGAGACGCCCCATTAAGGAGACAAGATGCAGTGAGGCTACAGCCATCACCCGCCGGACGGCGGCACTGTAGCCACGCCCACCTCGACGAAGCCCTCGTCACCAGGATCGAGCAACAGTAACCAGCCCCCGACTAGGCACTGGACAGTGGGGCCTGGCTGTCGACCAAGGAGCCGGCAGCCGGCGCAGAAGCCGGCGAGTGTAGACACAGACGGCTGGGCCCCACGCCCAGCCGGATTACCATTGTACCCCTGGGGGGTAGGCCTATATAAACCCCCCGGGACACCCATGCAAAGGGTTGATCCCTGCTAGTTTTAGACACCACATAGGGAGGAGAAGAGAGCGAGCCGTGCCCTTCTTCCTCCTCTCACCAAACAGCTCAAGGAGCATCGTGTAGCTACTTGTTCATCTAGTGATCATGCGGAGACCCCACAGAGCAGCAGTAGGGGTGTTATCTCCATGGAGAGCCCCGAAGCTGGGTAAGATTCGCCGGCGTGCATGTCTTCGCCTCATCCCATTTCCAGGCACCGACGATGTCTTACTGGCTCCCACAATGATAAGCCACCCGTTGGCATATGTCGCACCTACCACCCGACACTTGAGCTTGAGGTATGCATAATGCGGTACCGCATTGAATCTCGCAAATGCGGTTCGCCCGAGCAGTGCATGATAGCCACTGCGGAACGGGACTATATCGAAGATTAACTCCTCGCTTCGGAAGTTATCCGGGGATCCAAAGACCACTTCCAGTGTGACTGAGCCTATGCAATGAGCCTCTACACCTGGTATGACGCCTTTGAAGGTCGTTTTTGTGGGTTTGATCCTTGAGGGGTCTATGCCCATTTTGCGCATTGTGTCCTAATAAAGCAGGTTCAGGCTGCTGCCACCGTCCATAAGGACTCGAGTGAGGTGAAATCCATCGATGATTGGGTCTAAGACTAGTGCGGTGAATCTGCCATGACGGATACTAGTGGGATGGTCCCTGTGATCGAAGGTGATCGGACAGGAGGACCGTGGGTTGAACTTTGGGGCGACTGGCTCCAACGCATATACGTCCCTTAGCGCACGCTTCCGCTCCCTCTTGGGGATGTGGGTTGCATATATCATGTTCATCGTCCGCACTTGTGGGGGGGAACCTCTTCTATCCTCCGGTGTTTGGCTGCCGGGGCTCCTCCTTGTCGTCGCTATGTGACCCCTTATCTTTGTTTTTGGCATTTAACTTGCCGGCCTGCTTGAACACCCAACAATCCCTGTTGGTGTGGTTGGCTGGCTTGTCGGGGGTGCCGTGTATTTGACACGAGTGGTCGAGTATACGGTCCAAACTGGACGGGCCCGGAGTGCTTCTTTTGAATGGCTTTTTCCGCTGACCGGGTTTAGAGCCTCTGAATCCGGCATTGACTACCGTATCCTTGGTATTGTCGCCGATAATGTGGCGCTTATGTTTGTTGTGACGTGACCTGGCATTGCCATCCTTGGTATCCGAAGTACCATGGTTCTTTGATATGTTATTGTTGCGCGCCAACCAGCTGTCTTCTCCCACGCAAAAGCGGGTCATGAGTGTCGTGAGGACTGCCATAGATTTCGGCTTTTCCTGGCCAAGGTGCCGAGTGAGCCACTTGTCTCGGATGTTGTGCTTAAAAGCTGCTAGGGCCTCTACATCTGGACAGTCAACGATTTGATTTTTCTTTGTTAGGAACCGTGTCCAGAATTGCCTGGCCGATTCCTCTGGCTGCTGATATATGTGGCTCAAGTCATCAGCATCTGGTGGTTGCACATAAGTGCCCTAGAAGTTTTCAAGGAATGCGGCTTCCAGATCTTCCCAACAGCTAATGGATTCTGCTGGTAGGCTGTTGAGCCAATGCCGAGCTGGTCCTTTGAGTTTAAGTGGGAGGTATTTGATGGCGTGTAGATCGTCACCACGGGCCATGTGGATGTGCAGGAGGAAGTCCTCGATCCATACCGCAGGATCTGTTGTGCTATCATATGATTCTATATTTATGGGTTTGAAACCCTCTGGGATTTGATGATCCATTACTTCGTCTGTGAAGCATAGGGGGTGTGTGGCACCTATGTACTAGGCTATATTGCGACGCAACTCAAATGAGTCTTTTCCGCTGTGTTCGGCCTGGCCGGACTTACTTTTACTGTATCTGGCGCGATGGTTATTGTCTCGCATGGTGGCACGCCCCCGCGATCCGTAGATCGATCTTGCGTGTTTTGCTTTGTCCTCCAATATGTCTCGCAGGTCTGGCGTATTTCCCCATGTCTTGACATTTTTATTTGAGTGGCGTCGGGGTGCGGGCTAAACTTTTGGCTGGAATGCCTCTTTGTCGCGGCCACGAGGTGGCCGATCAGCCGTGTCATATGCTGGGGATGTAGGTTTTGGTGCTTCCTCCTCCAGTCGGGGTAGCAACCTGCGCATTGGGTAACTCTTGGAGGGGCGCTCGAGTTTATATTCCTCGGCCACAAGGACTTCAGTCCATCTGTCAGCTAGCAAATCTTGATCAGCTTGAAGTTGTTGTTGCTTTTTCTTAAGGCTATTTGCCCTGGCTATAAGCCGGCGCTTGAAGCGCTCTTGTTCGACGGGATCCTCAGGCACGATGAATTCTTCATCGTCGAGGCTTGCCTCATCTTCGGAGGGAGGCATGTAATTATCATCCTCCGCCTCTCCATCTGCCGCTCTCTCGGGAGGGCTGGCTTCTCCATCCTCCTGCCCTAAATCTTGCTAGAGGGGATTCTTGTCATCTTCGGCACTGTCCGGAGTGCTATTATCTCCTGTGCTGGTGTTACCGCTTTTGCTTTGGCGATACTTAGAGCGGCGCCGCTGACGTTGGTGCTTGGGTTGCTTCTTGGAGGGGTCATCCTTCGCTGTCCCGTTGCCATTACCTTCTTTGGGTGTGTCCACCATATATATGTCATATGATGAGGTGGCCGTCCAGTGCCCTGTGGGCAGTGGTTCTTGTTCGCCTCCTGCATCGTCGTCCATGCCGTTGATGTCTTCGGAGTCGAAGTCGAGCATGTCGGTCAAATCGTCGACAGTGGCTACTAAGTGGGTGGTGGGTGGGCGGCGAATTTCTTCGTCATCCGCATCCCAATCCTGCCGAACATAGTTCGGCCAAGACTCTCCTGACAAGGAGAGAGACCTTAACAAGTTCAGTATGTCGCCGGAGGGCGAGTGCTGAAAAATATCCGCGGAGGTAAACTCCACGATCGGCGCCCAATCGGATTCGATAGGCACGGGCGCAGGAGGTTAGGAGTCCGTGGCCGGGGAGGAATCCAGCAGTTCGGCGTCACGGCTCCCGTGAAGGGTAAGGTCGATACTCGGCTCGATCGCCGATGAGAGTGCGGCCTCTGTGGCGGGGTCTATCTGCCCGTCCATGGATGGCGCAACTGGCTCTGAATTGAGGGTCGGAGCGGTTGCCGGCGCGATCTCCTGGACACTGTCCGATGGCAGAGCTAAATCATGCTCATCGTGACCGTGTGGCGCACTAAGAAGGGGTTCGAATCCGTCGAAGATCAAGTCTCCACGGATATCGGTCGTGTAGTTTAAGCTTCCAAACCTCACCTGGTGGCCAGGGGCGTAACTCTCGATCTGCTCCAGATGGCCAAGCGAGTTGGCCCGCAGTGCGAAGCCGCCGAACACAAAGATCTGTCCGGGGAGAAAAGTCTCACCCTGGACTGCATCGCTATCGATGATCGAAGGAGCCATCTAGCCTAATGATGACGACACAGAGGAACTCTCAATGAAAGCACCAATGTCAGTGTCAAAACCGGCGGATCTCAGGTAGGGGGTCCCGAACTGTGCGTCTAAGGCGGATGGTAATAGGAGGCAGGGGACACGATGTTTTACCCAGGTTCGGGCCCTCTTGATGGAGGTAAAACCCTACGTCCTGCTTGATTTATTCTTGATAATATGAGTAGTACAAGAGTTGATATACCACGAGATCGAAGAGGCTAAACCCTAGAAGCTAGCCTATGGTATGATTGTATGTTGTCCTACGGACTAAAACCCTCCGGTTTATATAGACACCGGAGAGGGCTAGGGTTACCCAAGGTCGGTTACAAAGGAGGTGATATACATATCCGTATTGCCTAGCTTGCCTTCCACGCCAAGTAGAGTCCCATCCGGACACGGGGCAAAGTCTTCAATCTCGTATCTTCATAGTCCAACAGTCCGGCCAAAGGATATAGTCCGGCTGTCCGAAGACCCCCTAATCGAGGACTCCCTCAGTTTGCAAACTTCATTTATTCGGAAGCTCCAACATTGCCAACAAATTAACGCCTGGTTAGGGTTTACGGTTCAAGGGCTAGGGACTGCATGGGTCATTTTTTCTTTAGCTGTCTCTGTTCCAAAATAAGTGTCAACTTTAGTAGTAGTACAACTTTGTACTCCCTTTGTAAACTAATATAAGAGCGTTTAGACAACTAAAGTAGTGATCTAAACGCTCTTATATTAGTTTACGGAGGGAGTACTAAAGTTTGCATAAAGTTGAGACACTTATTTTGGAACGGAGGGAGTACATATTGGCTATGATTTGTCAATCATTGAAATGCAATAGCATGCATGTTACTCTCCTTTGTATTTGATGAAATGTTGCAATGGGAAACCTTGGATGCAAGATACATGAAACAAAAGTTGGAAGCTTCATAGCATTGTACAAATTTATCTCGCTGAGAAATTACATTATGTACTATACTAGTATAGTACGATGTAAAGAGTTAGGTGTCGCGCTGTGTCCAGAAAATATGGTGATAGTGTGAGATGGGCCATGTAATCACTGAGCCTACATATTTTCACTGCTTTCGCACTTCTCCGCTGTAAGAATGGATAAATTGTAATCTAGTAGTACCTCCTTTCCCCGAAAGGGTGGGACATCCAGCAGTTGTACCACCTCAGTAATAATGACCAATGAGTCGTCAAATCACATAGACCTAGCAGTAAGTTGCACGGACGAAGCAACCATCACTCTTGAATCCGCTTCTCCCTTCAAAGCAGGAGCCAGTGAGAGGTCGTGTACGCTCTACCTGGGCATGAATGCGGCATCGATTCTTTGGAGCGGCGCTGACCGTTTCGGGCAGGAAGCGCGCGCGGGCGATGGAGGGGCTTTGGGTGGGCCAGGCTGGTCAGGGGCGGGCGTGGCAGCTGTCCGCTTGTCCCGACCGGACGCCCAAAAAAGAGAGGATGCACCGACTCTCGCGGCTAAATCATACACTACACATGATCTCTCTGTAGGATTAGGTCGATGTGTCACTCTCTCTAACACACACATGCTGTTAAACACACACGCTAAGGTAAAATGAGTCTATATCTCAATTAATGAAGACTTGCATGTTACCATCCATATGTTACTACCCAGTATGAAGGTAGTAACATATGCATGTTACTAGTCCAAGTTACTCACCACTATGACTAGCCTAGCAATGTAACCAAATGTTCCTTACTCTGCCTTGTTATCTCCCCCGGAAACCCAATGCATGGAGCACAACTACGCGTTGATCAGTCAAGAAATGAAAGTCGGCTTGCATAAGAGTTAATACGTGGACCTGCATGGTAGCTAACACGACATCTCTTAGTTGTTGTGATTAACGTTTAGAGACAGAAATTAGGGCTTTGATTGGAGGAAGGACTGGTCAAGTTTCTCCTTCTCCTCCAATCTGCTTGCACCTTGGTCCCGCTGCACCTTCTAACGTGACTTATTACACCTAGACTGAGGGAGTAGTACGAGATACGGTGGCACACTGACTTAGGTCGAATACAAGTGCCCAAAATTGTGTGCATATGTTATAATAAGGATTCACTTAAAATAGTACGTGAGCGAATAGAGGGATCAATTGGACAGTGTTCACGAGCAATAGCGAGATGTGTGAGGTAAGATACACCGCTGGCGCTTTTAATTTTTCGTATTAATTTGCTTGTTTCACCCTCTGACTGGTGAGACTCAACGTACTACGTGGAGAGATGTAAGGTGACTAAGGTTGCATTATTTCTATACCACCAACACTGCTTTAAATACCAAAAGACCTTACCACCAAAGCCACATGACACGGTTATGATTTAAATCCCAATGACTCCCACGCAAAAAAAACACGGCATGCTTGTCACACGAATGCAGGAATGTACTATAGAAGGTTATTTTCCTCTCATTAAACATAACGTGAGGTTGGTGTAGCTGGTTAGCCTGTTCACTCATCAAACTTGAGGTCTCGGGTTCGATAACCATACTTGAGCATAATTTTGTTTTTGTTCAACTTCTTTCTTCCACCCAATGACAGGTAGGCCCCGCATGACAGAGAGAGAAAGTGATCTGGGCAGTTCTAGGAGGATTCTTTGACTGGTCAAAATGGATGGATACAGAGTGGTACGATCTCGGCCTCGGCGCTTGTTTTCTAGGGTTTGCACTCATCACACTCTCTCTCGACTATATTTATACATGCTGGAGCCTCATTGCTTGTAGTTGCTCTCTTCACACTCTCTCACCCTCTCCAGATCTAAACAAGACTTCGTTGGCCTCTCTCTCTCTCTCCACTCACTGCCGGTCAAAGAGCTCGCAGGATCCATTTGCTGGGAAGGGAAGGAGGCTTAACGTTGTCACCATCGGTGAGGGAGGGAATCCACTAATGACGCAACTGTTCTCTTTCACCCAGCGGCGGCGCGGGAGGGCCTCCGACCCCTTCTTCCTCGCTGCCGCACATAGTGTGGGCAGAACGGCCTCCGATCGCCCACCGAACCACACCCCAAGAACCTTAAGGTACAATTTACTTATTCCACATGCATTTCTCTAGCTGCATGTGGGCTTTTTCCGCTTCTACACTCGAATCTAGGTGTTGGATCAAACAGGAAAGTAGTGGGGAAAGTTGTATATCATGAATCTAGGACGTGGTTCAAAGAGGAAAGGAATGGGGGGGGGAGTTGTGGGGAAAGTTGTATAGCATGATTCTAGGACGTGGTTCAAAAAGGAAAGGAAGGGGGGAAGTAGTGGGGAAAGTTGTATAGCATGATTCTAGGACATGGTTCAAAGAGGAAAGGAAGGGGGAAAGTTGTATATCATGAATCTAGGACGTGGTTCAAAGAGGAAAGGAAGGGGGAAAGTACTAGTACAGACTGGCTATCCAGCACCTATGTTGGTCAAAAAGGGAAAACAATGACAAACGCAGTATGCACATGTGTAACGAACTGATCTTTTTGTTTTGGGGGACAAGGCTGTGAGTTTGAGCAGGACTAGATTTGCTGCGGTCACATAGGGAAAGGTATCTAAAGATAACAAAACTGGGACCAACACAAATATGCTCCTTGGTTGTTTATTTTTTGTTGCAACATACTGTGCATCACCCCTTCATACATCGGTAGATGCACATGGTGATGGTGAGTCCATTATCCCGTGTAACTCTTTAGCCATTGTTAATCTAAGGCCATGTTTGGTTGTAGCGACCAGACCTCAAACGGTCCAATCTCTGTGCTCATGTGTCATCCCTGGATCAGTAATGCTAACACCACACAGTACTTGAAGGATTTATAACAGAGTAGCAATCACACGCTTATTACATCAAGTGTCTCAAAAGAGAACTTATTACAATAAATATGGCTTAAGGCCATCTAATAACAATAACAGCGGAAGGCTTGGAAGATAAGTGAGTCCATCAACTCCAACGGCATCACTGAGTATAGAACCACGACCTAAGGCACCTTAATCGTCATCTGAAAAGTCTGCAACATTAATGTTGCAGCCCAAAACGGGTCAGCACATGGAATATGCTCGCAATGTAACACATAGAGAGTAATAAAAGAATATGGCTATTCTATATGCATATATGGCTGGTGGAAAGCTCTATGGTTACAGTTTTGCGTAAAGCCAATTTTTCCCTACTGCAAAGGAATAAATTTTATTTAACTATCATGGTAGTTGTTAAACATTGAGAATGGTTGACATCATTCTCAATCCCAATTAAGCAACATCATTAAAAACCCAACAAAATTAATTAGAGTAACATAATGAGATTCACATGATAATCCAGCGACCAGACCTCAAACGATCCAATCTCTGTGCTCAGGTGTCATCCCTGGATTAGTAATGCAGACACCACACAGTACTTGAAGGATTTATAACAAAGTAACAATCACACACTTATTACATCGAGTGTCTTAAAAGAGAACTTATTACAATAAATACGGCTTAAGGCCATCTAATAACGGTAACAACGGAAGGCTTGGAAGATAAGTGAGTCCATCAACTCCAACGACATCACTGAGTATAGAACCACGACCTAAGGCACCTTAGTCATCGTCCGAAAAGTCTGCAACATTAACGTTGTAGCCCGAAATGGGTCAGCACATGGAATATGCTAGCAATGTAACACATAGAGACTAATAAAAAAATATGGCTATTCTATATGCATATATGGCTGGTGGAAAGCTCTATGGTTACAGTTTTGCGTAAAGCCAATTTTTCCCTACTGCAAAGGAATAAATTTTATTTAACTATCATGGCAGTTGTTAAACATTGAGAATGGTTGACAGCATTCTCAATCCCAATTAAGCAACATCATTAAAAACCCAACAAAATTAATTAGAGTAACATGATGAGATTCACATGATAATCCAGGTACTAGATACTCAAGATGTCCAAAACCGGGGACACGGCTAACCATGATTAGTTTATACACTCTACAGAGGTTTGCACACTTTTCCCCACAAGACCCGATCTCCTCCGTTGGATTTCTCGCACTACAAGGTGTTTGAGAAATGGATGACCGAGACATAGTCTTTCAGAAGCGCTAGCACCTTATGAACGGGTAGACCATACCAACCTACATCCCCTACATCTGCTAGTCTACCACTTTAAGAGTTCGCATGACTTAGTCAACTATGCTAGAGCCCATAGTAGCTTGTGGCTGCACACGGAAGTTTCTAGCATGAATAATCTCATGATCCCTTTGAGCCTGGGTGGCGGTCCAAAAGAAAACAGGCAATCGCTAGAATACCCAGGTGCCTCAATCCACCCAGATGTGTGTTTAAGTTGCCACCTTAAATAAACCATTAATTAACAAATCTCACATCTGTCATGGATACACTCACCCAATCCACGTCTACTAGCATAGCATAGCAATAATAAGCAAACGTATAGTAACTCCCAAAGGTTTGATAAAAAAAACAGGTAATAGGTTCTACCTCAACTACTCCCCAAACCAACAATTTAATTAGATCCTAATCATGCAATGTGTGAGGATTGATCTAATGCAATAAAACTGGGTAGTAGGAGATATGATCAAAGTGTTACTTGCCTTGCTGATGATCCGGGAAACCTAGCGATTCGATGTAGCAAGCGGTGCACTCCAGGTACTCTATCGCAAACAAACAAGCACAATAAGTACTCAACTAATGCACAGGTAAAACACGAGTAAGAGATCTAACCAGAAAGTTCAACTTAAGAACTCCGGTTGGCAAAAAGAATCAAAGTGAATGAAGCAACGAAAGACAAACGGCAAAAGAAACAAGCTTCGTTTACTATCCTGGACCTAGGGCAATTTTTTTTTACAGTGGAAAAAACTTGTTTGAGTTGGCTAAATGGAAAGAGGGTTTCGAGACGAAACTCCAGGCGCTTGAATCGCCTGATTCTGATAAACGAGTGAAAAGATAAACTAGAACGAACATCGGATCAGAGATCGCGATCAGAAAAACCATGGATTTAATCCGAGAAAAAGAAAAACGACGAACAGGTTAACGAACGAACGGTCATTAACAGGAACTAAATGAAAAACGCGTTCGTTAAAACGAACGGCCGAGCGGGCGCGCGCTAAATAAATAAACCGGAGAAAAACCGATCTATTTAAAAAAACGAAAACTAGGGTTTTAAAAAAAACGAAAACTAGGGTTTTAAAAAAACCGAAACCGCTTTTTCTCAAAAACCGACCGGCGGCTACCTCGACAGCGGCGCTCCGGCGAGGCTCCG